>NC_141163.1:4433611-5085833 GCF_053477565.2 Lygodium microphyllum | reverse complement strand
AGAAAGAAGAACTACCATGGTGCACTCAAATACTATTAACCCTCCCTGTAAAGAGGGGGTAGATATAGGATCTGTTGAGAATCAGCAATCACACTCAAACAGCCTCTTTGTATGGAATCTCAGGGTCAAGGATATGCAGGGTAACTTATCCCATATGCACAATGGTGCCTACTGCAGTTTCCTACTTTCCTATAAAGCATTGTACTTGCTTCCTTTCTTAAAGCAATGATAGTACTCTTTTCATTTCAGTAAAGTGTCAATGTCATTGTCCACATACACAAGATTGTGTTTATGAGTCCAAGTCTCAATCTTGGAACCTAATTCACTTGTGTAACAAACAGTGTCCATTCCATCATGAGTCTACACTTCTCCTTCCATCCTCCATAGCTTCCGGTTATGTCATGCTCTAGATCCCTCATTTCTAACATGGTATCAGAGCGGGTTGAGCATGGCTAAGCTCTCCTCTGCTCTCTCTCAGTCCCTCTTCAACTCTAGGTAGCTCAGCTTGGGTACATGACTTCATCTTCAACTTCATTCTCATCTTGGACTGCTTGGCAGCCATAGCCACCCTGCACCCTGCCTGCTTCAAGCTCCTGGATCTCTGTCCACAGGTCATATCTTGCTGTGACTCCTTCTGGGAAAGTATTCCTATGCTTCCATAGCTCCTCTGTGTCAACTCAGAACTCAACATTGCCCTAACCACAGCTCAGCATTGCTCAAATTCTTAATCTCTGTTTTTTGGTCCACCATAGCCAGATTTGACCTGCCCACCTTTGAGCACTCCAATCTCATCATAGAAGCTGAATCAGCTTTCGATTCCTTCTGGGGGATTGCTCTACACCTCAAGGCACTGCAGCGTGGCACCATACACGACGACATTGGAGTCCATACACGACGGCATTGAAGAAATCGACAGATCTGGCCGAAATCTGCGCCCGTCTCTGATTTTCGATTCTGCCCACCTGCACGCGACGTGATCTGGTCGATTGCTATGGGGCTTTGGTAGAGCATCATGAGAGCTACATTTTCATAGAAAAAGTTTTGAAAATGGTCAACCACAGCTCCCACAATCTGTAAAAAAAAACCAGGGCTGCCTCAGAAACCCTAAAAGTCAGCCATAGCCAAAAGCTTCAAAATCTTGACATTTTTCACTGTTTCTCTCACTGAAGTTATCAACAGTGATTTTAATCACTGAGCAATACTCTCTGAAGTTCGTTAAAGTACTGTCACTCAGATCTGAAGACATCAGCATCAAATCAAGAAGGGGAAGATCACTTGGAGAAAAAGACTTTTGCAGATTTGGTATTCATTGACACTCAGTTAGTGCTTTTTAGCACTTGTGTCTCTCAATCAATTCTTCTGTTGCTCAAATCTAATAAAGTCTGAAGTTGATTTGCTACTGTTCCCGTAAATCCAACATGGGCAAAGACTCGCCAAATGCTCGATTCAAAGGAGTCGGATTCCACACTTGGCAAACCCGCATCAAGCTCATTCTGATGAAGAAGGGTCTCTGGGCCATCACAAATGGCAAAGAGAAGAAACCGCGGGACGCGGACCTTGCAACTACTTGGCAAAAGAATGATGACAGAGCCCAGGCCATTATCAAATTGGAGCTAGACGACAGTTATATCCATCATGTGGATAACTGTGAGACCTCACAGGATACATGGAAAAGACTTGACACCCTGTTCGGTGCACAATCTAAATCATCAAAGTATGGTCTCCTAATTGAATTCTTCAGGCTTGAAATGAAGTCCAGCACATCACTTGCCACACATCTTAATTACATGGAAGGACTCCTAACCCAACTTGCAGGAATCAACATTAAAATGGATGAAGATGTTTGCATCGGTGTTCTACTTAAGAGCTTGCCTCCTGAATATAATAACGTATCAACAACTTTAATCAACATGCCAAATCCTGAACTTGTTGATATCCAGGCATCACTGTTAGAAGAAGAAAAGAAGCTAAAAACTAAGGAAGAACCAAGTACCTCTAGAGATGAGCATGCATTATATGTTGGCAACAAGTACAAAGGCAAGAAAGATCAGCTCTTTTGTGACTTCTGCAAAAGGACCGGACACACCGAGAAGTTCTGCCACGCAAGAAAGAGATCTCAAAAGGCCTATCTAGTCGCAGTCAAAGAAGAAGAAGAAAATGAAGCAAAGGAAGAAGAAGATGAAGATCACTAGGATCGGAAGGACAAGACTCATCAGTCCTTGTACTCTCATAATTCTGATAGATTGTTTTAATAGCCTTGTATTTTCCTTACCCTAATGCTTCCTGCCATAAGCTTTGTAAACTCCTTATGTAACTTGGCATTACAGTCCCTGTACACTTTGTGAGGCCCCTGTTACAGCCTCTGGATGTCCACCATGTTTATGGTACCCACACTTAGCTTTTTCTGCAACAGCCTCTGGTGTTTTGCCATGTCTGTGGTATACCCACACTTTGCAGGTGGTTCTCATTACAGCCTCTACACACTTTGTGCCTTTCCTAGTTGTGATTGAGGAGGGGTGTTGAGAATCAGCAATCACACTCAAACAGCCTCTTTGTATGGAATCTCAGGGTCAAGGATATGCAGGGTAACTTATCCCATATGCACAATAGTGCCTACTGCAGTTTCCTACTTTCCTATAAAGCATTGTACTTGCTTCCTTTCTTAAAGCAATGATAGTACTCTTTTCATTTCAGTAAAGTGTCAATGTCATTGTCCACATACACAAGATTGTGTTTATGAGTCCAAGTCTCAATCTTGGAACCTAATTCACTTGTGTAACAAACAGTGTCCATTCCATCATGAGTCTACACTTCTCCTTCCATCCTCCATAGCTTCCGGTTATGTCATGCTCTAGATCCCTCATTTCTAACAGGATCAAGCTCTATTGTTGTGTCACTATGTGTTACATCTACGAAATTTAGGATGAGCTATTTGAGCAAAGTGGTGATGCTCTTGAGTAACATGGACATTTGCAATGGTTGGGATAAAGCATAATAGCTATTGTTCAAAGGCAAACCATGAAGTAGTGGAGGCCAACATATGCTCATTAAAGGTGTAGTTTTTACACATTCTTATGCTTTGCTAAACACCATATGCAATGGATTAAGTGGTGAATGATTCTCCATAAGCCTTGTGGAATGTGGAAGTGACCAAATACCTAAAGACAAACTCTCTCTCCAACTCTAGTGGCTTGCTTTGTGATTAGCTTTATGTTTGAGGATGTGTTAAGGGCTCAATCATCAACCCCTAATTTACTCCCATCTTATTTTTAACATAAATCTGTTCTGAACCTCTCCCCCATACTAAATACAAAAAATAACAATCTTCCTCCCTCAATACATCCATTGCGACACTATTGCATCACTTAAAACAAAATAGATACTCATTTCTCAAAAACCAAAAACATGGAAATAACATAAAATTGTGTAATCACTAAAATTTGTTCTGATATTCATGGCCATAAAGCTTTCCTTACCACAACACAGACTTCTCCCGCTTACAGTTATCATCAGATACATTTTTTACATCGACAAAAAAACCCCTTACAAGTGTTCTTTCACAAAAGACACACACCCTTTGATATCTAATTCCTTACAAAGGCTTAAAAACATTAACTCTACTAATAACAAGACCCTAATGTGTACTTCCTACCATGCCTTAACACTGGCACACCTGGTGGCTACTATTTTCCCAAAATAGTTGACTTGAACCCACAAAATCCCTTGTTTTTCCAACAATGATGATTGTGGTTTTTCGAAAAAGAAGCTTGAAGCCGTTTACCGGTTTATTCAGCACTTTGCCCTTGAGATCAGCAAATTGAAAAGTCCCTTGGCCTAAATCTTTAAATACTCTATAGGGTCCAGCAAACCTCAATTTAAGCTTGCCTAGGTGCTTCCCTAACTTGGAGTTGTACATCAAAACCAAATCCCTTTTTTTGAAGAATTTATTTTTTAGATGCTGATTAAGCCATGCAGACCTTCTCTTCTGAATAGCAGTGGCTACATAGGCATTGTGAAATCTCTCCTCATCTAGAGCCATCAACTGCTCCAGTCTCCTATCAAGTGAATCTTCCTGTGTCAATCTGTTTTCAATAGCTACCCTCAAAGAAGGTACTATAAACTCCATAGGTACCACAACCTCTAAACCATAAACCAATCGGAATGTTGTAAGGCATGTACTCGCTTTAAATGCTATCCTAAATGCCCATAACGCTAAATTCAACTTCAGATCCCAATCTTTCCTGTTTTTTGAAATAGTCATTTTCAACATCTTCACCAGAATTTTATTACTACTTTCAACCAACCCATTAGCCCGTGGATGATAAACAGAAGACATCTTGTGGCTAATCATATGTGTTTCAGTAAGAACCTTTATCACTTTGTTTAAAAAATGAACTCCTTGATCTGACACAAGTTCTATAGGACAACCAAATCTGGTCATGATGTTATCATATAGGAAAAAGGCTACACTCCTGGCTTTGTTGTCCTTCAGTGCAACTGCCTCCACCCACTTGGTACAATAATTTGTAGCAACCAGAATATACCTGTTTCCTGAAAATTCAGCTGCTGGCTTAAATGGACCCATAAAATCCAATCCCCACTTCTCAAAAGGTCCTAAAGGTAAAACAGGGTTTTGTTTCATTCTATTATGATTTCTTGGATAGCCATCTCTCCCACATCTATCACAAGATTTAGCAAACTTGTGAGAATCCCTGATTACAGTAGGCCACCACAATCCACTCTGAAAAATCTTTCTGCTAGTGATGTCCCCTGAAAAATGTCCTCTAGCATTTCCTGTGTGAGCTTGCATCAAAACACCTGCCTGTTGACTGTCAGGAACACATCTTCTTATAACCTGATCCACTCCTCTTTTGTATAAACAGCCTCCAATAACAGAAAAAGTTGCACTCTTCAATGCTAATTTCCTCCTGTGATCCTTAGTCATTCCCTTAGGAGAAACTCCTTCAGTCAAATAATTCAGCATATCAGATCATATCAATTATCTGTTTCTTTTATCTGAATCTAAAATAAATCTGCATCAGGTGAGTCATCTGAAATTCCATCAAGAATTTATCCTGAATCCAATCTACTCAAATAATTAGAAATAATGTGTTCTCTTCCAGGCCTATGAATAATTAAATAATCAAACTCCTCCAGCAACAATATCCATCTGGCTAATATCCCTGATGGTTGAGGTTTATTGACCAAATACATCAGAGCCTGATGATCAACATGAATAATAATACGATTGCCCAACAAATAATGCCTGAATTTCTTTAAACCAAAGATTACTCCCAGACATTCCCTTTCTGTAACAGAATGGTTTCTCTCAGCTCCTGACATGACTTTGCTGGCATAATACACTGGCCTGAACCATCCCTTCTATTTCTCCCGCAATAATACAGCCCCCATAGCAATATCAAAAGCATCACCAAAGACATGAAAATGTAAATTCCAGTTAGGAGGCTACATAATGGGTGCCACTTGCAACATCTTCTTCAGTAATTTGAATGCCTTCTCTTGTTCTTCAATCCAAGTGTACTTCACATCTTTTTTGGTCAGCTTTGTTAATGGGATATAGACATGAGACAGATATTTCAGAAATCTGCTATGCCATTTAATTTGACCCACAAATCTACTCAATTCCTTCAAGTTAGTAGGTGCCTTAGCCTTTTGGATAGCCATTACTTTTCTAGGACTCACCTGCATTCTTTCTTCTGATATGATGTGACCCAGTAAAATCCCCCTTCTAACTGCAAAGGCACATTTGGTTGGATTCAGACTCAGTCTAGCCATTCTGCATCTCTCAAAACATAATATGAGTTGAGACAAGTGATCATCTGTTTTACCAAAAACACTGAAATCATCAAGAAAAACCCTCGTGAATGTGGTAAGGTATGGTGCAAAGACCTTCTGTACCATTTCTAAAAAGTAGAGGGAGCATTCTTCAAGCCAAAAACCATAATATCACTGGCATACACCCCCCATTTTGTTACAAAAGCAATTTTATCCCTGTCTTCCTCTATCACGAGGATCTGATTATATCCGCTGAACCCATCAAGAAAACTACACATTTGATGTCCTGCAAGTGTATCTAACAAAGTGTCTTGAAAAGGTGAAGGAACAGGATCTGTAACAGTGGCTGCATTCAACTTCTTGTAGTCCACACAAATTCTTAGTTTACCATTCTTCTTAGGTACTACCACAATGGGTGATAGACATGTCACCTTCTCTAAAGGATAGATGAAGCCAACTTTTAGTCATTTGTCCAATTCCTCCTTTACAGCTTTAGCATAATTTGGGTTCATCCTATACCTTTGTGAGATAACAGGAACTGCATCCTTCTTAAGACTGATCCTATGCATACAGAACTAAGGATCTACCCCCTTCATATCAGTATAGCTCCAAGCAAAAATATCCCTGAATTCCTGTAAAAGTTCTCCCAAATCTGTTTTAAATTGTCATGCTGCATGAACACTGACCTTTACCATCTGAGGATTCTGATCAGTACCCAAATTTAGATCTTGCAGGTCATCTTCCTATACTCTTGTTGTCCTAGCCATCTATTCTTCAAAGGCTTTCTCTACTTGAATAATCTGCTGGATATGCATTTTCTCCTCCTATTCTGTTAATTTCATGTGAATATCCTCTTCCTCAAGAGTTTTCTGGACAGCCCCACTTTGTTGTGGTACAACATCAGCAACTTTCTTCTCCTTGAACTGTTCTAAGATTCTAACAACATCAATGTCAAAAACAGGTACCACTGATTCATTCACTTTGAGGAAAGCATCCTCCTCATCATCATCCACTTCCTAGACCATATTCAGACCATGTGCATATAATGCTCTAGCTTCTTTGGGCAAGGTTGCAGTTGGTATCATACTCATATGTACCTTCTTCTTTCCCTTCCTTATTGTTATCTGTGCTGCCCTCCAATCTTGCCTGACTTTAACCTGCTTTAGCCATGGCCTTCCCAACAGAATGGGGTATGGACTGTCCCCTTCATCCATTTTTAGTACCACAAAATTAATAGGAAAAGTTAAGCCTGAAACCATGATATGCTGGTTCCTGAGTATTCCCAAAGGCTGGATCCTTCTCTGGTATGCCATTTTCAACTAAAAGGGTGCTTCTTCCAAATCAGGTAGCTTCAGTTTTGAATATAAAAAGTAAGGTAAAATGTTAACACTTGAACCTCCATCCAGCAATGCTCTAGAGATTTCCTGTTCTTGAAAAAACACAGTAATTTTTGGCACCTTATAGTCCACATCCTCAGGTTCAACTTGGCAAGCTTCAGGATCATACTGATGTTCTTCTTCATAACTAAAACTCTTCAACACTTGTCTTTTAAATTCAAGAACTAAATTCAGAATTTGGTCCATTGTCACAGTAGTATTCCTCAGCACTTCCTCTGTCAATGCTGCTTCCTTTGTCTCTCGTTGATATATTTCCTCCTCTATTGTCAGTGGTATTTCAAGAAAGGGTTGATGTACCTGTTTCTCAACAGAGTGTGTTTTCTGAATTCTCTGAATCTCCTTCACACATCCATGTCTGACTTGTCTTTGCTTATCCCAAAATTGAGGGTTTTTCATTTCTTTATGAGAAATAACAGGATCAGCTACATACTGTGCTCCAGATCTGGTGATGACCAACATAGGTGCTAACTTGTCAGAAATCTCTTGTTGTTGCAAAAAGTTAGAACAATCACACTGCACATGCAAGACAGTCAAATCATCTTCCTGTTGCCTCTACACAACAGCTGCATGAACCTGTTTGCCTTCCTCCACAATTACTACATTAGCTTGTGGTGGCGTGTTCTGCTGTGCATGTGCAGGTGATCTCTGATTATTATATCTGATAATGGGAATACCCCTCTCCTCTCTATGCTTACACCACAAAGGGCAATTGGGTCCTTGCCTGTGACCTAACTCTGCACAGTAATTGCATGGATCATCAGGTCCCTGTTGATTGGGTGGTACCCAACTATTTCTTCCTTGAAATCTGTTTTGCTGGCCATCCATTGCCCTATTCTTGTCAGGTTGCACTACATTAGCAGATGGTGCATTTTCCCTCTGTGCTTGCCGATTTGGGTTTGCCCTATTGTTAGGGTTATATCAATAGTTAGCATCAATGTGCCCCTGTTTTTGACAGGTATTACAATAGGGTTTCTCCTTTTTGGTAGAAGTGGAAATGCCCATGCTCTTTAAAGTTGCAACAATCTGTTTGTTCAGATCCTGGACTTTATTTTTGGTCTTGCCCTTTCCTTTCCTGTCTTTGTTTCCCTTACTGTTATTTTTCTATTTTTATCTGCTGCTCTTTCTCTTTCTTCTAGATATCATGTCCTCATCTGAGTCCTTAGAGTTTGAATCAAAGCTAGCATCCTATGATTCTAAATCTGATTCAGACCGTGTATCTGAGTCTGAATCTGTATCTTTATCTGAATCTAAATCTCTGCTATGTTTCTTCTTCCTTCTCTGTTTTGTGGTTCCCAGTCTCTTCTCTGCCCTTCTGGCAACTGCTACTAATTCATTGAAGGCTCTTGCTCCACTAGGGATCTCTGTACTAGCTACTGATGTTTTGAGAGTTTCCCTTAGCCCATTGCAAAAGTACTCTCCTAGCATTTCATTTGTTGGTCTTTCAGGTGGTGCCAGCCTAGCATTTAAGTCTAGGAATTGTTGTGCATAGTCCTCCACCAGAAGTCTTTTCTGTTTCAATGTTTTCAACTTTTTGAGAATATCTGTTAGTGTTTTCCATTGTCTAAACCTGGACATGAGAGCTGTCTGCAATGCCTATGTATCAAGGAAATGGGCTGCCCCATACTGTGTGAACCAATTCATGGCTTTATCCTCCAGTGTGGCATCAAATTGCTGCTTCTTCACATCATCACCATACAAAGCTCCAAGTCCACTTGCCTCCCATTTTGTGCTGAATTGAGCTACATGGGCATCAGGGTCTTCCTTTTTGGACTCACCCTTGAAACTGGTAAATTTGACGTTTGCTGGATTTGGGGGTTGTGCCATTTGTGCTAGCTATAAAGTTGTGGCAACCTGTTTTTTAATTGGTGGTTTAGGTAATGGTTGAAACCTCAACTTCCTTCTAGTCTGTTGCTATGATTGGGACCATGCTAATGCCCCCAAAAATATGTTCATGTTTCTTTCCTTCTCTCCTGTTATTACTAGTACTTGCAAACTAGCAAAACCATCTATTTTAACTTCATGACTGGGACTAGCTTCATCTGTTGCACTTCCCGGTCACTCAAATACCCTATATCCAAAATATCCACCTGACTGCCACTATTTGATATTTGATGCTCCTTCTGTTTCAACTTCTCTTCCTGTTCTAATTTAGCCTATAATCTGATATAGTATGTCCCAAACCCTTCCCCTCTATACTTCTCTACTGACATAAAACAGGGATCAAGTCTATCATCAGAATATGTTAGCACTGTCATGTAGGTGCCCAATGGTCACAATAATGACTATGATTTCCACGCCAATTTCTTCTCCTCGCTCGGACCAGTCTAGGGGTATAACTCCACCCATAAGGTGCACAAAACTGCCAGAGATACTGTGTACACCAGACTTTTCTGAAGACACATCTTGTGTACTCCAGTCCAAAGGGTGCCACCTATTTTGTTTGCTCTATACAAACCGCTTCTCTAATCTTTCAAATTACATCTAGAGGTAAATCAGGAAAATGTGTGGTAAAAAATTCATGATTGTAAACTTCAAACTCCTCTTCTGTTGTAGTCCAATTCTGAAACTCTTGGCACAATGTTTGTGCAAATATTTCATGCTCCTCCTCGTCAGTGTGCCACTACTCAAACTCCTTCAGCCAAGGATCCATGATTGCCTGTATTCTTCAATTTAGAAGGAAGAACACCTGTTCCATTCCCAATCCTAACTGCTCGTTGCCAATGGAACAATTCGCAGGATCGCCAGTGTGAAGGGCTCAATCATCAACCCCTAATTTACTCCCATCTTACTTTTAACATAAATCTGTTCTGAACCTCTCCCCCATACTGAATACAAAAAATAACAATCTTCCTCCCTCAATACATCCATTGCGACACTATTGCATCACTTAAAACAAAACATATACTCATTTCTCAAAAACCAAAAACAGGGAAATAACAGAAAACTGACCATAACATACTATTGTTTGAATCCAGTGTCGGTAGCCACTCCGAAATATGCACTAGCCTCCAACACTAGCCACCTTTGGCCATGCTACCTTCTGGTGGCCGAGCTCATTGTTGCACAAAGCCCTTCATGGTTTTCATGAAGCACTCTAAGAAGAACATTCATTGCATATGTATGGGTCCCGCAATCTCCACTTCATCTACGAGATATACCAGGAGGTGAGTTTGTATCATGAGCATGCTCATGGGGTAGATACTTCTAAAAGAGACAGATTGTCTCCACCGCTCTCTACTACCTTGCAAATTCAATAGAGGATGCCTTGATCTCCTTTTGTGAGATCCATTGCACTAACTTTGACAACCTATAAATTGCCGAGCGTATTTTTGGAGTGAGGCACCTTGTGATCGCGATCGGTAGTACGAACTGTCAAAAATTTGAAGCATTACGAACATCGAATAGATACTAAATAGCAAAATACAGAGGTTACTTGCTATCAAGGTTAGGACAAGCCTAGCATATCATATGCCAATCATGGGATTTCAACCTTGATAGGTAGCCATCTTTAGAAAAAGTAGATGTGAGGGAACACATCATACCTGTCGGGGTGCGAATGGACCTCATAATTTGCTTCACCATCTACTTTTCTTTAGTGGATAGGACCCAAGAAGCATAAGGTAGTTGCAAGAAATTGTCAAGTGCCTTCATCTTGCCTACCTCCTTCAAATCCATTCATGCCCCTACATTGTCTCTCTTTCCTCCCATATGGTCCCATAATAAGCTGCCAACATTCTTGAAAATATGCATGGGATCCCCGATAAATGGTTGATCTGTAAGTGGGTCCAATATGGTAACTCATAGAAAATAGAGGACTATCGCATTCTGCTTGGATGTGACTCCCTGTGGACTATTTTCAACTCGTACCAGCTTTGGGCATTCGTTCATACTAGAGGTTATTGAAGAAAACCTTCCCTTAGTTCATGACCCTCTAGCACAAGAAAGAAGCATGCCCTTGATATACCATCTTCTTCATCGTTTGTGACCTTTGGGAGTCTAATTATGCGCCAAAAAATGGACATGCATGGTAACCTGAATGAGACTTATCACAATATCCCTATCTAATTAACACAAACTTGAACGAGCCATGTTAGATAGCAAAAATGAGAACAGAAGTCCACTTACTTGAGCACTCTCCAATCTCGAAAAGTTATGCATGGTCCACATGAGAATGACATGTATATTAGTAGACCACTGACCATCATACTTGCTCATGTCTTCCACAGTGACCCTCTCTCTCTCTCTCTACCATCTCTCTACTTCTCTCCAATCCTTTTCTCTCCCCTTCTCTTTACCTTTATCTATTTTTATCTATCCTCCTCGCTATTCTCTCCCCACTTCTCTTTCTCTCCTTTATTCCCTTTCTTTGTTTGCCTCCCTCCATCTCTCTTTAGCCATTCCTTTTCTCTCCTTGTCTCTCTATCTTTATCTATCCCCCTCTCTATTTCTCTCCCCACCCCTCTTTCTCTCTCTCTTTCCCTTTCTTTATTTACCTCCCTTCATCTTTCTTTGTTTCTCTCTCCTCCCTCTCTCTCATTGTTTCTCTCTCTCTCCCCATCTCCCCTTTCCACTCTCACTTCTTCTCTCTCTTCCTTTCCTCCCTTATTATCTCTATTTCCCTCTCTCCTTCCCTCCCCATTCTCACTCAATATATCTCTTACAATCAAAATCAATGATAGAAAATAAAAACCTTAAAAAACAAGGATATTGAAAGACCCTCTCTCCCCACCTCTCTTTATATTTATCTTCTCCCTCCCTGCCTCTCTCTCTCTTGCTCTCTATTTTTTTTCTTTGTTTCTCTTTTTCTCTCTCTTTATGTCTCCTTTTCTCCCCCTCTTCTTTTCACTCTTCTTTCTCTCTTTACCTCACCCTTCTTTTCTACTTCCTCCTTCTCTCTCTTTCTGTTGCCTCTCTCTCTATTTCTCTCCCCCCTCATTGTTTCTTTCACTCATTCTCCTCTCTCCCTTTCTTCATATCTTGTTTCTCTCTTCCTCTTTCTCTTTGTTACCTTCCCCGCCTTTCTTGTTGGGGGTAAATGCGCCTCTGCCTAGCCACCCATGTACTACTATACTGACAGTACATGCCACTACACACTGCAGGTGGAGGGCACCCGTCACGATCACTTTATTCTTTATTCTTTTAGTGACAGTTTGAATAAAGGAAGACCCGGCCACACATTGTGACTGTTGGAGTTCCCATTTAGTCTCTCTGTCTTTCCTTACACTTTCTCTCCCGCTATAGCTCTTCCAAGCAAGCTTCGATCCTTCTTACCTTTCAAATGGTATCAAAGAATGGTTGCTTGAGCATTCCAACTTGGTTCGCGACTCCTTCAGCTTCCTATCAATTACCTACACTCATTGGGTCTCCTTCTCGACAGCCATAGTCGATACTCGAGCAGCCTTAGCAGACTCTCCTAAGCTCTCGTCACTCCCCGCCTTCCTGAGCACCTACCTGCCCACCCTCAGGGCATTCCTTTAGAGGTACCATAGCTCTCTTTTGTTATTTTACTTTGGTCCATAGGTTTTGTGAAGTAGGTCAACCATGTCCTCTTGCTTCTTGTGATGTCTACTCTCTACCGGTGACTTTGCTCTTCAAGAGGGAGCTCCTGGGGATCCTTGAGTACTCCCCCAACCTTGCCTTGACCTTCCATATGCCCTAGATCAGTTGGGGCCAGCTTGAATACCTTTTTTTTTTGAAACGTTTTTCACTTGAGCCCTCCCTTGCCACTCATTAGTAGCTTGAAAACACTTCATTTGGCACTTGGGAACGCCCCCCTGATGCTGGACATTAGTGGTTATCATTGGCATTGATTTTTGGACTGATTTACCTTAGTTGAGAACTATTTTCCATAGTCCACAGGCAGCCACAAACAGTGTTACATCAACACTTTATGTTTATGCTTGGTTGGCATTGACATTGGTTGCTCGGTTGGGTCCCGAATACTCCTTGAATGCTAGGGGAATGTCTGCCTATGATATGAGATGATTTTGGGGCTGAATTTGCTTAGCCATTGACTATTTTACATAGTCCACAGTCAGTCCAAAAAAGGGCAGCCCCTTGTCGTTGCATTTTACGCTTATGCTACTACATGGTGATTTGATGCTCGATTATGCCCAGTTGGTGCCTATACATATAAGAAAGTGTGCCTATGGTTTGCCTATGGTTTTGAGCTTGGATTGAGTCACTATTTGCTCAGTTTTGGACATTTATTTGCTGCTAGAATATTCAGGGCTGAAACTGTTTTGCTTATGTTTGGATATGTCTATTGCATTCGGGCTTTATCTTGGATGTATACATTGATGTAGTGACTCTCGAGGATTGACATAGAGATCGGATTTTCACTTGAATCATTGTTTGAGCTTGAGCTTGATTTACATAGCATTTGGATCTTCATCTTTGATGTACTTATGGCATGTACTTTGCTTATGTCTCTGACCGGTCTTGACATGCTTGGCCTATGCCACTACTACATGCCCGTTACATTGTTTGGAGTTGGATGCTACTGAGTGTTGCTTTGGCTTGACATTTGATTGCCCAGAACTTACTTTGGATATTTCTCAGATTTCCAAAGTTACAGTTTGGATGTACTTGATGTCTATGGATGCTATGTACTGATGCTAAACGACCTATATACTCATGAGGTCTTATTGATGCTTGATCTTGGATCTTATAGCACTGGTGCTATCATATGCCCTTGTTGAGCTTCTTTGCTTGATATTTATGGCTTTTGTGCTAGTGGAAGCGTCTTGCTATGCTTGACAGACATTGAGCAGGCGGTTTATGCTACTTGAGCATTCGGATCCTTGAGATTGGGATTTTCACTTGGATGTTGCATGGTTGATATGCCATGGTCCTCACAAATGTACTTGGGCTGATTTGGGCTTTGCATTCCCTAACCATAAACCTCTTTGTGTTAGGTCTTACCGGTGTTGTGTACACTTTTTCCTATTACATAAGGGTGTGTCGGGCATTCATTTTGCCTACAGTTTGTTGTGATTGTATTTGGCTATAATTTATTACAGCAAGTAGTTATGCATGGATTGACGTGAAAGTTTCATGCTGAATCATCTTGATTTTATGTATTTTTTATGGTACTTGGTAGGCATCATCATTAGCTATCAGTTTGTGGTCATTTTGCCTTGGTTTTGGTGGTTTGGCTGTTTACATTACAAAATAGCAAGAAATTTTGAACTGTCTACATTGTTTTGGACTATAGCATGGCATCTTCTTCTACTGATAGTGCTATCTTCAATATCACTAAGCTTGATGATATGAATTATGCCTACTGGAAGAGCTTGAAACTATGACTAATGTCGAATGGGATGAGCTTGATGAGTTATGCAAGTCCACCCTCATCTTGTCTCTCACTAAACATGTGCATTACAATGTGGTCAAGGAAGCACAGAGTGCTTGTCAGCTTTGGGATAAAATTAAGAACCTCTATGACAAGAAAAGTCTAGTAAGTCAGATATATTGGGTTGAAGCAGCTTATGGACCTATGCATGAAGGATTTTCTTGGGACTTTGAGTGAGTCGTGGGATGTCTTCTACAGTGCCTTATATGTTCCTGCTACTATTTTGAACTTGCATGATGTAGAGAGTGCTCTTTTATAGGAAGAGATCAATTGTAAGAACTTGGATGCCTCTCGTGTGTTGCATTCTTTGACTGTTAGAGGTAGAGATGGTAATGAAAAGAATGACTATGGATTTGGACGTGGTAGAGACTTGCAAAAGTTTATGTCTAAGTTGCGTGGTAAGTCGTGCAACAAGTCTCATGGGAGAAATGCTAATGTGATATGTCATCATTGTGGCAAGAAAGGTCATATACGCCCATAGTGTCATGAGTTGCACAATGAGAAGTGCAAAGAGAAGGGGAAAGATAAAGTACACGAAAAATACTTTGATAGAAACATTATGCCTATGAAATCCAGTGTGAAAATCGAGAAGATCAATGTCATGCGGACTGATGACTTCAATGGGGAGTACATACTTGCAGCTAGTTCTTGTGATGCTACATCGTTGACTAAGGTTCACTCTATATATGTGCATATGCGCAGTACTGGCTTTGGATTCTGGTGCTTCATTTCATGTTACACCATGTCATGAGTGGCTCCATTCCTACCACACTATCTTTGGTTCAGTTTGCTTGGGTGATCAGAGGTCACTTGCTATTGTTGGCATTGGGGATATACGACTCCAGTTCTCTACTGGCAGTACTTTTTTGTTACAGGATGTACATCACGTACCTGCGGTTACATGCAATCTTATGTCTATAGGTAGCTTGATGATGCTGGGTTTAATGTTTTATTTGGAGATTTAGTGTGGAAGATCACCCGTGGCAGACTTGTGCTTGCAAGTGGTGCCAGGGCTAGCAGCCTCTATCCTCTTGTAGTTGATGGGTGCTCTGTTGACAATGTTTTGTCAGTCAGTTTCATCCCACATGTATCTCTTTGGCATACCCATTTGGGCCATATGTCCTTGAAGGGAATGTAAATTCTTTTTGGTTTGCAGTACCTAGCATCCCTTGACTATGCATGTTTTGATTCATGTGAGCATTGTCTTTATGGTAGACAGACTAGGAATACACATAAGAAGTCTGGTAGGACACACATGACTAAGCCCTTGGCATTGGTACATTTGGATGTCTATGGGCCCATGCCCTATCAGTCTATGGGTGGTGCAAAATATTTTGTGATATTCATTGATGAGTTTTTGCATAAATTCAAGGCTTACCCCATTAATCTTAAGTCAGATGTCTTGGCTATGTTTCAGAGATGGCTTGCATTAGTTGAGAACTAGACTAGGGCATAGGTTGAAATGCCTTAGGATTGAGAATGGGGGAGAATATGTGTCACGTGCCTTTGAGTAGCTATTTGACAAGAGGGTTATTAAGTGTTAGTTGACCAGTCCCTATACCCCACCCTAGAATGGTTTGGTTGAGCGGATGAATAGAGCCATCCAGGAGCATGTATGCAATAAGCTTAGCCATGCAGGCCTACCACAGAGCTTTTGGGTTGAGGCATCAGTACAACTGTGCATGTCATAAATAGATCACCTTCCAGTGGTTTGGATCTCCAGGTTGCAGAGAAGGTATGGACAGGGGAACCTCTGTCTTATGCATATCTATGTGTCTTTAGATGTGATCATTCTACCATGTGCCCAAGGACAAGTGTAGTAAGCTGGATCCTAAGAGTGTCAAATGCATTTTCCTTGGCTATGGAGATGCAGGTGAGATGGGTTAGAATTCGCAGGCATGGAAAGTCATCCGCAGCCATGATGCAGTCTTCCATGAAGACAAGATGCATCGACAACTTGAGAAGGTGGTAGAGATATGCAAGGTTATATTCTAGGAGGAACCACGTGCTCCTGCATAGCCGGTTGGACAACTTGTGTAGTAGCAGTTGGTACACGTGGCCAGGGTTGGTGGACAAGATACTAGACATGTAGCAGAGCCTGCAGTGAGACAGTCTACTAGAGCTAGACGTCCACTTGATAGATTTGAGTCCTTGATGTATTATGTCTTAGTTATAGATGTAGGAGAGCCTCTCACCTATGATGAGGCTATGCACAGGGGTGATGTCACTCTTGGGAGAGGGCTATGTAGTCTTAGATGAACTCCTTGCATAAGAATATGACTCGTGATTTGGTTGCATTGCCTAATGATAAGAAGGCTTTGCTATGCAAATGGGTGTATAAGCTGAAAAGTATCCCTAGACACCCCAAGTCGGCTTATAAGGCAAGACTTGTTGCTAAGAGTTTTAAATAGGAGCATGGAAAGGAGTTGACTTTGATGAAGTCTTTTCTCTTGTTGTCAAGATGATCACCCTTTGCTTGGTTTTGGCCTTAGTTGCACAAGTGGACATGTATCAGATGGATATCATGACTGCATTCTTGCATGGGGATTTACATGATGAGATTTACATGCAGCAACCTAAGGGCTTTGCAAAACCTAGCAGGAAGCACCTAATGTGCAAGTTGAAGAAAAGTCTTTATGGCTTGAAGCAGGTACCTAGGGAGTGGTATCATAAGTTTGATACCTTTATACAATCACAAGGCTACAGTAGGAGTGCTATGGATTCGTGTCTTTACTCGAAGAAAGCCTGTGATTGCTTACTACTTATTTTGGTACTTTATGTGGATGATATGGTGATAGCACCGAAAGCTCATGATGAGCTGGATGCTCTTAAATCTCAGCTAAATAAGAGCTTTGAGATGAAGAATTTGGGACATGCCTCTCACATTCTTGGTATGTGCATTAAGTACGACGGGCATCAAGGACTACTCTACCTCTCACAGAGGGAGTACATTCATAAATTCCTTGAGCATTTCTGCATGCAAGACGTGAAGCCTATTGGATGTCCATTACCTTCTTATGTGAAGGTCTCATAGGCCGATTGTCCACAGACAGATGAGCAGAGTGTCGAGATGGCCAAGTTCCCTTATGCATCAACCATGGGCAGTTTGATGTATGCCATGATAGCCACTTATCCAAATATTGCCTTTGTAGTTGATATTGTGGCATGTTATATGGCTACACCTAGTAAGAAGCATTGGGATACTGTCAAGGGTATCATGAGATACCTGAAGGGCACAATAGATATGTGTATTTGCTATGGCAACCAAGATACACGAGTTGTGGGATACACAGACTCTGATTATGCATGACATGTAGATAGTAGGAAGTCCACTTTTGGCTATGTATTCCCCTATGCTAGAGGTGCTATCTCTTGGATGTTCAAGGTTTAGAAGGGTATGACTCTCTCTACCCCACTGAGGCCGAGTATGTTGCAGCCATTGAGGCTTGCAAGGAGGCCATATGGTTGGGCCGTTTGGTCCATGACCTTGGGATAGATTCTATACCTACGTTGCATTTGGATTCTATGAGTGATATTCAACTAGCCAAGAAAACGGTCTTTCATGTGAAAACAATGTACACATTGAGGTGAGGTATCACTTCATACGTGGGGTCGTGGAGGACAAGTTTGTTGACCTTGTCAAGATCTCCACTGATGAAAATCCTGCCGATCTGCTCATGAAAAGCCTCACTATTGAGCACTTTGCCTTCCTTAGGAGATTGATGGGCATTGGATGAGATTATGTTTTTCCTCATCCTGTTGTATGTACATTGTATTGTATTTTCTTTTTCTTTTTCACTCCTCACTAGGACAGATTCACTTTTAAGTGGGAGGTTGTTGGAGGTAAAGGCACATTTGCCTAGCCGCCCATGTATTACTACACTGACAGTACCTGCCACTGCACACTGCAATTGTGAGTGCTTGTCACCGTCACTTTATTCTTTATTCTTTTAGTGACAATTTGCATAAAGGAAGGCCCAGACACACATTGTGACTATTGGAGTTCCCATTTGGTCTCTCTCTCTCTTTCTTGCTCTTGCTCTCCCGCCATAGCTCTTCCAAGCAAGCTTCGATCCTTCTTCTCACCTTTTATTTCTCTCTTCCTCTCCTTTCCTTCTTCTCCCTTCCTTCCTTCTTCTCTCTCCCTCCCTACCTCCCTTTCTCCCTCAATTTCAATGCATTTAATTACAAAGAAAAACAAAAAATAGAAAACACAAAAACAAAGCAAGAAAATGCGATGTCCCTACGTCAAAGGCCCAAATATTAATTATTTTCTACCTCCTCTTCGTGATTTCCCATCTTTCTCTCTTGCACACTTCTGCTTCTTCTTTGTGTACCATGGTGGTGGCAGTGATGGTGGTGAGGAACTCTCTCTCTCTCTCTCTCTCTCTCTCTCTCTCTCTCTCTCTCTCTCTCTCTCTCTCTCTCTCTCTCTCAAAAATGTTTTTGACAAATGCCAAACTCAGGTTTTTGGTGTTTTTTTTCTCAGACCTGCATCACTATTTGCATCGCAATTAGTATCACTAAGCATCACTATAATCATCACTAAGCATCTCTTAGTGTCACTATAAGCATCACTATCGCTATTAGCATCGCAAATGCAAATTTGTGATGCTTATAGAGACATAATAGCAATGTGGATAGTGAGGCTGCTATTTTGCATTGCAAATCGTTGTCCGCTCTCGCCTCATTGCCTTGTAGTGATATCTAAATACCATGATTGTAGTATTGTCATGCATGCCCAAAGGAATATATTTTTAATATATCTAAGCCATGATCAATTGCCAACACCTTGTATCTCATCCAACACCTTGAGGTATGGCTCACACATATCCAAAGAAATAAAATTTTGACATATATGAGCCGCTGTCTTGTCCAGCACATTATGTCTTGAAAACATGAAAAGATTATTTTTCTCTCACTACAACATATACATGCTATAACGACGTTTATAACGACGTTTTCTTTATATATAAAATATATCCCCGTCATCGGTATTAGCGTCGATATTAGGGTTGCTAGAAAACCGTCGCTATTTGCATTGCTATTTAGCGACGCACATACCGACACTAATACAGACGAAAATATCGATGGTTACAATGAATTTCTGACGCTAATACTGACGATTGCAGAATACTTTTCTGACGCTGATACCGACAATTACAGAGAATAAATTTTTTTTGTGGCAGAGCTGTAGATGCAGCCCTGCCACAGTTAGAGCCACATAGGGCTAAGAGACAATTCCTGCTGTCAAAGAAGTTAGACAATCGATCCCAAATAATTACAAGACTTTGCAAACAGGTACTTCCATGACATTAATTAACAAAAATGTGCACTGCATTGATAAAAAAAATAACAGAACTTAAATTGAGAAGTGCTACTGCGACAAAGCAAATATGGAGTCATGCTACAAGATAGAAGTCCAAATCATATATACTTTGCTATTACATATGGAGGATAGAGGCCATAATGCTATACATAATACAAGATGGGGAGTAATCCTATGTAGCCTAATCTGCTCTCTACGACTCATCCGCATCAGAAAACTCGTATCGCTGTAGTGGCATATCGAAGGGAGTCTGCAACAGCAAATGCATATATAATTGTGAGTACCAAATACAAACTGACATATAATGACGTTTTTCAAATTAGGAATGATATTTATTACTACTTACCAGTCCTCCGCGAGCATAGAGCTTCTCAATTAGGGCACTCAAACCATGCTTCTCCCCATATGTCACCTCCAGTGCAGTCGGGTCGCGATTCGTAAAACCTTACTGTGGCACACAAACATTGAAAAAAAACATACTTGAGATTCATGTTCGAAATACATACATCAACATGGATGTCATTAAATTAGAGTACTCTACCCTATTAATACTTACAAAATCTGCCACGAATGTTGCGTGGCCGCCACTACCAAGGTGATGCACCGATCCTGCATCCAAGCGCGCCTTTGCTGCGTCCTTTTGCTGCTTCCACTTGTTTGAAATGGATGTCGCCTCATCCTGGAGATTACTCCAGTCCTCTGTATCCAGCCACTCCGGCTTCGATTTGCCCTGCTTGACTGCTTCGCGTGCATCAGACCGCCTATGCGACTGATAGTCACGCATACGCGTCATCATTCACCCTCTCGAAAATATATCATTGCTAGAGGGCTGAGGGAACTCTCGATACAATGTATCGATTATGTACTCCTTGTTGGCATCTGGGATCTCCTTCCACTTGTCTGTAATGTTGTGCTGAAATACTTGTTGGCACAACTCATGCATCCTAGAGATGACAGCTTTTCCATCATCATTCATGTATAAATGGCCAGAGGCCTTATCTATGAGATATGAGTAACTTGCAAGATTTTGCAAAGGGGTACTTTCAGGACATTAATACAAATGTGTCAAACACAATTTGAATTGATAAGTGCTACTGCGAAAATCTTCATGCGAAAATACATACCTGGAGGAGTGGGTTTCGTGTACTTCTTGTTGGCCCTGGGAGTGATCGATGGGGTGCGTGAAGGAGTGGGAGTGATCGGTGGGGTGCCTGAAGGAGTGGGAGCAGTAGACATATGCCCGCCACAGCCAGTGAAAGACGGTATCGACTCCTTAGTGGCAGTGTGAGTGGGGGAGACTGCATCCGCATCCCCACAATAGGAGCTACCTCCTCCTCGACCACGTGACTCTGAAGCAAAGCGAGACCTGCAACTGCGTCTACTGGAGACCGACGCATCGGACCGTCTAGAGTCTGTCGATCGTGCTGAGGTGGAACGGGAAAGCTGTGCATCGACTCTATCTCTGACCCATGCTAGCTGCTCCGGTGAGAAACGCTCTAGCATTGCGTCGATGTCCCCATCTGTAAAATCTCGGCTCATCCTGCCGTCCGTGCCCAAATCCTAAACCTGCACATACAAGGAAAAATAAGTCAATCTGATAATGAATTGCAAGACATAATAAAACTAAGACTTAATTTGCAAGACTTTATTTTAAAATAATAATAAAAATTAGATAATACAAAATACGATACTCCAAAAACATACAAACTATCCTAGCCGATTTGCAAAAAGTGGACATGATGTAGTGGGAGGAACATTTTGATCGAGTCACTTTTGTTTAGGGTTCCACAATCTCATCTTGACATAGCTCAGTATACACCGGAAGGTCTATACAAAATTCTCCACAAAATGAGGACTCTGCTTCATTTTCAAAAAACCCATCCTCTATCTCCATAGGTGAGATGTCTTGGTCCTCGAGGCATTTCATCCTAGTTTCTTGTATGCCTTCTGTCATTGCGGCTATTAAAGGTGTCTCTTCTACGATCGGTACGGGGGTTCTGGCAAACACTGGGATACTCCTAGATGTCATGGGAATGACATACCACCATTGAGGTTGTTGCGGATTAGGGAAAAAAACGACCTGATCCATATTACGATTAGTATAAAAGTCCACTTTGAGATTGCTAAAGCGCATCAAGTATTAGGGATACTTACCTGCTCACAGTGATTTGGCAAAACAAATGTATCACTCAAATCTGACCACTTCTTCGTTGAGTCAATCTCAACAAAGCCACTCGGCCCTCGCCGAACAGTTGCACCTACTCCTTCAAGAGTAACCTTGAACCATTGCACATCAAATATGGTAATGGAGAAACTTCGATAGTCCACTGCAAGGATACTCTGTAAACATCCGAAATACTCCATCTCTGCAACTACACGGTTTGGATCTGTGGCACATCGTCGCCTTTCCTGCTCAAACATTACCATCACTCCACAGTCCATTGTCGAGCGTAACTTGTCGATGTGCTCTACTCTGAAATGTCGTCCACGTGACCATGCTGCACTATGGGCCTTATACTGGGAGAAGAACAAGTGTATTAGTCGCGATTTGCAGTATAGATTGTAATTTCTTAGGATTGCATACCTTGGGATTGCATCCATACCTTGGGATTGCATC
Organism: Lygodium microphyllum; assembly: GCF_053477565.2. Lineage (NCBI taxonomy): Eukaryota > Viridiplantae > Streptophyta > Polypodiopsida > Schizaeales > Lygodiaceae > Lygodium > Lygodium microphyllum. Next base: position 5,063,340 of record NC_141163.1, on the reverse strand, counting down.
CACGTGAGGCATCCCACTCTTCTTCAGTAACTGTTTCTCCATCTTGAGATGCTTTGGTTAGGGTCTCATGTAGCCATCTAGTGGACATGAGTAGAGGCATCTCCTCTAAGCCCTTCGGATATCGAATGGGCCGTTGCCGCATACTCCGTCGAAAGTCAAATCTTGCAGACTCTCACTCAGCGCGAGCATCCTCATACAGTTGCAGCCACTTCTCCATCGTAGCACTATGCAGCATACAAAATCGGTTCACCTTGGACTCCATGGATGCGTCCATCTTCTTCTCTATTCCGTTTCCCACTAGGACATCTCCATTCAGATGATCATCCTCCTTAAGTGACCATATCAAGCCTTTGTCCCGGTCCACAGTGGACAACCACTTAGAAATGTACACCAAGGCCTCCGACACTAACCAACCTTCAGCCATGCTACCCTCAGGACGAGCCCGTTGTCACACAAATCCCTTTAAGGTCTTCATGAACCATTCAAGGAAAAACATCCATCGAGTATGGACTAGACCTACAACCTGCAATTCATCTACAATATGCACTAGAAGATGGGTTTGTATCGTGAGCATACTAGTGGGAAGATACTTCTCCAAAAGACAAGCAGTCTCTACTGCCATGCATTCCGCGGATTCAATCGATGATGTGTGAATCTCTTTTTGGGAGACAAACTGAACCAACTCGGACAATTTGTAAATGGCTATCCAAACCTCCCATGTCAGAGACCCCGCAATTGTGATCAGCAATACGAACTGTGAAAACCATGATCTTAACATTGTGTATAAACAAACAGAGATTCTGAAATCTAATATGCAGAATCATGCCATATGCAGCCTCATACCGTACATACCTGACACATCTTATGCCAATCATGGGATTTGAATCCTGTCAGTTGGTCATCCTTTGTGAATGCTTTCTTGAGAGAACGCATTAGGCCAGTCGGCGTGCGAAAGGACTTGATGTTTTCCTTTACTCGTCGCACTTCATTGCCAGACAAAACCCAAGGAGCGCGCGGCAATTATAGTAAGTATAGATACTAGAGTCTACCCACTAAGATCTTTCACTAGAGTCAACCCATTAAGAGTATTTATAGATACTAGAGTCTACCCATTAAGAACTTCCTTGAAAATATTGAAGTCATTTTGTAGTGGTTCACAATTTTAGTTGAAATGATACAAAGAATTTATGCTCGGATTAAGACATGTGTGCATTGTCAAGTCCATAGGATCAAATTGTGCTACTTGATTGCTACATCCAAACTCTATCAAGGCATATACAATGTCATACATGTAAATGCTATTATCTATTCATTAAAATTAATACAATGACCCTATGTATGGATATGCATTTATATACATACATGTTATCATTATTAAAGATATATCTTATTCTTTTCCATTTTAAGGCATCCCTTCTTTGTATCAAGATGGAACATCATAATCTTTTAGTCCTTCAATGTTTGAATTCCAATACATTGTGGCATTGCCTATATATAAAGTGGGATTGCTATAAACTTGATGCATTTCCATTTAGAAATACATTGAGGGATTCAATACATAGTTTGAGCATCAAATAGGGCACATTTGTTGTACACCATAATGAAATCTTGATTGAATATACTTGATACATCACTTGGATGTTAGGCTAGATTTTGTTCTTATTGGAGAGATTTTATGATTTATCTAATACTTTCGAGTTCTTATTGGGTAAATTGCAACAAATGATGCTTGATATCTTGAGTAGTAGGAGCATTCAACATGAAAACTTAGTAAGAAATTTCCTTCCATTGACTAGTCTACGCAACAACTTTGTAAGAACATTGCTTCCATTGACTAGCCTGCCTAATAACTTTGTAAGAACTTTGCTTCCATTGAGTAGTCTATATGAAAATTTGGAAGTTTTCCTTGCTTGATAGCTTGTTTCTAGGCTTGAAGCTCATCATTGTAACCACTTTTACATCCTTGAGCTATTTACATTTGAATATCTCAAGGGCATCATTCCACAACTTGTTGACAACCTACCTCACCTCCAACATGCTTCACCTATACCCCATTGATCCCATAGACATTCCTCATTCACTTGGCCTATCAAACAAACAAGGTTTCTCTAGGCTTGATCACATGCTCAAGCTCTCCCTCAAATATATCTAAAAGAGAAAGGAATGGAAAGAAGATACAAAGAACGTATCATCTGAGAGGGTCTAAATAGGCTTGTATCAACCCTCCCTTTATAGAAGAAGAGCTTGGTAATATTTTTTCCCCTCCATCTTTGTGCACATGGAATAAATTTTATCCCCTCTCATGGAGATGGCTTTTAGACAGCGTGCTTGAGAATGTTTGCAAATTTGTATCCAAACCCTATCTATTTGAAGCGACCTTTTCATATGCATTTAGAAAAGATCTTGAGCATGTGCTTAACCTTGTATCAACTCTATCTTTATGGGGGATGACCTCTAAGTGTAACATTGTAGTTTCTCCTCTCTCATTGAGATGTGCAACTTAAGCATGTGCTCAGTCTTGTATCAATAGTGTCTTTCTTATATGAATTTCTAACATGTCTTTAACATAGGACTTCGCTACACTACATGCCCAATCCTTTATTTTTGGGAAAGGAGTGTAGCATGGTAGTTTATCCTCTCTCATTGAGATGTATAACTTGAGCACATGTTCAAGCTTGTATCTGCACTATCTTTGTATATAAATTTCTAACATGTATTTGAGATAGAGCTCTAGTACATGCTCAAGCTTGTACCAATTCTTTATTTCTAAGGGAGGAGCTTTGCAAGATAGATTCCGAGTTTCTCCTTTCTCTTTTCAATGTATTTGAGAGAGAGATTAAGAGTTTGATCAAGCCTAGAGTAACCTTATTTGTCTGATATGGCTTTGATGTGTCTTTGAGATAGAAGTGAGGGAAACTTGGCAAGATAGTTGATCTTGAAAGGCTATATAGATCCTCTCCACTTTTATGTGACCTTGAGGTATTTTTGGAACACATCTTGTGAAGCACATTCTCAAGCATGTATCAACGGTAAAATTGTTTCCCCTCTATCTCTGAGTGTAGCATGGTAGTTTCTCCTTTATCATTGAGATGTACCCTCTTAGTTTTTATATGACTTTGAGAGGTATCTTTGGGAGGGACCTTGAGCATGTGCTCAAGCTTATATCAACCCTCTCTTTATGGGAGAGGAGATTGGTGATATATTTTTCCCTCTATCTCTGTGCACCTAGAAAAAAGTTTCTCCTCTCTCAGAGATTGCTTTTAGACAACATGCTTGAGCATGTTCCCATGCTTGTACCCAAACCCTGTATATTTGATATGAGCTTTTGATATGCCTTTGGGAAAGAGGTTGTGAGCATGAGCTCAAGCTTGTATCAACTTTATCTTTATGCGGGAGGAACTCTAACTCTAAGTGCAATAGGATAGTTTCTTCTCTCGTATTGAGATGTGCAACTTGAGCATGTGATCAAGCTTGTATCAATAGTGTCTTTCTTATATGAATTTCTAACATGTCTTTGAGATAGGGCTTCACTATGTGCTCAAGCTCATACCAATCCTTTATTTTTGGGGGAGGAGTGCAACATAGTAATTTCTTCTCTCCCATTGAGATGTATAGCTTGAAGCTTGTATCTAGATTTTTTTTCATGTATGAATTTCTAACATGTCCTTGAGATAGAGCTCCAATACATGCTCAAGCTTATACCAATCCTTTATTTCTAGGGGAGGAAATTTGCAAGATAGATTCCTAGTTTCCCCTTTCTCTTTTAGATGTATCTAAGAGAGGCCATGAGAGTGTGATCAAGCCTAGAGCAACCTTATTTGTTTAATATGACTTCAATGTGTCTTTGACACAAAGGTGAGGGAAACTTGACAAGATAGTTGTCATGTGCTAAAGCCTATGTAGAGCATCTCCACTTTTATGTGATTTTGAGGTCTTTTTGGAATAGAGATTGTGAAGCAAATTTTCAAGTATTTATCAACCCTATCTTTGTAGGGGAGGAGCTTGGTAAAATTGTTTCGCCTCTATCTCTGAGTGCAACTTGATAGTTTCTCCTTTATCATTGAGATGTCTATGAGATAGCACATGCTCAACCTTGTATCAACATTGTCTTCCTTATGTAAATTTCTCACTTGAGACTAGTCTTGAGCATATACTCCATCTTATATCAACCCTTTCCTTAAGGAGGGAGGAGCTTTGCAAGATATGTTCCTAGTTTCTCCTTTCTCTTTTAGGTGCATTTGAGGAGAGAGCTTGAGCTTATGATAATTATAGGCTTATGATCAAGCCTATAATTATCTTCTTTGCTTGATATGACTTTGAGGTGTCTTTGAGATAGAGGGGAGAGAATCTTGTCAAGATGGTGGGATGGACCTTGAGCATGTGCTCAATCCTATATAGATCCTCTCAACTTTTATGTGACTTTGAGATCTCTTTTGGATGGATCTTGAGAACCTACTCAAGCTAATGTAAGCCCTCTCTTTATGAGGGAGAAGCTTGGTAATATTATTTACCCTCTATCTCTGAGTAGAGCATAGTAGTTTCTCCTCTCTTATCAAGATTTTTATGAGATAGATCTTGAGCACATGCTCAAGCTCATATCAAAACTATCTTTCTTATGTGAATTTTTTAACAGAACTTTGAGATAAATCTTCAATGCATGCTCAAGGTTGTATCAACCCTTTCTTTCTGGCTTTGGGGGGGGGGGGGGGGGGGAGCAGGTGTGCTTTGCAAGATGTGTTTCTAGTTTTTCCTTTCTCTTTTAGATGTATTCAAGAGCAAGCTTGAGAATGTGATCAAGCCTATGGAGACCTTCTTTGCTTGATATGACTTTGAGGTGCCCTTGAGATAGAGGGGATGGCAACTTTGAGGTGCTCAAGCTTGTATCAATACTACTAGCTTTTTAATGTAAATTTCTAAAACGTCTTTGCAAGATAGGTTTCTAGTTTTCCCTTTCTCTTTTAGATGTATTTGTGGCAAAATCTTGAGCATGTGATCAAGTATATATTGACCTTCTTTGTTGGATATAACTTTGAGGTTCCTTTGAGACAAATGGGAGGGTAACTTGGTAAGATAGTGGAGTAGAGCTTGAGCTATAATCAAGACTATATAGACTCTCCCCATTTTTATGTGACTTTGAGGTCTCTTTGGAAGGGACCTTGAGGATGTACACTTGACTTATGAGAATATTATATTTGAATAGTTTAATGCCACTTGAATAATATTATTTATATTATTTTCTATGATAATACATTTTGATTTCATAATGATACTACATTTTGATTTCATATAATGGTGAAGAGATAATATAGAGTTTAAGATATACATGCATACACTTGGGATTAAAGCTAGGCTTGAGTGCCCATGCATGGGAAGGGATCATTTGTATGATGTTCTAGTCACCTAATATGAGCTAGTCAACCCAAGGCATCAAGAGAATTGTGGAAGATGGGGTTTGTCTTATACAAGTAGCCTTATTGAACTTATGGGGGGCTTAGTGTCATGTGCCCAACATTATGCTTTGTTTGAGTTTCTATTCAAAAAATTGAAACTCATTGAAATATTCTTGAATGCATGACCAAACTAACATTATGTTTTATTTGAGTTATCTTTGTGAAGTTATCTTGTTTTCATTTGACTTTGACTTCATTAAGGTGTTATAATTCATGTTATATATGAAATTATCTTTTCAAAGTATCATAATCATATTTTATATATTTATCATATTTTTTAAGTATCCTAATCCACACCATATATGTTTGTTTTTTCAATGTGTCTATACAAATTGCTTCTTAAATGACTAGGAAAGGAAAGGCAACACTTGTACAAGCACTGTCTACATTGAACTTTGCTTCCTTGGATGTAAGGAATGGTATATTGACATATTTAACCCTTTTGGTGACTTTCTCAACAAGCCTCACTTATTCATATTAGATCATGTGCATGATAATCCAAGTTGGGATGATAATGAACAAGCAAATAAAGTTGTTTTTGGGAGGGTTAGAAGTCTATAAGACTTGTCTTGCCTTGATGTGAGTGTTGCCAAATTTGTTTGTTTGGTTCTCCCTAATGTATATGAGGTCAAAAAACGCAACAAGATGGTGATGATACAATGTTTACTGGGGGGATGGAAACTTGCATGCAAAGGTGAAAGAGCAGTCAATGATGAGCTAGTCAAATCATTTGACGGTGTGAAAAAGACAACCTCACAAAAGAAATAGGTTGTATCTACAAATACTAAGATATCAACAAAGAAAGGGCAATCATTAAAAGAAGGAGAACTAGCACTAGTATCAACCATTCTAACTGATCTATTAGATCCAATAAAGGAACAAGAGCCTTTATTAATACCACAAGTTGAGGAGAGACAAGTTGCAAAGCTCAAAAAGAAGTTAAGGACCTCTAGATTGAATGCACATGTAGAAAACTTTCCATTTTGAATAGACAAGCAATACTCTATTCATGTAGTCAAATGCAAGGAAACTCCACCACATTACATTTGTAGGCCAAAGGATCATGTCTATGTAGATTATCTACTAAGAAAGTTTCAATCAAAGCCCACTCCAACTTCTTTCTATGCATATTTGATGCCCATATATAAGAGTAATCATGGGGAGATTGTTCCTAGGTCAAGGGAGTTTGTGAGAGGAGTTAGACTATTATTACTACTATATCTTGGGTGGATAACACTCAATTTATGTAGCAAGAATACTTATTAATTTTGCATGAAAATGAGAGCATTAAGCAACACTATGCTAGGAAAATTGCATGTATTGTTGTGGATGCCCCTCTAGAGGTAACGGTGGCCATAGCCATATTATCTAACAAAGAAATGCATAAGCACTTAGAGAAACAACCATATAAGAGTACCTTGGAGCACTTCATATCCTAGTGGATAACCCATGGAAGAACTTCAAAACCTACACCAAGTATGACCAAGTCCTATGATAGTCACCAAAATGGAATGTAAGTATTTCTATTCAACTATTCTCTCAACTACTTTGATTGATCTATAGTTTCTTGTTTATGTAGCTTTAAAGGAGATACTATAGAAATTACATAGCACAGCATGGACAAAACCTGAGCAAGGAGTAGAGAGCACATAGCAAATATAAGGAGAATAGAAATTGCTTTAATTTCAAATGAACTAATATAAAGATCGCTCTGTCCACTCGTGCACTTCCACTATGAAGCTTAGATGGCAATCCAAATAGATGATAGGCGAAGAGCTTAAGGGTAGCTAGAAGAACTCTAATTAGGTGAAAGATAGATTGACAATGCCTTTGGAGGGGTCTTCCTTTTATAGCCCAAGAAGGTAGTTTAGTTGGTTTGGTCGACCATATCATGAACCTTCCCTAGTCAACCTAAAAACATTCCCTTTACCATTAAATGGGGCCACTGCCCTCAAACCCTTGTTAAGGGGGCCGTTGGTCCCCCTTAATATCCCCCTAGCTAGGGGCTACTTTTGTGGGCCTCAAATATCAAAATAGGAATTAGTGATAGCTCCCACACCCCACAACTCAATGCATTATGCCTCCAGTTGCTACTAGCATAACTACCCTATCTAACCCAAAGGCTAAATCCACAAGGGTCACCTTTTTTCTATCCGACCGCTTAGACCTCATTTGACATACAAGTTAGGACCCTTGCTCACACAAGTTCTCCTCATAATGGGGATCTTACAACTTAAAGCACCATGGATCATTGGTAACACCTTACGAGGGTGGGGCATTAAGCATATCTAACAGATACAAGTGAGAAAGGGAAATAAACTCCAAATCTAGGACTTGCCTATGATCTAGAAGATCCTTAAAACCTTGTAGCCCAAGAGGATGATATGGATATAGAGTAGACCTACATTTCATAATGATTTTACAAAAGTTTATATGAATCTAATATACCCAAAAAAAAGGGTGATCTATGTCTTCCTTTTATGTGTTTTAAAAATAATACTTTATTAAATTTGTGTCTTCTTTTTTATGTGTTGATAGCTCTTGTGTTTTAGAAATGATCCTTTATTAAACTAGTAGATCAAGATTAATATTAAACTACTAAATTAATATTAGTTTTTTAAGCTAAAAATTTGTCATACATATGTAACAATTGGAAAGAATAAATACATTTGACTATCAACATAATTGTATGCACAATAAAATGTTAACATAACTCATTAGCTTTTCTATCAAAAGAAATAAAATACACCCTATGTTCACAAAGATTTTGATTAAGAGTGGCCACATGCCAAATATCAAATTAGAATAGAGCTCCTTTAAACCTTAGGGAGAGTTTTATTGGGCTTGGAAATATACCCAATATTAACCTAAACTTAAGCTCAAGAAAATAGCTTGATCTTGGAGGGACTTCAAAGTGTAGCATACTACTATAGGTTTTGAGCTCTACCTCCTTAAGAGCTGAAACCAAAGAGACAGCTATTATAATATTGAGTACATGGCCAAGCTATTTCTCAAAGACAACTCAAAGAGAGATGCTTAATATATGCTCAAGGACATAGAACAAAGCTTAGACACATTGCCACAACACAAAGATTGAGCACATGGACAAGCTCCACCATGGAAAATATATTATAATGAGGGGTTTTTTGTAAGATTGAGTACATGATTAGGGTCTGTATCCTTAAGGCTGAGGACCAATGAGAGAGTTGCTATAAAATTGATCACATGGCCAAATATCACACCAAAAAGAGAGAGTTTAATTAATCTTGGACATATGGCCAAGCTCTGACTTCACAAACAAATATCAAAGAGAGTTGCTACAAGCTTGAACATATGAAAAAGATGTTCTTCAAAGATATTTGAAAGTATAAAATATCTCTATAAGCTTGAGCACTTGGCCAAGTTGTGCCCCAAAGAGATCTCAAAAAAATAGGGATGCTATAAGCATTAATATATGGCTAAGCAAAGACCTCAAAAAAAAGGGCATGACAACTTCATCTCAAATAGAGCTTCAAAAATCTCATGGATATTTCCAAAGCCTAGTCCCACAAAATAGTAGAGAAAGTCACCCTTAAAAGAGAGTTTGATCGAAATTAGGATTGAGGGAGAGAATGAGCACTTGTGGCCTCTATACAAATGGGATCAATCTCTGCACATTAAGGGATGCAAAAGGAACACCACCTAGCTAAATTGTAAGTGCACTAGGGCACTTTTACACACATGAGTAGAGAGATGATGATATAGAAGAGAAAGAGAGGAGAAGACATGGTACAATATTAAGAAAATGATTAAAGATGCTAATATTTAAGATTACAACTAATGCATCTCAATCCAAAATGGTGGGGAGGGACAAGCACACATAAGTGGAGGGATAATGGTAGTGACAATGTAAAAAGAGAAAGAGAAAGAATGAGTTGAGAGAATGATGGTGCAAAGGGGTTTGGGGTAGTGGAATGGGGAGGGAGGGAATAATAGAGGGATGAAGAATGAGGGAGGATGAGGGCAAGAGTAGGAGAGGGTGATGAAATGGGAGGCAAGGAGGGTGAACGAATTAAAAGATGGATTGGGGGTGAGGGAAAGGGACATGGTGTGTGTAATAAAAATGGGAAAGAAGGGTAGTGGAGTTAAGAGGGATGGGGAGTGATGAAGGAGAGGAAGAGAATAGAGATAGTAAGAATGATGGTAGAGTGGAGTATGTGTGCCCCCCCCTTGGAAGGCTCAAAGGGATCTCCTTTTATAAGTACTTGGCTAGATTATATTATTTGCTAATATTAATTAATCAAGTATTATCTTGATCGATTAAGGCTCCAAATTGATTGAATGATATACTAAGTGATGTAAAGCAATGCTTGAAGTCTCCCTTCATAGTACATTTTGTTGTCTTGTGTGCATAAATCATCATAGTCAAGATTTCCAAAATAATTTTTAAAAATATAAAAATATTAAAAAATATGTGAGAGAGTTGTGCATGTGCATTACTAATATAATGTGATGCTTCATAATATGGGATGAATAGTTTTACAAGGTTTTCAGTAGAGAAAATGTGAAAAGGTACATACACTTCTTACAATATGTTCCATCCTCCGAAAGAAGTGAAAGATTACTCTTTGGAGAGATATTCATGGAGAAAAAGGTTCTGCATAATAATTGAGAAGAGTCTCAAATCTTCACCATTGTAGATGCAGTCTTTGTTACCTTATGAATCCTTTCATGTATCAATATATTATTACATTTTCTTCTTTTGGTAGCCAAAGCTTTTCCATGCATATATCATTTATGAAGCTCCAAATGTTAAAAGGAAGAATATCATAGTTAATAGGCTACGAAAAGTGAGATGTATGAAATGAGAAAAATATAAGAGAGAAGAAAAATAGAATTGGATGTATGCATAGATGGGAGAAATATTGGAGTATTTCTTAAAATACTTAAAGACTTGTGTGTCCAAGCTTAGACCTACCTCCTCCTTTCACTTTCAAAGATCTTAAATCAAAGTAACTTACAACTTTGAATTTTTTATAGAATGTGTCATATATCCCCTTGACTTCATGTTGACTTTTTGTATGCTTGGCATAATTTCCTTAAATGTGAGGAGACCCTTATGTACCACTCCAAGGTTTTTTTTAAATATCATATGGCTCACCTTTGAATCCCTCCAATCCCTATGCTAGAATTATTATAGATAAATATTCTCAAGTGAATTACTTCTAGAAAGGAAATTTTTAATGGAAAGTATGTCACTATTATTTGGTAGAAATGTGCAAGCCTTTATAAAGAATGATTCCTATATAAGGCTTAAACTACGCACCTAAAAGCTATGTACACCTTGCATGATTTTAAAACGAGGTTCACATGAAAAAATAAATGGTTGTGAAATGTACCCATCATATTTGGCCCTCCCCTTAACCTAGAGATATTCATGCCTCTAACTTCACCTTCATATTTTTGTTGGTGTCAATTGGTTCACATGGTCTTCTTCTCGAAAAAACATACCATGGTAGAAGACCCTGCAATGATTAGGTTTCAACCTCCAACCATTCACTCGATTTTTATGCATCTTGCTTGAGATTGTAAGTGATGGCTGCCATTGGAGTATCTCTTTAGTATAACAAAAGATCCTTCCCATTTGGCTTCAAACTTACCATCCTTCCTGTTATTAAACTTTTTATCATACCTAAGCACAAGAGGCTCTTTCATAATCTTCTTATTTAAGAGCTTATCATTGAACTTCTTTTATCTTTTCCTTGCTTGGATAGCATAATGTTTGATTTCCTTTTCCTTTTCTAATTGTAATCTTTCAAGCTTTAGAATGTGTTGTTTGATATTCTTCTTAGGTCCAAGACTGTTTCTCATCCAACACCCATAAGCTAGCTAGCTCTATTTCAGGGCAAGAGTGCCTCTTAGCCATAGACCAAATAAAATGAAGTGAACCCCAAAGATGTCCTGGATGAGGTGTGGTAAGCCTATAAGGTTGCATTCAAATACTTATCCCAAGTCTTAGGGTTATTATAAACCTGTTTAGTGATAATTTTATAAATCATTCTATTAACTTTCTCTATTAGCCCATTGCATTAGGGATAATAAGGAGTAGAATGTCTATGTTTGATACCCAACCTCCCATGAGATCCTTTACAAGGTCTCCACGAAAGCCTAGTCCTCTATCTGAAATAATTTCTAGTGGAGTTCCAAATTTGCAAAAAATAGATTTGAAAATAAATTTTCATATTTCTTTGGTAGTGATTCTACTTGTGGCAATAGCTTCTGCCCATCTAGTTATGTAGTCCACTCCCACTATGATATATTCCTTTCAAGCATTAGTACATGAAAGAGGGTCAATTGCATCAATCTCCCACTTTCAAATGGCCCATATGATTTAGTAGTGGTTTGAGGTTCATGAGTGAGCTTCCTTGGCCCTGTTCTTTGGCACACATCACAAGCCTTGCACACCAAAATTACACATCCCGATATAAACTTCGCCAAACATACCCTGCTTGGAATATTTTCCTGAAAGGGATGCAGGGGACGTGGGAGAGAAGAGCACACACAATGTAGGTGCTATCAACAATGTTATGACAGCCTTATTGCACTTTCATATATATATGAATAAAGAATATGGGCTGTCACTGTATACGGGCAGGCCCAAGGGCCTTTTACCCCAACAACCTCCCACTAAAAGGCCAATGGGCCACAGAGTGAAAAAACAAAACAAAAGAAAAGAGATAGGGTGAGGAATCATGACATCTCACCGAATGCCCAATCGGAAAGTGAGCTGTGCAATAAGTGTTAGGAATCTCCGAGTCCAAGACATCCAGGAGGCAAATGATCCTACAACTCCATACAACGGAGCAATCTAGCACAACTCATGAGTGCAAGGCTGTACATCATCATCATCAGATTAGGTCATAGCATCAGCGTGGCGCATAAAAGACAGGGGAGAGCATCCAAACTCTCCAAATTCAACTGAAAGAGGGCCAACATCTCGAACACAAGTCAAACGGGGTCTCAAGACAGTATGCGGCCTCAGTGAAGCAGAAGATTGACATACGGCTGTAGAATCAACCATAAAGCATACTGAACGCACGTCAAGAAGCCTAAGAGGTGTTTGCATCTCATAAAAGACAGCATGACGGTTGCGTAGAACCTACTGGGCATCTAAATCCCAAAACCTGTAAGCCGTAAAGTCGCCATCTCCATAACCAAGGACTATGCATCTGCGTGACATAGGCTCATGTGGCATACTGACAGATGCCTAGTAGCCAAACATCCTCAAGTGATCATAGGAGGGTCTCATGCCACTCCATGCCTCATTCGGAGTAATAACATCCAAAGAGAAACACAACGTTCGATTAACCAAGTAGACTACCATCATAAGGGCCTCAATCCAAAAGCCATAAGACAACCTAGATGTGGTAAGCATAGAAGAAACCTTTGCCTGTAAAGTCAAGCACATGCCATGAGCAATCCCATAATACCATGGGCATAAGAAATCAATGCCATATTGTTGACAAGAGATCCATAAGCTGGGAGAGATAGCATGACTCTCATAATCCATCTGCAAGCATCTAGGCCTACTATTAGCAGAATCCATAAACCTGTCAAGCATAGTAACATCATCCTCAATCCATACCAAAGGGTAAGGCCAAACACAGTGGGTAGCATGATCCATGAAGGTCACAAAATATGACGCTCCACCAAGTGACTGGGAAGGCATAGGTCCATATACTACAACATGGACTAGATCTAGAGGAGCATGCCTCACACAATCACCATAAGCCAAACAGGCTATGCACAAACCATGAGTACAATAAGGGCAAGTAGTATGGGGAAGAGCACTCAATAAGCCCATATCACATAAAGCATCCATCTCAGTGTGTCGTACATGGCCTAGGCAACAATGCCATAACAATGCATGTGGTATCTATGTAATTGCAACCATAGAATCTCCCACATGAGAGACATGCACTACATAATCACTGCCATATCTAGCACCTCTGGCCAATACCAAGCAACCACGATGGATTTTCCGTGAAGTATCTCCAAGAGAGACATAATATCTTGCACCATGCAATTGACTAACGAAGATCAGGCTCTTATTGAGTGTAGGTATATGCAAGACATCACGGAGCATAAGAGAAGACCCATTTGGCAAAGCCAAGTGTATATCCCCTGTATCAATAACATGATAATCTTGCTCAAGGCCCAAAGAAATACATCCGTCAACCTCCCTATAAGAAGAGAACCAAGCTCTATGCGGAGTAACATGACAAGATACCATACTGTCTAAAAGCCAATCAAAGGTATAGGCCGTATCACTGAGCAAGTAATCTACAGGGCAACACAATGCCAGGAGTCTAGGTTCAGCTGCATCATCATGGATAACTACATGCACCATACCACTATCAATAGTGGTCTCACCCACTATATCATTGACTCTGCTCTCATGTCTAGTGCGGTGCAATCTTTTCTGCTCTCTAATCCACTTGAAGCATTTACGCTTCACATGCCCTGCCCTAGCAAACAAAAGCATGACATATCTGACCACTGTAGTTCGCATCCATAAAATCATAAGCATGCCTCGGAGCCATAAATGCATAAGCATCCGCGAAACATAGGAGTATACATAACTTTGCAGTATCTCATACCATGTACTAACATACATGTCCAGCCAAGAACGACAGGTGGCAAATAAACTTGCAAGAATCAAGCTCCAATAAAAGCCCAAATATCTATGTAAAAGAATCCAGGTAAGAGGCTCTATAAAATACATAGCAGCAGACCATGTGCATACACAGGTGGCCATAAAGATCAACTGCTCCCTGACATACACGGGCAATAGCAACTCAAATAGCATAGATGCCATACAATAGAGAAAGTAGGACAGCCATAACTATAAATCCCAAGCACTATCCAAGTCCACTGATTAATACCTGTAAGTGCATCCAAGTAATAGCTAAGATCCATAATCGGAGCATCAAATCCCATATAACATCCAAGGTCGTAACGGAAAAATCCAATTTGTAACAAAAAAAAGCCAAGGAGAATCAATGTCCAACTACTCAAGGGAATACTCAAATGAATGTCGATACAAGCTCAAACAACTGCCATCCATAGTCAAAGCATAAAGCATTCACTAAGACATCGTAACCCGTACTGGGTAGCCTAGGCATAAACCATGTCATAGATGAAATGTCAGCTGCAAAGAAGTGACAGTCAAACCCAAATCGAGCTCTAATCTTAGCTCAAAAGCATTTTGGAGCATAAACAAGACATGTGGCATAGTCCAAATACATCATGACATCATACCGAGTAGCCGGGAGCACCCCGTGACCAATAGGCATAACCCAACTGTAGCATAAATGAAGTTTTCAGCAAAAAATCACAATCCAAAATTGAGTAAAATAATGCTCAAACCAAGCTCAAATCCATAGGCAAACCATAGGCATACATTCCCATATGTATAGGCACCAACCGGGCATAATCGAGCATCAAATGCTAAGACCTATAAGCATAAAATTGAAGTAATAGGTGGTTGCTCTATTTTGGATAGATTTGGGACTATTCAAAGCAGTCATGGCTGAGCTAAATCAGCTCCAAATGCATCTCACATAAGACGCATAACATCCACAAGTGATCCGATATCAATAGACATCAGTAGAAGCATCACATAAGCCATAGGCATACAAATACATGCTATCTCAAACCTCAAATCTATTGCAAAATATTCTATCATTAGAATTTGGAAAATCCAACATCACCATCATGTTTGAAGTGTGCCAAAACCCCAACTTAAACTCTTACCTTGCCTAAATCGGGTTCCGAATGCCTGAGATATGACAAAAATAGTGATTTTTGAGCCATTTTTGCAAATAGGCACAAATAAAACATGAGCATGCTGCTGTACTTGAGGGGACAAATCAAGTTGGATAGGGGATAAGCAAGAGCCCAATGAAGGCCTACAATAGACCTACACAAGCCTAGGACAAGTCCAAGCAAGAGGTGAAGAGAACAAGCTTCAATGATGAAGCTATGGCTGCCTCTTCATGAAACCATGTTGTTCATGTCAAAGAATGGGTGAGAACTGAGTGAGAAGCAAGCTCCCATACCTCGTGTAGATGCCGAGGAAGGCCAAGAAGCGCTCGCGAAGGACCTGCTCTGATACTAGTTGAAAGGGATGCATGAGACGCGGGAGAGAAGAGCACACATAATGTAGGTTCTGATACCTACTCTGATACCAGTTGAAAGGGATGCATGAGATGCGGGAGAGAAGAGCACACATAATGTAGGTTCTGTCAGCAATGTTATGACAGCCTTATTGCACTTTCATATATATATGAATAAAGAATATGGGCGGTCACTGTACATGCGCAAACCCAAGGGCCTTTTACCCCAACATTTCCTACTAGTGATATCATGGACAAAATGGACACCATATACTCCATCATGGCAAGCTTCTAAAATATCACTAATTTCATTGCAAAATGGGACCTTGCAAGGAACTTGATCTTTTCCTTGACAATAGAGCTCATTGTTGATGAGTCGATATCTAACTGCCTTTCGAGTTAGCCATCTTCACGTTGCTCCTTAGTTAAGTGATCTAGATTCTCTCTGGCCTCTAAGAAACAAATAATGACCTATAGATATGTTCACTACCTTAAAACTTAGAATCTTGTAGCTCTGCAACTTCCACAATCTGATCTCGTATTTTTTCACTCACCAAGGTATCTACAATCTGATTCTTATCTCTTGGAGCAAAGTGTACCTATATATTTTTAAATTTCTTCATAAGACGTCTCACCTCCCTTTATCTAGTGGCTAAATTTTCACTCTTACAAGTCCAAGTGCCTTCAATATGTTTGATTAATAGCATGGAATCGCTAAAAACATTCAATCTATGAATCCAATTATCTAGATACCATTCCATCCCCTTAGAAAGAGTTGCATCTCTGCTTCATTGTTTGATCACACCCCTTGGAGGGAAACTCATTTTCCCGTTATGTTCTCTCTGATAGGGTTAAAGACCACTATACTTGATGTTACTTTTCCTTCCTTTCTCTTATATGCTCCATCAAACTAGAGTGCAAAGGCTTCATTGACTACCTTGGGTGGCTCCATTTGCGGTTCTAGCATGAGCTTGTTGGTGGTTTTTACCCTTTTTCTCATCATGGTATCTCTTTGAGTTGGCACATTAGCAAGACATGTTTGGGTTGAATATTCCACCATTAGTGTAAAGTTCAATTCTTCCAAATCAACTAGTTCACCCTATTAGAAATCCTAGTTGAAACATCCATGTGTTGTAGGACAAAGGGAAAGGTTTTCTCTATAGTGATACTAATGAAGTGCCTTGGTAAAAGATAGGAGTGGAACTTCTTCACACCAAACTTAAGAGCTAAAACCATTTGCTTAGAAAGAGTGTAGTTCTTCTCTATTGGTCTCATCACTCTACTAGTATAGTCCTTGGATCCTTTTGTAGTAGTACTACTCCTAGAGACTCTGATCCCACACTAGGATTCACATTAAAATCTTAGTCCTAACATGGTGGTAGGATAATGGGAAGAGATGCTACCTCAACTTATCTGGACATTGACAACTATAGGCTAGTTGTCGCTAGCCATGTGTGACTTCATAAATAAGTCAGGTAGGTTAACTCTAGTTAATTAACTATGATGAGTTTGACGTACCTACCATGAGGTATGATCATGATGCCTAAGGTGAATGAAGGTTATTGGACTATCTATTACATAAAACACATTTGAATAATTCTCTCTTTCCTTGGGGAAACTAGGACTCCCAATACCCTCACATTGGAGAGAGAGAGAGAGAGAGAGAGAGAGAGAGAGAGAGAGAGAGAGAGAGCTAACTTGAAGTCCTAATCTTGCTATCCCCAAAATCCTAACCCCAATTTACTCCTTGTCCCCCAAACCTTCCTACCAAAAATCCTAATTGAAGTGCCACTCCAAACACTTAAACCTCATGCTCTTTCCCTAACATTCTAATATTGCATTCTCACCTAAACTTAATGCTCTAAACCAAAAACGTTTTCTCCCCATGAAGCCTTGGTGACTCCCTTGCTTGCCTAATGCCACTTGCTACCACTTGCCGATGCTGCTCACTCCCTTGCCTATCTAGATCTCATGAGGCTAATTTCTTGGTGCAAGCCCTCATTTGTGTATCTAAGTTGGTAACAAGACTCTCCAAACAAGAAAGGGGCTAGAGAGAGAGAGAGAGATTAGATGAATTTTGAAAAAATAAAAAGAAAACTCTTTAGCCCCATCATTAATCTCAAAGAGAGAGAGAGGGCCTAGATGCAACTTCATTGGATCCATGTCTTCTACTACAATCTATACTAATGATTTGTCCATGCGAAAGCTTCGATTTGTGGAGGAGAATTAGAAAGAGAGAGTGAGGGAGGCGCATGCATACATTCAATGTGCATCACTTGCCATAGCTTGCACGCACACTTGCACACACACAAGAGGAAAGGGAAGATTAGCAGAGGGCTTGGCAACCAATTCAATTCTTAGAGAGAAGTGAAAGAGAAGGAAAAAGTCATTGAATTTTTCCCATATGCCTGTGTAGCCTCCTAGTATAGAGAGAGAGAGAGAGCATGCACTATAACCATATCTTATTCATGAGACCTACTATTTTGAGAGAGAGACTCGAGATTCTATATTGAATTACAAGTAAATTTCATTTTTGAGAGTTACTTTCTTTTCAAAACTCCTCAATAATTTTTTTAAAATTCCTAATAAACCTCTAGAGGTTTGGGAGCATTTTGTGGTTGCCATGTAGGCTTGGATTTAGGCTTGGGAGATCCTTCAATTACAAAGTAGTGTTTTTTTTATTTTCCTTTCTTTTCTTTTGCCTTGCTTTTTACCAAAGGTTAAAAAATCAAGCCTAGCCCTTGTTCGTGTGTGGGGAGCTCTCTCTTTTCCCCTTCATCCCTCATGCCTTTCTAGAGTGTACTACTCAAGACACCCAACGGTGTGTACCATCAAACCAAGACTTTCAAATAATGGAGTACACGTTGGATTCACCAAATTTCTTTTCCACAAATTACATGCATATATTTCTAGGATTTACTTCTATGACTCATGAGTATCCATAAAAGTACATTTTCTTAATCCTTATACTTTTCTTGCACTTCCTAAAACTTCATTCTCCACCAAATAGACATTTAAATGTTATTTTATTCATTGTAAATCCTAACTTTTTACTTAAAATCATATGATGGCAATCCTAACTACTTGTGAGTGTGTTTTAGACTTGGCGGTCACATAGCCCTCTTATTAAGAGAAAAAGAGAGAGAGATGGAAGGAGAGGAGATAATGAATGGATAAAAAACAAAGAGAAAGTGGTAGCAAGGTCCGGTGCAATACCACAAGACGGGAAACACTCCGACATACGTTAATTTGTGGGTGGGTGGAGACTTTATATACGTTAATTTTTTTTGAGTTACAAGTGAAGAAATCCCTTCTCAAATAATTTAAGAATGAAAAAAAGAATGATAACAAAAACAAATTGTTTGTCGTAATGTAGACAAAATGGAAAACGATGAAGGTTGTGATGTTCAAGATCACGAGGCATGCTCTCAATGTAAGCTAGCAATTAGACGAAAACGTCAATTGTCTATAGAACATGTACGATGCTTCAACGAGTTTCAATCTGAGATCATTGATCATGTGATCTTGGATTTTGAGCAAATAGTAAGAAAAGTTTATATCAATCATGCATTGTATTCGCAAGCTAATTGAATACCATATATAAAAAGATTGGGTGTGGTTGGCAAATTTTATATCCAGGGAGATAACGTCTCGTCCCAAGGAGGCATGTACCCTTTGCGGCCTTAGAAGAGTTTGTGGGCGTACAAGCCTGAGCCAATCCACCACTTGGAAGGTACTACCCAATCTATACCGTCAATACCAAAGGAGATAGACAGCCTTCGAGACTTACCTACAAACTTGGAGCTTGAGATGGAGACAATGTTCGATGCATTGGTTCCCATGGATGTCGAGACTTCTGATTCGCTTAAAGAGGAAACATCCATACCGTTATATGATGGGTGCTGAGTATCTCACCTAAAGACACTACTTACACTCCTAAGTGTGCAAGCAAAATACGGGTGGAGCAATGTGAGTGTGACCATGTTGATCAGGTACCTTGTACGTACGCTTTGTTGATTTCTTTTTGGCACTATCATTAAAAACATTTATGCTTTTTCAAGGTATTTTATGATTTTTTTCAGGTTACTTAAGTATCATATATTACCACTTGCAAATACCATACCTGAGTCTCGTGATGATGCACGACATGTTTTATGAAAGCTTGGCATGGACTACAACAGTATCCATCCATGTATCAATGATTGCATATTATTTCGAGGAGAATACGAGACTATGGAGACATGTCCAAAGTGTGGTTCTCACATGTATCGATAGGACTTGCAATGGTAAACCATCACTCAAAAAGTTCTTAGACACTTTCCGCTTATCCCTCGCATAAACTACATGTTTCGTACGTCCGGCATGGTGAGTTTGACAACGTGGCATGCACAGAATAGGTCCATAGATGGAGTTCAATGAATATCAGTGGATTCACACGCATGGAGCCACATTGACTCTACCTTCCCAGGCTTTGCCCAAGAGCTAAGGAATCTTCAGCTTAGTCTTGCAATGGATGGCGTGAACCCATTCGATATGCGCTCAACTTCTTACAATGTGTGGCATATAGTCCTTTTCAACTATAATATCCCTCCATGGCTTTCTATGAAGAAAGGACATCTCATGCTTAGCTTACTCGTTCCCGGCCACTACAAAGTCAAAAATATGGACACGCATCTTCGTCCATTAGTCGATGAGCTTAAGATTTTGTGGAAGGAGGGGGTCATCGTGCAAGATATGAGCAAGCGCGATGGTCGACGGTCTGCCAATATTCGAGTCATTCTCATGTGGACGATGCATGACTTTTCAGGACTCAGATAGTGCTCAGGTAAGTAGGCTTCCGTTCTCGTTGATAATATCTATCATAGCTCATTCAAGTTTGTATTCACTAGATAGAGATGTTGGGACAGATCTGGTTACCTCAAGTTATCATGCATGTCCATTGTGCGGGCCACGTTAGACTCTTGAAAGTCACAAACCATGAAGAAGATGGTATATCAAGGACATGCCACTTTCTTGCCAGAGGGTCATGAACTCGAGGAAGGTTTTCTTGGACGACCTCCAACACGTATGAATGCCCAAAGTTGGTACGAGTTGAAAATAGTCCACACGGAGTCACATCCAAACGAAATGCGATGGTTCTCAGTTTTCTACGAGTTGCCATATTGGACCCACTTACAGATCAACCACTTGTTGGATCCCATGCATATTTTCAAGAACGTGGGGAGCTTGCTATGGGACCACATCACAGGAAAGAGAGACACTATAGGGGCACGAATGGATTTGAAAGAGGTAGGAAGATGGAGGCACTTTGGCCACAGTCGAGTGCTATTGGTCGGTTGCAGCTACCTTGTGCTCCTTGGGTTTTATCCACTAAAGAAGAGTGCATTGTGAAGCAAATAGTCAAGTCTATCTGCACTCCGACAGGTATGATGCGTTCTCTCAGGTCCGCGTTTTCTAAATATGACCAATTATCAGGGATAAAATCCCATGATTGGCATAAGATATATCAAGTTTGTACTACGAATGGATTGTAAGTGACTTGCATATTTTGCTATTTGGAGTGTAGTCATTGTTCATAATGCTTTCTCATTTGTGGTAGTTTGTACTACCAATCGCAATCGCAGAATGTCTTACTCCAGAAATACGCGGGGCAATTTACAAGTTGTCGACTTTAATGCAATGGATGTCATAGAAGGAGATTAAGACGTCCTCTATTGAATCTGCGAGATGGGGAGCAGTGGAGATGGTCTGTCTCTTTGAGAAATACCTGCCTATCAGCATGCTTACGATAAAAATCCACCTTCTTATGCATCTTGTAGATGAAGTGGAGATTGCTCGATCTGTCCATACGCGATGGATGTTCTTCTTGGAGCACTTCATGAAAACCGTGAAAGGCTTTGTGCGACAATGAGCTTGGCTAGAAGATAGCATGGCTGAAGGTTGATTGGTGTCTGAGGCGCTAGTGCATATTTCACAATGGCTACCAACGGTGGATTTAGATAACAATATGCTATGGTTGCTGAAGGACAATGATAGACTAACCAAACATGTGGTGGTTAGAAATGGGGTAGAAAAAATAATGGATGTTGCAATGGAGGAGAAAGTGAATCACTTTTGTATGTTGCATCATACCTCTATGGAGATGTGGCTTGCTAAGTACCAGCAAGCTAGGAAAGATTGAGAGGAAGTACAATTTGAATTTCGACATAGTACGCGCCATCGACCGATTCAATATCCCGAGGGTATGGAGAAGATGCCACAGTTTATGTCAACGCGATGGTTTCATGGAGCTTTGACTACATCGTCTCGTGAAGGGGCGGAGGTCTCAACCGAGGAGTGGGAATTCTCGAGGGGATGTAGTCCAAAGGTGATGATGTGTTTAGGATTTGTCGTATCTATATTTTATATGCAACAACAAATTGAGTGTTTCAATGTATAGTATAAAATATATAGTGCAGTAGTGTGGTCATGCGGACGGCATTTTCGCGTGGAGCGTATTGACAAAATGCACTCCACAACAAATTGTGGTATCATGGCAAGGTTTGAGCAAGAGAGCCGACAACGAGCAACGGATCCAAACAACGGTTATAGATGAGATTGAGTATTTTGGGAACTTGCAAAGTATTGTTACGCTGGATTATCGTAGCTTCTCCATGATACTATTCGATGTGCAGTGGTTCAAAGTGGTACTTGAAGGAGCTGGAGCAAAAGTTCGACGAGGTCCATCTAGATTTCTCGAAATAGATTCTGAAAAAAAATTGAGGGATTTGCGCAACACCTTTGTGTTGCCAACCCATTGTGAATAGGTACATACACTCATTTGTTTTTAATTGTATTACGACATGGTACATATCGCAATAGTTAAATCTCTCTTGTACGTGATTATGAGCAGGTAATCTGCTATCCAAACCCCCGACAACCTCGATCGTGGTATATTATACCTTCAACTCCCCGAAGTGCAAGAGTATATGATCAAAGCGATGTTCCGAGCATAGATGATGACAATATGCAAATAGAGGGGTCGATATCCAAGAGGTGGAGGCTACCGAAAGCTTGGAGCATGTAGAGGAGCCAGCATCGGGGGTAAGAATGATGAAAATACAGGAGTCCAAGAATTCTTTGAGAACGAGGTGGACTCATCCTTTTGTGGTGACATGTCTATCAATCTTCTAGTGTATGCCGAGTTGTGTCAGGAGATTGACATGGGACCATAGGATACTTCATACTTGGAGTATCCACCTACTCAATTTGTTGATGAATCGCTTATAAGGGTACATAAGATATACATTTTATGTAAGATCATTTTTTAAAGATTTATATTACCGTGCTTTGTATGATTTAAATTGATTATGCTAACATCATTTTTTGTCTGTGCAGGTGACATTTGTGGATATTTAGATCATCATGATGAGTCGAGGGATGAGCAATGAGGAGTTGCAGGAGATCTTCACGTACATGTCTCCAGATCAGATGGTGAGATTCAAAGACGTGGCAGACCAGGAGCTGTCTCGGACACCGTCAGGCCGCTCTATTAGATCTACTTCGGCACGATCTGATGCTTCAATTTCGAGCTAACGAGGTCAACGCTCCAGACTTGGGCTAGACAGAGATCCGAATGCAGTGAGCCCGCGGTCGGCTCGGGATACATGTGCTACTTTTCGCTCTCATGGCGGTTCCAGAGAGCATGGCTCATGTGGTTGCTATGGAGGTACGCACGTAGTGTCTCCATCTCGTCGTTTTGCTAGAGTTACATCACCTCCGAGATTTGTCACACCTGTGGGGACGTCTACTCCGCTCACTTCAACTGTTGCTCAGCCGTCCGCAAAGGTGGCACCCCTATGGGTGCTACTCCGATAGATACTACCCCGGTCGATACACCAGATGTATAGTGGTCTCCTAGATATGCCCAGGAGTGTGGTCGCAGGTGGGAGAGGACCCATCTTAGGCATACCCCAGAGGGGTATGTCTACCTTGTAGATGATAGGTCAGGAGCCATCATTATGAATGATGAGGGGAGGAGGGTGATGGCTTGCATGAGAGAGTTGTGCCAATAAGTTTTTCAGCACAACGTCTTGGATCATTGGAAGAACATATCGGAGGGGAGCAAGGACTATATAGTAGCATCCTTGCATGAGAAGTTTTTGGTACCAGCCCCATTAGATAGATTTTCTACGGGCTGGATGATGGAGTCCATGCGTGCATATATGTCACATAGACAATTGGACACATGCAAGGCACTCAAGAGTGGGGCTACAAAGCTCGAGTGGCTAGACACGGACGACTGGCACCAACTCAGGGAGGAGGCTACAGATTCTCCAAGACGTTGGAGACAACAACGCGAGGCGGCGAGGGCACGACTAGAGGCCGGAGTGGTTCATCATATTGGGAGTGGCGGCCACATGACATATTTAGAAGACTTTGTAAGTTTTTTTTACTTATTTTTTTGCAATATCATTTGTACTGACAATCGTGTTTCTAAGAGTTGTATTTTGTTTTCTTTGCAGCACTCCATTACAAATCGCGATTCCACCAGCCTTGAGACTCGATATGTAGAGAGGCACGATCTCACTACATTGATCGACCAATTGTGTGGATGTGGCGGCCCTGTAAGCCAGTCATCTTTCTTGTCCGTCGTTACCATGTTTAATTTGATGCCAGGAGGCATATTCCACGATGGATTCCGTGAGGTTTTACAGTGGATTCCGTAAACTTAGATGACCGGGGCTCATACACAAAGAGGATTCTTTGTGCGAGAAGTTGATGGGGACGCCTGTCCTTTTCGGGCGTTTCATTAATTTAGTGTGTACATGGGTGATTCCATAGCGAGTGATTCCGCAAAATGCATATTAAATTAATAAACGTTTATGAGTTTAGAGTACGCACTCGTAATAAATTAAGGTTAGGATTTATTTCTAACCAATTGATTTATTTTTGTAGTTGAAGACTGCTAGGTATTCACTTTTGTCGGTTTAATTGTATTATTTTACTAACAATTGTGAATGCTTCAGTTAATGTGTAGAGATAGCAACAGTGGCGGAGGAAAGCATTGGAGTCTAGTGAGTATTCGACCTTTGGATTATATTTTGATAGGCGCCACGCCTATATTTTGTTATGTCTATTGAGACATCGATTATTGATTATTATTTTGTATGCGCCTAAGCGCACGGATATGTTATTTCTATTTGGACATTGAGATTGGGCGTGCCAGACTCTATGGGCACCGTCCATTAGCTTTATTTCCTATTTTTGTAGAAAGCAAACTCAAAAGCTAAAAGCTTGTCATATTTTTGTAAATTGGGCTATTATTGAGCATGAAGATGGAAATATACATAAAATACATGCTTTGTGAAGCGCTCACACAAGGCATAGGGGGAGATTGAACCCAATTGGTCTCTTGCTTCTTGTCGTTCATGCTTTTACATTGTTTTTTGTGCAAAAAGGTAGAGTTCATTGTTCTTGGGGACCTTCCGGGATTCACTACGTGAGCATACTGCGACCGATCTGCGCACCAGTGGTATCAGAGTGGAGCTGAGATCAAGAGCTTCCAATGGCTACCAATCTCGAGCGAAGGCGGTGCTCCAGGAACGATCGGGCTCTACAGTCAATCTCATCGCGAACCGTCGATACAGGCAGACTTCTGGCGATCAAGAACCCCTGTTTCTACTGTCAGATCGCGAAGGACCAGGCTGTGCAGGCGGAGGACCACGCATCCATCTCCTTCATCAAGTCGTCAAGAAACAGTGAGGAAACTTATAATCCATATTTTCAAAAGCTTAATTGTAAAGCTTATGAGCTTTAAAGAAGCTTAATAGCTTCGAATTTCTTAATCGAAGTCTCAAAGGGGCCTCCGATTTTTTCGCGCGGCAAAAAAAACGCCCCCCCCATGAAATCAGACAACGACTGATCATTAAGCTTTTCAAGCTTAATTCCCTTAAGTCAAGCCAAGCTATTCAAGTCACACAGGGCAAGAAAGTCACCAAACTCCGGGTCCTGCGCATCAGAAGTCAAGTTCTGCAAGTCGACTGGAATCAAGTACTGTAAGTTCATCAAGTCGGCCTAAGTTCTGCAAGTCTGCAACTCTGTAAGTCGGCTAAGTCTGCAACTCTGCAAGTCAGACTAGTCAACTGGAGTCAGAACTGACTAGTGCTCAAAACTCCTAGAAAGCTTATTCCTACGCAAAAACTCTAAACTGGAAAGTTGTTCGTGGCAAAGTGTTCTACCTATCTACAGGTCCGCTGAAGTATTTTCAGCAAATGAAGACGGAAATATTGCAAATTTTCTGAAAATTGAGAAAGAAATACCCAAAAATACATAGCCTTATAACCCCGAATTTGAGCTACGCTCATCCCGCTAACCTGATTTTGAGTGAGAAAGGTCTTTTGAGTTTTACAGGATGACGACCCCACATATGGATGATCCTATGGCTGAAGATGACCTACCTAAGCCTACCATGGAACAAAATCTGAATCTAATCATGCTACAATTGGAAGAAGAGTGAAGGGCTAGGCAAGCATTGCAAGCGCAATTGACAAAATTACAAAGAGCGTTTACCGACAAAGAAGAACCTCAAGCTGAAGATTTGATTCGACGTACCATCGACGCCACTCTTGAAGCACAAACCATTCGCAAGGAATCAAAGATAAGTAAACGAAGTTTCAAATTTTGCACTTTCAATGGCATACGAGAAGGAAAGACTTTTTTATCATTCATTAGCCAAATTGATGACTATTTCCATGAGGAAACTTATCCAGAAAAAGATAAAATCAAGTGTGTTACTAATCATTTGGTAGAGAGAGCATCACTTTGGTGGACTGTAGTACGCAAGAGCATAGAATGTCCTGCTACTTGGGAAGATTTCAAGAAGAAGTTAATGCAGAATTTCCTTCCACCGCAATTTCATGAGAAGGCTATCAAGCAATGGGATCTACTTCAACAACGGGATCGTGAGCCTATTCCACAGTATACAGAGCGTTTTTGGAATGCACTCCTACAGCTACGCATGCTTGAAGATGTACCAGAGACGACACATAAGCGGAAGTATATGTCTGGACTTCTTGGACATTACTACGCTGAAGTGAACATGTTCAAGCCTGCTACCCTTGAAGACGCCATCTCACTAGCTCACGACATTGAAGATAAGTTACGCGGAAGAGACAAACAACCACAGCAATTCCAAGCCAATGGTAATTATGGATCTAAACAATTCAATTCCAATTTTAGAAGGTTTAATCCAGGTCGTTTCTCATCACCATCTTTCCGCAAGAATTGGGCTAAACCACCTGTATTACCATCCAATGTCAATCCAAATCCAAAGCCTATTCCACAAGCAAATCCAAATGTACCCAGACTTCCAGCCATTGCAAATAATGTAACCAAAGCCAAAACAATAGTATGCTATAAGTGTCACCAACCGGGGCATCTCGCAGCAAATTGTCATTCAAAGAAGCCACCAGCACATATCAACTATCTTGGAGCCATGGACGAAGACGAGCATGAGGATATGCCTGATTTCACTGAAGATGAGGATGATCCTACTACTACTTCCAACACTTTACCAGGTATGCCTACTCCACATTCATTATTGACTATGAAATGTTTGGTGCATGGAAAGGAAAAGACTATCTTGCATGATGACGGTAGTACTCATGACTTTATTTCAGCAAAATTGGTAAAGGAATTGAAATTACAGACTGTACCTACGCATTATCGCATAAAAGCTGCATTTTTAGGCACTAGGTACAATGGTACACAAGAAGTACAAGATTTAGAGATTCAAATTGGTTCATATATTGAAAGAAGAAATTTCTTAGTTGTTCCATTACACTCAAGCGACATTATTTTAGGAATGCCTTGGAGACACCAGCATAATCCAAATATAGATTATTCCACGCACACAATGAATATTAATTTTCAAGGAAAATCTATTACATTATATGGTATGCATGCATCTAATATTTTTCCACTGCTTTCGCATACTCAAGCAAAACGTGCATTACGCAAGAGTACTAAATCATATCTCATTTGGGTGAATGAATTGCAAGCAAAGAAAAATCATATGCACCCTAGGCATAAGGAATTTCTTGCATATTTTAAGGACTGTTTTGCAGAAGACCTACCACCAGGTTTACCACCTTCACATCCAGAAGACCATAAGATTGATTTAATCCCTGGCACACAACCACCTTGCAAAGCACCATATAGGCACAATCAGATAGAGCAAAAAGAAATCCAGAGTCAAGTTGAAGAATTACTAAATAGAGGTTTAATTCGACCTAGCAGTTCTCCATTCGGTGCACCTGTACTCTTAGTCAAGAAAAAGAATAATACTTATCGTATGTGTATTGACTACCGAGCTTTAAATAAGATCACTGTAAAGAATAGGTATCCTATACCTAGAGTTGATGACCTTATGGACAAACTGCAAGGATCTTCTATATTTAGTAAAATTGACCTTAAGTCTGGATATCATCAGGTGAGGCTAGATAAATCTGACATATTTAAGACTGCATTCAGAACACAGTTTGGCCATTACGAATTCTTAATCATGCCATTCGGATTGACTAATGCACCTGCCACTTTCAGTAGAATGATGAACCGTATCTTTTTGAAATATCAATATTGTGTGATTGTTTTCTTTGATGATATTTTGGTGTTTAGTCAAAGTGAAAGAGAGCATTATGAGCATTTATCATTAGTTTTTCAATTACTAAAAGAAAATCAATTGTTTGCAAATCCTGAAAAGAGTGAATTCTTTAAGACAGAAATTGAGTATTTAGGTCATATTGTATCATCTGAAGGAATTAAAGTTGATCCTAAGAAAATTGATGCAATATTGCATTGGCCTGTTCCTAAAAATGTGCATGAATTACGCTCATTCCTTGGTCTTGCTAGTTTCTATAGGAAGTTTGTACATAATTTTTCATTACTTGCTTTACCATTAACAAAACTTCTCAAGAAAGGAATTGTTTATCAATGGACTGAAACTCAGCAAAAATCCTTTGACTTACTGAAACGTGCATTAACCAATGCCCCTGTTCTACAATTGCCTGACTTTAATAGACCATTCTTTCTAGTTGTGACTGATGCTAGCGGATCAGGAATAGGAGCCGTACTAATGCAAGACAATCATCCAATAGCATATTCTAGTTCTAAGATGAGACCCTCTGAGCTGAAATATTCCACTTATGATAAAGAACTGTTAGCAGTTGTACAAGCATTAAAACAGTGGAAACACTACTTAATGGGTTCAGAATTCATGATAAAGACCGACCAGCAAAGCATTAGACATTTACTTAGCCAACCCCAAATTTCTGACCGTCATATCAAATGGGCTTCCTTCATTTAAAGTTTTCATCCTATCATTCAATACCAACCTGGAAAAGAAAATGTAGTTGCTGATGCATTGAGTAGAAGACCTGCAATTCATAATATTTCTGTCATATCTTTTGATTCTTTGATTGCTATGAAAGATACATATCACCAGGATATTATTTCTCATTCCGATTGGCAAAAATTAGTTCAAAATAATTTCATTACTGTTGATTCATTGTCATATAATGATGGATTTATGTTTTTTGAAAAGAGACTGTGTGTTACTATTCCATTCCGATCTTTTGTTTTGAATGAAATTCATTGTCCCCCATATCAAGGTCATAGAGGTATCATATCTACATTACGTATGTTAACTAAAGATTTTTATTGGCCGCATATGGATGCAGATGTATCTAATTTCGTTTCTGAATGTTTGATTTGTCAAAGAATAAAGAGACATCATGGTAAACAGTATGGATTACTAATGCCTTTGTCTATTCCATCTAAACCTTGGGAACATATTTCTATGGATTTCATTACTGGTTTACCAAATACTAAATCTAACCATGACATGATTTGGACAATTGTAGATAGATTTAGTAAGCAAGCATATTTCATTCCATGTACGAAAACTTTAACAGCATCACAAGCAGCACAATTATTTTTGAAAACTGTTTTTACTAACCATGGATTGCCCAAAGTTATCATTTCAGATCGTGATTCTAGATTTTGTAACAATTTTTGGATTACACCGTTTGCAAATCTAGGCACAAAGATTGATTTCTCATCTGCATTTCATCCAGAAACAAATGGACAAACAGAAGCCACAAATAGCACCATTTTAGATATTTTACGTGCAAATACTATCTCTAAACCTCAGACATGGGACACTCATTTGCATTTATTACAGTTTGCATATAACAATACACCGCACACATCTACAAAGAAAGCACCTTTTGAAGTCATTTATGGATATAGATTATCTACACCTGTTGCATCTTTGTCTAATAGAATTCAGAGTGCTGATGATATTGCTAGTATGCATAACAGTATTTTTGATGAGGTTAAGGATATGATTGCTAAAGCCCAACAATCATATACCAAACAAGCTAACAAGAAAAGACAAGCCATGAATTTCAAAGTTGATGATTATGTTTGGCTGAGAATAGAAAAATGTAGACTGCAAAGTGTAGATAGACATCCAGTTGTCAAATTAGCTCCTAGATTCTATGGACCATTTAGAATCATTCATAAGATTAATGATAATGCATTCAAGTTAGAATTACCATCTCATTGGAAAATTCACAATACATTTCACATTAGTTTATTGAGACCATTTAGAGGCCAATTACCTATCCACCCTGTTTATGAAAACCCACCTTTATTAGAGGAAGAGACTGAAATACTTGAACCAGAAGCCATCATAGACACTGACTACATGACCACTAGAACTGGCCGAAGGTATTCTAGATATCTAGTAAAATTCAAGAACCATCCTGTAGAGGAAGCACAATGGATGCACGCTAGAGACTTAAATGCTTTCCCCACTCTGTTAGCTCCACATTGAGCTAATAGTAATTGAGGTCAATTGCTATCCCACCCGGGGGTATGATGCCAGGAGGCATATTCCACGGTGGATTCCGTGAGGTTTTACGGTGGATTCCGTAAACTTAGATGACTGGGGCTCATACACAAAGAGGATTCTTTGTGCGAGAAGTTGATGGGGACGCCTGTCCTTTTCAGACGTTTCATTAATTTAGTGTGTACATGGGTGATTCCATAGCGGGTGATTCCGCAAAATGCATATTAAATTAATAAACGTTTATGATTTAGAGTGTGCACTCGTAATAAATTAAGGTTAGGATTTATTTCTAACCAGTTGATTTATTTATGTAGCTGAAGACTGCTAGGTATTCACTTTTGTCGGTTTAATTGTATTATTTTACTAACAATTGTGAATGCTTCAGTTGATGTGTAGAGATAGCAGCAGTGGCGGAGGAAAGCATTGGAGTCTAGCGAGTATTCGACCTTTGGATTATATTTTGATAGGCGCCACGCCTATATTTTGTTATGTCTATTGAGACATCGATTATTGATTATTATTTTGTATGCGCCTATGCGCACGGATATGTTATTTCTATTTGGACATTGAGATTGGGCGTGCCAGACTCTATGGGCACCATCCATTAGCTTTATTTCCTATTTTTGTAGAAAGCAAACTCAAAAGCTAAAAGCTTGTCATATTTTTGTAAATTGGGCTATTATTGAGCATGAAGATGGAAATATACATAAAATACATGCTTTGTGAAGCGCTCACACAAGGCATGGGGGGAGATTGAACCCAATTGGTCTCTTGCTTCTTGTCGTTCATGCTTTTACATTGTTTTTTGTGCAAAAAGGTAGAGTTCATTGTTCTTGGGGACCTTCCGGGATTCACTACATGAGCATACAGCGTCCGATCTGCGCACCATAATTAGAATGCATTATTGTATGGTGGACTGATATATAGTGGTTTCTTTTTTTGCAGAGTTCATTTGATGCTCTTTTGTGGCGGGATGAGGTTCGGATGGTGATGATCTATAGCTCGCCCTTGGATCCCTAGAGCTCACACACCCTTTTTTTTTGTTACGTGATCTGTGTAGACATTTTCTATGTAGTAGTAGTATCTTGCCATGATTGTACCGGTTGCTTTCATGATACGATCATGTATTTATTTCATGTATCAGTGTTATGATTTAAGTACACTTTGTCTTTATTTACACAAGCATTGTACACATTTTTGAAACTATTTTATATGGCCCAAACAAAGCACATAGTATTATATTTGCCCTGCCACAAAAGTTTTTTTTTTGTTACCGTCGTTATTAGCGTCGCAAATTTACTACACATGTCGCTATTAGCGTCACAAAGCGTCGTTATCAACGTTGTTATTTGTGTCGGTATTAGCGTCGCGATGCTGATACCGATGCAAATAGCAACACTGATAATGACGCTAATACCAACTATTCTATGCGACGCTGATACCAACGCAAATAGTGATGATGATAATGACGCTAATACCGATTATTCTATGGCATCGCCAATAATGACTCTTTTTGCGATGACGGGGGCAAATTTCTTTATTAACATTTTCGTCGCTTTTAACGTCGCTATACGGCCTATATCTTGTAGTGATTGAAGTGCCACCCCAAACACTCAAATCTCATGCTCTTTCCCTAACACTCTAATATTGCATTCTAACCTAAACTTAATGCCTCTATGATGCCAGGAGGCATATTTCACGGTGGATTCCGTGCCACGGTGGATTCCGTGAGGTTTTACGGTGGATTCCGTAAACTTTGATGACCGGGGCTCATACACAAAGTGGATTCTTTGTGCGAGAAGTTGATGGGGACGCCTGTCCTTTTCGGGCATTTCATTAATTTAGTGTGTACATGGGTGATTCCATAGTAGGTGATTTCGCAAAATGCATATTAAATTAATAAACGTTTATGAGTTTACAGTGCACACTCGTAATAAATTAAGGTTAGGATTTATTTCTAACCTGTTGATTTATTTATGTAGCTGAAGACTGCTAGGTATTCACTTTTGTCGGTTTAATTGTATTATTTTACTAACGATTGTGAATGCTTCAATTGATGTGTAGATATAGCAGCAGTGGCGGAGGAAAGCATTGGAGGATAGCAAGTATTCGATTTATTGATTATATTTTGATGGGCGTATACCTTAGGCATGGCGCCTATATTTTGTCACGCCTATTTATTGAGGCGTCGGATATTTATTATTATTTTGTATGCGCATGGGCGCACGATTATGTTATTTCTATTTGGACATTGTATTGAACGTGCCAGACTCTTTGGGCACCGTCCATTAGCTTTATTCCTATTTTTGTGTTAAAGCAAACTCAAAAGCTAAAAGCTTGCTATTTTGTAATTTGGGCTATTATTTGAGCTTGAAGATGAATAATACATAAAATACATGCTTTGTGGAGTGCTCACACAAGGCATGGGGGGAGATTGCACCCAATTGGTCTCTTGCTCTTGTCGTTCATGTTTTTTACCTTGTAATTTGTGCAAAAAGTAGAGTTCCATTGTTCTTGGGGACCTTCCGGCATTCACTACGCGAGCGTATAGCATCCGATCTGCGTACCAGTGGTATCAGAGCGAAGGTGAGATCAAGAGCTTCCAATCACTACCCATCTCATGCGAACGCGGAGCTCCTGGAACGATCGGACTCTACAGTCAATCTCGTTGCAAACCGTCGATACAGGCAGATTTCTGGCGATCAAGAACCCTTGTTTCCATCATCGGATCGCGAAGGACCGGTCTGCAGAGGCGGAGAACCAGTCCTACATCTCCTTCATCAAGTCGTGGTTACACAGAGATAATTTTGTCAAATAGAATTCAGAGTGCTGATGATATTGCTAGTATGCATAATACTATTTTTGATGAGGTTAAAGACATGATTGCTAAAGCCCAGCAATCATATACCAAACAAGCCAATAAGAAAAGACAAGAAATGAATTTCAAAGTTGATGACTATGTTTGGTTGAGAATAGAAAAACGTAGACTACAAAGTGTAGATAGACACCCAGTTGTGAAATTAGCCCCTAGATTCTATGGACCATTTAGGATCATTCACAAAATTAATGACAATGCATTCAAGTTAGAATTACCACCTCATTGGAAAATTCACAATACATTTCACATTAGTTTGTTAAGACCTTTTAGAGGCCAATTACCTGTACACCCTGTTTATGAACACCCACCTTTATTAGAGGAAGAGACTGAAATACTTGAACCAGAAGTTATCATAGACACTGACTTTATGACCACTAGAACTGGCCGAAAATATTCTAGATATCTAGTTAAATTTAAAAACCATCCTGTAGAGGAAGCACAATGGATGCACGCTAGAGACTTAAATACTTTCCCCACTCTGTTAGCTCCACATTGAGCTAATAGCAATTGAGGTCAATTGCTATCCCACCCCGGGGGTATGATGCCATGAGGCATATTTCACGGTGGATTCCATGCCACGATGGATTCCGTGAGGTTTTACGGTGGATTCCGTAAACTTTGATGACCGGGGCTCATACACAAAGTGGATTCTTTGTGCGAGAAGTTGATGGGGACGCCTGTCCTTTTCCGGCGTTTCATTAATTTAGTGTGTACATGGGTGATTCCATAGCGGGTGATTTCGCAAAATGCATATTAAATTAATAAACGTTTATGAGTTTAGAGTGCGCACTCGTAATAAATTAAGGTTAGGATTTATTTCTAACCTGTTGATTTATTTATGTAGCTAAAGACTGCTAGGTATTCACTTTTGTCGGTTTAATTGTATCATTTTACTAACGATTGTGAATGCTTCAGTTGATGTGTAGAGATAGCAGCAGTGGCGGAGAAAAGAATTGGAGGATAGCGAGTATTCGATTTATTGATTATATTTTGATGGGCGTATACCTTAGGCATGGTGCCTATATTTTGTCACACCTATTTATTGAGGTGTCGGATATTTATTATTATTTTGTATGCGCATGGGCGCACGATTATGTTATTTCTATTTGGACATTGTATTAGGCGTGCCAGACTCTTTGGGCACCGTCCATTAGCTTTATTCCTATTTTTGTGTTAAAGCAACTCAAAAGCTAAAAGCTTGCTATTTTGTAATTTGGGCTATTATTTGAGCTTGAAGATGAATAATACATAAAATACATGCTTTGTGGAGCGCTCACACAAGGCATGGGGGGAGATTGCACCCAATTGGTCTCTTGCTCTTGTCGTTCATGCTTTTTACCTTGTAATTTGTGCAAAAAGTAGAGTTCCATTGTTCTTGGGGACCTTCTGGCATTCACTACGCGAGCGTACATCATCCGATTTGAGCACCACTCTAACCAAAAGATCATTCTCCCATTGAACCCTTGGTGACTACCTTGCTCGTCTACTAATGCCATCTGCTACCACTTTGCTAATGCCACTCACTCCCTTGCCCACCTAGGTCATGAGACTCATTTCTCTATGCAAGGCCTCGTCTATGTCTCTAGGCTGGTAACAAGACGCTCTAGATAAGCAAGGGGCTAGAGAGAGAGAGAGAGAGAGAGAGAGAGAGAGAGAGAGAGAGAGAGAGAGAGAGAGAGAGAGAGAGAAGACTTAGATATAACTTTATTGAATCCATGTCTTTTATAATCTATACTAAGGATTTGTTTGTGTGAAAGCTTTGAGTTGTGGAGGAGAAAAGGAAAGAGAGCGCTAGAGTGGCACATGCATGCATTCAATGCACATCATTTGACACAGCTTACATGCGTACATGCATGCGTATACACGCACGCACGCATGTGCGTGCACACACACACACACAGAGGAAGATTAGCAGAGAGCTGCTCAAGAAGTCCAATTCTTGGAGAGAAGTGAAATAGAAAGAAAAGCCATTGAATTTTTCCAAATACCTTTGTAGCGTTGTTGCAGCATACAAGGTTGAAGGTCACCACAGGGGTTTGGTAAGAAAACTAGACAAGATAGATGGAGATGTGTCTTCAAGAGATAAGTAGATTACAGTGAATGTTTAAAGGTTTAAGAGATACTTCACAGTCAATCACAGGGGTTTGAGAGAGAATAATGTATGGGGATTCAAGAGCTTAGACTCCGGGGATGCTAGAGATAAGAGAAGGATTGAAGGTTTCAAGCCAAGTTTTTGAAGATGTTAATAGAACTTCCAGCTGCATGTTCTTAGCAAAGATCACAAGAGTATTATCTCATAAGTTCTAACTCAAATTAAGATTGTTTTCTTGATTGTAAAAGTAATCACAAATTATAAAATCAAGTACAATATGCTGTCATGTATCATAAACTACTATGTATCCCATCATTCAAACATGATGTCATAGCATTAATCAACTTTGCATGATTACATTCGATGTAGATTGTTAGGGACAAAAGCTTATGAGTCAATTACAAGGCTTGTAGGGCAAAGAGACTTGCTTCAAGAGAGCTTCAAATTGAGTTCCTGATAAAGATAAGTTACCATAGCCAAGAAATAAGAGAAAAAGCTCCTCTTAATTCAACTCAAAGCATCTATGAATGATCTACAAATATTGCATTGTCATAGGGGCACATAATACTTGCATATTTTGACAAGATGTCTTCTGTAGAGTAAGAAATGAATTAAAAGAACACTACTGTAGCTAATTTTTTGAATATGGCTAAAGATATCAGTCCCAAATTAGCCCAAATATTATCTGGAATTCACATCTGATGATAGTATAAACTTCCCCTAACACAGTGTCGGAGTGTTTGGTGTCGAAAGTATACCACGGGGGTAAGAGACAACAGGGTAAAGGGAGATTCAGGGAGAGGAGTAGATGGAAGAGAAGGGGTTCGAAGAAATAGAAGACATAGAAGAATACTCACAAGAAGAAATAGAATATGTAAACGAATACTAACAGAGATGAAGCTTGTGAGCTTATTTTTGCATTATGAAAAGATAAAACTCTAACAGACAAAAACGTGTATAAAATAATACCTTCCTCTATGCTGCTCAGATCGCCAATCTGATGCTTCCATTGGCTTCGAAAGGAGGTAAATTACCAGCACAACTGACCAAAATTCTGCCAAATCGCTCCTTCTTCATCTCCCACTTCAAAGTGTTGTTCAGTGCTGAAAACAACGATCGCGCGTCGCACGATTTCGCTAATCTTTTTTTAAAAAACATAAAATCCTCTCAAAGTAGCTGAAAGCTACATGCTTTCTTTTACATGTTATCCTAATCTAGAAGTTGTCTATAGTTTTATGGATTTTTACAAGATAATATCTAAAATATAAAAAATTGGCTAAAACTTGTCCAAAAATCTAATAATTTTGAACCATGGACACTAACACTAATGCCTAAAGTGGCATTGGCTCTCTAGATCTATAAGGAAGCTACACTCTAGAGTTTTTGACACGCTGTGCATGTAGCGACATGACCACGTGCCACTAGAGAGAGAGAGAGTATGCACTATAACCATATCTCATTCATGCCCTACTATTTTGAGAGAGAGACTTGAGAGCCTGTTGATTGAACGTGCTAGTAAATTTCCTTTTTGAGAGTTAATTTCTTTTCAAAACTCATATATAAAATGTTAAAAAATCTTAATAAACCTCTAAAGGTTTAGGAATATTATGTAGGTGCCATGTAAGCTTAGATTCAAGCTTGGGAGATCCTTCAATTATAATGCAATATAGATATCTTAATCATGACCTATTTTGAGAGAGAGACTTGAGAGTCTCTATTGAACCTACAAGTAAGTTTCCTTTTTGAGAGTTAATTACTTTTCAAAACTCCTCAATAAATTAAAAAAAACATAATAAACTTCCAGAGGTTGGAAAGCATTCCATGTCAGCCATGTAGGCTCGGATTCAGGCTTGGGAGATCCTTCAATTATAAAGTAGTATAGATAGATATAGATTGCTACAAAGATATGAGAAAATCTATGCACAAAGCACCCAATATAATTTAACCACATTATCAACAAATACTTTCTATTTTCACATGTTCTATATGTATGTACAACCACTTAAAGATATGAGAAAATCTATGCACAAAGCACTCAATATAATTTAACCACATTATCAACAAATACTTTCTATTTTCACATGTTCTATATGTATTTACAACCACTTTCTATTTTTCATATGCGAGTGTATTATATGTACAGTGTGAGACTGACCATGAGACTCGAGAGGGAGGTCTCTGCTTCCAGATGCTTTTGTTTCTGGCGGGGGGAGGGGGTGATGCGTGTGTACTATGGAATCGAAGGTGCACGTAAATCTTAAAGTGCATTAAAGAGAGAGAGAGAGAGAGAGAGAGGAGCAAGTATGCTGTATCCGTCTCTCTATAACAGATCTTTTTTTTCATTGTTTATTGTGCAGGCAATCTACATACTGCTGCGCAAATTGCCAAGTCGCCAACTACTCTTGCGTTGATTTGACCATGAAGCAGGGCTTAAACATCCATTAGTCTTGTTTAGTCCCTGCAACGCGGGTGAGGGAACGCTGGTCTAGAGAGACAGATGCTCCGGGTCTCTCTCTCGCTTATCTGTAGTCTGCATATCTGCTTTCTGGTGCTTTTGGGATTATCATGTGGAGAAGAGATTGGACAGGCTGCCAACATCATCCCCCTTGGCTCGAAGCTCACCCCCACACTTACCACAGGCTGGGCTTCATCCAAAGGGACGTTCCTGCTGACCTTCTACCCAGTAACAGTGGAGTCTAATTCCTCCCCCTCAACCTACTCTGTGGGGGTCCTGTATGGGCTTGTATCCAAGCAAACAGCGGCGTGGACAGCAGGGGGCGATCATGTGCAGGTGCAGGGCGCAGGTGCGTCTTTTGAGCTCACATCAGACGGGAACCTTGTGCTCCTATCTCATGCACATGCTTCTTCTTCTGCGGCTCTGGTTTGGAGCAGCTCGACCGCGCATCGGAATGTGACAGGCGCTGAGATGAGAGAGGATGGGAATTTCGTCCTTTACGGCGAGAGCGGAGCCATCGTCTGGCAGAGCTTCGACAGCCCAACCCACACACTCGTCCCCAACCAGCCCTTGAAAGCGGGTCAGTCGCTGCAGAACGGCCCGTATGTAGCCACCATGGATGCGAATGGGAACTTCTCCATTGTTTGGAGGAATGGGAGCAGCAGCTCCATTTCCTATTGGTCGAGCCATACCTCCGAAAACTCTGCAGCTGGGTCTGCAGCTCCATATGCAGTATTGAAGACTGATGGCATTTTTTCTGTCATTGATGGACGAGGTGCAGATGTCAAGTCATGGGCCTCCAATGATTTCAACGATTGACCGGTTCCGAGTGTCAGACGATTAACCTTAGATGCGGATGGGAACCTTCGCATCTACAGCTGGTTTACAGGAGGCACAGATTGGAGCATCGGGTGGGTAGCCTTGGACCAGTGTGAGGTTTATGGTTATTGTGGCGACAGGGGCTTGTGCACTTACAACAGCGGCGGGCCTGGCTGTATCTGTGTGGAGCAAGCTGGCTATACATTTGTAGACCCAAGCAACCCAAGGAGGGGATGTAAGGCAAGCGTCCCAGGGGCAGCAGGAAGCAATTGCACTACCGGTATGGTGATGGTGCAGTTTGATCACACACTGCTCTTCAGCTTGGATGGTGTCATGCTTAACAATGGTGAGACAAACTGCAACACTACATGCCTTCAGAATCCTCCCTGTGTGGCAGCGACCTCCTATAATGATGGATCAAAGCTATGCTTCCTGAGCATTGGTGGCACGTCTTTCAGCGGCTATCAAGGGCCAAGCATTCCTAGCAATTCATTCTTTAAGTTCTGTGGTACCGTTCCTCCAACTTCCTCTGCAGTTGCCCCTCCTTCTTCAGCCTCTACCTCGTCTAAATTCACTATACTCCTTGTCATCATCGTCTCGGCTGTTGCAACCCTAGGAATTGTGCTGCTGGCTCAAGCAGGGCTGTGGTTCTGTTATTGCCGCAAGAATCCTATATTTGGACGTTGCTCTTCCGCGTATCCTCTCTTCGAGGATGCGTGTGGTGCACCGGTCCAATTCACATACAAGGAGCTGCGATCTGCCACGCAGAACTTCAGGGAGAAGCTCGGGGAAGGTGGGTTTGGGGCGGTGTA
This sequence comes from Lygodium microphyllum, assembly GCF_053477565.2. Taxonomy (NCBI): domain Eukaryota; kingdom Viridiplantae; phylum Streptophyta; class Polypodiopsida; order Schizaeales; family Lygodiaceae; genus Lygodium; species Lygodium microphyllum. Next base: position 5,023,784 of record NC_141163.1, on the reverse strand, counting down.
TAAGGGCTCGCTGCCCACGAGGCCAACAACAACAGAGGTGGCTGTAAAACGGTTGAGAAGTGCAGAAGAGCAGTCAGGGGAGAAGCAGTTCCGGACGGGGGTTGCGATAATCGGCAGCACGCATCATGTGAATCTGGTGCGCCTCTTCGGATTCTGTGCAGAGCCCAAACACAGGCTGCTGGTGCACGAGTATATGCCCAATGGATCCTTAGACAGGTACTTACTATACATCTCCCTGCTCTTGCCACTGTCAAATTATTTCAGCTTCCTCTTTGTTTTTTTTCTGTCCCCCTCTTTTGGCTTGCTTTTCCCTTCAGATTCATGTTTATTATCTTATTTGTATTTATTATTAGGCCACCTGATCGAGTAGTTGCGTCTAATAGTTCTCCCTCATAAAATTTTTTCCCCAAGCGAATTAAATGAGCCTTTAATAATGGTCAAACTATATGTATATATATGTATATCGTATTGAGCTGAAAAAAGACTTTAGGACATTTTGATATTTTTGTACTGTAGTCCTAGTTAGCAATGAAGGGTTGCAATAGAGTGATAAGAGCCCAAGTCGCCCTAGTGATAGTAGGGGCAAGAGGGATGCAATAGAGTGATAAGAGCCCAAGTTGCCCTAGTGATAATAGGGGCAAGAGGGATACATGTATTTCTCACTCCCTTTGCAGTTGCACCCTCCAGGTGGATCTGATTTTAAATAGGAAAACCGAAAAAAAACTAAAATCCTATCGGCTTTGCACTTAAAGTTGGCAAAAGTTAATTTGTATGAACCAATCATATTTCAAGGAGTGCTTTCCCCCTAACTAGCATTGAGCTAGCACCTTGTTTTAAGGGGGTACTAGCAGGGGAAGGCTAGGGTGAGGATAACCTTGTTGCCCTTGGCTTGAAGAGTGTGACCATTGGGCTAGTGGGGGGGAGTAGTGCTCTCATCCCTTCACTAACTCTAGGTGCGACTGGGCTCTAATGAGGGGCCAAGTCAAGGATGCGTTGTTTTAAGATTTACAAAATCCAAAATATATAAAAATATATATGGTTCAATTGTTATCTCACATTAAGCTTATATATATTATGAAAAAATTTGAATCTTAATTTAACTAGTTAAAGAAGTTGTATTTTTTTTTGTAGAACTATCACTAAATTGGGACAAGGTGTATTCTACATACCATCTAGACAAGCCAATCTTATATTTTTATATCACTCTTATCACAAAAAAGTTGATTAGCCTCATGGGGCTAACATTGGCATACGTTATGTAGGTTGAAGGGTTCAAGTCTTTGTGATTGCAAAAAAGCGTATAATATTATATTGGGTGGCATAAAAATGTTAGCCAAAATTTCCTTGGTGTGGGCAAATTTTTGCATACCTTGGGTTGTACACATCAACATATGGTTGCATATGGAAAAGTTGTATAGGTGTATGTGAAACATGCTTGAGATTGATTATGCATAAAATGACTTATATTACATATTTGCTAATGTATACTTGCTAAAGTGGTAAATTCCCTCCTCCCTAGGTCTAGTCTATCTTACCTACTTTACAAAGTGATGGAGAAGGGTGCATTGTTTGCACGGGTAGCTATTTAGAAAAAGTATAGGTTTATTGTTTCACATTTTTACAAAATTTATCCTTTTGGTGTCTAAAGGCGTTGCATCCACGTTTGCACCCACTTTCAAACATGCATCCTCATAGGGTTCATGAAGGGCTTTTAGCACATTTACATATACGTATCTCATTGTGGTGGCAAATCCACAAATGTATCACTCAAACATTGTTTACGCACACACACACGTGTGTGTGCATGTGTGTATGCATACACATGGAGTTCAAGGTTGAACCCTATCAAATAGCTCTGTTACAAATAGTTGTCGAGTCTACATCATCAATCTACATTGCGTGTTAGCTTTCATTTTCTCTTGATGATGTTTACATGGAGTTCAACTCCTATGCTATATTAGCTCCAAGGATGCCATGGTTGAAGGGAATGTCTTCGGTCTCTAGCTTTGCTAATAATATCTACTCGTTAGCTAAGGCAGTCATAATAGTGTTGTAGACGAGGCGGGAAGGTGTGCTCTTTCGAGAGACCTCACTTTGCTAGCACTAGCTCTACAAGACATGCATTATTACCAGTAGTAGTCATGTGTCTCCTCCACCTACATCCCATCTGCATACTTCATACTCTCTACAAATCTTGGTGGAGATTTAAGGATGTCTCCTCTCAACCCCCTTAGTCCGTGATTACCTACAGAAGATAAACGAATGTACATGCAGCCACAACTTAATTCAATGGAAATAAATGATGATTGCCATTTCTATATTACACAAGATGAATGTAACAAATCATACCCTCTTGGAGTTCTTGAAGCACCAACAACGGCGCCATACTTCATCATTAAACCTAAGGGTATTATCCTTGTTAGTAGACACTTGTACCATGCATTGTCATCTCCCACCTATGAGCCTCTATCTGAGTTAGTGGAGGACATTAGGAGCTTTGACATTTTACTTGTTTGCCATTTCATGTGTCTTAAAGGAGGTAACACCCTTGCATTTCAATTTTAGATTGCTTTGTTGTATGCTCACATTAGTAGCTTGTTATTTCATGTTGTGCATATTGTTTTTATGCACCCTAGGTCGTGCATTCATTATGGAGATTGGCAATATAATTTTTGGTTATTTTATGATGGTGACTAGCACAAATGTTGGTACTTATAGTTGGTCAATTAGATTTGGGGTGGCTTATCTGTTTAAAGAAGCCCAATCCTCCTTGTCATTTAGCTTTTGTAGGTTCAACACAATTTGCCATCTTGTGTATTCTTCATCAGTAGCGTGATGTGGTGTCCTCATTGATGCTTTGGATTGCTTGCCAGAACCAATCGATCCCTATTTGTATTTAGCATTCCATTTCTATTCTCTGAGTTTATATCAGTCATCTCTTTCCTTATCTCTTTGTATTTGTGTTTTTTTTTTCGTTATGCACTCTCACATGATATCATCGCCAAAAGAGAGGACTTGGATATTCTACAGAGAGGAGACCACACTCGATTTGCTATTTAGTATGAATTTATTGTGAAGACTAGCCACTCAAGAGAGAGTGACAACTATCCATTGTTAACAACCATATCTTACTATCTTGACTCCATTAGATGCATAATTGCTTGCACTACTCTGGGTTTCTTTGACGTGTGCAAAACATCTATACCTTGTTTTGCAATAGTGTGGTTGAAATTTTTCTCCATTTGGATAGCCTAGCATCAAAATGCAATAGTTTTCTTATGTGTTTTGCAAATATTTTCAAGAAAGATGAAATTTCGGTTCAATAAGTTCGATAAGGGAGATGGATTTTTGGTTCAATAGTTTTCTTGTGTGTTTTGTGGATATTGTGAAGGAAGATGACTTTTTGGTTCGATAGGTTTGATAACATCGATAAGAGCATTGACTAATCTTTTGAAGATGTTGTAACATTTTCATCAATTAAAATGTCACAATGGTCAATATTGTGAAGATCATCATGAAGAAGACCAAAGATTAGACCATCAATTATCTAGAGATTACCACTCTGATAAGTTTAGAAGAACAGATTAACCTTGTTTAGCATTAGCTTCCCTATATGTTTCTAATAGGGCTCATATTGAAAGACCTTGCATGGCCATTTTGACATCATTAGTGCATGTATCTATTCTTCGGATGCTGCGTGAGAAGGATTTCATAGATATCACTAACTACTCCCTTTGGTCTTGCAAAGTGAAGTGCAAAGTGGATGCCTTTGATCTATTGACTTTTGTTACTTCCTTGGTATCCCATCAAGTGGTGGAGGATCCTTGCATTACTTCTACTATTGACCAGGTGGCTTTTGTTACTACCTTGATATCCTATCTAGTGATGGAGGATCCTTATATTACATCTACTATTGACTAGGTGGCTCTTTGGGATCGGCTCAACTCTCAAGTTTAAATAGTTCTCTTAATGAGCCTTGAAAACTGAGTGCTTGTTTATATTCAAAGAATCTAAATTACAACAGAGGTTTGCATAAAGGTGTCTTATCTCTATCAAATCAAAACATTTGTCCATGGCATTATCATAGACTCCAAATAAAAAACTCTAAATGTTATTGGTTGATGACTCTCATTCTATGAAGGATCATATTAAGAAGATTGAGGATTTATGGGATGACCTTGCATCCCTCAATAGAATGATATTATCATTCAAATATATAGCAATGATTCTTATTACACATATCCCATCTTTGAAGTATAATATCTTCTACTTAGTTTTTTGTCTCAAAGTTTGGGATACTAAAACAAATAATAGTTAATGCTTTAATATGCCATTAAATACCAACCTACCCAATACCACTAATAAAATTCAATGTGAGGATACACACATGCACATACACACACAGTGGTGCACAAATCGGATGCTGGATACGTACATAGCGAGCGTCGGAAGGTCCCCAAGAACAAAAAAACTTATATATCAAGAATGAAGATTTGTAAGACATGAAGAAAAGAGATAAATTGGATACAATCTCTTTCCATGCCTTGTGTGAGCATTTTATAAGGCATGTATTTATAAATTTATTTATCTCAGCTAAAAATAGCTCAATTTTACAATTATTATGCTTTTGCTTTTGTGTTTCCTTTTGTCTAAATAAAAAATAAAGCAGTTGGGTATTCCAAAAGTTGGAATGTGTTTAAATGCAATGTTTAATAACAAAATATTTAAACCATACGTCCATGCGTATACAAAATAATAAATATTTATCGAGCTATTTAATAAATAAATGCGTCTAAATAAATATTAGCGTCATGTAGACGTCAATGTTAAAATAAATAATTAGGTTGAAACTTTGTCATAACCTTAATTTAATACGAGTGCACTCTAAACTCATAAACGTCCACTAAGTTAAATATGTATTTTGCGAAATCACCTGCCATGAAATCACCCACTTGCACATTAAATTCACATGATGCTCGAAAAGGACAAGCGTCCCTGTCAACTTCTCGCACAAGGAATCCACCTTGTGTGCTAGTCTCAGCAAATAAATATAATTTTACGAATCCATAGTAGAATAAAAAAACTCACAGAATCCATTGTGGTGTCATGGAATCCATCGTGAAATATGCCTCTTGACATCATATCCCTAGGGTGGGATAGCAATTGTTCTCAATTGCTATTAGCTCAATGTGGAGTGAGTAGTGAGGAGTAATCACTTAGGTCGCGGGCGTGCATCCATTGGACTTCTTCAACAGGATGATTTTTAAACTTAACTAAATATCTAGAATATTTATGGCTTGTTTTAGTGGTTATAAAGTCAGTATCGAGAATAGTTTCAGGTTCAAGGATTTCAGTTTCTTTTTCTAACAAAGGAGGGTTTTCATAGACAGGGTGAACATGTAATTGGCCTCTAAAAGATCGTAACAAACTGATATGAAAAGTATTATGAATTTTTCAATGTGGGGGTAGTTTTAATTTGAATGCATTGTCATTAATCTTGTGAATGATTTTGAAAGGTTTATAAAATCTAGGGACTAACTTGATAATAGGGTGTCTCTTAAGACTTTGTAATCTTTGCTTTCAATGCATAATCAAAAATATATTCATCAAAATTGAAACTCATGGCTTTGCTTATCTTGTTAGCTTGTTTTGTATATGATTGCTGGGCTTTCGCAATCATGTCTTTGACTTCAGCAAAAATAGTAGCATGTATATTGGTAATATCATCAACAGCTTTAACTTTGTTTGACAATGATGTAACATGTGTAGGTAATCTATGTTCATAAATGATTTTAAAAGATGCTTTATGTGTCGTTGTAGGTGGTGTATTATTATATGCAAATTGAAGTAAATGTAAGTGTGTATTCCATGTTTATGGTTTTGAAATTGTGTATATACGTAAAAGATCTAAAGTTGAACTGCTAGTAGCTTTTATTTATCCATTTGTTTTAGGATGAAATATCGATGAGAAATCAATCTTCGTACCTAAATTAGTAAACAAAGTAGTTCAAAAATTATTACAGAATCTAGAATCACGATATAAAATAATAACTTTTGGCAAACCATGGTTAGTGAAAATAGTCTTTAAAAACAATTGTACAGCTTGAGATACAGTTAATATTTTCTTGCATGGAAGGAAATATGTTTGCTTACTAAATCAACCTACAATAGTCCAAATCATATCATGATTAGCTTGGATGTTAGGAAAACCAGTTATAAAATCCATTGAAATATGTTATCATAGTCGTTCAAGAATTGGTAAAGGCATTAATAAACCATATTGCTTACCATGGTGTCGCTTGACTCTTTGACAAATTAAACACTCAGATAGAAAGTTAAAAACATCAGATTTCATATGTGGCCAATAAAAATCTTCAACCAATGTATGTAAAGCAGAAATAATACCTCTATTGTCTTGATATGGAGAACAATGAATTTCGTGCAACATAAATGATTTAAATGGAACAATTTCATACAATCTTTTATTAAAAAATATAAATCCATCAGAATAAGACAATGAATCAATTGGAATCTAGTTATTAGCAACTAATTTATTTCAATCAGCTTATGATAAACTAGATAGTAAATTAGCAGTAAAACAATCTCTAAATTATGAAAGAAATTATGTGTCTAAGATGTATTTGATTTTTCTTAGCTTCAATTTTTAACGATGCTCTGTCTACTAAAGGGTTAGTGATACATTTGAGTTTGTCTTTTTTGGCATATTATTTTTTATGGAAATAATCATGAAACTGACTGATAAAAGCGAGAACAGTTTTTTCATCACGTTGCTCGTTAAAAGTACGGAATTTGAAAATTTCTTTTACTTATCTTGGCTTCTTTCTTGATAGATTGTGTTTGAGTGTCGCATCGATCGTATGTTGTATAACATCTTTGGATTGTGGGTCATCTTGATCGATAGCGGATCGTTGAAGAGTAGCTAGTTGAGCTTGCAAAGTTTGACGTGCTTTTCGTTCCTCTTGAAGTTGCATCATAATTAGATTCAATTTTTGCTTCATCCTTGGTTCTCGTAAATCACCTTCGACCATAAAATCTTCCATGGTTTGATTAGACATCTTGCAAAATCTCAAACAACCTCACACACTCAAAATCTTGTTAGAGAGATGAGCGTAGCTCAAGTTTGGGATTAGAAGGCTTGCTTAAAAAAAAAAGAGAGGCTTTTTGCAACCTTCCTTCTTTGTGGTTATGATAATTGATGTCGATATTCTTTCAAACATAAAATAGACTGTGCGTGTCAGTTTGCTTGCTGGAAGCTCTCTGTCAGGGTGTAGGTACGAACAGAGGCTTGCTGAAGTTGTAGAGCAGGTTCGGAGTTGGTTTAATGTGAACAGTTGCTATGGAAAACTTTAAGTTGGAAATTTTTGAAGCTTTAGAAAGCTTAAAACCTTTTAAAAAGCTTGACTTTTTGAAAATAAACGTGACAGGACGGCGGCACGTTCTGGTTGACGTCGATGTCGTTTAGTGCATACTACCATCGCGCTCACGATGAAATTTTGAGCTTAAGCTTTTTAAATAAAGCTTATTAAGCTTTATAATCAAACTAATTGAAAGTTGCTTATCTGTTTTTGAGAAAAAAAAATGTCTTTATGAAGGAGCTTCCCGAGTGGTCCTCCGTCGAGAGAGAGTGGTCCTTCGTGATCCAGCATCACAGTAGGGGGTTCTTCACCGTCAAGAACACACTGGTATTGATGATTTTACCTATAGAGCCCGTTTGTTCCAGGAGCTTCCTCTTCGCACGATATGGTAAGCGATTGGAAGCCCTTGATCGCAGCTTCGCTCTAATGCCACTGGTGCGCAAATCGGATGCTGGGTACATACATAGCGAGTGTCGGAAGGTCCCCAAGAACAAAATAACTCTACTAAAGCTCATAATACAAGAATGAAGATTTACACAACATGAAGAAAAGAGACAAATTGGGTACAATCTTCCCCCATGCCTTGTGTGAGCGCTTCACAAGGTATGTATTTATGAATTTATTCATCTCAAAACTAAAAAATAGCCCAATTTTACAATTAGCATGCTTTGGCTTTTGTGTTTGCTTTTGTTCAAATAAAAAATAAAGTGGTTAGGCATCCCAAAAGTCGGACTGTGCCCAAATACAATGTCTGATAATGAAATGTTTAAACCGTGCGTCCATGCATATACAAAATGATAAATATTTGTCAAGCGCTTTAATAAATAAACGTGCTTAAATAAATATTAGCGCCACGTCTTTAATGATAAGGCGAGTGTCCATAAAAAATGATAATTTCTTCTAAGTAATTTGAATACATGCTATCGCCTAGTGTTTTCCAATGTCACCACTGCTTGCTCTACACATCAACTGAAGCATTCACAATTGTTAGAAAATAATAAAATTAAATCGACAAAAGTGAATACGTAGCAGTCTTTAGCTACAAAATAAATAAATAGGTCATAACTTTGTCATAACCTTAATTTAATATGCGTGCACTCTAAACTCATAAACGTCCATTAAGTTAAGTATGTATTTTATAGAATAACATACCATGGAATCACCCATGTGTACACTAAATTAACATGACACCCAAAAAGGACAAGCGTCCCCGTCAACTTCTCGTACAAGGAATCCACCGTATGTATGAGCCCTGACAAATAAATATAGTTTTACAGAATCCATCGTGGAATAAAAAAACTCACGGAATCCATCGTGGTCTCACAGAATCCACCGTGGAATATGCCTCTTGGTATCACACACACACATACACAATTAATGAATTAGTCGAGGTTATGTTGGCAAAGGGAGTCATAAAATCATCCATAAGTCCATGGGCGGCAAATCTAGATCTTGTTAAGGACAATGGCCAATATATCTTCTATGTGCACCATAGACCATTGAACAAAGTTACAATAAGGAATATTTATCCTCTTTGAAGTTTATATGATTTTTCAAGAAATGGACAAGCCAAGATAGTTCACATAAATCGATTTGGCATTCAGATATTGGCAAAGCCCACTTATTCCAAAGGATTGTTTGTTTCAATTTAAGGTTATGCCCTTAAGCTTGGTAAATCCAATATACACATTTTAACAAATGGGCAACAATTTTTCCAAGATCTAATTGTAAGTAAATACTTAATGAGTTATTTAGCTAACATCTTTATAAATTCAAACACATGGAATGAACATCTTTTGATTCTTAAAGAAATCATGAACAGGTTGTAAAAGTACAACTTTAAAATACAATTCAAGAAGTGCAGATAGGGTTCAAGGTTCTCGCATTTTTAGAATATAATTCAAGAATGGTGCAACAAGTCTCAATATTTTAGAATACATGATTTCATCTAGTGAAATTTAAGTGGATGCTATAAAATTTTGGCAATAAAAAACTATGCATAACCAATTATAGTCAAACACCTATAAAGATTCTTAGGGTTAATAGCCAACTCTTTTATGTCCATTCCAAAATGTAATAATACTTACATACCCATTGAGAAGATTAATTATAAAGGAGAAAAATACCAATGGAGGAATGGGAATGAATGTGAGATGGTCTTTGAGCAGTTGGAAAATTTGACTAGCCATTGGCCAATTATCATTTTACAATATGTAATGTTTATAAAGTCATTCCCATTGAGAATGGCTAGGAACTATTTCACTATAAGAAAACGAGGATAAAGTTGAAAGCCCATGTGGCATGAGCTTTATTAGTATGTAACTAAATAAAGTTGAAGAAAACTACTCCAGAACGAAAAAAAATAAAATAATATTGTGTATTTGCAAAGTTACATTCTTATTTACATGGTCCAGAAATCATAGTAGAGACTTATCAACATCCATTAGCAACATTGATTCATAAGCAGCATCCACTTGGAAGATTATTGAGATGGGCATTGGAAAGATCATAACTTCAAAATAAAACATTGTACATATAGTAGCTAATGCATTAAGTTGAAGTATAGTGGATATTCAAGATATTCAACTTTAAATAATGATGTATATAGAGCTACTATATTCAATAGAGCAAATGGTTATGGCATAAATAACACATTTACCTATTGTCCAAATCCTTAGAAATTCGTTATCTCACACGTACATTTAGATTAAAAAGATTATGGCTCAAAGCAAACTTTCATATTTCGTGAACTAATGGTTTACATATTGGAGACATTGACTCTCATCAGAGTCATGCATTGTTTGGATATCCTAGAATAAGGAAAATCTTACAAATGTTCGAATCAAGTTACTATTGGCCAAGGATGAGACATATAATCATGTTATTTGAAATCTTGTGCACAATATCAAGGACGTATATCATCATCACGCAAATCACATGGGTAGTTTCAATCAATTGGGGTACAACATCCATTTCAGGCAATAGCATGGAATTTCATAGGTTCCTTTCTAGAAATAAGCAATGGAAACAAGTATATTGTGGTTTAATTAAATATTTCACCATGTGGGCTTAGGAAAAATCTTATTAGAACATGTCAAACAATTTACATTAGATTTGATGTAGTTAATGAGGCAAGCAACGAGAGTTTTACAAATGGATTGATTGAGAGACTAACCAAGACAATCAAAAACATAATAGCAAGATATGTAGATCCAATACATCAAGAATGGGATTGATATTGTATTTGTTACACGCATACATGATAACAATGTAGTAAATAAGCCAAGCAACGAGAGTTTGACAAATGGATTGATCGATAGACTAAACAAGACAATCTAAAACATAATAGCAAGATATATAGATCCAATACATCAAGAATGGGATTGATATTGTATTTGTTACACGCATATAGGATAACAATGTAAGTATCCATATAGATAAGTCCCTTTTCAGTACTCTATGGAAGAGACTTAAAGCTCCACATCATAGATTTGACTATCACTAACATCCAACCAAAGAAATAAGATGCCATGAATTGGTATCTACATCTTAAATGAAACCAACCCACAATCTTATCATGGATACAAAGAAATTTGTAGTTTATGATAAATACGCTGATGGCAATACAAAAATGTGTATTCTGTTGTTTCGTGATAGGCCATGGTGTCATCCAATTATACCCTTGATTTTCCAATAGTGGCCTCAGTTTGGTTTCTAATCTACATAATTCCAAATATTCTTTGCGATCTTCATTCTCTAGTCCCTCTTGTGCTTTTTCATGCCAACCATCAAGAAGTCCTCCTACTTGTGTCTAAGGTTCTTTTGCAAGATAACTTCATTAACTAAAGAGGAAATAGTGCTTCTTATACCTTGTGTATCTTCTTTCTTTCTTATTTTAATTTTTGTTTGTACCTTATCTTGCACCCTTGTTATCATATACTTGACTTTTTAATATTCTTATTAGTTGTAGTCACCTCCATAGCCAACTTCTCCTCTAGTTGAGTAAAGCATGTGTATATCTTGGAAAGTGATGTTTGCAAGCCCTTTTTTTTGCTTCCAAGTTGTAAACTTGTTGACATAATCATTTCTCTCACAAACTTGGCTCTCAAGTTGGCTTGGGTGGTGTTGTGAAGATGGTTGAGAAAGTTACTGGGTACATCTCATTCTTAAGGCGAGAATTCAAGTCTAAACCTCTCCCCTAGTTGCCATCCTTGTACCATTGGGAGAGGTGATAAGATTGAAAAAACTCTCCAAAGACACCTGCACATATGAAGAAATTCTTATTTGAGAGATAGAGAAAGGGTTCCAAGCAACAACTTGCTAATTGTGTAGCAAACTTTGATGTGTACTAAAGACATGGTACAAGACGGGAGAAAGACAAAGGCGGAAGTAGGCATTCTCTCTTGGAGTGAACTTCTAGAGTAGAAGCGCACACACACACACACACACACACACACACACACACACACACACACAGAGAGAGAGAGAGAGAGAGAGAGAGAGAGAGAGAGAGAGGCTATGTTGAGTGGATTGTTGGAAACTAGTTACAAGCCTTTGAATTGTGCTATGGTTGAGAATATGGATTGTGTTGTGATTGAGGGAAAATGGGACTTTGTTGAGAGAGAGAGAGAGAGAGAGAGAGAGAGAGAGAGAGAGAGAGAGAGATCCCTCCCCCTTGAATCCCCTATAAAAAAGTCTTCAGCTTCCTCCTCCATTTGAGAAAGAGAGCTGAGTCCCCCCTTTGCAAAACTAACTCCAAAACTGTGAACCATGATCCTTCCCTCACCTTGAACTTGGAAATGTGATACTTTGTCTCCTTTAAAATACATAATGAAACCCCCCTCCCCTGCCCCGCTGCACAAAAGAAAGACCATTATATCCTCTTCATGAATGTGTGAGAGAGAGAGAGAGAGAGAGAGAGAGAGAGAGAGAGAGTGTGTGTACATGCAAGCTGCTCAGTTAGTCAAGTCGAAGGTATGGTAATCTGAAGGTCTTTAAGTGCAAACTTTACATTTTGCATGGTGATTTAGTATAGGCACAGAAAAAGATTGATTTGAACCTGAATCAGTAGGTTAATGAAAAGGTTGGCTTGCTACTACGGTAATCAATTGTGGTTAATCAAATAAGTGGCTTACCACTAGGGTAACCAATTGATTATGAGAAAAGAAAAGCGAGCTTAGGTGCTATTATACCAAAACTTAGGGAGAAAGAAATGGTGAAAGGGGAGATAGATAGAGATGACTGGTTACTTAAATTAAATAAAAGAGCCCAATGGAGTTGCCTCTTAGTCTATCTATTCACATTGCTGAGGCCGTTAACTTGCATTTGTGGGATGTGGTACTGCATTCACACCAGGACCATTGCACGTTGTGAAGTTTGGACAGATAGTAAGCTGCTAACTTTTCCTCCCGGGGGCAGGTATCTATTTGATGATGGCGGCGGCAGTCGACGCAACCTCGACTGGCCGACTCGCTTCAACATCTTAGTTGGAACAGCGCGCGGCATCAGGTATCTACACCAAGGATGCAGGGACTGCATCATCCACTGCGACATTAAGCCCGAGAACATCCTGCTGGACGAGAATTTCTGCGCAAAAGTCTCAGATTTTGGCCTGGCTAAGATCGCAAATGCAAGAGACCGAGCCCACAACAATCATCATGTGAGCATGCTCGTGGGGGGAACCAGGGGCTACCTCGCACCAGAATGGAGGTCCAATCTACCCATCACTGTGAAATTGGATGTCTATAGCTTTGGTATGGTGGTGCTAGAGACTGTCAGTGGGAGGAAGAGCTTCGATTCCAGCTCCTCGAGTATTGATTCGCCGGCCAGGCAAGGGCAAAGCTTCTCCGAGTGGGCTTTCCAGCGGTGTTTTGAGGGGAAGCAACTGCAGAGTGTGGTGGATGCTAGGCTGCTGCAGAGTACAGAACAGCAGCTGGACATGGCGGAGGTGGACAGGGCCTTGAAGGTTGCCTTCTGCTGCATGCAAGTGCAGCCATCATCACGGCCTTCGATGAGTAGGGTGATCCAAATGCTGCAGGGGACACTGCCTGTCGGCACCCCCACCTCCCACATCCCTCAGTTGTTGGGAGGCTTCTATGCTAATGAGGAGGCTCTTAGAGATTCTTTAGAGCAAGAGCAGCTGACTGCATCCTCCTCCTTAAGGACTACATCATTGGGTGTGGAGGATATTGCCCAAAATCTATCGCGCAGCCTGCTAACCAAAGAGACATCTCAAACAACCTCATCGTCGTCACCACCGAGTCTATCATTGCCATTCTATGCCTCTTGAGAGTAACAGAGTCGCCTTCTTCTGTGCTGTCTATTATTTAACGTGCCTAGACTGTGCACATAACTCTTGCATGTTTTGTGGCCATGTGTACTAACAATTCACTGATTCCACTGTAGCATAATATCCTGAACATTCCAAAACTGTGTAAGGCCATCCATGTATTTGTAGCTCTCTTTCCATGTATATGTGATAGCCGTTTTGCTGGATCTTAGACATGCTGAAATAGGCCGGCACATGAAGCTCAAAAACGCTAAATGGCATATGCACCTTTTTAATGATTTATCACCCAATGCCCACCTGAGAGAGAGAGAGAGAGAGAGAGAGAGCTTTTCAACTTGGTTTGACCTTGGAGCTCTCCCGGAACAAATGAATTGTTATTTCCTCTCTCTTGCACAATGAAAATAGGGGAGAGAGAGGGAGCATTTTGGATAGTTAACCCCTCACTTGCAATTTATATGCTAGCAACTTTCACGATAAATGTTCAATAGGTTCGAAAGTGTGGCTTTCCAAGACATCCTAATCCTCCACTTCTATATAGCCATCTTAGCAAGTGGAAAGTGCTTTTCCCAAGTGGGCCACATTTGTAGAAACACATCCTAATCCTCCTCTTCCTTGTAACCATCTTAACGAGTGGAAAGTGCTTTTTTCAAGTGGGCCACATTTGTAGAAACACTCTAAGCAAGGGCCCCTTCTAGTCTTTATGTTTTTTGAAGTACAACAACCTTTTCCCATTAAATGAATGCATTCTTTGTAGGGTGCAAGAAACTCACAACCATTCTCGTGGTCTAAATCTCTTTGAGCCTTTAATAGACTCCAATAATGTAGTCCTCTTAGTTGTTGAGCCCAACTTGCTACTTTGTCCATGATCCATTCTACCTCTAAAGGAATCCATCTTAGAATCTCATATATCCATCTACCTCTTATGCCATTTAATAGTGATACATTTGGAGGTCTTTAGATCTTCCATAATTAATGCAACATGCATGTAATGAAATAGAGGCCTTGAACACTAGAGAGGGGTCCCCCTGCCTATCTTTACACTCAACACCAATCATTATCCTTGAGGGTTGAGGACTAGGTTTGATTCACCTTAGAGTGTTTCAATGAGAGAGAGAGAGAGAGAGAGAGAGAGAGAGAGAGAGAGAGAGGATTGGCCGCTTGTATTCTTTGTGTGGTTATTATGTCCCATGTGTTAATCTCTTATCCAATTGAAGGGGCATGAATCCAATTGTGATCAACATCTCGATAATGAACACATTCTTTAATCTTCTTCTAAGATGATTGTATGTATATATGGGCTTTTTGAAAAAATTTTGGCATGAGAAACATTTATCAAGTGAACAAAGAGGTAGAGGGAAAGGAGGGGAGAGAGAACCTAACCTACACTCATGCAAATAGAATAACATTTAGTGTCTCGTAGCATTGAACCTTTAGACCTTCCCCAAAAGCTCCCCCCCACTAGGTGCCTAAAATCTAGCCCCTTAAGGTGAAGCCTCTCCTTGCTAGAACCCTTGCTGCAAAAAATATTACAACATCCCCTGAGAGACCTCTCCTGATAAAACCCCAATTCGTTGCAACCTTTCATGTATAGACCAAACACACCATCAAGTGAGTACAAGCCTCTAGCTAGCAAAAAAACCCAATTACACTCGATGCTCCATCTATAGAATGGTTAACAAACTAGTGAAGATAATATAGATTATAGTGATAGGATACTTTCATTGACTTGACATAATGTTTGGAACACTCGTAAGAGTTTATGAAATGATTGATATAGGTATTGCAAATGACAATGTAGTCAATGTCATGTCACATTGCTCTACAACCTAGCAAGAGATCATGAACAAAACTACTTGAGAGCATTTTGATACAAGAGGAATTCTTCAAGACTTTGATAGAGAAGGAGACAAGGACTCTTTGTCTCATTCACCTTATGCACCTTTAATAAAGATCATGAACAAGTTTGAGATAAGAGAGCTCAAAGAGAAAGCTAACTCAAAAATTCCCTTCTTGAAAGAGAGGTATAAACATAGAGTAGAGATCACCTATGCATGTATCCATCTTATTACCAATACTAAGCAATGCGAGCCATTAAAATACACGAATATGATTGTATGTTTTGTACATTGACCTCTCTAATATTATTAATCCTTGCATGTAATCTAGACTTACTACTACAGCTTCAACATCATCCCCTATTGAATAATATTTTTCTTGGGGAAAGACTTCATGTGACAAGGCATTTTGGTATACCTAACCTACTCCCACACATATTACATATCTCTATGTATTAGCATGTTGAGCATTGGACTTAAATTCCTTAGTAAGGCTTTTAATGCAATCCAAACTTCTATTGTTGGTGGGCTTAGGACATGTTTCCTCTTGTATATAAATAAAAACACACATTCAACCAAAAAATACCATGTACACCACAATGAGATACCATGCCATTAGGTATGCCATACTCCAATACTAGGAATCATTCCAACTATTGTTGTGCAAGTGAGGTAGGCAAGGTAAAGCTAAGGTAATTAAGCTTAAAATTTTGGGATTTATGGACTAAATTTTACTTTCTTGTGCTAGAAAATAACTTAAGAAAAGACTTGTTTTTTGTGGCAAGATATTGAGCTATTTCCAAAAGAGATGTCGAGAATAAATATAGAATCATATTCCTTATGGAGCAACAAAACCAAATCAATCTACAACCATAGATCTAGAGCTCTGGAAAGCTAAAATATTGATTGAAATAAGAAACATTGACAAGGTAATCCTGAGCAATGACACTATAAGTGTTGAGATATCGAGCTCCACTCGTGATATACCAGGGTGACCGTTGTGCATTTATATCACCGACTTGTTAGCTGCAGATGCGGTTGGTACACCGCCCAAGAATAATAGCTAGATGACAGCTATCCTTATCTACTCTAGTTCGTGGCTCAGTTAGTATGCCACCTTAGTTAGTTGAGTTTAGTATGAGACCCATATATAGGGTTCTTCTATTTCTCTGTACTAGAGTTCTTTTGGCTTACATAACTAAGAAGAGGAAAACTGTTTTCAGCCTCCACCTTTGTGTGTATTATCCCATTGTGTAAGTGAGAAAGCTACAAGTGAGACTCCTTCCTTTTCTCCCACAATCTTAACATGGTATCGAGCTTGGTTTGTCGTAAGGAGCTCAAGAAAGCAAACCAAGTTCGCGGTGTTCTGGTAAGAGGACCAATGCTGCTTTCATTTTTTGAGTTTTGGAGCAAGTCTCTGCAGCAGGTAGCACAGCCGGAAAGTGCAAGAGTGCATTGTCTCAGATTGAAATGCCCTTCGTGGTGTAGCAAGAGGGTAGTATATGCTGCGGGAAAGGGCTTTAGCCCCTAGTTGCCCTATTTTTTTGATTCAAGGCCATTTCGGGGTCTGTTTTGGAGGCGGAAGTTTTCCACACGCACTCAGGAAAAGGCCCTGTTTTTTACTGTGTGACCACTGTTCTACAGGTCGGTGAAAAGTTACCGTAGAAATTGCATCGTATGCGTGTGCACAGAGACATTGGAGTTACAGAATCATCCTTGTTGCCTGTTGATGCAAAATCGTCACTAGGAAGTGATTGTGTGGTCAAATACCACTTTCGTCAGTTTTGCAGATTTGCCCTTGTGAGGCTGAAGCTGTGTTTTTTGCAGTGACAGATTTTTCTGCAGTGTTCTGTAATGGCATCTGATTCTCTTTCACAGATTGTCACTGAAAAGCTTGACAAGAACAACTTTCAAGCATTGAAGTTTAAAATGACGAATATTGGGAATTTGTTGCAGGAAATGAAGAAGAACCAGTTCTTTCTGATGTTCCCAATCAACAGCAAATGCAGGCATTTAAAGGATGGCATGAGAGAGCTAGAAAAGTAATGTACTGGCTGTCTATCAGTATTTCAGACTCTATGATTGTGCATATTCAGGATGCAAGTATGCCAAAGGAGGCATGGGATACTTTGTCAAAAATGTATAGCACAAATACACAAGCCACGAAAATGCAGCTCAAGCAAGAGTTACATAATGTGGAAAGAGAAAGTATGAGCATCAATGGCTACCACATGAAGGTGAAGAAGATTGCAGATGCACTTGCTTCCATTGGGTCGCCAGTGGAAGATGATGATTTAGTTTCTGTGACCTTGAATGGTCTAGGAAAGGATTATGCACAGTTTCGAACATCCATTTCTGTCCGTGAAAGATTTCCTGATTTTGAGGAGTTGATTGCTCTTCTAATTTCTGAGGAGCAGAGAAATGGTGGTGCATCTTTTTCAGGAGGAACTTCAAAAGAAGCTGTCTTCTACTCAAATGTTTGAAGAGGTAGAGGCAGAGGTAGAGGAGGCCGTGGTAGAAATCAGAATATGCAACAAACTCAAGAAAACCAGTCCTATAGAGGAGGACGTGGTAACTCTAGAGGGCAGGGGGAGCCAAAGAGGTCGTGGTGGATGACAAAGAGGTCAAAATGCAAACAGCAATGTTGAATGCTACTACCGTGGTAAAATGGGTCATATGGCTAAAGACTGCTATAAAAAGTAGAATGACATCATGAATGGAAAATTGCAACAAGGGAATTATGCATCTTTTAGTAGATAGGGTGATGACAGAAATGAGCATTTGTTTATGGTGCAGCACATGAACAATTCTGTGACAAGTGTAGAAGAAAGCAACGAAGTGTGGTATGTTGACTCAAGTGCGTCAAACCACATGACAGGTCATGTAGAATGGATGCAGAATGCAAGAAAAATGAAAAAACCAGGATTTATGGAGACTGGTGATGATATTGCACATCCTATTGTGCAGATTGAAAAAATTCCTTTGTCTATGCAGGATGGAAAAAAGAAATACCTGTCGAACGTATTTCATGTTCCGAATATCACCAAGAACCTGGTTTCTGTTGGTCAAATGGTTGAGTAAGGCTTGCAGGTCAGATTTAATAATCATGGATGCTTTGTTGAGGATATAAAAAATAAAGGTCACTTGATAGCAAAAGGAAAGAAGAAGGGCAGAATGTTTACGTTGGATGTAGACATGCCTGAATTGAGTGCAGCAATGTTTGCACATAGGACTGGTGTAGTTGCAGATATTGATGTTTGGCATAAACGCATTGGTCATGTTAATGTATAGCAACTTAAATCAATGCAAGCCCAAAATATTGTTACAGGATTGCCTAAATTCAAGGTTGTAGAAATGCATAAGGTATATGAAGCCTCTCAATTTGGAAAACATGCAAGGAAACCATTTCCTAGACATGTTTAAGAGAGTAAGAAGCCATTGAAATTAATCCACTCTGATGTGTGGACTATTAAAGCTGCATCTATTGAAGGCTGTCATTATTTTGTCACTTTTATTGATGACTATAGCAGAAAAATTTGGGTGTATTTTATGAAAAAAAAAGTGAAGTGTTTGGGCATTTCAAAACTCTTAAAGCTATGGTTGAAAAAGAAACAGGCCTGTAAATAAAATGCCTAAGGTCAGATGGAGGGAGAGAGTATATCTCAAATGAGTTTGCAAGGTTCCTGCAGGAGCATGGCATAAAGCAGCAGTATTCGTGCAGTCATACCCCATAACAAAATGGAATTGCAGAAAGGAAAAACAAGTATATTGGAGAGGTATCTCGTACCATGCTCAACGAAAAAGACTTGTCAGATTTTTATTGGGCTGAAGTAGTTGCTATAGCAGTCTATATAATGAACATGACTCCCACTGCAGCAATACATGGAATGACTCCAAAGGAGAGGTATACTGGTAGGAAACCAAATATTTCTCATTTGAAAATTTTTGGTTGCATTGCCTATGTTCATGTGCCAGATGAGTTGAGATCCAAGTTGGATCCAAAAGCTAAGAAGTGTATCTTTATTGGTTACTCTCTGCAGAGCAGAAAGGGTATAGATGCTATAATCCTTCGACTCGTAAGTTTACAGTGAGCAGAGATGTTTTTGATGAGATGAGTAGCTGGTATAAACCAGTAAATGTGATTGATGATGTAGATACACAAAATGGTAATTCTGCACAGAATTCACAGCAGCAGTCACAAAATATTAGTGGACATGGAGTGTTCTCTAGTAGTGGTTCACATTCTTCACCATGGATAGGCAGATTGAGATTATGAGAATCTCCTCAAAGCAATGCAGATAGTGGTATGCAGGTTTCACGAAAAGAAAAAGAGAAGGTAGATCAGCCCATGTTTGATGTGAATGCATGTCACTCTTATGTGGATGGTGAATCCAATGGCTCAGAACAGAGCATTGATGATGAGTTGGGTATTCCTTCTATTGTTATACCTGGAGTAAGGAAGACCAGGGATGTTTTGAGAACACCTGGGAATGAACCTACTTTGCGCAGGTCTACCAGAGCTAGGTATCCTGTGGATAGGTTGAAATATGATGGATTTACAGCCATTCACTATGCCTATATGGTCAAAGTGATACATGAACAGAACCCACTTCTTTTGAGCAAGCCATGGGAAAAGAAAAATGGGAGAAAGCCATGGATGAAAAAATGTATGCCTTGAAAGCAAATACTACATGGGAATTGGTACCTTTGCCTAAAGATAAGAATGCAATTGGTTGTAAGTGGGTTTATAAGGTGAAGCACAATGCAGATGGTTCTGTGAACAGATACAAGGCAAGATTAGTAGTCAAGGGGTATGCACAAACATATGGCATTGATTATGAATAAACATTCAATCCGGTTGCAAGGATGGCAACCGTAAGAGAAGTCATTGCTATGGCTACATCAAAGGGATGGTCTTTACATCAGATGGATGTAAAGAATGCCTTCTTGCATGGTGATTTGCAAGAAGAGGTCTATATGGAGCAGCCACCAGGTTATGTGCATGCTATTCATCATGAGTTTGTTTGCAAGTTGAAGAAAGCCTTGTATGGCTTGAAACAAGTACCTAGACCATGGTCTGACAAGATAGGACAGTATCTTGTCACTATTGGCTTTCAGATTTCCAAGGCAGATTTCTCACTTTATGTGAGAAAAACAAAGAAAGGTATTATGCTACTTGTCATTTATGTTGATGATTTGATTATGACAGGTGATAGTGATGAAGATATCCTTCATGTGAAAATGCTATTGAAGCAGAAGTTTGAGATGAAGGATTTGGGAGAGCTGCGTTATTTCTTGGGCATTGAGGTGATTAGATCACAAGTGGGATACGGCTCTTGCAGAGGCAGTATGGATTCACTACAACAAAAAGGCCTCATAGACGCGATTTTTGAATATAGAGAAATTCTTACAGGTGCGTCTATCCATTTGTCTATTTGCGCGTCTACCATTTCGCGTCTATAATCGCATGTATCAACGAATTTACACGCACAAATAGACGCGCAATAGACGCACATATACACGCGCATATAGACACGCTGATAGACGTGCTTTTATAAGTACGGATATACGCGAACGAAAAACAAAAAATATCATTTTAAAAAAAGATATTTATTTTTTTAAAAATTTGAATTATAAAACGTGTGTATAAGCGCATGTAGTCTGCATTATAGACGCGCGTATAAATACGAATTATCTGCAATTTAGACGCGCTGATAGATGTGCAAAACAGAACTGGAAAAAAAAACCAGAGAGCATGTCTCCCTCCCACACATCAGATTGTGTATTTAGGAAAAAAACAATGTATCTTACGGACACGAGAATTGAAAATAAAAGTCCATGTATTCATTATATATCAAAAGCATTTACAAGGGAAGTTTAAGTGCTTGCGACCTAAAGCGTGGCCGCAAGCAGTAGGCTCAAAGAGATATCATACATATACAAGAAAAGAAGACCTCATGAGGAGGTATGGTGCTCCTCTACGAATCTGAAGAGGAAACATCTTCGCTAGTACTACCATGGCTACTAGCGTCGCTATCCCCCTCCTCACTATGCTCCACATCCGGGTTCGCCTACACACACAAAAGATCAGGGTTGCTTACATAGACAAGGTGGAGAAAAAGTTATAATTAGCTATAATTTTAATAGGAAAGTAAGAAAAACATACCTCCTCTGGCTGTCGAATCCTCATGGCCCGGTTGTATTGGTCCTCAGTGATGAGACCCTCCTCATAAAAGTGAAGCCATATCGCTGCGCGGTTATGGCCTCGATGGTAACCTACCTCTCTAGGAGTAGGTGTCCTACCAACGATGGTAGTCTGCAAAACATTTAGAGATATACAAATAATTATGAGTCACAATATATTAGACTAAAATATATAAAGAATTGAAAGAAATATAAATTAAAAAAAACTAGAAATCAAAATATACTTACAAACTCTACCTCCCACGACTCTCTGCCGCCCGATCCGTAATGCGACGATCCCATTGTTTCCATTTGGATTCGTCGCGCCTCTGCGTGCTGGCGACTCTTCACTTTCTCAGCTGCTTTCTTCTACTCTATGCGGTGGTACATAGGTGGTTGGCTATAGGCTCCACACTCCTCTAGCCTCCGCAGTGAGTCCCTGGCCCGTGTCATGAGGTGGGATCTTTTGTTGTGAAGCATATCCCTCACTTTTGTACATCCCTAATCATTCGAGAATCGCTGACCCTCAGGATTTGGGTACCTCCTATGGATTGCCCTCAACACCTCCTGCCACAAGCCGCTTTTCTGATTTTTAAAGGCAATGAAACAATCTTTATACGTCGCATGCACGACGCTCCTCATGTACGCCATTACATCCCTTCCCTCATCATCATCATGAAAGATGCCACCAGCATCTGTAACTCTATAGTACTGGCATACAACCTCCTCTACGTGATCTACTGGTGAGGGTGATCGCTCGCCACCTCCTAGGCAACCCCCACACAAGCCTCGTCCTCCCCCTTGACTCTCCCTCCTCCCTCTCTGTCGACTACCCTCTGCCTTGCTGGACGTACGAGCTTCTGCCGATGCACGTACTTCTGCAGATGCTTATGCTTCAGCCGATGCACGTGGAGCACGTGGAGTACCTGCATATGAAGTACTTGCATATGGAGTACCTGTATGTGGAGTACCTACATGTGGAGTCTGTAAAGTAGTGCTAGGCAAAGACGCCAGAGGCGTCCCAGACATGACACTGAACACCTCGTCCACTGTGGGAGAGCGGCCAAGGTGTCTAGTCATCTCTCCCATGAAGTCTTCCCTAGGAAAACCTTCAAAAAATGCATTGACCCTCCTGCCAAAGGAGGCCAATGTATCATTTATGCGATCCACATCTGGGTCATTGCTAGATGAACCAAGATACGACATGTGCGAAAAAGACACAGGAAAAAGATAAATTTATTTGCATACAAAAAATCATATATTACATCCTACATTTTCAAAGATCTTTCTTTAGATATTAAGCATAACACTTAAGTGCTAATGCTTCTCTTAAACAAGAAAACTGATAAACACAAACATGGGATTGGTCACATTCATCATTGCAAAAATATATTGTTTACTATCAGAACTGGGAGACCTGGTGCGTGTATCCCCGCGTCTACATTGCAGGTTAGACGCGCTCTAGAGTGAACCTTCTGTCCAGCGCGTCTATCTACGGTTCTAAGATGCAGCACAGACACATTGTCAAACGCGCATCCCAGGTCAATGCGCGTGTATAATCACGTGTAGACTGCAGGTCAACCTTCTGTGCAGTGCGTGTATCATCGTGTATACACTGCAGAGCACACGCCAGCACACGCGCTGTAAGACACGCCCTCAGACGCTCTGAGAGGAAACATTTTTCGCGTCTATGTCTACGTCTACACTGAGATGTAGACGCGCTATTAGACGCGCTCGGTCGGCCGATTTTATGCCGATGACCGCCATTGATGATTTACAAAATGCAATACATAATGGAATCACAAATCCTAAATACACAGACAGAGCAGAGAGAGAAAGAGAAACAAAGAGAGAGAGAGAGAGAGAGAGAGAGAGAGAGAGAGAGAGAGAGAGAGAGAGAGAGAGAGAGAGAGAGAGAGAGACTCACCTTGGGTGTTTGGTGTGGCGGGTGGTGGCACTTCTTCCTTCTCCTTCTTCCTCTCCTTGGTAAGTTACCCTCCCTTGATGCAGAGCAGAGAGAGAAACAGAGAGAGAGAGAGAGAGAGAGAGAGAGAGAGAGAGAGAGAGAGCGAGAGGAGAGAGAGAGAGAGAGAGAGAGAGAGAGAGAGAGAGAGAGAGAGAGAGAGAGAGTCACCTTGGGTGTTTGGTGTGGCGGGTGGTGGCGCTTATTCCTTCTCCTTCTTCCTCTCCTTGGTAAGTTACCCTCCCTTGATGCTTGCTTGTTGCTTCTTCTTGTTTTCATCTCTCTTTCTTCCTCTCCTTGGCTTTCCTTTTTCCCTTCTTGTGTGTTTGAAATGAAAGAAGAGGTGAGTCATGAGGAGGTGAGGCATGAAGAGACTAGGTGAGGGATGAAGAGACTGCATATCGGCTAAACTCAAGTTTCAGAACTGCAAAAAACGTAGGAAAGGAAAGGCGCAGTTTGAAAAGAAATGATTTAAGTATGGTTTGAATTTTGACGTGTGCGTCTATTTTCGTGTGTATATGTGCGTCTATTGTTCAGATAAACGCGAGTATAGACATGAAAATAGACGCGAAAATAGATACCAATATAGAACGCGGATATAGACGCGGATTTGGGCTTTATCATAATTTTTTATTTTTAAGATAAGTTTTGATAGTGAATTCTTATAATAAGTTTTAATGTATTTATGATGATTTTTGTGTATTTAAAATTGAGATCTTATGTAAACATATGAATGATAAATATTTTGATGTTGTCATGAATTAGGTTTGATCATGTCGACGTTGTCATCACCTAGTGTGGTGCAAGCTGGTGAGTCAATGAGCACATCCTTAAGTGAGGATGAAACATTGCGTCTTCATAATCGAGATGCATGGCTACGATGAAAAATTAAATGTATGTGTGATCATTGTCGAGGGTGTATTTTTCGAGCACGTCGAATTGCAATGTCACACCTCAGCTTGTATGGAAAATGGGACCGAGAAAAATCACCGGTATTCATTGTTTTTTTTTACCACTAAGATTATATGTCTGTGTTACGGGAATTATATATCAACGTACATGAAACTTCATTTTGTGGTTGAGCAGGATGCGGTGCCACATCCTCAAATGCTCCCTCCCGGGCGTCGAGAGGGTGCAAAACGTCGACGCGAGAAGGTAGAGTCTTCAAGAAGAGTAGAGACTGACGACCATGATAGTAGCCCTCATGAAATGCCCCATCAAGTCGTAGAGGATGAGATTTTGGACAACATGGTACACCATCTATTTTCGCAACCGGTTTAGGGAGAAGGTCACTCTACGAAGCCACATGATCCACTATATGTAGCATCATCTACTTTGTTGTATGAAGGTTGTACGTACTCCGTTCTTCGTGCGTCCCTCGAGAAGCAAGGGCAAGAAGAAAAAGCGAAAGACAAGAATTTCGCACTAGATATGGACGTAATGTTTCATTTTCAGATCATCTAAATGCGCTCCCACGTCATATTGATATAGATTGGTTACATGAAGAAATGGAGAGAATGGAAAAAGAGGAGGCAGTTAATATATCTCAAGAAGAGTGGGAATACGCACGAGGTTGCTTATCAAAGATGAGATATACTATCAATTAATTTGTTTCTATAAGTTTTATTTTATATGAATAATTGACATGTTTGATCTTTTATCTTTTACTACTAGTGCACATTATTCAATGCACTTTGGTGTGAGGGTAAACATCTTCGAACTCAACGTATAGATGAAAAGAGAAATACCCAAGATTGTGGTGTCCTTGCTCACTTCGAGGATGCCAATGGTACCATGGAAGGTTATTGTGGCTTGATCCAAGATATTCTGAAGCTTGACTTCAGATGATTCTTTATATATGTACTGGATGTGAAGTGGTTTAAAGAAGTGGTAACAAATGGTGAGCATTGCACAATCAGACGTCATCCAAGTGGTTTTGTAATCATTGACTCTACAAAATTTTACCAAAATAAGAATGACACATTAGTACTACCTCAACAATGCGAGCAGGTATATATGCAAAAGCTAATTTTTTTATATGTATACATGTGATACATATACACAATATAATAAGTACTTAAGTTTTTTGCTTTTGTTTTTCAAATACAGGTTGTGTATCATCCAATGGTAAACAATAATCGATGGTGGTATGTCATTCCTATATCTAATTGTTCAAAATCAATATATGGTAATATTACCAACATGGAGATAGCAGATGACAATCCAACAATTAATGATGATGTGTATGATGACACCATAATGGATGATATGCGTGATATAGTACAAGATGAACCTAGCGAGGATGTTCAAGGAAACACAAAAGAAGACAATAATGTGATTGTCGATGATATTGATGAAGTTATTGAGCAATATAGCAACACATCTGATAGTGGGATAGACTTATTTGTTTCGTTACCTCTTGGTAACATAGACCTAGAAGTAGATAGTTTAGCAAGAGCTGATCTCATTGAAGATGAGATGGATCATTCGCTGTAACATACTTAATTTGCTTATTGATTCAATGTGTATTCCTAATTCTATGCTTTTTATCATGCGCACACGTGCAATATACTCAAGAATCAATAGTCAATTTAAGGCTAAATTGAATTTTTCATAATAAAAAGGAAGTATCTTTTATCATCTTCAAGTATGTAGAGAAATTACGAGATACATATTGCAATGCTTGCTACTAATTGTAAGGTTTCTGTCACTTGCCGCTAATTACTTATATCAGGCTTGTCAACTGGAGGAACTGCCATTCATTAGAGAGCAACGAAAAAGTAATTATTAACTCTATTTTTTTAATTCAATGATTCAATGTGTATTCTTAATTCTATGGTTTTTATCATGCGTACATGTGTATGCTCAAGAATCGATTTCAGGTGGTTAAATAATTGTGCATCTGCTGGCGCGTCTATTTGCGCGGATATATAGACGCAAAATTCGCGTCTATTTACACGCACGTTTACACGCACTTATAGACGCTCTGATAGACGCGCCCGACTTTGCGCGTCTAACATGCGCGTCTTTGCCTCGTTTCTGTTGTAGTGATTGGACATGCTGTCCAAATATGGGATGACAGGCTGTAAACCTATTTCAGTTCCTTTGGAGTAGAATGTGAAGCTGAGCGCAGATGTATGTGAGTTTCTCGAAGACCCTACTATGTTCAGACGCATAGTAGGAAGTTTGATTTATATGACTATTACCAGGCCAGATTTGAGCTATGTTATTGGATTGGTAAGTCAGTTTATGCAGGCTCCAAGGAAACCGCATTTGGATGTGGCTAGATGCATACTCAGGTATGTGAAGTCCACATTGTAGTATGGACTATTTTATGAGACTGGGGTTCAGATACAATTGCATAGATACACTGATGCTGATTGGGCTGGTAGTATTTCTGATAGACGATCTACCAGTGGATATGTGTTCTCTTTTGGGAGTGTTGCAGTCACTTGGAGCAGCAAGAAACAGCCTACAGTTGCCTTATCGAGCACAGAGGTTGAGTACAGGGGTGTAGCAATGGCTGCATGTGAGGTAGCTTGGTTGCATAAGATACTTTATGATATGCATCGATCTACAGATGGGCCAATTGTCATTTATTGTGACAACATGAGTAGTATACACTTGGCAAATAACCCAGTCTATCATGCTAGAACAAAGCAAATTGAGGTACATTATCACTATGTGTGGGAGAGGATTCAACTAGGTCTTATTGATCTAGTTTATGTTAGCACAGAGAATCAGGTAGCTGACATATTTACGAAGGCATTGGGCGCAGAGAAGCTGCGCAAGTTCAGAGACCTGCTTGGTGTGCAGGAATTGGGATTGAGCTCGAGGGGAAGTGTTGAGATATCGAGCTCCACTCGTGATATGCCAGGGTGACCGTTGTGCATTTATGTCACCGACTTGTTAGCTGCAGATGCGGTTGGTACACCGCCCATGAATATTAGCTAGATGACAGCTATCCTTATCTACTCTAGTTCGTGGCTCAGTTAGTATGCCACCTTAGTTAATTGAGGTTGGTTTGAGACCCATATATAGGGTTCTTCTATTTCTCTGTACTAGAGTTCTTTTGGCTTACACAACTAAGAAGAGGAAAACTGTTTTCAGCCTCCACCTTTGTGTGTATTCCCCCATTGTGTAAGTGAGAAAGCTACAAGTGAGACTCCTTCCTTCTCTCCCACAATCTTGACAATAAGAAGAGTAATGAAGCAGTGTAGCCCACAAACTTATGTAGAGGTGATGGCAGGACTAGTTAGTCACATTGTATTTTGTGAGTTCATTAGAGTCTATCAACGTAAATTCTAATACAAATATTGGTTCATCCAACTACACATTGATGATGAAAGAGCAAGTTATGACATTAAATTCACACTAGCTTGGTGGAAGAAGCACTAGGAATTAGGCAAGGCCTTGTTAGATATGATGAGATTAGAAATGCAAGACCATTAAAAAATGATGGGGCAAGCAAGATATAAACTAGGATGGCCTTGCTTAATGCTATAGCAGATGGAGACTTGCATCTCACTACTCCAATCTTTCATGCCATTTTCACCTATGTAAGTCCAAGATCTTATATAACAAGGGTTCTTGAGAGTTTCATTGGGGATTTCTAACTAAAGGAATCATTAGATAGAGCCTAAATTACTTGTGGATTGATGTGACTTGAAAAGCCATTGTAAAGGCCCAAAGTCTCTTCTACAAGAGTCTAGATCACAAACTCACATGAAATAAGGCAAGGGAAGCCATATTCATGTGGGGTAATGCATTGATTAGGTCCATCAATACAACTTTGAATAGACATAATGCATTCTCAACATCATGATATCCTAAGTAGACCAATCACCACATAGAAGCCTTAGTAGGAAGCATTTATTTGTAGAGGATTCTAGTTACACCTCTTTTAGAGACAAAGGGAAGGTAGATATGGAGAAGAAAGAGAAGAAAAATAAGAAAAGATTGGTTAAAAAGAGAGAAAAAAAGAAGCAACATCTAGACTTGT
Source organism: Lygodium microphyllum (assembly GCF_053477565.2). Lineage (NCBI taxonomy): Eukaryota > Viridiplantae > Streptophyta > Polypodiopsida > Schizaeales > Lygodiaceae > Lygodium > Lygodium microphyllum. The sequence goes on along the minus strand of NC_141163.1, from coordinate 4,995,136 downwards.
AGAGGATAAGAAGGAATACATGTAAAAGAAGGGACATGACAAAAGGTCTCCTTGTGACAACAAGAATGACCTATAGGAAGAAAGAAGTGGCTTAGAACAATCAAGGGATTCAAATCTAGAAAAGCACACTAGGCCAAGGAACATGAAGATACCTTAGTACCCCTAAATATATCTTTGGAGGAGGATATAAGAAGACAAAAGGAGTCCTTGGAGCAACAATTGCACAAATGATTGTCTAGGGTAAGCTTAATTGAAGGCTATAGTGAAGGAAAGGAAAATGTTGTGCAGGACACCCAATCTCCTTCATTGGTTGCATCCATATATTTTGTATAATTGCTAGCAACCATAAAAGAGCCAAAGGAAGAAATGACTTACATGAGGAAGAAACAACTAAGGAGACAATGACTACACTTTAAATGGCATGTCAAGCCAATTGTTTGACTCCTTAGACCAACCCACCAAAATGATCTATACTCCTAGAAGTGTGTTCACTTGCATATGAGCAAAGCAAAAGAAAATTTAGCAGAGCAATTAAAATTCACAAGCTATGCCAATGAAGAGCTAGATAAACTAGGAGTATTGATGACTACAATATTTGAGAATCCTACAATATTGAAGTATTTGAACCAACCCACATGAGAAGGTTTCTAGAGATGCTTAGAACCATGGGAATGTCAAAGAACAACATGATAAGCATCCATATACACTCAAGATCTATATGATATCATGAAAATTTTATTAGAGTTTAGATATAGAAGGTGCCAAATGTTCCACTACCCATAAACCTTAAGCATTATAAGCATAAGGGGGAGTGTCTCTACACAAGTTGGATATTGCCATCATGTGCTTTCCTTTGATATCTCACAAGAAGGAGGCCTTAGAAGGACCCAACCTATTTGCACCATAGATATCCTCATCAAGATGGCTATAAATATTGAAAGTGGTCGAAGAAAAAAGATACAATAGAATTTGTTGAAGCTTGCAAGTATAGAAGAAACTATAAGGCAAATCGTAGCATGAAGCTAAAGCTTGCATAGAAGATGAATTGAGAATGGCACTACACTATCCTAGACAATCAAGCATGCCTAGTTGAACTTTCATTGCACTGTTCTCCATAACACGGATCAAATACAATATTTTTCCCATTATTGCAAATAATATGATCTCAATTACAATCCAAAATAGCATTCTAAGTTAGAAATGTCCTAAGATCCAAGATATACATGCAATTGAACTAGAAAGGGTATACCTATTCTTGCAAGGCAATCTTAAGGAGCTATTTTTCAACTTCATAAGAAGAAAATTAAATTAAAAAATGTATACCTATTATAGCAAGGAAATCTTAAGAAGCCATTTTTCAAATTCATAAGAAGGTAATTGCATTCACCCATTTATCACCACCGCCTATAGCTACCTCAAGCTTTAAATCCAATCGCTCAAGAGGCAACCAATGCTATATAAGGATCCACTACAACAAAAAGGCCTCTTAAATGCACTTTTAGAAGCGATTTTTGAATATAGAGAAAATCTTACGGGCGCGTCTATCCGCCCGTCTATTTGCGCGTCTACAGCCTCGCGTCTATAATTGCATGTATAAAGGAATTTACATGCAAAAATAGACGCGCAACAGACGCACATATACACGCGTGAATACAAGTGCATAAAAAAACCAAAATTGTTATTTATTTAATTTATTCTATGTGTCTACCAGCGCGTCTATCTAGCAAATTAGATAGGCATATAGACACGCCCGTAGACGCGCTTTTACAAGCACTCATAGACGCTAATGGAAAACAAAAAATCTCATTAAAAAAAAGATATTTAATTTCGTTTTTAAATTTGAATTATCTAGCGGCTGTATGAGCGCGTGTACTCTGCATTTTAGATGCGCTTATAAACACGCGTTTTTTGCAATTTAGACCCACGGATAGACGCGCAAAATAGAACTGGAAAATTCCCCCTCCCATACATCAGATTGTGCATTTGGGAAAAAGACAATGGATCTAAAAGCACGAGAATTGAAAATAAAAGTCCATGTATTCATTATAGATCAAAAGCATTTACATGGGGAGTTTAAGTGCTTGCGACCTAAAGCGTGGCCGCAAGCAGTAGGCTCAAAGATGGATAATACATATACAAGAAAACAAGGCATAGAGGAGGTATGGTGCTCCTCTATGAATCTGAAGAAGAAACATCTTCGCTAGCACCACCATGGCTACTAGTGTCGCTATCCCCCTCCTCGCTATGCTCCACATCCGGGTTCATCCACACACACAAAAGATCAAGGTTGCTTACGTAAACATGGTGGAGAAAAAGTTATAATTAGCTATACTTTTAATAGGAAAGTAAGAAAAACATACCTCCTCTGGCTGTCGAATTCTCATAGCCCGGTTGTATTGGTCCTCAGTGATGAGACCCTCCTCATAGAAGTGAAGCCATGTGGCTGCGCAGTTATGGCCTCGATGGTAACCTACCCCTCTAGGAGTAGGTATCCTACTAACCATAATAGTCTGCAAAACAATCATGATATATACAAACAATTATGAGACATAATGTATTAGAACAAATTATATAAAGAATTGAAAGAAATATAAAATTTAAAAAACTAGAAATCAAAATATACTTACAAACTCTGCCTCCCACGACTCTCTGTCGCCTGATCTGGTCCCATGCTTTCCATTTGGATCCGTCGTACCTCTGCGTGTTGGCGACTCTTCACTTTCTCTACTGCTTTCTTCTTGGCTTTCTTCCACTCTATGTGGTGGCACATAGGTGGTTGGCTATAGGCTCCACGCCCCTCCTCCTGCCTCCATAGTGAGTCCCTGGCACATGTCATGAGGTGGGATCTTTTGTTGTGAAGCAAATCCCTCACTTTTGTGCGTCCCCAATCATCCAAGAATCGCTGACCCTCAATATTTGGGTACCTCCTATGGACTGCCCTCAACACCTCCTGCCACAAGTCGCTTTTCTGATTTTTGAAGTAGACGAAACAATCTTTATACGTCGCATGCACGATGCTCCTCATGTACGCCATTACATCCCTTCCTTCATCATCATGGAAGATGCCACTAGTATCTGTAACTCTATAGTACTGGCGTACTGGCTCCTCTACATGATCTACTGCTCGCCACCTCCTAGGGAACCCCTACACAAGCCTCGTCCTCCCCCTCGACTCTCTCTCCTCCCTCTTTGTCGACTACCCTCTGCCTTGCTGGATGCACGTGCTTCTGCAGATGCACGTGCATCGGTTGACACTTGTGCTTCAACCGATGCATGTACAGGTGCTGCACGTGGAGTACTTGCAATTGGAGTCTGGGAAGTAGTGCCAAGTAAAGATGTCAGAGGCGTTCCAGACATGACACTGAACGCCTCGTCTGTTGTGGGAGAGCGGCCAAGGTGTCTGGTCATCTCTCCCATGAAGTTTTCCCTACTAGAAAAACCTCCAAAAAATGCATTGACCCCCTGCCAAACAAGGCCAATGTATCATTCATGCGATCCAAATTCGGGTCATTATTGATGATCTAGGATTCGACATCTGCAAAAAAAACATAGAAAAAAGACAAATTTATTTGCATACAAAAAATCATATATTACCTTCATCCACACCTAAACATTTTCAAAGAGCCATAATCCTTGATCCAATCCAACATTAATTATGAAAAATCATTTAGTGAGCCTAGAATCATTATGTAAGAGAAGGCTTTTGATGCTCACATATAGAAAAAATACATGGATGCTCATGGCACTTGAAAGTGCTAATAATCTAGCTTTCTTTAGACATTGAGCATAAAACTTAAGTCCTAATGCTTATCATAAACAAGAAAACTGATAAACACAAACATGGGATTGGTCACATTCATCATTGCAAAGATATATTGTTTAGGCAATGAAAATTGTTTTTTATAAAAGCTGGCGCTGGCGCGTGTATAACTGCGTCTAAATTGCAGGATAGACGTGCTCTCAAACGCGTCCCTAAAGTCAACCCTTTGTCCAGAGCATGTCTATATCCGCATCTGAGATGCAATATAGACGCATTGTCAGACGTGATTTCTAGGTCAATGCTTTTGGCGTGTGAGTGTATCATCGCGTGTAGACTGTAGAGTACACGCGTCTAGAGACGCGACTCTGAAGTCAAAGCCTCTGTGCAGAGCGTATGTATTCTTGCGTCTTCGATGCAGAACACGCGCTCTGAGACGCGGCCTCAGACACAATGAGAGAAAACATTTCTTCGCGTCTATCCCTGCATCTACACTGAAATGTAGACGTGCTGGCAGACGCGCTCAGTCGGTTGATTTCAGTCCGACGATCGCCATTCATGATTTACAAAATGGAATACATAATGGAATCAGAAATCCTAAGAGAGAGAGAGAGAGAGAGAGAGAGAGAGAGAGAGAGAGAGAGAGAGAGAGAGAGAGAGAGAGAGAGAGAGAGAGAGACTGTTTGGTGTGGCGGGTGGTGGCGCTTCTTCCTCTCCTTGGTAAGTTACTCTCCGTTGATGCTTGCTTGCTGCTTCTTCTTCCTTTTATTCTCCTCTCTCTTGTTCTCTCTTTCTTCCTCTCCTTGGCTTTCCTTTTTTCCTTCTTGTGTGTTTGAAATGAAAGAAGAGGTGAGTTATGCGGAGGTGAGGCATGAAGAGACTAGGTGAGGCATGAAGAGACTGCATGTCGGCTAAACTCGAGCTTTAGAACCGCAAAAAACACAGGAAAGGAAAGGCACAGTTTGAAAAGAAATGATTTAAGTATGTTTTGAATTTTGACGTATGCGTCTAATTTTGGCAGGTATATGCGCGTCTAAGTTTACGTAAACGCGCGTATAGACGCAAACGTAGATGCGCAAATAGACACAAATTTAGACGCGTACGTAAACACAAATATAGATGCGCATTTAGATTTTATCATAATTTTTTATTTTTAAGATAAGGTTTGATAGTGAATTCTTATAATAAGTCTTAATGTATTTATGATGAGTTTTGTGTATTTAAAATTGAGATCTTAGAATAATTAATACGCCAGCTTAAAGTTTTTATGTAAACATATGAATGACAAATATTTTGATGTTGTCATGAATTAGGTTTAATTATGTCATCGTCATCACTTAGTGCGGTGCATGCTGATGAGTCAACGAGCACATCTATTTTCGCAACCGGTTCAGGGAGAAGATTACTCTACGAAGCCAGATGATCCACTATACATAGCGTCATCTACTCCGTTGTATGAAGGTTGTACGTACTCCGTTCTTCGTGCGTCCCTCGAGATACTTAACTTGCAAATAATTTATGGATGGAGTAATATCAGTTTGGATGCGTTATTGAAGTAGGTATCAATTCAGTTTGGCTTATGAATCATAATATTAATTGTTCTATTTTGAAATTAGACAGAAATATATGTTGGTGATTTTTTAACTCACTTTTAAAAATATATGTAGGTTATTATCACAAATGCTTCCAAAAGGAAACAAATTGCCAACTAAGAGAGAGCAAGCAAGACATTACTTGACATCTCTGGGAGGCCTCGATTATGTCAAGATCCATGCATGTGTCAATGATTGTGTCTTGTTTCGTGGGATTCATGAGTTCGCACGAGAGTGTCATGTTTGTGGCGAATCAAGATACGAAGTGGAGATGAAGTCAATGGATGTGCCTCGTAAGGTTTTGCGACATTTTTCGATTGTTCCACGTATAAAACTTATGTTCAAGTGTAAATCTATTGGAAAGCTCATGTCATGCCATGCTAGTCATCGTTCAAGTGATGGAAAATGGAGGATCCCTGCGGACACACCGGCATGGCAACATATAGATAATTTGTGGTCCGTTTTCAAAGAAGAGCCAAGAAATTTGAGATTTGGTTTAGGTATGGATGGAATCAATCCATTTGGCATCAAAAGCACATCATATAGTGTATGGCTAGTAGTATTGGTGAACTATAATATTCCTCCATCCATGGCAATTAAAAAGGGACATGTAATATTGTCCCTTCTGATTCCTGAAAAGCACAAGGTAAAAAATATGGACATTTACTTAGAGCCTTTGATTGAAGAGTTAGAAATGTTATGGGAAGGTATTGAGGTGCAAGATACAAGTGCATCTGCATCCTCTAGAGATTTCACATTGAAAGCCATGTTGTTGTGGACTATGCATGATTTTTCAGGATACGGAGAGTGTTCAGGTACATGTATATAACTCTATATTTGAAATTCAAGACTTGAATCAATTGTATTTTATTAATTCACTTGTTTGTTCAGGTTTAACCACATCAGGATATCATGCATGTCCTATTTGCAGTCCCTCTCTAGTTTCCTCTAGGACGGCATGTTTAAAGAAGGTTATCTACGACAATCATTATCGATTTCTTCCTATTGACCATCCTAAATATGTTCTCCCTACTAATGGAATGACTCCACAATCTCTAACCATTCGAGATTGGAAGGAGAGATAGATTAATGCCGACAGCCATCCTCCACTCGGCATGAGTCGGTAAGAAGTGCATTTCTCTCGATTGACTTTAAAGTATTTAGCATGATGAATTGTTTACATAATATATTGTTTGTTTGTTAGGTTCTCTATATTTTTTCATCTTCCGTACTGGACTGAACTCAAGATCAATCGCCTGTTGGACCCCATGCACATATTCAAAAATGTTGTATCTACATTATGGGATCACTTGATAGGGGCTCATGATTCAATGTAAGGGAGGATTTACGTAACATTGGTTGCATGAGACGAGCCTGGCCACGCATTGGACCCAGAGGAAAGATTGAGCTACCCCATGCACCTTGAATGTTGTTAAAGAACGATGAAAAAATAGTGAATGAACAAATATGTAGCTTTCGAACACCCACAGGATGTATGAGATGTCTCAAGGGAGCTTTCATAAAGAAAAAGAAAAGAGGTGTGGAGCAACTATCTGGTTTGAAGTCCCACGATTGGCACAAAATGATTCAAGTAAGGGTATCTCTAACCATGAATATAGTAATTAGTGGAGTAACTATGTGTAAACTTTGGGGTATGATGACTTTTTCCTCAACTAATTATTTGATCTATGAATATTGTTTACATTTAGTTCGTACTTCTTACTAGCATATCCCATTGTGTATCCAAAGATGTACGTGATATCATTTACAAGATAGGAGAGCTTGTGAGGTGTGTATACATTGTATTTTTTCATTATATATCTTTGAATTTCTACACTAAAATAAACAATTCTCAAATACATCCTGACAGATATGTGAGCTTGAAGGAAATTGATCCAAACACATTGCAAGATGCTCGAGTATTATCTGTTGAGGTGGTTTGTTTGGTGGAGGAATTTTTTCCTCGATCCATTTTGACTAAATTATATTTACTCGTACATTTGATTGATAAGATCGCACTTTGTGGGGCAGTTCATGCAAGGTGGATATTTTTTCTTGAGCGCTTCATGAAAACCTTGAAAGATTTTGTGAGACAAAAATCACGGCTTGAGGGAAGTATGGCTGAGGGTTGGTTAGTGCAATCATCCCTTGTTTATATCTTTGAATATCTTGCTGAAGTGGATCCCTCTCAACCGGGACTATGGAAAGATGATGAAGACTTGAGGATGACCTCTATAATACCTCAAGGAAAAGGAATGAGTAAAATGCTAGCAAAAGAAGAACTTCGTAAGTTAAATAGTTTTTGTGTGCTCAATAGTGATGTAATGAGCAAATGGGTGATACTATATAATGAAGCAAGGGCAAGAAGAAAAAGTGAAAGACAAGCATTTCGCACCAGATATGGACGTAATGTCTCATTTCTAGATCATTTAAATGCGCTCCCACGTCATATTGATATAGATTGGTTATATGAGGAAATTGAGAGAATGGAAAAAGAGGAGAAAATTAATATATCTCAAGAAGAGTGGGAATACGCACAAGGTTGCTTATGAAAGGTGAGACATACTATCAATTAATTTGTTTCTATAAGTTATATTTTATATAAATAATTGACATGTTTGATCTTTTATCTTTTACTACTAGTGCACATTATTCAATGCACTTTGGTGTGAGGGTAAACATTTTAACGTATAGATGAAAAGAGAAATACCCAAGATTGTGGTGTCCTTGCTCACTTCGAGTATGCCAATGGTACCATAGAAGGTTATTGTGGCTTGATTCAAGATATTCTGAAGCTTGACTTCAGACGATTCTTTATATATGTACTAGATGTGAAGTGGTTTAAAGAAGTGGTAACAAATGGTGAGCATTGCACAATCAAACTTCATCCAAGTGGTTTTGTAATCATTGACTCTATAAAATTTCACCAAAACAAGAATGACACATTAGTACTACCTCAACAATGCGAGCAGGTATATATGCAAAAGCTAATTTTTTAATATGTATACATGTGATACATATACACAATATAATAAGTATTTAAGTTTTTTGCTTTTGTTTTTCAAATACAGGTTGTGTATCATCCAATGATAAACAATAACCAATGGTGGTATGTCATCCCTATATCTAATAGTTCAAAACCAATATATGGTAATATTACCGACATGGAGATAGCAGATGACAATCCAACAATTAATGATGATGTACATGATGACACTATAATGGATGATATGCATGATATAGTACAAGATGAACCTCGCGAGGATGTTCAAGGAAACACAAAAGAATACAATAATGTGATTGTCGATGATATTGATGAAGTTATTGAGCAATATAGCAACACATCTGATAGTGGGATAGACTTATTTGTTTCGTTACCTCTTGGTAACATAGACCTAGAAGTAGATAGTTTAGCAAGGGCTGATCTCATTGAAGATGAGATGGATCATTCACTGTAACATACTTAATTTGCTTAATGATTCAACGTGTATTCTTAATTCTATGGTTTTTATCATACGCACACGTGCATACTCAAGAATCAATAGTCAAGTTTAAAGCTAAATTGAATTTTCCATAATAAAAAGGAAGTATTTTTTATCATCTTCAAGTAGAAAAATTACGAGATACATATTGCAATGCTTGCTACTAATTGTATAATAAGGTTTCTGTCGCTTGCCGCTAATTACTTATATCAGGCTTGTCAACTAGAGGAACTGCCATTCATTAGAGAGAAATGTAAAAATAATTATTAACTCTAGTTTTTTATTCAATGATTCAATGTGTATTCTTAATTCTATGGTTTTTATCATGCACACACGTGCATACTCAAGAATCAATTTCAGGTGGTTAAATAATTATTAACTCTGGTTTTTTTATTATATTAAGTCCAATTTCAGGTGGTTAAATAATTGTGCGTCTGGAGGCGTGTCTATATTGGTGTCTATTTACACGGATATATAGACGCAAAATTCGCGTCTATTTACACGCTCTTTTACACGCACATATAGACGCAATGATAGACGCGCCCGACTTTGTGCGTTTAGCATGCGCATCTATGTCTCGTTTTTGTTGTAGTTATAGGCTATCACCCCTATTCTTTTAGATCAGTACTGAGATTGACCAAGTAACTATCGCATGGGTCCATCTTTGAGTATTGCTAATCCCATCATACTACTTGGAACTTCTAGAGGATATGGGGGACAATAGGTTTACTTGAGGTATGCATTCATTCTTCTTAGAGTTTTGTTTCCTATTGTAGGAGTCACTCAAGGATTACTGCTTGAGTGAAGCTACTTGTCAACACAAACTTTACATTAATTCCTTGACATGAAATATCATTTTAATTATGTCCAAAAAAGAGAAAAGAAAAGCAGAAACAAAAACAACAAGAGAGCAAAAGATTCAATTTAGATTAGGTATACCACACTCAATGCACCTACAAGTCTTGATGATTAAAGCCTCCCTTGACTAGCTAACCCCATCTCTAACCCCCTAGCCTTTCTCCATACCACAAATTTTGGGTACCTCAAGGGAAAGGCATCTCAAGCTTGCTCCATAGACCTATCACTTTCGATCACACCGTACCATCCACCCTTCCACCAAGATAGCTTTAGTCTCTTGGATGTTAGATCCATCTCCCACTTACATGTGCAAATTCACTTCCTTCGTCTTAAACAACATATTGGGGAATATGGGAATTTCCCACAAGTTTGGGCCACATGGTCAAATCTTTGGATTTGTCATAACTTCAACACTATAGCTCCAAATCAAGCGCTCTATAGCTCAATAGATCCCATTTTTCAAGCGCTTTCCAATGATAGGTCACACCATATGCTTTTGAGAAACTTATGGGCATGTTATTCAGGTGCCACCTTTTTAGTATCCAAAAAATGGGAATTGGGAGATTCCCAAACTCACTAATATTGTGTTCTTAGGAATAGGTAGGCATACCCCAACAAAAGCACATTGTTTGTTATGAACATTTGAATGTGGAGTGTGGGAAGCCATCAATTTTAGTAACATGACATTCTTTGTCAATAGATGCTATCCTATACGTTGTCAAATGGGATTTGCATGGGGTTCGTGAAAGTCACTTGCCGCAGGGACGCTTTGAGATGGAAGAACTCAACATAAAATAATTATCCACAAGAGTTTAGATTCAAGTCGAATAAATTCTTAAATAAAGCTATAGGCAAGATACAAGTTTAAAAGACTTTCGGATATTATTAAATTCAATCTGAGAAAGAAGAGAAGGTGGAATTGAGGAAGGCGAGAAGCTTAAAGCTTAACTCAAGCCAATCTTCATAGCGACTCGTGAGGACGGAAACTTCGATATAGGTGAGGGGCTTAAAGCTCGACCTCAAGCCTTCTCTCCAAAATTCGATGGGTAGCAATCTTCAAAGAAGGCGAGAAGCTTAAAGCTCAACTCGAGCCAATCTTCATAGGCGATTTGATGGCGGAAACTTCAATGTAGGCGAGGGGCTTAAAGCTCGACCTCAAGCCTTCTCTCTTGAATTTGATGGCAATCTTTGAAGAAGGCTAGGGATACAAGCTCTATCTCAAGCCTACACTCCTGAATTCGAAGTGAGATCTTCAAGGAGGCGAGAGATTCAAGTTCAACCTCTAGCCTCTCTCCCTTAATGTTTAATGACAAGATCGAAGAGGGCCAGGGATACAATCTCAACCTCTACCCACTACCATAATATAAGGTCTTCTTAGAGAGTTCAAGGAGTATATCCCTAAACCCCTCATACCCTTTCTCTTATATAGATTTTTCTACCTCACGTTGAGAGGCTTTTTCTTACTTAAAGCTTGTTTTAAAGCAAGCGTTTTTAGCAAAAACGATAGGCTTTTTAGCTCAAAGCTTTAAAGCTTCGAATGATTAAAGCTAGCTTTAATCGAATGCTTTTTGCCACCTTTTACGCGTCTTCAACAGCTGCCAATCCTGCATCATGATTAGGCCATTTTGAGGACCGTCAAACAGACTCTCCAATTAGGCTACCATCATCATAAGCCATCGACTCTGCTTGCAAGCAGGCGGCCATCATCTTGCAATCACAGCTTCTCCTCTGTTTCACGTTATTCCTATTGCTTTGCTGACGTCTCTTCCATCAATATATGCTAATGATTATATTGCTTCTCATCCTGTCATCACTTACTCTCGTGCTTTGCTGACGTCTCTTCCATCAATATATGTTAATGATTATATTGCTTCTCATCCTGTCATCATCAATATATGCTAATGATTATATTGCTTCTCATCCTGTCATCACTTACTCTCGTGCTTTGCTGACGTCTCTTCCATCAATATATGCTAATGATTATATTGCTTCTCATCCTGCCATCACTTACTCTCGTCTCTCATCAACACCGCATTAACCACCCCTTCCCGCTGGTATTCCTGCGCCTCACCATAAGAGTCCTATCGCCACCATTACTGCCGCAGAAGTAATCCCAAAGGCTGCTGAATTACTCGACAATAGAATTGTAGTACAAAACAAATCTAGCGCAAGACTGAAGTGGACGAAGCGGGCCGCCTGCAGAGACGATGAGGCCTTTGTTGAGAAGAGACAATAGACGGCGATCGCCACCAGCTGCGCCAGCGTGTAGAGGAAACACAAGATACTGGCTGCAAGAAGATAATTGAAGGTGGGGACGTCACTGAAACTGGCGCCGTTGATGAGGTAGAGGCAGATGAGGGTGAGGACGGCCGAGGCTGCTTGCAGCACCACATTCGTTCCCACCATCTTAGTTTGAGTCCTGTTGATGATCCCGCCAGAGTTCCACTGCTTGCCTCTCCGCCTTTCTCTATCTCAATCAAAACTAGTCAAGTGAACAGTGAGCCTTCGTATACTCGACATCCCATCTCAACCCCCGCCCCCCCGTCCCTCTCTCTCTCTCTCTAAAGTGTGAGAAATCATGTTGATGTTTGCATCCACGGATATAAAACACTCTTCCATTACACGAAGTACAACAGTAAGATTGCAATGCTAATCCACAACCTCAAAAAGACCAGTCTCTCTCCTCACATCTCGTCTCTCTCCTCACATCTCAATAGATACTAAGAAAGGCCATTGTCCAAGGTATGTGTAAACCCCAATAAGCTTTGTCAATACTGAATATATCTTTTTACAATGTGGCAAGTTGTTTCCCATGCAAGCAAGATACATGATATCGATGCTCACATTGAACACACAACAACATACTTTCTGTAGAGCTTGTTTTATCCTGGCTGGTATTGTAGAAAGAACATTGATACTTTGGCCAAATCCAATCTCCTTTCACGATATCTTGTATCTATAAGCGGGATGTGTATTAGGTAGAGGGATAGTGGTCACATCATAACACGTCTCCACCATCTTCACAAAGAATGCAAGTGTCGGATGTAGCAATACTCCACTTAAATATCCATGATATGAGCAGATAACTTTTATCTTTTGTAGGCTGCTAAACCAAATTTGTATATGAAGAAACATATCATTTGCATTGGCAATATCCGAATTACAAGTCACATGGGGAAGAATCCAAAGCGAAGGATCAACATTACGACTTTTTCCTTTAGTCCCTGAGTCTTCAAAATGGATTCCTTCATATGAACTTGTTTTTCCATGCATCGTGCCTTAACAGAAAATATGCTTTGAAAGAGAATTTTGTTACTAATTATTCAGGTAGTTTGCAAATTAAAACCATGTAATGCAATCATTCAAACGATGCTTCCACAAAAAAATTTATAGTCTCATTGCACTGAAGAAATTGTGCTTAGCCTAACTACTTGTGCTCGTGCAGTATGAAAAAAGACACACAATAGAAAATAAATTCCTAATGACGTTGAGTAATGTGTTCAAATTCTCGGCGAAAATTTCTGCCCTCAGGTTTATAGTGGTAGACGCACAACATTATGACATCCACCCCTCCAAACCTGGACATTCTTCGATATGTGTGCCAACTTGTTTACCACTTACAACATTGTTCCCACTAGGATTATGTGGGTAATCATTTGGGTAATATAACAAGTAGGTAAGTTGACATAGGATATCAAGCATCCTCTTGGATCATATGGATGAATCAAAGTAGGTATGTTTTCATAGATTATCACAGCATGCAGATCTTCTTTGGTTGGTTGCAATCCCGTGACTCCAAACTCTCTTTTCTCGTTCAATGGAACAAGTCTTGTTTATGCCTTGTTCACATTGACGTTTATATACATATCCATCTTCATAAATGGCATAAAAATTGGCAAATCCTTAACCTTCTTGTCAATTGTCTTATATTTTGTCTCTATTTTGGCTTCTTTGCTACAACCTGCAAATTTTAGCTCTTGCTATAAATTCCCTTGTAAACACAAATTTTGATGTGTATAAACAACACCCAACTATTTTGACTGACAAAAATTAGTCATATCTTTTTCAGACTGCATATAAACAGTCCAATAATGAGGCTCACAACTTACTTTAGCTGTAAATCTTGTTTGCTGTTATAAATCGGCACTCTGTAAATCTTTTTTATGAAATATGTAAGGAAATAACACTTTTTGCTGAGAATTCTCAGCACCCAAATTTTCTCGCCACATGAAATCAGCAATCTCGCAATTCGTCGCTAGAGAATTGGACTGTAAGACATATGACAACTCTTGATTTTTTGTTTTCAGCAACGCTGAAAGTTCCTCCATAGTATCCAAGTATAATAGGCCGCCATAAAGACCACCAGTAACCTCCTCATCTGAATCAATCTCCTCACTTTTCTTCAAGTCCATAGTCATCTCAATGTCAGGAAGTAGATTGAATCCAAGTTGCTTTTCCAGCTTCAGATAATTTTTCTTCAAGGCTTTTTTATATTCTTGTACTTTCGGCTTCTGAACATCAGCCATACTCTGCTCTGGTTGTAAAGAAAAAGGCTGAGAAATTGGATCACTCCTCCTAGTCACCCTCTTCGAACCTTTAGATTGATCATCATCTCTTCTCTGCTTCTCCTCAACAAGCGCTTCGACTCCCTAAAATTTTGCCATCTTGGAAGAATTTAAAGGGATGGATGAAGTTGTGGCTCAGACTGGAGCTCGCCGTTGCTTCCTTCTAGTCATGTTGTTTTGTAGGTCTTTTAAGTTCTTTAAAATCTCCTCCATCATATCATCAATAGTCGGTTTTGCAGACGGTGGGACAACGGCAGTAGGAATAGGCATAGGATGAGAAATAGAAGAAGTAGTGGATGGAGCAATAGGAGAAGTCGAGGAATGAGAAGACATCGCTGATGGTGACTGCATTCCGTTCTGCAAGTGAGCCTTCCATCTCTGCCTCTTCATTAGTGTAGAAACTGTATCGATAGCATCCTCTCAATCTGTCTTCAATCCCATAGGCTACGTACGGTCTTCAAGAAGCTCTCCCAACTCATCCTCAAGTGCACAATCAGCCACCTGCAAGAATAACTCCACCTTCTCTGAGTTTAGAGCTCTTTGCTCTAGTGCATTCAATTGGTTGTAATGCTCTTCAAACTCTTGCAACAACTCAGAAGCAACAAGCACTTTGTTAGGGTGACCAACCTACTCTCTGAATGTCTTTCACGTAGCAATACCATAATCCTCCAGAAAATATTCATCTTTAAGCACTTTCTTGAAAATATTTTAGTTAAAGTCTTGCACAAACAAATCTGCCACTATAACCTGCAAAGTAGGTTTGACAAGCCATAAGAAATAGTTATTCTAATTGGTCGGAACTCCAAAGAAGTGCATTTGGCTTTCAACAGCTTTGATGTAGGCTGAAACATTCCGTTCATGAAATAATTTGTGCTCACTAACCACAGCCTTGATCGCCTTGTTCACACCATACTTATGCTCTTGTTCTTGATGCAATAGTTATTGTTGATCCAATTGTTGTTGATGAAACTACTGGTGCTACTGCATAGATAACCGCATCTACCGATTCTACATCATAATCTATGAAGAAAGAGTTTGTAATAAAGTTTTCATCTCATTAGTCTTCGAAGGGAAGAAGCAATTGATGAAGAAGATGGATTATTTGAAGAGTCTCCCATCTCAATGATTAGAAGCGATGCTTTCACGTCGGGTTCACTAGATGTTGCATAGGATTCGCACGAGGGGTCTGTGAATGTCGCTCGCCTATATCGAAGTTTCCATCAGGAATCATTTATGAAGAGTAGCTTGAGTTAGAGCTAGGTGCTCCTCGCTTCATCAAAATCCTTTTCTCAAATATGATATTCCACCATCTTCTCTTCTTTCTCAGTTTGAATTTGATCATATCCAAAAGCCTTTTGAACATGTATGTTGTCTATAACTTAATTCAAGAATTTGTTTTCTCATTCGACTTGAAAACCAACAAATTGAACAATGAGCCTTCATATACTTGACATCCTCATCGACCACCTCTCTCTCTCTCTCTCTCTCTCTCTCTCTCTCTAAAACCAATGTATAGAATCCCTTGTAGTTAAACTGATCAAACTCTGACCAATGATTGTATATAGTGTGTGTAATGATGTTGATGTTTGTCCAAGGATCATCCATGGGTATAAAACACTCTTCCATTACACAAAGTGCAACATCAAAATTGCAATGGTAATCCACAATCTCAGAAAGACTAGTCTCTCTCCTCATATCTCAATAGATACCAAGAGAGGCCATTGTCCAAGGTATGTGTAAACCCCAATAAGCTTTGTCAATACCGAATATATCTTTTTACAATGTGGCAAGTTGTTTTACTGTGCAAGCAAGATACATGATATTGATGCTCTCATTGAGTACACAAAAAACATACTTTTTGTAGAGCTTGTTTTATCCTAACTGGTATTGTAGAAAGAACATTGACACTTTGGCCAAAACCAGTCTCCTCTCAGGATATCTTTTATCTATAAGCAAGATGTGTATTAGGTAGAGGGATAGTGGTCACATCATAGCAAGTCTCCACCATCTTCACAAAGAATGCAAGTGTCGGATGTAGCAATACTCCACTTAAATATCCATGATATGAGCATATAACTTTTAGCTTTTGTAGGCTACTAAATGTTGAACCAATTTTGCATAGGAAGAGACATATCATTTGCACTAGCAATATCCAAATTGCAAGTCACATGGGGAAAATCCAAAGTGAAGGATCAACATTACGACTTTTTTCCTTTAGTCCTTGAGTCTTCAAAATGGATTTCTTCATATGAACCTGTTTTAGCATGCATCGTGTCTTAACAAAAAATATGCTTCGAAATTGAATTTTCTTGCCAATCATTCATGCAGTTTGCAAATTAAAACCATGTAATGCAATTATTCAAACGATGCTTCTACACAAAAAATTATAATTACACTGAAGAAATTGTGCTTAGCCTAACTACTTGTGCTCGTGTAGCATGGAAAAAGACACACACAACAGAAAATAAATTCCTAATGACATTGATTAATGTGTTCAAATTCTCAGCGAAAATTTCCACCCTCAGGTTTATAGTGGTGGACGTGCATCATCATGACATCCGCCCCTCCAAACCTGCACATCCTCCGGCATGTGCTAACTTGTTTACCGCTTACAACATTGTTCCTACCAGGATCATGTGGGTAATCATCTAGGTAATATAACAAGTAGGTAAGTTGACACAGGATATCACAACATCCTTATGGATCATATGGATGAATCAAAGTAGGTATGTTTTTGTAGATTATCACAACATCCAAATCTTCTTTGGTTGGTTGCAATCGCGTGACTCCAAACTCTCTTTTCTCCTTCAATGGAACAAGTCTTGTTTGTGCCTTGTCCAAATTGACATTTATATCCATATGCATCTCCATAAATGGCATAAACATTGGCAAATCCTTAACCTTCTTGTCAATTTTCTTATATTTTGTCTGTATTTTGGCTTCTTTGCTACAACCTGCAAATTTTAGCTCTTGCTATAAATGCCCTTGTAAACACAAAATTTGATGTGTATAAACAGTACTTAACTATTTTGACTAACCAAAATTAGCCATATCTTTTTTAGACTGCATATAAACAGTGCAACATTGAGGCTCACAGCTTACTTCAGCTGTACATCTTGTTTGATGTTGTAAATCGGCACTCTATAAATCATTTTGCTGAAATATTTCAGCAAAGAAAATTTTTTGTTGAGAATTTTCAACACCTAAATTTTCTTGTAGCATTAAATAAACAATCTTGCAATTCATCGCGAGAGAATTGACTTGTAAGACATATGACAACTCTTGATTTTCAGTTTTCAGCAATGCTGAAAGATCCTCCATAGTATCAGAGTATAATAGCCCATCATAAAGACCATCAGTAATCTCCTCATTCGAATCAATCTCCTGACTCTTCTTCAAGCAATGTCCGGAGGTAGCTTGAATCTAGGTTGCTTTTTCGACTTCGGATCTTTTGTCTTCAGGGCTTTTTGATCTTCATGTACTTTTGGCTTCTAAACATCAGCCATACTTTGCTTTGATTCTAAAGAAAAAGGTTGGGAAATAGAATCACTCCTCCTAGTCACCCTCTTCAAACCTTCAGATTGATCATCATCTCTTCTCTGCTTCTCCTCAACAAGCACTTCAACTCCCTAAGATTTCGCCATCCTGGAAGAATTTGTAGGGGTGGATGAAGTTGGGGCTCAAACTGAAGCTTGTTGTTGCTCCCTTCTAGTCATCTTGTTTTGTAGGTCTTTTAAGTTGTTTAAAATCTCCTCCATCATATCATGAACAATCAGTTTTGCAAACGGTCTGACAAAGCGCAACAAGAATAGGCAGAGGCGCATAGACACATGATGAGAAATAGGAGAAGTAGTGGATGGAGCAACAGGAGAAGTAAGAGAAGTCAAGGAATGGGAAGACATCACTGGTGGTGAGTGCATCCCGTTCTGTAAGCGAGCTTTCCATCTTCGCCTCGTCCTTAGTGTAGAAACCACATCGAGAACATCCTATCGATTCGTCTTCAATTTCATAGGCTATGTACGGCTTCAAGAAGCTCTTCCAACTCATCCTGAAGTGCACGATCAGCCACCTGCAAGAATAACTCCACCTTCTCTAAGTTTAGAGCTCTTTGCTCTAGTGCATCCAATTGGTTGTAACGCTCTTCAAACTTGCGCAACAACTCAAAAGCAACAAGATCTTTGCTAGGCTAATGAACCTACTCTCTGAATGTTTTTTGCATAGCAATACCATAATCCTCCAAAAAATATTCATTCTTAAGTGCTTTCTTGAAAACATTCGAGTTTGAGTCTTGCATAAACAAATTTTTCACTCTAATTTGCAAAGCAGGTGTGACAAGCCGTAAGAAATAGTTGCTCCAATTGGTCGGAACTCCAAAGAACCCGTTTTTCCATGCATCGTGCCTTAACAAAAACTATGCTTTGAAAGAGAATTTTGTTTCCAATCATTCATGCAGTTTGCAAATTAAAACCATGTAATGCAATCATTCAAATGATGCTTCCACACAAAAATTTATTAATTCAGTGAAGAAATTGTGCCTAGGCTAACTACTTGTGCTCGCGTGTCAAGCGAAACAACACACAAATGGAAAATAAACTCCTAATGACGTTGAATAATGTCTTCAAATTCTTAGCAAAAATTTTCGCCCTCAGGTTTAAAATGGTGGACGCACAACATCACGACATCCGCCCCCTCCAAACATGCACATCCTCCGGCATGTGCTAACTTGTTTACCACTTACAACATTGTTCCTACCAGGATCATGTGGGTAATCATCTAGGTAATATAACAAGTAGGTAAGTTGACATAGGATATCATAGCATCCTCTTGGATCATATGGACTAATCAAAGTAGGTATGTTTTCGTAGATTATCACAACATCTAGATCTTCTTTGGTTGGTTGAAATCCCATGACTCTAAACTCTCTTTTCTCCTTCAATGGAACAAGTCTTGTTTGTGCCTTATTCAGATTAACGTTTATATCCATATGTATCTTCATAAATGGCATAAACATTGGCAAATCCTTAACCTTCTTGTCAATTGTCTTATATTTTGTCTATATTCTTACTTCTTTGCTACAACCTGCAAATTTTAGCTCTTGTTGTAAATACCCTAGTAAATACAAATTTTGATGTGTATAAACAACACCCAACTATTTTGACTGAAAAAGTCAGTCATATCTTTTTCACACTGCATATAAACAGCCCAACAATGAGGCTAATAGCTTACTTTAGCTATAAATCCAGTTTGCTACTGTAAATCGGCACTCTGTAAATCTTTTTGCTAAAATATTTTAGCGAAGAACACTTTTTGTTGAGAATTCTCAGCACCCAAATTTTCTTGCAGCATGAAATCTGCAATCTCGCAATTCATCGTTAGAGAATTGACCTGTAAGACATATGAAAACTCTTGATTTTCAGTTTTCAGTAATGGTAAAAGATCCTCCATAGTGTCCAAGTATAATAGCCCATCATAAATGTTAAGAATCGCATGATGGGGGAATTTGCTTGAGTTGCTGCGCCAAACACACAATGTATACACAAGAGAAAGCTCACTCAAGAACACAAGAAGAGAGATGGAGGCCAAAATGTTTTCTTGCTAGTTTCTTCTTCTTCGTCCACACACTATACAATGTACACAAAGTATAGATAAGATACAACATAAAGGAAAGTGGCCTTCTAAGTCAAACAGTGCATAACGGACTACACTAATCGACTGGCACTATATCTTTGCTAGTTGTAGGTAGGTGTAACAAACTAAATATAATAAGTGATAAGTTAGTGGCCATGTGAGTATCATAATGACCACCAACGTGCTAAGTGTAGACGTGCGGACTCATCTAGCCAGGTGGTCTATCATCAATGTTCGCATGTGTTGAGCTTGCCATCTCAACACTCCCCCTCAAGCTCAACTCTATCTCTGCAACTCCAAGTAAGCTTTGAAACTTTCGAAGCTTCTCTGCACCCAATGCCTTTATGAAAATGCAAGCTATCTGATCATATGTGCTGACATATACCAAGTCAATCTCTCATGCAAGTACCTTCTCTCTCACAAAGTGATAGTACATCTCCATGTGTTTTGTCCTAGCATGGAACACTGGATTCCTAGCTTACTGTATGCTGCTCATGCTGTCACAATGAATGACAATTGGACCATCTTTGTGCAAATCCAAATCACCTAATAACTTTTGTAACCATACCACCTCACAAACTGCCATAGCAACACCTTTGTACTCAGCCTTTGTACTTGATAAAGCAACTGTAGGTTGCTTTTTGCTGCTCCATGTAAGTGCTGCACTACCAAGGGAAAACATGAATCCACTTGTAGATCTTCTGTCTGACATGCTATCAGCCCAATCTGCATTTGTGTATCCAAAGACCTGTACATCCTTATCTACCTCATAAAAAGGTCCATAATGTAAAGTGGACTTCACGTACCTCAATATACGTCTAACTACATCCAAATGAGGCTTTCTAGGCACCTGCATAAACTGATTGACAAGGCCAACAACATAGCTCAAGTCTGGCCTTGTGATAGTCATGTAAATCAAACTCCCTACTATCCTCCTGAACATAGTAGGGTCTTCTATCTCATCCCCAACATTAGCATTTAGCTTCACATTTTGCTCCAATGGTACTGAAAGAGGCTTACATGCTGTCATATCATACTTGGATAATATATCCAAGCCATACTGCCTTTGGGATAGCCATATACCATCATCACATCTGATCGCCTCAATACCAAGAAAGTATCTCAGCTCACCCAAATCTTTCATCTCAAACTTCTTCTTCAAGAAGTCCTTAACTTCAACAATCCCATTATCATTGTCACCTGTAATAATCAAGTCATCCACATAGATGACTATGATGACCAACCCTGCATCTCCCTTTCTCATATAAAGTGAGTGATCAGCATCAAAAATACAAAATCCAATATTGAAAAGATACTCTCCAATCTTGTCAGACCATGCTCTAGGTGCTTGCTTCAGCCCATAGAGTGCCTTCTTTAACTTGCACACATATGTGGGATGCCCTAAATCCTCATAACCTATTGGCTGCTCCATATACACTTCTTCTTGTAATTCATCATGCAAGAAGGTATTCTTAACATCCATTTACTACAAACTCCAACCTTTGGCTACTGCCAAGGCAATATCACACCTAACAATTGCTATCCTAGCAACTAGACTGAATGTCTCATCATAATCTATGCCATATGTTTGAGCATAGCCTTTTGCAACCAGCCTAGCCTTATACTTGCTAACTGAACCATCTGCATTATGCTTGACTTTGTAAACCCACTTACAGCCAATAGCTTTCTTACCCTTAAGTAAGGGTACCAAATCCCAAGTCTTATTGGCTTCTAATGTAGCCATCTCCTTATCCATTGTTGCATCCCAATGAGCATGAACAATAACATCCTCAAAACAAGTGGGCTCAACATCCTCAACCAGTTTCACCATATAAGCATAATGGTGAGCTGCATAACCTTTAAACCAAATCTTTTAACATGATATTTGACCCTGCTAGATCTGCATACCACCGGATCACTCAATGGAGCCTTTACATTACTATGAGCTCTCTGTACACCTGGCGTTCTGACTGAAGGAATGCCAAGCTCATCATCCAAACTCTCCGAACCAATAGAATCTCCATCAAATTCCAAATGACTAAAGGAATGCCAAGCTCATCATCCAAACTCTCCGAACCAATAGAATCTCCATCAAATTCCAAATGACTGGTAGATGCATCATTACCATCGAGCACTTTTTTCTTTCCTTTGTCCTTCCCTACAACACTTATAGATCCACTTGAAGTTGTGGGGCTACTCCTTAGTCTCCCAGACCAAGGGCTCACTGTAGGTGTAGTACTAGATGATGTTTTTGGTCCACTAAGACTCTGCGATTCTTGTTTATCTTTCTACACATAGTTATCCTGATCATTATCATCATCCAAAACATCACCAGCAGGTGTATACCAACTTCCCATCTCATCAAAGATAATATCTCTGCTCACTCTGAACTAACCTGATACAGGGTTATAATAGCGATATCCTTTTTGCTCTAAAGAGCATCCAATAAAAACACATTTTTCTACCTTTGGATCAAGCTTCTTCTTCCGTAGCTCATCTGGCACATGAACATATGCAACACATCCAAATACCTTCAAGTGCAAAACATCGGGCTTCTTGCCAGTAAAGCACTCTTCAGGAGTTATCCCATGAATTGCAAATGTGGGAGTTCTGTTCATAATGTAAACAACAGTAGACAGTCTCAGACCAAAAAAGTTTGGGCATATTCTTTTCAGCCATTAATGCCCGTGCAACTTTTGCAATATGCTTGTTTTTTCTTTCTGCAATACCATTTTGCTGTGGGGTATACCTACAAGTAAATTGCCTCTTTATCCCATGAGTTCTCAACAAACCGCTGAACTCATTAGAGAGGTACTCTCCCCCTCCATCTGATCTCAAGCACTTCACTTTTAAGTCTGTTTCTGTTTCAATAGATGCCTTAAAAGATTTGAAGTGCTCAAATACATCACTCTTTTCCTTCATGAAGTATACCCATAGTTTCCTTGAACAATCATCAATAAATGTGACAAAGTCTTTGCTGCCACCAAGAGATACATTCTATGTAGGCCCCCAAACATCTGTATGCACTACATCAAGTATTTTTCTACTCACTTCTCTATCATGCGAGAAGGGTTGTCTTGCCTGCTTACAAAACTGGCATGCTTCATAAACTTTATGCAATTCTGCAACTCCAAAAGAAGGCAACCCTGTAACTAATCCTCTGGACTGCATTAATTTCAGCCTTTGCACATTTGTATGTCCAATGCGTTTATGCCATATTTCAATATCTGCAACTACTCCTTTTCCTTTAGCATACATAGCAACATCCATTGCACGATTTCGAGCATCTAAAGTGAATATTTGGCCAAATCTACTTCCTTTTGCAACTAACCTGCACTTATAATTAAAGTCTTCTACAAAACAACCTTTTGCATTGAATCGAACTTGCAACCCCTGCTCTACCATTTTGCCAACAGACACTAGATTCTTTGTAATTGATGGCACATGTAATATATCTGTCAGACTCTTTGTCTAGCCATCATACAAGGACGAGGGAACCTTTTCAATGTGTGAAATTGGGTGGCATGAATCATCACCCGTCTACACATAACCTAGGTTTTGTAAGTCTTGCATCTCTCCAAACCATTCAA
This sequence comes from Lygodium microphyllum, assembly GCF_053477565.2. Taxonomy (NCBI): domain Eukaryota; kingdom Viridiplantae; phylum Streptophyta; class Polypodiopsida; order Schizaeales; family Lygodiaceae; genus Lygodium; species Lygodium microphyllum. Next base: position 4,971,664 of record NC_141163.1, on the reverse strand, counting down.
CATGGCTGGTCATATGATTAGATGCACCTGAATCGACATATCATACATCATCATGTGTCCCCTTTCCTGTAACTGCATTCATCATATGCTGGATAACAAACAGACGCTCATTTTTGTCTTCATTCTGTTGTGAAGATGATGCATATTTTCCTTGTTGCAATTTACCATTGCGAATATCATCCTTCTTTGCATAGCAATGGGTTGCATTATGACATGTTTTACCACAATAATGGCAAACAATAACAGAATTTCCAAAACCTCTATTCTGCCATCCATCTCTTCCTCTAGAGCTCCCCCTGCTTCTAACGTTTCCTCAGCCTCTAGAAACTTGCATTTCACCAAACTGTTGATTGAACCTGTTTTGCTGGTTATCACCAACACGTCCCATACCACGGCCTCTTGAAGAGGATCTACCATGTCCCCTTCCTGAACTCGAGTGAAATTCTTGGACTTGTTCACCATTTCTTTCAGAAAAATCACCCTGCATATCAATCTTTTCAGTAATCATGAGAGAGATCAGCTCATCAAAATCTGAAAATGGCTTCCGTACATATACTGAAGTAACAAATGATTTCCATGCCTTCTCATTGTTAAGGCCACTCAAAGTGGATGAAACCAAATCATCATCATCTGGCATTGCATCAATCTTTGCTAAAGCATCTGCAATGCTCCTCACTCTTCAACACATACTCATTGACATACATTTTTCCTTTCTTCAAGGCATTCAACTCTTGCTTGAGTTGAATCTTTCGTGCCTTTGTATTTACTAAAAACATGCTCTCAAAAATTGTCCAAGCTATATGTGAAGTTTCTACATTCCTGATATGTCCTAGCATAGTATTATCAATGACTGCAGATAGCCAGTACATTACCTTTTTGTCTTTCCCATTCCACTCTTTCCATGCTTTTAATTCATCTGTAGTTGGAGGGATACCCAGCTCTGGCTTCTTTTCTTCACTTGAGACAAACTCATAAAGGACATTTCCAATGAGAAAGTTCGTCACATGGAACTTCTATGAAGGGTAGTTGTTCTTGTCGAGCTTCTCAATAATGGGATTTTCAAAGGATACAACACAACAAGCTAGCCTTCTGTAATCTTTCATAGCACGTGCACAACAATACACCAAGCAACCTTTTTCACTGATTGCTCAATAGTATATGTAATCTGCAACCTGTTTGCAGATAAATCTTATGTTTGCTTCCTGCAAACACCTCAAAAATTACAGATTCGCAATTTGTAACCTATGCACTCACTTTCGATCAATACAGCCAAAATCACAGTGTCTGAAACTGCTATCCGCAACCTTGCGTCTCTAAAACGGGGCTTGAAATGGCCTCAAACGCCCAAAACAACTGCGAAAAAGCCCTAAAAAGGGCACATATCTACAGAATATACAGTGATTTGGTCACACACCAAATCTCACAGCAATCTAAGATTTTTGCTCGCCCTGCTTCCGGTGCCTCCACAGGCACTATCCAAGAGAGAGAGTGGAAGAATGGGAGAGCTTCTTACCCGTTGCTTGCTTGCTCAAACCTTGCTTCTTCTTCTTCACTTTAGCCTTCAAAATCAGCCTTTCTCAATGGCACGACTCTGATACCATGTCAAGAATCACGTGGGGAAATCTGCTTGAGTTGCTGCGCCAAACACACAATGTATACACAAGAGGAAGCTCACTCCAGAACATAAGAAGAGAGATGGAGGCCAAAACGTTTTCTTGCTAGTCTCTTCTTCTTCTTCCATACACTATACAATGTACACAAAGTATAGATAAGATACAACATAAAGGAAAGTGGTCTTCTAAGTCAAAAAGTGCATAACCGACTACACTAATCGACTCGCTATATCTTTGCCAGTTGTAGGTAGGTGTAACAAACTAAATATAATAAGTGAAGACCATCAGTAACCTTCTCATTAGAATCAATCTCCTGACTCTTCTTCAAGTCCAAAGTCATCTCAATGTTCGGAGGTAGTTTGAATCTAGGTTACTTTTCCGGCTTTTCGGATCTTTTGTCTTCGGGGCTTTTTGATCTTCTTGTACTTCTTTCTTCTAAACATCAGCCATACTCTGCTCTGATTCTAAAAAAAAAGACTGAGAAACTGGATCACTTCTCCTATTCACCCTCTTCAAACCTTCAGATTGATCATCATCTCTTCTCTGCTTCTCCTCAACAAGTGCTTCAACTCCCTAAGACTTCGCCATCCTGGAAGAATTTGTAGGGGTGGATGAAGTTGGGGCTCAAATTGGAGCTTGGTGTTGCTCCCTTCTAGTCATGTTTTGTAGTTTTTTTAAGTTCTTTAAAATCTCATCCATCATATCATCAATAGTCCGTTTTGTTGACGGTCTGACAATCACAGCATGAATAGGCATAGGCATAGACATAGGATGAGAAATAGGAGAAATAGTGAATGGAGCAATAGGAGAAGTAGGAGAAGTCAAGGAATGGGAAGACATCACTGGTGGTGAGTGCATCCCGTTGTGCAAGTGAGCCTTCCATCTCCGCCTCTTCATCAGTATAGAAACTGCATTGACAGCATCCTGCTGATCCGTTTTCTATCCCATAGGCTACGTATGGTCTTCAAGAAGCTCTCCCAACTCATCTTGAAGTGCATGATGAGCCACATGCAAGAATAACTCCACCTTCTCTAAGTTTAGAGCTCTTTGCTCTAGTGCATTCAACTGGTTGTAATGGTCTACATCAGCTTATTCTATATCATAATGGCTGAAGAAAGAGTTTGTAATAAATTCTTCATCTCATCGGTATTTGAAAGGGAAGAAGCAATCAATGAAGAAGATGGATTATTCAAAGAGTCTTTCATATCGATGATCAAAAGAGATGCTTTCACGTTGGGTTCACTAGATGTCGCACGGTATTCGTGTTGAGATATCGAGCTCCACTCGTGATACGCCAGGGTGACCGTTGTGTATTTATGTCACCGACTTGTCAGTTGCAGACGCGGTTGGTACACCGCCCATGAATAATAGCTACATGATAGCTATCCTTATCTACTCTAGTTCGTGGCTCAGTTAGTATGCCACCATAGTTAGTTGAGTTTGGTTTGAGACCCATATAAAGGGTTCTTCTATTTCTTTGTACTTGAGTTCTTTTGGCTTACACAACTAAGAAGAGGAAAACTGTTTTCAGCCTCCACCCTTGTGTGTCTTCCCCCATTGTGCAAGCAAGAAAGCTTCAAGTGAGACTCCTTCCTTCTCTCCCACAATCTTGACATGGTATCAGAGCCTTGTTCGTGGTAAGGAGCTCAAGAAAGCAAGCCAAGCTCGCGGTGTTCTGGTAAGAGGAGCAGTGTTGCTTTCATTTTCAGTTTTGGGAGCAGATCTCTGCAGGTAGCATAGCCGGAAAGTGCAGGAGTGCATTGTCTCAGGTTGAGACGCCCTTCGCGGTGAAGCAAGAGGGCAGTATATGCTGCGGGACGGGGCTTTAGCCCTTGGCGACCTTGTTTTTTTGATTTGAGGCCATTTCGGGGCCTATTTTGGAGGCGGAAGTTTTCTGCACGCACTCAGGAAAAGGCCCAGTTTTATGCTATGCAGCCACTTTTCTACAGGTCGGTGAATAGTTACTGTAAAAATTGCATTGTATGCTTGTGCGCAGAGACATTGGGAGTTACAGAATCATCCCTGTTGCCTGTTGATGCAAAATCGTCACTAGGAAGTGACTGTGTGGTCAAATACCACTTTCGCCAGTTTTGAAGATTTTCCCTTGTGAGGGTGAAGCTGTGGTTTTTGCAGTGATAGAATTTTTTGCAGTCTTCTGTAATGGCATCTGATTCTCTTTCACAGATTGTCACTGAAAAGCTTGACAAGAACAACTTCCAAGCATGGAAGTTTAGAATGACGAATTTCCTTATGGGAAAAGGATATTGGGAATTTGTTGCAGGAAATGAAGAAAAACCAGTTCTTCCTGATGTTCCCAATCAACAGCAAATGCAGGCATTTAAAACATGGCATGAGAGAGCCAGGAAAGTTATGTATTGGCTGTCTATCAGTATTTCAGACTCTATGATTGTGCATATTCAGGATGCAAGTACGCCAAAGGAGGCATGGGATACTTTGTCAAAAATGTATAGCACAAATACGCAAGCCAGGAAAATGCAGCTCAAACAAGAGTTGCACAATGTGCAAAGAGAAAATATGAGCATCAACGACTACCACATGAAGGTGAAGAAGATTGCAGATGCACTTGCTTCCATTGGGTCACCAGTGGAAGATGATGATTTAGTTTCTGTGACCTTGAATGGTCTAGGAAAGGATTATGCACAGTTTCGGACATCCATTTCAGTTCGTGAAAGATTTCCTGATTTTGAGGAGCTGATTGCTCTTCTAATTTCTGAGGAGCAAAGAAATGGTGGTGCATCTTCTTCAGGAGGAACTTCAAAAGAAGCTGTTTTCTACTCAAATGCTGGAAGAGGTAGAGGCAGAGGTAGAGAAGGTCGATTTGGAGGCCGTGGCAGAAATCAGAATATGCAGCAAACTCAAGAAAACCAGTCCTATGGAGGAGGACGTGGTAACTCTAGAGGCAGGGGGAGCCAAAGAGGTCGTGGTGGATGGCAAAGAGGCCAAAATGCAAACAGTAATGTTGAATGCTACTACTGTGGTAAAATGGGTCATATAGCTAAAGACTGCTATAAAAAGCAGAATGACATCATGAATGGAAAACTGCAACAAGGAAATTATGCATCTTCTAGTAGATAGGGTGATGACAGAAATGAGCACTTGTTTATGGTGCAGCACATGAACAATTCTGTGACAAGTGCAGAAGAAAGCAATGATGTATGGTATGTTGACTTAGGTGCATCAAACCACATGACAGGTAATGCAGAATGGATGGAGGATGCAAGAAAAATGAAAAAACCAGGATTTGTGGAGACTGGTGATGATACTGCACATCCTATTGTGCAGATTGGAAAAATTCCTTTGTCTATGCAGGATGGGAAAAAGAAATACTTGTCCGATGTATTTCATGTCCCGATTATCACCAAGAATCTGGTTTCAGTTGGTCAAATGGTTGAGCAGGGCTTGCAGGTCAGATTTAATCCTCATGGATGCTTTGTTGAGGATATGAAAAATAAAGGTCGCTTGATAGCAAAAGGAAAGAAGAAGGGCAGAATGTTTACATTGGATGCAGACATGTCTGAATTGAGTGCAGCAATGTTTGCACATGGGACCGGTGTAGTTGCAGATATTGATATCTGGCATAAACGCATTGGTCATGTTAATGTACAACGACTTAAATCAATGCAGGCCCAAAATATTGTTGCAGGTTTGCCGAAATTCAAGGTTGCAGAAATGCATCAGGTATGTGAAGCCTGTCAGTTTGGAAAACAGGCAAGGAAACCATTTCCTAGACATGTTCAAGAGAGTAAGAAGCCATTGGAATTAATCCACTCTGATGTGTGGACAACTAAAGCTGCATCTCTTGGAGGCTGTCATTATTTTGTCAGTTTTATTGATGACTATAGCAGAAAAGTTTGGGTATATTTTATGAAAAAGAAAAGTGAAGTTTTTGGGCATTTCAAAACTCTTAAAGCTATGGTTGAAAAAGAAACAGGCCTGCAAATAAAATGCCTAAGGTCAGATGGAGGGGGAGAGTACCTCTCAAATGAGTTTGCAAGGTTCCTGCAGGAGCATGGCATAAAGCAGCAATATTCATGCAGTCATACCCCACAACAAAATGGAGTTGCAGAAAGAAAAAACATGCATATTGGAGAGGTATCTCGTGCCATGCTCAACGAAAAAGACTTGCCAGATTTTTATTGGGCTGAAGCAGTTGCTACAACAGTCTACATAATGAACAGGACTCCCACTGCAGCAATACATGGAATGACTCCAGTGGAGAGGTATACTGGTAGGAAACCAGATATTTCTCATTTGAAAATTTTTGGTTGCATTGCCTATGTACATGTGCCAGATGAGTTGAGATCCAAGTTGGATCCAAAAGCTGAGAAGTGCATCTTTATTGGTTACTCTCTGCAGCAAAAAGGGTATAGATGCTATAACCCTTCTACTCGTAAGTTTACAGTGAGCAGAGATGTTGTTTTTGATGAGATGAGTAGCTGGTATAAACCAGTAAATGTGATTGATAATGTAGATGCACAAAATGGTAATGCTGCACAGAATTCACAGCAGCAGTCACAAAATATTAGTGGACCTGGAGCGTCCTCTAGCAGTGGTTCACATTCTTCGCCATGGACAGGCAGATTGAGATCAGGAGAATCTTCTCAAAGTAATGCAAATAATGGTATGCAGGTATCACGAAAAGGAAAAGAGAAGGTTGATCAGCCTATGTTTGATGTGAATGCAGGTCACTCTTATGTGGATGGTGAATCCAGTGGCTCAGAACAGAGCATTGATGATGAGTTGGGTATTCCTTCTATTGTTACACTTGGAGAAAGGAAGACCAGGGATGTTTTGAGAGCACCTGGGAGTGAACCTACTTTGCGCAGGTCTACGAGAGCTAGGTATCCTGTGGATAGGCTGAAATATGATGGATTTACAGCCATTCACTATGCATATATGGTCAAAGTGATACACGAACCAGAACCCACTTCTTTTGAGCAAGCCATAGGAAAAGAAAAATGGAAGAAAGCCATGGATGAAGAAATGGATGCCTTGGAAGCAAATGCTACATGGGAATTGGTACCTTTGCCTAAAGGTAAAAATGCAATTGGCTGTAAGTGGGTTTATAAGGTGAAGCACAATGCAGATGGTTCTGTGAACAGATACAAGGCAAGATTAGTAGTCAAGGGGTATGCACAAACATATGGCATTGACTATGAAGAAACATTCAGTCTGGTTGCAAGGATGGCAACCGTAAGAGCAGTCATTGCTATGGCTGCATCAAAGGGATGGTCTTTACATCAGATGGATGTAAAGAATGCCTTCTTGCATGGTGATTTGCAAGAAGAGGTCTATATGGAGCAGCCACCAGGTTATGTGCATGCTGTTCATCCTGAGTTTGTTTGCAGGTTGAAGAAAGCCTTGTATGGATTGAAGCAAGCACCTAGAACATGGTCTGACAAGATAGGACAGTATCTTGTCACTATTGGATTTCAGATTTCCAAGGCAGATTTCTCACTTTATGTGAGAAAAATAGAGAAAGGTATTATGCTGCTTGTCATTTATGTTGATGATTTGATTATGACAGGTGACAGTGATGAAGATATCCTTCATGTGAAAATGCTATTGAAGCAGAAGTTTGAGATGAAGGATTTGGGAGAGCTGCGTTATTTCTTGGGCATTGAGGTGATTAGATCACCAAGTGGGATACAGCTCTTGCAGAGGCAGTATGGATTGGACATGCTGTCCAAATATGGGATGACAAGCTGTAAGCCTATTTCAGTTCCTTTGGAGCAGAATGTGAAGCTGAGCACAGATGCAGGTGAGCTTCTAGAAGACCCTACTATGTACAGACGCATAGTAGGAAGTTTGATTTATATGACTATTACCAGGCCAGATTTGAGCTATGCTGTTGGATTGGTAAGTCAATTTATGCAGGCTCCAAGGAAACCACATTTGGATGCGGCTAGACGCATACTCAGGTATGTGAAGTCCACATTGCAGTATGGACTATTTTATGAGACTGGGGTTCAGATACAGTTGCATGGATACACTGATGCTGATTGGGCTGGTAGTATTTCTGATAGACGATCTACCAGTGGATATGTGTCCTCTTTTGGGAGTGCTGCAGTCACTTGGAGCAGCAAGAAACAGCCTACAGTTGTCTTGTCGAGCACAGAGGCTGAGTACAGGGGTGCAGCAATGGCTGCATGTGAGGTAGCTTGGTTGCATAAGCTACTTTATGATATGCATCAGTCTACAGATGGACCAGTTGTCATTTATTGTGACAACATGAGTAGTATACACTTGGCAAATAACCCAGTCTATCATGCTAGAACAAAGCACATTGAGGTGCATTATCACTATGTCCGAGAGAGGGTTTTACTAGGTCTTATTGATCTAGTTTATGTCAGCACAGAGGATCAGGTAGCTGACATATTCACGAAGGCATTGGGCACAGAGAAGCTGCGCAAGTTCAAAGACCTGCTTGGTGTGCAGGAATTGGGATTGAGCTCGAGGGGGAGTGTTGAGATATCGAGCTCCACTCATGATACGCCAGGGTGACCGTTGTGTATTTATGTCACCGACTTGTCAGTTGCAGACGCGGTTGGTACACCACCCATGAATAATAGCTACATGATAGCTATTCTTATCTACTCTAGTTCGTGGCTCAGTTAGTATGCCACCATAGTTAGTTGAGTTTGGTTTGAGACCCATATAAAGGGTTCTTCTATTTCTTTGTACTTGAGTTCTTTTGGCTTACACAACTAAGAAGAGGAAAACTGTTTTCAGCCTCCACCCTTGTGTGTCTTCCCCCATTGTGCAAGCAAGAAAGCTTCAAGTGAGACTCCTTCCTTCTCTCCCACAATCTTGACAATTCGTGCGATAGGTTTGTGAAAGTCACTCGCCTACATTTCGAGTCGTTTATGAAGAGTGGCTTGAGTTCAAGCTAGGTGCTCCTCGCGTCATCTAAAATCTTTCTTCGAAATCTAATATTCCAAATTCTTCTCTAATTCTTTCTCAGTTTGAATTTGATAATATCCGAAAGTCTTTTGAACATGTATCTTGCTTATAACTTAATTCAAGAATTTGTTTTTTCATTCGACTTGAAAACCAACCAACTGAACAATAAGCCTTCATATACTTGACATCCTCATAAACCACCCCTCTCTCACTCACACACACTCTCTCTCTCACTCTCATAAAACAACTGTATAGAATCCCTTATAGTTAAATCGATCAAACTTTGACCAACGATTGTATAAAGTGTGTGTAATCATGTTGATGTTTGTTCAAGGATCATCCATGGGTATAAAACACTCTTCCATTACGCGAAGTGCAACATCAAGATTGCAATGGTAATCTACAACCTCAGAAAGACCAGTCTCTCTTCTCACATCTCAATAGATACGAAGAGAGGCCTATGTCCAAGGTATGTGTAAACCTTGATGAGCTTTGTCAATACCTAATATATCTTTTTACAATGTGGCAATTTTTTTACTATGTAAGCAAGATAGATGATATCGATGCTCACATTGAACACACAACAACATACTTTTTGTAGAGCTTGTTTTATCCTGGTTGGTATTGAAAAAAGAACATTAACACTTTGAGAGAAACTAGTCTCCTTTTAGATATCTTGTATCTGTAAGCAGGATGTGTATTAGGTAGAGGGATAATGGTATTAGGTAGAGGGATAATGGTCACATCATAGCAAGTCTCCACCATCTTCACAAAGAATGCAAGTGTGAGATGTAGCAATACTCCAATTGAATGTCAATGATATGAGCGGATAACTTTTAGCTTTTGTAGGCTGTTAAATGTTGAACCAATTTTGCATATGAAGAGACATATCATATGCACTAGCAATATCTGAATCGCAAGTCACATGGTTAAAAATCCAAAGCGAAGGATCAACATTACGACTTTTTACGTTAGTCATTCAGCCTTCAAAATGGATTCCTTCATATGAACCTGTTTTTCCATGCATCATGTCTTAACAAAAAATATGCTTTGAAAGAGAATTTCATTGCCAATCATTCATGCAGTTTGCAAATTAAACTCGTGTAATGGAATTATTCAAATGATGCTTCCACACAAAAATTTATGAATGCACTGAAGAAATTGTGCCTAGGCTAACTACTTGTGCTCGCGCATCAAGCGAAACGACACACACAATGGAAAATAAACTTCTAATGATGTTGAATAATGTCTTCAAATTCTCAGCAAAAATTTCCACCCTCAGGTTTACAATGGTGGACACACAACGTCATGACATCCGCCCCCTCCAAACATGCACATCCTCCGACATGTGCAAATTTGTTTACCACTTACAACATTGTTCCTACTAGGATCATGTGGGTAATCATCTAGGTAATATAACAAGTAGGTAAGTTTACATAGGATATCATAGCATCCTCTTGGATCATATGGACTAATCAAAGTAGGTATGTTTTCGTAGATTATCATAACATCCATATCTTCTTTGGTTGGTTGAAATCCCGTGACTCCAAACTCTCTTTTCTCCTTCAATGGAACAAGTCTTGCCTTATTCAGATTAACGTTTATATCCATATGTATCTCCATAAATGGCATAAACATTGGCAAATCCTTAACCTTCTTGTCAATTGTCTTATATTTTGTCTATATTCTTGCTCTTTGCTACAACCTGAAAATTTTAGCTCTTGTTGTAAATACCCTGGTAAATACAAATTTTGATGTGTATAAACAACACCCAACTATTTTGACTGAAAAAGTCAGCCATATCTTTTTCACACTGCATATAAACAGCCCAACAATGAGGCTAATAGCTTACTTTAGCTATAAATCCAGTTTGCTACTGTAAATCGGCACTCTGTAAATCTTTTTGCTAAAATATTTTAGCGAAGAACACTTTTTGCTGAGAATTCTCAGCATCCGAATTTTCTTGCAGCATGAAATCTGCAATATCACAATTCATCGCAATGGAAAATAAACTTCTAATGATGTTGAATAATGTCTTCAAATTCTCAGCAAAAATTTCCACCCTCAGGTTTATAGTGGTGGACACACAACGTCATGACATTCGCCCCTTCCAAACATGCACATCCTCTGACGTGTGCAAATTTGTTTACCACTTACAACATTGTTCCTACCAGGATCATGTGGGTAATCATCTAGGTAATATAACAAGTAGGTAAGTTTACATAGGATATCATAGCATCCTCTTGGATCATATGGACTAATCAAAGTAGGTATGTTTTCGTAGATTATCACAACATCAAGATCTTCTTTGGTTGGTTGAAATCCTGTGACTCCAAACTCTCTTTTCTCCTTCAATGGAACAAGTCTTGCCTTATTCAGATTAACGTTTATATCCATATGTATCTCCATAAATGGCATAAACATTGGCAAATCCTTAACCTTCTTGTCAATTGTCTTATATTTTGTCTATATTCTTGCTTCTTTGCTACAACCTGCAAATTTTAGCTCTTGTTGTAAATACCCTGGTAAATACAAATTTTCATGTGTATAAACAACATCCAACTATTTTGACTGAAAAAGTCAGCCATATCTTTTTCACACTGCATATAAACAGCCCAACAATGAGGCTAATAGCTTACTTTAGCTATAAATCCAGTTTGCTACTGTAAATCGGCACTTTGTAAATCTTTTTGCTAAAATATTTTAGCGAAGAACACTTTTTGCTGAGAATTCTCAGCACCCAAATTTTCTTACAGCATGAAATCTGCAATATCGCAATTCATCGCAATGGAAAATAAACTTCTAATGATGTTGAATAATGTCTTCAAATTCTCAGCAAAAATTTCCACCCTCAGGTTTACAGTGGTGGACACACAACGTCATGACATCCGCCCCCTCCAAACATGCACATCCTCCGACATGTGCAAATTTGTTTACCACTTACAAGATTGTTCCTACCAGGATCATGTGGGTAATCATCTAGGTAATATAACAAGTAGGTAAGTTTACATAGGATATCATAGCATCCTCTTGGATCATATGGAGTAATCAAAGTAGGTATGTTTTTGTAGATTATCACAACATCCAAATCTTTTGTTGGTTGAAATCCCGTGACTCCAAACTCTCTTTTCTCCTTCAATGGAACAAGTCTTGCCTTATTCAGATTAACGTTTATATCCATATGTATCTCCATAAATGACATAAACATTGGCAAATCCTTAACCTTCTTGTCAATTGTCTTATATTTTGTCTATATTCTTGCTTCTTTGCTACAACCTGCAAATTTTAGCTCTTGTTGTAAATACCCTGGTAAATACAAATTTTGATGTGTATAAACAACACCCAATTATTTTGACTGAAAAAGTCAGCCATATCTTTTTCACACTGCATATAAACAGTCCAACAATGAGGCTAATAGCTTACTTTAGCTATAAATCCAGTTTGCTACTGTAAAGCGGCACTCTGTAAATCTTTTTGCTAAAATATTTTAGCGAAGAACACTTTTTGCTGAGAATTTTCAGCACCCAAATTTTCTTGCAGCATGAAATCTGCAATATCGCAATTCATCGCAATGGAAAATAAACTTCTAATGATGTTGAATAATGTCTTCAAATTCTCAGCAAAAATTTCCACCCTCAGGTTTACAGTGGTGGACACACAACGTCATGACATCCGCCCCCTCCAAACATGCACATCCTCCAACATGTGCAAATTTGTTTACCACTTACAACATTGTTCCTACCAAGATCATGTGGATAATCATCTAGGTAATATAACAAGTAGGTAAGTTTACATAGGATATCACAGCATCCTCCTGGATCATATGGACAAATCAAAGTAGGTATGTTTTCGTAGTTTATTACAACATCAAGATCTTCTTTGGTTGGTTGCAATCTAGTGACTCCAAACTTTCTTTTCTCCTTCAATGGAACAAGTTTTTTTTGTGCCTTGTCTAGACTGACATTTATATCCATATGCATCTCCATAAATGGCATAAACATTGGAAAATCCTTAATCTTCTTGTCAATTGTCTTATATTTTGTATATAGTTTGGCTTCTTTGCTACAACCTACAAATTTTAGCTCTTGTTGTAAATACCCTGGTAAACACAAATTTTGCTGTGTATAAACAACACCCAACTATTTTGATTGAAAAAGTCAACCATATCTTTTTTAGACTGCATATAAACAGCCTAACAATGAGGCTAATAGCTTACTTTAGCTGTAAATCTTGTTTGCTATTGTAAATCGGCACTCTTAAATCTTTTTACTAAAATATTTTAGTGGAGAACACTTTTTGTTGAGAATTCTCAGCACCCAAATTTTCTTGCAGCATGAAATCTGCAATATCGCAATTCATCGCTACACTACAAGGATTGTAATGTACAACGACGGTGGGTAGCGACACAGGTAGCAACGTCGCTATTTGCATCGCATTTGTGACACAAATAGCGACGCCCCACAAGGAAAAAAAACAGGCCAAAACCCAAGCGCGGGTTCATTTCGCGCATTTTCGTCGAACGTTTCGAGAGGGAGAGCAAGAGAGAGAGCGACCGTCTTGCATAGGGTGAGAGAGGGAGAGGAAGAAGGCTTGCCGCCGCCACGGCCGCCATTCGCGAAGGAGAGGAGGAGCCTTCATTGCGAAGAGGAGCCGCCAAACCCTCACCATATCTCATTCGGTGAGTCCATTCTCTCATTCTTTTGCTGGTTTAGGAGAGGAAATGAGAGAGAAAGAGAGGGAGAGGGAGAGGGAGGGAGAGAAAGAGAAAGAGAGGGAGAGGGAGAGGGATGGGGAGGAAAGGAGAGAGGAAGAGGGAGGGAGAGTGCATTCTCTCTCTCTCTTTCCCTTTTGCTTTTATAATTTGTGTATATATATTGAGAGAGGGAGAGGAAATGAGAGAGAAATAGAGGGAGAGGGAGAGGGAGGGGGAGGGAGGGAGAGGGAGGAATGGAAGAGGGAGGGGGATGAAATGAGAGAACGAGAGGGAGAGAGAGTGTATTCTCTCTCTTTTTTATTTATTTATTGTATAATTTGTATATAATGAGAGAGGGAGAAGAAATGAGGGAGAGGGAGAGGGAGGAAGAGAGAGAGGGAATGAGAAAGGGAGAGAGAAAGAGAAAGAGAAAGAGAGGGAGGGGGGAGGGGGGAGGAAATGAGAGAGGGAGAGAAAGGGAAAGAGAGGGAGAGGGATGGGGATGGGGAGGAAATGAGAGAGGGAGAGGGAGGGAGAGTGCATTCTCTCACTCTTTTACTTTTGCTTTATATGATTTGTGTATATATATTGAGAGAGGGAGAGGAAATGAGAGAGAAAGAGAGGGAGAGGGAGAGAGAAGGGGAGGGAGGGAGAGAGAGAGAAAGAGAGGGAGAGGGAAAGGGAGCGAGAGGGAGAGGGAGAGGGAGGAAATGGAAGATGGAGGGGGATGAAATGAGAGAACGAGAGGAAGGGAGAGTGTATTCTCTCTCTTATTTATTTATTTTTTGTATAATTTGTATGTAATGAGAGAGGGAGAAGAAATGAGGGAGAGGGAGAGGGAGAAAGAGAGGGAAATTAAAGAGAGGGAGAGGGAGGGGGAGAGGAAATGAGAGAGGGATGGGGAGGAAGAGAGAGAAAATGAGAGAGGGAGAGGGAGAGGGAATGAGAGAGGGAGAGGGAGACGGGGAGAGACGAAAACATAATAGGAAAATGAGAGAAGGAGAGGTAGGGAGAAGAAATGAGAGAAGCAGAGGAAGAGAGCAAAAGGAAATAAGAGAGAGAGAGGAGAGAGAAAAAAAGAGAATGAGAGGAGAGAGAAAAAAGAGAATGAGAGGAGAGAGAAAAAGAGATAAGATGTTAAACATAATAGGCAAATAGAGAAAGAGAGGGTGTGGGTGAGGGTGAGGGCGAGGGAGGGAGAGGAAATGAGAGAGGGAGGGGAAGAGAGAAAAGAAAATGAGAGAGGGATAGGAGAGAGAAAAAGGAGAGAGAGGAGAGAGAAAATGAGAGAAAGATCATTAAACCTAATGGAAAAATAGAGAAAGAGAGAGTCAGGGTGAGGGAGGGAGAGGAAATGAGAGAGGGAGAGAAAGAAAGAAAGGGAAATGAGAAAGGGAGAGGAGAGAGAAAAAAATGAGAGGGAGAGGAGAGAGAAAAAGAGAAAAAATTATTAAATCTAATAGAGAAAGAGAAAAAGAGAGGGTCAGGATGAGGAAGGGACATGAAATGAGAGGAAGAGAAAGAGAGAAAGGTAAATGAGAGAGGGAGAAGAGAGAGAAAAAAATGAGAGAGAGAGAGAGGAGAGAGAAAAATCATTAAACCTAATAGGGAAAGAGAGATAGAAAGAGAGGGTGAGGGCGAGGGAGGGAGAGGAAATGAGAGAGGGAGAGGAAGAGAGAAAACGAAATGAGAGAGGGAGAGGAGAGAGAAAAAATGAGAGAGAGAGAGAGGAGAGAGAGAGAGGAGAGAGAAAAAAGATGAGAGAGAGAGAGAGGAGAGAGAAAAAGAGAGAAAAACCATTAAACCTAATATGGAAAGAGAGAAAGAGAGAGTGAGGGCGAGGGAGGGAGAGGAAATGAGAGAGGGAGAGGAGAGAAAAAAGGAATGAGAGAGAGAGGAGAGAGAAAAAGGAATGAGAGAGGGCAAGGGAGGGAGAGAAATGAGAGAGAGAGGAGAGAGAAAAAGAGAGAGGGAGGTAAAGGAATGAGAGGGAGAGGAGAGAGAAAAGGAAATGAGAGAGAGAGAGGAAAGAGAAAAAGAGAAATATCATTAAACCTAATAGGGAAAGAGAGAAAGAGAGGGTGAGGGCGAGGGAGGGAGAGGAAATGAGAGAGGGAGAGGAAGAGAGAAAACAAAATATTATATGCTAGGTACTGAGTACTAGGTACTAAATACTAGTGTTCTATGATACTATATGCTAGGTCATAGAAAAAGAGAGAGATGGAAGGAGAGGATAATAATCTAAGAAAAGAAAAGAATGATAACGAAAACAAATTGTTTGTTGTAACGTAGACAAAATGGAAAACGAAGAAGGTCCTGTTGTTCAAGATCGCGAGGCGTATCTTAATCAGCGTGTCCCATGTCCTTGCTCTCAATGCAAGCTGGCAATTAGATAAAAACGCCGATTGTCTATAGAACACGTACGACGATTTGGCGAGTTTCAATCTGAGATCATTGATCAGGTGATTGCGGATTTTCAGCAAACGGTAATTTGAAGTTAATATCAATCATGCATTGTACTCGCAAGCTAATTGAATACCATATACAATAAGATTGGGTCTCGCCGGAAAATTTTCTATCCAGGGAGGTGATGTCTCGTCCCAAGGGTCTTACCTACCTCCTTCAAATCCCTTCGTACCCCTATAGTGTCTCTCTTTTCTCTGATGTGGTCCCATAACAAGCTGCCCACATTCTTGAAAATATGCATGGGATCTAACAAGTGGTTGACCTGTAAGTGGGTCCAATATGGAAACTCGTAGAAAATTGAGAACTATCGCATTCCATTTGGATGTGATTTTGCATGGACCATTTTCAGCTAGTACCAGCTTGCGGCGTTCATACGTGTTGGAGGTCGTCCAAGGAAACCTTCTCTGAGTTCATGATCCTCTGGCAAGAAAGCAATGTGTCCTTGATATGCCATCTTCTTCATGGTTCATGACCTTTGGGAGTCTAACTATGGCCCGCACAACGGACATGCATGATAACCTAAGGTAACCAGACCTATTCCAACACCACGAACTAGTGAATACTTGTTTGAATGGGATAAAATATAGATATTACCAGCGAGAACAGAGGCCTGCTCACCTGAGCACTCTCCGAATCCTGGAAAGTCATGCATCGTCCACATGAGAATGGCTCGAATATTGGCTGACCGATGACCATCGCGCCTGCTCATATCTTGCATGGTGACCCCCTCCTCCCACAAAATCTTAAGCTCATCGACTAATCAACGAAGATACACGTCTATATTTTTGACTTTGTAGTGGCCGGGAACGAGCAAGCTAAGGATGAGATGTCCTTTCTTCGTACAAAGCCATGGAGCCACACACCGTAAGAAGTTGAGCGCAGACCGAATAGGTTTACGCCATCCATTGCAAGACCGAGCCGAAGATTCCTTGGCTCTTTGGCAAAGCCTGGGAAGGTAGGGTCAATGTGGCTCCATGCACGTGAATCTGCTGATATTCGTTGAACTCCATCTGTGGACCTATTCTGTGTATGCCATGTTGTCAAGCTCACCATGCCGGACGTACGAAACATGTGGTTTATGTGGGGGATAAACATAAAGTGTCTGAGAACTTTTTAAGGGATGGTTTGCCCTTGCAAGTCCCGTCGATACCTGTGAGCACCACACTTTGGACATGTCTCCATAGTCTCGTATTCTCCTTGAAATAGTATGCAATCGTTGATACATGCATGGATGTTATTGTAGTCCATGCCAAGCTTTCGTAAAACATGGCGTGCATCATCACGAGACTCAGGCATGATATTTGTAGATGGTAATATATAATATTTCAATAACTTGAAAAAAATCATAAAACACCTTGAAAAAGCACAAATGTTTATAATAATAGTGCCGAAAAAAAATCAATGAAGTGTATGTACAAGGTACCTGAGCAACTCGGTCCCACTCATATCGCTCCACCTGTATTTTGCTTGCACACTTAAGAGTGCAAGCAGTGTCTTCAGCCGAGATACTCGGCACCCATCATATAATGGTATGGATGTTTCCTCTCTAAGTGGATGAGAAGTCTCGACATCCATGGGAATAAATGCATCGATCATTGCCTCCATCTCAGGTTCTAAGATTGTAGGTAGGTCTAGAAGGTTGCATGTCTCCTCTCGCATTGACGGTATAGATTGGCCTTGCGAGTGGTGGATTGGCTCCTGCACTCCATCCATTGCACGTCCACATACTCTTCTAATTGGCCGTGCAACTTCCTCGCGCTCCTTGGGTATTGTCCACTAAAGAAGAGCGCATTGTGAAGCAAGTAATCAAGTCTATTCGCACTCCGACGGGTATGATGCGTTTTCTCAGGTCCGCATTTTCTAAAGTCGACCAATTATCAGGGCTAAAATCCCATGACTTACATAAGATATGTCAGGTTTGTACTACGAATGGAGTGTAATTAGCGTGGGCATTTTGCTCTTTGGAATGTAGCCATTATTCATAATGCTTTCTCATTTGTGGCAGTTTGTACTACCGATCACGATCGCAGGATGTCTTCCTCCAGAAATACGCGGGGCCATTTACAGATTGTCGACTTTGGTGCAATGGATCTCACAAAAGGAGATTAAGACGTCCTCTATTGAATCCGCGAGGTGGGGAGCAGTGGAGATGGTCTGTCTCTTTGAGAAATACTTGCCCACAAGTATACTCACGATATAAATCCACCTTCTTGTGCATCTTGTAGATGAAGTAGAGATTACTGGACCTGTCCATACACGATGGATGTTCTTCTTGGAGCGCTTCATGAAAACCCCGAAAGGCTTTGTGCGACAACGAGCTAGGCCAGAAGGTAGCATGGCCGAAGGTTGGTTGGTGTCTGAGGTGCTAGTGCATATTTCACAATGGCTACCAACGGTGAAATCAAACAATGAAAAGCTATGGTCGATGAAGGACAACGATAGACTGAATGGAGATGTAGTGGTTAGAAATGGGGTAGAAAAAAGAATGGATGCCTCAATGGAAGAGAAGGTGAATCGCTTTTGTATGTTGCACCATGCCTCTATGGAGACGTGGCTCGCCAAGTACCAGATCGCTACTATTGTAAGCGTGGATTGCTATTTGTACTTTAGGGTGATAAGGTTTGTAGGACGTCCTAGCTATCACGTTTTGCTAGGTAGGCATGGATTTTACGAATGGATTGTCAAGTCGACATACCCGCTGGTCGAGTGATTCTAGTTAGAGGTGCCAATCATGTAATAGTGGATGCTTACCTTGAGTCTCCTTAGAGTGAGAGAGCTCCTTTATCCTCTACTGAACTAGACATAGTAGATGATCCATCTGGTAGTGAGATGTCATCGAGCGATGGATCTAAAGAAGGGTCCCCTACAAAGGGACATTTACCAGATAACATTGAATGAGACGATAGAGCCTCACGATCGAATAAGAGACGCGAACGTAATTGATTGGACCTTGGTACGCCCAATGATTCGTGGCCAATCAAATTAGGTTGAGAGAGAGGACTATATGTCCTTAATTCAAGAGTTCAATGACATTTTTGCTTAGAGATATGATGAACTTAGAGGTATTCCTCCCAATCTGGCTGTGTATACTATTTCTGTAAAGGAAGGTACCCATCCTGTACGTCAAAAAGTAAGGAGTATGCCTTTTGAACTAGGGACGGGCTGTTTGAGGAGCTACAAAAGTTGCAAAAAGTAGATTTGATCTTTCCTGTTCAGCATACTGAATGGTGTTCACCAATCGTGATTAGAAAGAAGAAGAATAAACATACTATTAAAGACTACTATCCGTTGCCCTTTATTGACCAAATTTTGGATCAATTAGCGGGTAGGGAAATATATTTGTTCATGGATTACTTTGCGAGGTATAACCAAATGGTGATTGCTGAGCAAGACAAGTTGAAAACGACATTTGTTACGGTCTTTGGTACCTTTGCATACCATGTGATGGCATTTGGTTTATGTAATGCACCTGCTTCGTGGCAAAGAAAAACCAATAAGAACTTTGGTGACATCTCCCCAGAGGAGTTGAAAGTATTCATTGATGACCTGAGGATAGCCACCATAAGAGATAGACAATTAATTATTTTGCGGAAGTGATGTGAGCGTTGCATAAAATTTTACATAGCTCTCAACCCATGGAAGTGTGTCTTTGGAGCACCTTATGGACTATTGTTAGGCCATGTGGTTAGTTTAGTAGGGATTTTGACTGACCCTGAAAAGATCAAGGTCATAGTTGCCACGAGTCCTTCGCATACTCCAAGGAACATGCATAACTTTCTATCATCGTTAGGGTATTATCGGAGGTTTATCAATGCCCTGGCAGAAAGAACGTTTCCATTGACAAATCTATTGTCCTTTAACTATCAGTTTACATGGAGTGATGCTTGCAAATCATACAAAGCACGGTAATATAAATCTTAAAAGAATGATCTTACTATTTAAAATGCATATCTTATGTACCCTTATAAGCGATTCGTCAACGAATTGAGTAGGTGGATGTTCCAAGTATGAAGTATCCTATGGTCCCATGTCAATCTCCTAACACAACTTTGCATACACTGGAAGGTCGATAGACATGTCACCACAAAAGGATGAGTCCACCTCATTCTCAAGGAATTCTTGGACTCATGTATTTCCATCATTGTTACCGGATGCTGGGTCCTCTACATACTCCAAGATTTCGATGGCCTCCACCCCTTGCAATATCAACCCCTCTATTTGCATATTGTCCTCATCTATGCTCGGAACATCACTTTGATTATATACTCTCGCACTTCGGGAAGCTAAAGGTATAACATATCACCATCGAGGTTGTCGAGGGTTTGGATAGAAAATTACCTGTTCACAATCACGTACAAGAGAGATTTAACTATTGTGATATATACCATGTCGTAATGCAATTAAAAAACACATGAGTTCATGCACCTATTCACAATGGGCTAGCAACACAAACGTGTTGCAAAAATCCGTCCATTTTTTTTTGGAATCTATTTCGAGAAATCCAGATGGACCTCATCAAACTATTGCTCCAGCTCCTTCATGTACCACTTTGAACCACTGCACATCAAATAGGATCATGGAGAAGCTACAGTAATCCACCGTGATAATAATTTGCAAGTTTCTAAAATACTCCATCTCATCTATAACCATGTTTGGATCCGTTGCTTATCATCGGCTCTCTTGCTCGAACCTTGCCATGATATCACAATCTATTGTGGAGCACATTTTGTCAATATGCTCCATGCGAAAATGCCGTTCGTACGACCACTATACTATATATTTTGTATTGTACATTGAAACACTCGATGTTGCATATAAAATATAGATACGACAAACCCTAAACATGTCATCACCTTTGGACTACATCCCCTGGAGAATTCCCACTCCTCGATTGAGACCTCCGCACCTTCACGAGACGCTGTGGTCAAAGCTCTTTGCAACCATCGCGTTGATATAAACCATGGTATCTCCTTCATGCCTTCGGGATATCGAATCGGTCGATGGCACGTACTACATCGAAATTCAGATCGTGCTTCCTCTTGATCTTTCCTAGCTTGCTGGTACCTAGCGAGCCACGTCTTCATAAAGGCGTGGTGCAACATACAAAAGCGATTCACTTTCTCCTCCATTGCAGCATCCATTCTTTTTTCTACCCCATTTTCAACCACTACATCTCCGGTTAGTCTATCATCGTCCTTTAGTGACCATAGAATACTGTTGTCTGAATCCATCGTTGGTAGCCATTGTGAAATATGCACTAGCGCCTCAGACACCAACCAACCTTCAGCCATGCTACCTTCTGGTCGAGCTTGTTGTCGCACAAAGCCTTTCAGGGTTTTCATGAAGCACTCACAGAAAAACATCCATCGCATATGGATAGGTCCAACAATCTCCACTTCATCTATAAGATACACAAGAAGGTGGATTTATATCGTGAGCATGCTGGTAGGCAGGTATTTCTCAAAGAGACAGACCGTCTCCACTGCTCCTTGCCTCCAGATTCAATAGAGGACGTTTTAATCTCCTTCTATGAGATCCATTGCACTAAAGTCTACAACCTGTAAATTGCCCCATGTATTTCTGGAGTAAGGAATCCTGCGATTGCGATCGGTAGTACAAACTGCCACAAATGAGAAAGCATTATGAACAACGACTACACTCCAAATAGCAAAATATGCAGGTCATCTACCACTCAGAAGAGATACATTATAGTAGCCACTGATTACTTTACAAAGTGGTCAAAAGCATAGGCGAGGAGGCAGGACAATGCAAAAGAGATTGCCAGTCATTCCTACTTGAGCATATCATTTGCCATTTCAGTCCGCCAAAGGAAATAGTATCGGACCATGGAACTCACTTTTTGAATAAGGTGATTAAAAGCTTGATTGAAGCATGGAAAATTAAGCATAACAAGACGACCCCCTATGATCCGCAAGCCAATGGACAAGTTGAAAGTACCAATAAGCAGCTTGTAGGTATCCTATCCAAAATAGTCTCCGAAAAAGAAACGGGGCTAAGATATAAAATTATATGTGGCGATGTGGGCATATAACACGACGTTTAAATGAGCCACTAGCCATATCCCATTCAAATTATTTTATGGGGAGGAGTGTGTCTTGCCCTTGGAAATTGAGTTGCTGATCGTAAGATTTGCAATCAATCATTCTTTGGGTGATGAAGATTCCCTATTTGAGTGGTTTACGACTATAGCCCACTTCGATGAGCTTAAATTGCAGAGTTTGTTGCAGCAAGAGGTAGCTAAGCATTGGATGAAGCGGCTGCATGACTTAAAAGTGAAGAAATATACCTTTAAAAAAGGACATTTAGTTCTGTATTATGATGCACATAGGGAGTTATTTCCAGGGAAGTTGGAACCTCGATGGGATAGGCCCTACAAGATAGTTAGGATAGGTAAAAATAAGTCCATGACTTTATTAGTTGATCTCCAGGGAGTAGAATTTAAAAATAAGATTAATCTTAATAAGATTAAACCTTATTATTTTTGAATATGCTAATGCATTAAATGCATTGTACGTCCATGCTAAGGTTGATTTGAGACCACCAAAAGAGCTTAAATTGGTTGATGGGGCGATTAATCCCTTATTTGGAGCACCCATATCTAGAGCAAAGGTATCATCAAGGGAAGATTGTCTGGTAGAGCAAAGGATACAAAGTGATTGAGCACGAAGACGATACCTTTGTGTGGGAGATCAAATTTTTCTTCCATCACTGTCTACAAATTCTGACAAGCATCCCTCTTGAGTTTAATGAAGAAGGTGGGATAGAGCCGTCAGTTCATCCTCTAAATATGTTGAATTTTGACTATCATAATTACGAATATGGGAGTTCTTGATGGCTGGCTGTGTAAACCCATTGTGGACATACACGTTATACTTTGATGGAGTGTCCATGAGCCCTAATAAAAAAGGGATTGTTGGAGTAATTATATGAGATCCTCGACGTAGAGTTACAATGAAATTAGCTGCTTATCTCGGGGTAGGATTCACTAACAATATAGCAGAGTATAAAGCCTTGATTATGGGACTAAATATTGCCAAGAAGGGTATTATTCGGCTAATTGTTAGTAAAAGGAGATTCCCAACTCATCTTAAATCAGCTCAATGAGACATACAGAGTTCAGAATCCCATCCTTCATATGTATCATCGAACTGCTATAACCCTACTTGATGAATTTGAGAGCGTATCTCTTCAGCTCATTCCACGTTCTTAGAATCAGTTTGCAAATTCCCTAGCAAATTTTTCTTATGAGGAGGACCTCTTCTTCAACTGTGGTCCTAGTCCGGATGTTGCTATTGCTAATGAGACAAGACTTGGTCGTTTGTGGGGAATTTTATCTGACCATGCGTTATATGGTAGGCGATGGTTGATATGGGTAATGCAAAGAGTGGCCGAGACCTATCTACCACTATTATCTTGGACCCATAGGTTGATCCAATGACATGTTATGCGTACGCCTCTTGCTATATATGCAGGAGGGATGGGTCACAACTTGATGCATTTAGCTTAGGGCGCCCTATTTTTTTCTTGGAATGGAGCGTATTTTCGTATATCTACCTTCTTCCAAGGAGGGATATTTATGAGCTAGTTTGCTTGATTTCTTTAGGCCAAGAGGACCAGTTGCTTTAAGGTTTTAATGTCTGATTTCATTAGGCCAAGAGGGCCAGTCAGTTTTATAGTGTCATGATTGATTTCTTTAGGCTAAGAGGGCCAGTTTGTTTGTAGTAAAATGTGCTATTTCTTTAGGTGAAGAGGGCCCTATGTCTATTTGGTGTAGGTACGTTTAATAATTTGTTGTTTTAGTGATTGAATCACATGGGTTGACGAAGTCGTTGGAGGGAGGCTTTGCTTCAAAGGAGCTTCTTGTGATCCTTCTAGGTGGTTTCGTCCCCTTTTTCTAAGTCTTTTTTCTTATGCGAATAATGATATATGTATATGTAAAGGGTACTTACTTTTTATTTGTTGGGGACCGGTGATCAAGGCATGAAGTCCCAGGTTTAGGTTATGTATGTCTCTAGGAGGTCTGAGTAGTCATTGCCTTCTACAAAGGCATTGTCAAGCACTGAAAGACCTATTTTAGAGATAATAACCAAAAGAAAAAAAACTTTGGATATCTGAAAGAAGGGAACACTATATATATGGAGGTGTGTAAAAAGGGATTCTAACCTCGATAACAATAGAAAATGAAAGAAAGAAAAATCCTTGAGCAGTTGTACATCACCTTGCAAAGGCCTGGTAGGTTCTTGGGGATGGGACAAGACCTGGGGCTGATGCCTTGTTTTCCTAGGGGTGGCATCTAGTTGGAAAAGCAATGAAAACTAAGGAAGGTTGGAACGAAAATAAAAGTGAGCGTTAAAAAGGAATTAAGTGTCGCCTTGCGAGGGCTTGGTAGGTTCTTGGGTACCAAGACAAGACCTAAGGCCGATGCCATATTATCCTTGGGTTACTACGCTCAGCTCCCTCCTTTTTACATGCCCGAGTATGAAAAATAAAGGCCTAAAAGAAAAATGTACTTCCTGATCAAGCTACAGGAGTCCTCGCCTAGTAGGAGCTTCTAGTTGAGTTATCCTTCCCGTTAGAATGGTAGTTCAGCCCACCACTTAGGATGACCTCTCTAATAGTTCTTTTTAGCTTGGCCGTGTTGGAGCACTTAGTTACCGACTAGCTTTGGGCTTTCCATCCGATTATGTTAGGCCTACTCCTCATGGATTTCTTGCCTTGGTTTTGTCAGGGGGGTAGGGTGAGAGCTATGATGTGTTTTGTTGTGTATCTATTTTGTATCACCTTGATGCTCTTTGTGGTTCTATTTATGTGCAGATCTGTTCGTGGGATTCAACGGGTTGAGTCGCCCTATCCTATGGTCACCAATGAGCAGTAATTTTTGACTCCAAGAAGTGCTTAAAAATAGCCAAAAAAATCCAAATTTCAAGGGAAAATAGACTTTGTCAAAGGCAGCAACTACAATCAGTACAATTTTACACGGCAAGCTCCTAAAGTGCTTTAAAGACCCACTGAGCGACATGGAATTTTCATATTTTTTTTGACTATCCGATGAGACTTTAGGAGATGCTAGGTAGTGGGGGCCCACAATATGGATGCCCAAAAATTTTCAGAAGTCGATTTGGATACCAGACACGAGAATGGGGGTTACCCGAAGTGGAGGACAAAAGAGTTTAAGTGTAAAAGGACTTTAGGGGTTAAGGGGGGTGACCTTTGGGGTCTCCCACCCCCCAATTTTCACTTGGGAAGGGGGGGAGGGGGGATTGTTTTGTAGCCGTGTGGATTAGGAAATGACGTCCTCATGGGTGCGATAAGAAAAATGGTGTGGAGAGGGGCTATACGCCATCTCCCACCTCAATACACCTGACATATCTGATCTTACCATCAGTCTCCTCTATCTCCTCACTTCCAATCGCCACCTCTCATGGGTCCAATGACTGCCCGGATATGGAGATTATGTTCTAGTATTTCTCTCTCCTCCCTCTCTCTCTTCCAAGCGGTGGGTCATGTATATGAAATCAAGAAGAAGCGGGGCTGAAGGATGCTTGTTTGGCGAACGATCGGATTGCTCCAAGATCAAGAGGAGGTTGAGGGGAGATGTTCAACATAGAATATTTGATGTGTCCGTTGTCAACTTGAAAAAATGTTGAGTGTTGAAATGACTTGTTTTTTTGGCTGATTTTTGTTGTTTTTGAGAGCTGAATGGTTGATTTTATGAGATGATTGATTGATTAGGAAATGGATTGAGAGTGTTTTGGATGATATTGATTGTGTTTTGGAAGTTCATGATGATTGTTGATGGTTTTGTGATGTTCTGATAGGTTCTGATAGGTTCTGTATACCTTCTGTTTTGTTCTGTTTTGGTCTGTTTTGTTCTGATTGTCTTCTGTAAGGAGGGATGGAGTATTGATTAATGAAGAATGAGATATTGTGAAAGCTTATTGAATGGTTTGTGAGAGTTTGGAATGGGTTGAGAGTAAGTTATGTGGTTTTGATGACCTTCTGTAACCTTCTGTAGGTCTTCTGTAGAGCTTCTGCTTCTGTTCTGTCTCTATTCTGTTCTGTACTGTAGCTGTTCTGGTACTGTTCTGTAGACTGTTCTGTATGCTTCTGTAAGTGTTCTGTGGAATGTACGTGTGATTTTGGGAAAGTTTTCTAGTCTTGGAAAGAGGTGAATACAAGTGCAAAAGAGCTGAAGGAAGTGGAAGAAGTAGCTGCTGAAGATTCAAGAGAAGACTAGAGTGAAGTGACAGTAGTGAGCTGTGAAGAGACACTGTAGTGGCTCTGGTGACCTTTCATATTAGACATACCTCTTGGGAGGGGTATCCACGACCTAAGAGTGATTATTGAGAGTAATTTTTGAGAGATTGTAGTAAGGATATGATGTATTATTGATGGAGTGTGTGAGAAAGAGTCAGAGATAGCCAATTCTATTGAAACAGAGTGATTGTATATGAGAGATTGAGAGAGAAGACTATGAAGATATTGAAGATGAATACTATGTGATGTATTTCCATTCAAGGATGGTGTACTTCTTTGCTTTCTTTGTTCTATTGATGGATTTTGTGAAGATGTTGAAGAATATGGTTGATTCTATTAAAAACCGTGGGAGATTTACATGATGCTGCATGAAGATTTGTTGTGCCTGGTGTTCTTTTCTTCATTGTGACAATATGAAACATGATAAACAAGCTTGTTGATGTTACAAGATAGATTTTCTTGCAAGAGAATTCCCTTTTCCTTGGTGTTCCTCTCGGGGCTCCATGTTTTTGGTGCGCAGCCGGGGAAACTTGCCATCAACAAGCACCAAAAGAGGCTGAAAATGAAGGAAATGGCATTGTCAAGAATAGAAGAATTCAATGGATGTTTGTAAAGTTCCTTCTTCCACTGAAGAGTTGTAATTTCTCATAATCAAAGCCACTTTCCACAAGAAGTTCATCACACAATGGCGGAAACATATCACCATCATGATGCATGCTCTATGTGGTGGACAGTTTCCTCTTCCTGTTGAAGCAGCAGAAACTTGCATCTTGGTGGCAAACTGTTTGGGAACAAACTGAAGAGCAGAAACAGAGAGAATGAACATCCATGGAAGATTTGGCATTCATTGAGAAGTTTCCAGACAACATCAAGTGGGAGATTGTGAAGAAGCTTCAGGAGTCTTGGTCTGTAGAGGTTCACAAAGACAAGAAGGAAAAGAGTTGGAATTTGTTCGTGGACGCTCAACAGCAAGATACATGGGATGCTTGGTGTACTGATAATCTTCTGTTTGTTCAATTAGCAACCCACTGGAAGTTGGTAGACAGAGTGTTTTTCACAACATACACTATTGAAACCATCAGAAGCTGGCATTACTATGATGATGGCACCACCACAATGCTCAGATGTATGCATTTTGACACCTTCAGAACCGAATACCTTCCTCTGTGCAGTGGCATGAAAGCAGAATTCATGGATGTTGAAAAGAAAGAAGTAGAAGAAATGTTGGTAAGAGAGTCCTCCAGAGACTGAAGCCTTCTGTTAACCCTCTGTGGAGCACTAACAACATAGTGGAGTCAACCCCCTGATGAATGACGCAATAAAAAGGCAAGCGTTAGAACGAGTCCAGAGGTACGTGAGAAGAGAGAAAGCAAGAATCAGAGCTGAGAGCGAGCTCGCAGCAGAAGCCGCCTTTGACGCCCTTGCGGAACTCTTTACAGAAGTCCCAATGGCACATCAAGCCCTTCCTCCTCCTGCTGGAGGTCCACTTCCAAGCCAGATTCGTCTTGGAAATATTGATGACAGACCAGCAAATGTAGTCCCATTGCCAGTTTTTAAGGGAGAGTACAATGAAGACCCCGATCTTCATGTAGCAGAGTTTATGGTAGCGTGTGTGGCTAACAATGCCAGAACCCCTGAGCATTGGTTGGCAATATTCCCCGCCACTTTCAAGGGCGCGGCGTTTCAGTGGTATGAGAGACAAGCAGCAGGAACTTTTGGCACATGGGATGACCTGAAGTTGGCCTTCCTCACTAAATTCAGGCGTGAAGGTTTTGAAGAGCGGATGAGAGAGGAATTTATGAACCTAAGTCAGTCCTCTGGAGAAAGAGTAGAAGCTTATGTCTCAAGAATGGAATCCATCCTGAAGAGATGGACTAATCATAATCTAGATGATGGCATTCAGAAGGGAGTGTTTCTCAGAGGATTACAACCAGAAGTCCGTAAGTTTGTGGAGCTGCAAAGACCAGCCACACTGCAAGCTGCCACAGAAGGTGCAAGACTGTACGATGAAGTGGAAGCTCGATTGGCGATGAATTCAGGAAGAGGAGTCCTACCTCCTCTGGTGCCAGGAATGATGTACCCACCAAATGCAGTCCCAGGGACTGTTCCCTACTCCTACCAACAGATGCCCCCGGTCTCACAGTACAGTGCACCAAATCCACAGTGGCCACAATCCATGCCTCAAATGGTGGTTCCACCACAACAACCATGGTCTCAACCAATTTTCTCAATGCAAAATCAGCAGCAACAGTGGAACCCTACCAACTGGAGTCAACAGCCAACAGTTCAAACAGGAGCTCTAAATCAGAACCAGAACAGAGACCCCTCTGTCCCAGCCCAACCAGTTTATGCAGTGATTACAGAGACTCCTCAAAACCCTCCTACCAATACGTCCGGAGGAGAAAGCTTGAAGGATTATTTATCTAACTCAGTTGCAAACATCAAAAAGGAGTTGATGGATGTGATTACAGAGCAACTACAGACGCTGAAAGTGAACACAGCGAGCATATCCAACGTTGCAGGAGTAGGAAGAGATGTGATGCGGTCAAATACTTGGTGTGGTAAGTGTCATCAAGCAGGCCATTTAGCCACTGAATGTACACGGAAACCAACCATCCCTGGAGCCTTCTGTTCCTACTGTTTGCGAAAGAACCATACAGAGGACATTTGCTCCCTGAAGGAGATGCATGACAGGAGAAGAAAGGAAGAAGACGCAAGATTTAACTTGCTGGAATCCAAAATGACAACACAAGATATTGGACCCAAGCCTAGAGAGTTTGGTCCTAATTTCGGACCCAGAAGATTTCCCTCTCAAAGTTACAGAGGAAGACAGTCTGGCGGTGGTCAGAGATCAGAAGTGGAGTGTTACAGATGCGGGGAAAAGGGACACATCTCACCAAATCGTCCAAATCCTCGAAGGTCAGTGGATTACAAGCCCTTATGCAGTCGATGCAAAGGAGAAGGCCACACTGCAAAAGACTGTCCAAGCCCAGCCCCAGTGAAAAACAGTGCTACTGATAGTCCGTCCAAGGTCCAAGAGCCTACCTCCAATTTGGTAGAATTGGAAGTTGCTGCCATCACGCGTGCAAAGCAGAAGGACCCACCTATCCAGAAAGAAAATAACCCTCCTGCCAGAACAGTGAAGTTCAATCTTCCACCAGAAGAACAGAACAGAACAGAGCCTAACAGTGCCATACAGAGCCCTACAGTGCCACAGAGAGTTACAGAGACAGTTACAGAGACAGGACCAGAGGTCCAGGATACAGAAGAGGAGGAAGTGCCACAAATGGCAGAAGAAGTTCCTGTAATTCCTCTGATGGAAGAAAGAGGGAAAATGAAAATGGGTGTTGCCCCATTCCCTAACCGGTTAGCGAAGCCAGTGGATCCTATTAAGGAATACGATCTAGTTAGAGATCTAGATACCTTTAAACCAAACCTCACATTCCGACAATTATTGTTGTTGTCTCCCAGTTGCCGGAAAAGGTTCAAAAGTATACTGACGAAAAGACGTGGTTTAAGGATTGCTCCCTTAACAGTGACAAAGTCCAACACGGCTACAGAGCCTGTAAAAGAAGTGGATGTGGCTAATGCTTTCCTAGATCCAGGTACTCCAGAGACTGGCGTATGGATAGAAGGCTGCTTTATTTCAAATGCACTAATTGATGGAGGTTCATCAGTGAACATTATGACGGATGTGACAATGAAGGATCTAGGCCTACAAGGTGTGCAACCAACCCAATGGCTCATCAGATTGGCGGATCAGAGTAGAATCAAGCCTTTGGGCATTCTCACATATGTGAAGACTACAGTGGCTGGGAAAGATTATTGGCTGACCTATTTGGTGGTGAAGCCAAACTCTTATGGTACATCCTATCCTCTGTTACTGGGCAGACCATGGCTTTTTGAAGCCCGAGCAAGGACGGATTGGTTCAAAGGAACCTTGACCTTGGGCAGAGGACCCAACAAAGTGGTGCTGAAATTGTATGGTTCTCAAAAAGGACATGGATCCACCTCCTTGGAATTATCTTCTGATTCCCCTAACGAGGCTACAGATGGAACATCAGCAGACGAAGATGCTGTCAAACAGATCCTTCCTAAGAAAACAGTGGCACATTCCTTAACAGTGGATACAGTAAGCCGACTTCCAAAGGATGCAAAGCCATTATCAATGGGTGAATACTTCCTGCCAGAACCAGGCATGACTTCTGAAATCACCTCTGACAGTGAGATAGAAGCATGGATGTACTGCTCTACCTGTTATATGGCCACAGCAAAGCCAGAGACAGAGGCAGAAGAGGAGACAGAGAATCTATTCTTCTGTTACAGAGCTCCTATAGAAGCAGAAGCAGAAACAGGAACAGAAGCAGAAGCAGAGACAGAGACAGAAGAGGATGGATATGATATGGACGAAGAAGATTATGAAAGTGAGCCAGAAGAGTCTATCCCACTTGAAGAGGATACATTTGAAGAAGAAGTTCCAGAAGTATCAGAAGCCGATGAGCTCATGCTATGGGACAGAATGATGATGATACCATTTGGTCTGGTAAATGGATCTTCTCATATGCAAAACCTTTATAAGAAATGGATTAAGAAGAGCAAGCCGTCTTTTAAGTGTGGCTCCTGCCGTCCTAACCCATCCTTGCCAAAGAAAGATTATGATGATGCACCGTGCCAACAAGCACCAGTCCCACCAACCCAACAAGCATCAGAGGGTCCCTGTTATGTGACGTTCCTGGATGTATCATCAGAAGATGAGTCTTCAAGCCAAGAGGTAATTAATTTTGAAACCAAACCCAAAACGGCTCTTATCCCATTCCAACGTCTTAAGGAGCAACCTAAGTCTCCACCAAAAGAAGAAGTTGGTTCTAGTGGGACATCAGAAGAGGACACCACTCCCTTGAAGGAGTCGGATCTGTATCCCGAAGCAGTCCGCGGGACCTTCATCCGTGAAGTAGAAGGTGAAAGGAAGTTAACCTTTGTGGATTCAGAAGGCACCGAACGCCACTTGAAGGTGGGTAGCAGTCTCCCAGAAGAGGAGTTGTCAACTTTGTACAACTTGTTGAAAGAAAATTTGGACGTGTTTGCATGGTCTTACAAAGACCTAAAGGGGATTGATCCCACAATATGTCAACATCATATTGACTTGGAGCCTGATGCCAAGCCAGTACGGCAACGACACAGGCGAATGAACCCGAATTATTCCACATTGGTGAAAGCGGAGCTGTTGAAGCTTCTAGAAGCCGAGTTCATCTATCCAGTGGCAAACAGTGAATGGGTTTCACCCATCGTGGTTGTACCCAAGAAGAATGGCAAATTGCGCATATGTGTGGATTTCCGAAAGCTTAATTCCAAGACAAAGAAGGATCACTTTCCTATCCCTTTCACAGACCAACTGTTGGACACGGTGGCAGGACATGAACTTTATTCTCTTCTGGATCGATTCAGTGGATACAACCAAGTCCAAATTGCGGAAGAAGACCAATCCAAAACAACCTTCACCACAGAATGGGGGACCTACGCTTATCGAGTGATGCCATTTGGGCTCTGCAATGTCCCTGCTACTTTCCAACGAGTCATGATGGCTGCATTTCAAAATCATCTACACGACTTTATTGAAGTATATTTGGATGACTTCTGTGTCTATAGTTTGATCAGTGAACACTGGGAACATCTGGAACAATGTTTTGACCGATGCCGGGAGTATGGGATTTCCCTCAACCCCGACAAATGCATCTTTGGGGTCTCTTCTGGAGTTCTGTTGGGCCACATTGTCTCTGCACAAGGGATATCAACAGACCTGCAAAGATTGAAAAGATTGCAGCTCTGACAGCACCCACCAACCTCAAACAGTTGAGGGGATTCTTAGGCCATGTGGGTTACTACAGAAGGTTCATAGCCCATTTTGCGACAAAGGCAACCTCCTTGCACAAGCTTCTGAGGAAAGATGCAGAGTTTACTTGGACGGAAGAATGTGACAAAGCCTTTCACACTCTGAAGCAGTGTCTGATAGAGGCACCCATTCTGCAACATCCTGATTGGACGAAAGAGTTCCACGTACACACTGATGCATCAATTGAAGGCTTAGGCACTGTCCTCTGCCAAAAGGGCTCCTCGAAGTTGGATCAACCGATCTATTATACAAGCCGAAAAGTCACTGATAGGGAACGGAACTATACAGTGACAGAGCTGGAGTGCTTGGCAATGGTGTTTGCCCTGGAGAAGTTTCGCCATTACCTCCTATCTACCCACTTTAAATTTTATGTGGATCATGAGGCCCTGTCCTTCTTGATGAACAAAGCAGATGTGAAAGGACGAATGATGAGATGGCTCCTTTTATTCCAGGAGTTTGACTTTGAGGTGATTACTAAGCCTGGTCGTTCCCATGTTCTGGCTGATCATTTGTCGCGTATCCCACAAACTGCAGACGAGGAGCAGGATGATCCAGACCTCCCTGATGCTTCCCTATTCTTGGTAGAAACTGTCACTCCCTGGTATGCGGACATTGCCAATCTGCTGGCAACCCAACAGTACCCTCCTGGTATTTCTAGTCGGGAAAGGAAGAAGCTCATGCTAGAATCATCCCCCTACACCCTGCTAGGTGGTGCACTGTACAAGAAAGGCAAAGATGAAGTACTCAGAAGATGTGTTGCAGGAGAAGAGATTGGGATCGTTCTGAAGGCTTGCCACGACGAGCCATGTGGAGGTCACTTTGCAGGAGAAGCTACGGCCAGGAAGGCTCTGCTAGCGGGATATTGGTGGCCTACCATTTACAAAGATTCCTATGATTACTCTAAAAGATGTGATGCTTATCAAAGAATGGGGAAACCCACCAAGACAAGTGCCATGCCACTGCAACCTATCCTTCCGTTGAAGCCGTTTGAGAAGTGGGGCATTGACTTCGTAGGTCCAATCGATCCTCCTACCAGAAGGAAACAAAACAGATACATCCTCGTATGTACGGATTATGTCACAAAGTGGTGTGAAGCTAAAGCCCTCAAGCGGGACGATGGTAACATCGTGGCCCTGTTCATGTACGAGAATATCATCACCCGTTTTGGCAGTCCCTTAGAGCTGGTAAGTGACAGAGGCACTCATTTCCTTAACAAAGTCATGGCCGAGTTGACAGAGTTGTATAAGATCCGCCATCGCAAGTCCACTCCCTATTACCCCAGAGCCAACGGCCAAGTCGAAGTTACCAATCGCATCCTTTGCTCGATTCTGACAAGAACGATTGCCGCACATCGTCGTGATTGGGACGATCGACTTACAGAGGCCCTCTGGGCGTATAGAACCTCCCATAAAGCAGCAACGGGACAAACACCTTTCCAGCTGGTGTATGGTACAGAAGCAGTTTTTCCTGTTGAACTAGAATTACCCTCGTTGAGAGTAGCGATCAAAGAGCGTTTGGGGGATGATGATTCACTGCAACGCCGTCTCCTGCACTTGGAATGTTTGGACGAAATTCGTCGGATGGCTCTACAGTGCATGGAAGCCACGCAAGCTCGACGCAAGGCTTACCATGATAGCTTCATCAAGCACAAGGAGTTCAAAGAAGGTGATTTGGTCCTAGCCTATGATTCACGCTTTGGCAAGTTTCCTGGCAAGCTCCAACAGCGGTGGATGGGCCCCTATAAGGTACTTGCAGTCAACCCTAATGGTTCTGTCCAAGTACAGACCGTTGATGCCTCTGATGATCCCTTTCTGATCAATGGATATCGCCTGAAGAAGTACTTCCCTCCTTGGGGATCTTGACAATTACGGACACTTGATCCTTTCCCTCATTGGCGCGGCACTGTAATTGTTATGATGCTACTTCTGATAGCCGTTCTTCAATCACTCCTGATGAAGTGGACGCAACCCTCTGTCCCCTCCAAACCCTCTTCCAGCCTTGATCTCTTATCCTCTATTTTCCACCAGCGACAGTGGCAAGGTGGGTTCTGACAAATGGTCTTTCTACCATTCCCTTGTTTAATTTGAAAAAAAAAAAAAAAAAACAAAACAAAACATATCGGTCATGGGAGAAAAGGACTTAGGTCCCTGTCATGCCGACCTATTCTTCGAGAAAAGGTGGAAACACCCTCGGGAATAGGAGAAAATAAGAAAAAGAAAAAAAAAGAAAGAAGAAAAAGAAAAAGAAAAAAAAAAACAAATCTGTTATGAGAGAAAAGGAAGCAATTCCCTGTCATAGCAAGCCTCGTTTCAAGAAAAGGTGATAAATACCCTTGGGCGAGAAGCTGGCTGTGGAAAAGGTGGTAACACCCAGCAGTCCAGAAAGCGGATTCATTGATTGATATCCCTAGGATCCAATTCCGACGCTACCTCCCTTGGTACGCTGTGTCCTGGGTCTCTCTGTAAAGTGACTAACTGTCCTCTAGCAAACGACATATTCCTATTCAATACAATATTCGATTTGATGGCTACCTCCCTGGGTACGCCTCTTCAACAACTGATGACGCGATCTTCATCGACAAACAATCGAGTGATTTGAGCTTTCATCCTAACCGGATGGGGAAGTGAGTACGGTTACCCTCTGTATCTATCAACAACGAGTGAGACAGAGGGTGGGGTGAGTGACCAGTCTTTTCCCTTCAAATCGAATGAGAGGTGAGAAGTGTGAATGAAGTGTTGCACGCACGGGATGGGCCTCTCAAAGCACAAAGCACGATTTGTTTCTGTGCACGGCACTGTAAGGCTCCCTTGCCTTC
This sequence comes from Lygodium microphyllum, assembly GCF_053477565.2. Lineage (NCBI taxonomy): Eukaryota > Viridiplantae > Streptophyta > Polypodiopsida > Schizaeales > Lygodiaceae > Lygodium > Lygodium microphyllum. The sequence goes on along the minus strand of NC_141163.1, from coordinate 4,936,985 downwards.
CTTCTCGCACCGTATGCCGACACAGGGCGGGATGCACAATTGCACCATCAAATGTGCACAAGGCATACAACCTTTGCACAAGTGATTGTGAGGATTACATCAATAGGTTTCAGGAAAAGGCTGCCCTCCTGTATCTATCAACAGAGAGTGAGACAGAGGGTGGGTTGAGTGTGACTGGAGTTTCTTCAATCAGATACCGAGAGGTGCGATTGAGGGACGTTACGACACTTGGAGTCAGGTATGTTCCCGTTTCCCTATGCCCCCACGGGATGGGTTTTTACTGTCAACACAAGACACATCACCCTGTTCTGTGCAATGCACCATAAGGCTCCCTTGCCTTCCTCCTTGCACCTATGCCAGACGGGTTAGACGCACTAATGCACCATCAATTGTGCACCCTGGCATACTCCTTCTGCACCATTCCTCCTTGTTGATGCCTCAACCGGGTATGCGTTATGGGTTTTAATCATTCTTCCTCGAGTGATATTAGTCATGGGGCGAGTGACTGTTCTTTCATTCCAATTGAGTGACTGTGAGTTGAGTGTAATATCCCTCATCATCGACGAATTTCCTACGATTCCTTCCATCAGCTACCTCCCTGGGTACGGCCGCGTGGTCTCTGCCATGATGAACGTGTGCTGTAGAGATGCCTTGGTCCCTCCAGCGCCAACAACAACACTGGATGTGCCATCGACACTCAACCTTGATTCTTGACGAAACGGGCCAAGTTTTTCTAACCCTACAACTTCTGTTTCTTAGTGATGGTCATGTTTTAAGTGTGGGGAAGTTAGTGGATGGTCTGTGGCGTGGTCCTAGGTCCCTGTTGATCGGTTAACCCTATCCGTTAAGGTCTTAAGTGTGGGGACGCGTCCCTGCGCGTCTACATTGCATACTCATCTGCATATGCCTTATTTTGCTCATGCATGTATACCATGACTTTCTTTTACCTTCCTGGGGTCCCTTCCCACCCGCCCGGTTATGTTCCCCCCACCCTTCGGGCTGTTTCCTTGCAGTTTTCCTTCATTCCTTGATTTTGAGGTCCTGCTATGTGAATGCACCCTACGTTCACTTAAATCCAAATCCAACCTTATAGCCCTGTTCCTCCCTTTGACTTGATCATTTTTCCTTTTTACCTACCCCTGTTCCGGTGCATGGTTTTTGAGTTATTAATTTTTGAAGCATTTTACGCAATTTAGACGGTTTTCCATGTGAACGCGCTTTTCTTGCTTCGAAACCGTGATCTGATGTCATAGCCCTGACTAGTGCTTTTCCCCTGCCAGTTTTCCTTTTTATTCCGCATCATTCCGATACACGGTTTGTCCGTTATTAATTTTTCGGGTTTTTAAAGCCTTTTTCGTGTGTATTTTTGACATATTTCCATGTGAACCTGCCCTATTTGCATCGGAATTCCAATTTGATTTGACAGCCGTGTCCTCCGTGCCTTCCCCTACCTTTTTCCTTTTTCCTCCACCCTTTTTCGACTTCTGGATTTTTACTTATTAATTTTTAAATGAGTTTTCGGGAGTATTTTTGGAGTTTTTCACATGTGAACCCCTCCTATTTCCGCCGGAACTGTGGTTTGACGTGATAACCCTGTGCCACTCCTTCCTGCGGACATTTTTCCTTCTTATTGCATGTCATTCCGGTGAATGGTTCGTCCGATATTAATTTTCGATCCCATTTTCGGGTTTATTTTTTGGGTTTTTCCCATGTGAACATGTCTTATCTCAGTCAGAATTATGTTTTGACATGATAGGATTGTCGGGCACATCTTTCTGCCTAGTTTTCCTTTTTGCTGCACCTTATTCCGATGCACGGATATTTCAATATTAATTTTTAAATTGCGTTTTTGGTTCGTTTTTTGTGTTTTTTGCACGTGACTGCCCTTTACCCCTCCCGGAACCCCCGTCCCATATTTTTCTTGTTTCCCCCCTGTCGTCCTGCCTATTTTTTGTTTTTACGATATTTCGTTTTGACGTCCGGATTGGGAGTTATTAATTTTTCTTTATTTTTACGTGTATTCGCGCGCCCGTTTTGCGCGTGAACGCGCCCGTTTTCGATTTAACGCGTCTCCACGTGCCCCAGTCGTGTCCGCGTACCCCGTACCGTCATCCCAGCGTCGTTTCAATCCCATCACGGCAAATTTTTTTTACCCCGTCCCGCGCACGTCCGTCCGCGCACGTGCGCGGGACGGGGATCCGTCCCCTCTTGAACCCGCCCATCCTCCCTTTCCCCTGCCCGCCCACCTTTTATTAAAAAAAAAAACAAAAAACAAAAAAAAATATAATAATAACTTAAAAAAAAAAAACAAACGGACACCCCCTCCCGCCAACCGTCCCTTCTCTCTTTCTTCTCTCTCTTTCTCTTTCTTCTTCTTTCTTTCTCTCTCTCTCTCTCTCTCTCTCTTTCTCTCTGCGTATCTTCTTCCACCTTCTCTCCTCCCTCTTCTCCCTCCATCTCCACCTTCCCTCTCCCTTCTCTCCTGCCGACTCCATCTCCTCACTTCCCTCTCCTCCTTCTCCTCCCACTCTTCGCCCTCTCCTCCCATTCCTCCTCCTCTCCCTCTCTCTCTCTCTCTCTCTCTGCGCCTTCTCCCTCTCCTCCATCTCTTCTTCCTCCTCTCCCTCTCTTCCTTCTCCTCCCCCCTCCACGACCTCCTCCTCCATTCCTTCTCCCTCTCCTCCAACCCTCTCCTCCTCTTCCTCCCCTTCTCCTTCCCCTCCTTGCCCTCCGCCCGCACCACCACGAAGCCGCCCTCACCAGCCTCTGCCTGGTCGCCGCGCCGCCGTCGCCGCCTTCGAACCGCCGCCGTCGCCGCCTTCAAACCGCCCCCGCAGCGCCGCGTTCGCCGCCCGCCGCCGGCTCGTCTCCCCCCACCTCCACCTCCCTTCTCCTCCACCACCTCCTTCACCCCCACCTCCTCCTAAGGTTAACTCCTAACCTTAGTTAACTTAGGATTAACTTAATCATTAACACTAACTTAGTTAGACCTAAACTAACTACCCTAGTTAGACCCTAACTAACCTAGTTAGACCTTAACTAACTTAGTTAGACTTAACTAACTAACCAAATTTAACTAACCAGACCTAACCTACTTACCCTTCCTTAACTAACTTAGGTTGACTTACTTAACTAACTTAGGTTAACTAACCTAACTTAGTTGTTTTGACTTACCAGACTAACCTAGGTAGACTTACCTGATTAACTTGACTAACCTGACTTAGGACTAATATGACTAATGTGACTAATGTGCTTAATGTGACTTAATTAATCACACCATTAATTTTTCCATAAAAAAATTTAAAAAAATTTCTAAAAATTCCTTCTGCCAGTTGTCAATTTTTGGACCTTTGTCTGCTAGGAATTGCCTTTCTTAAAATTTCAGAAAAATCCATCTTTCCTAAATTACCCATAAATTGCCAAAAAATATAGAAAAATCATTTTAAAAATTGTAAAAAATTCTAAAAAATTATAAAAATATTCTCAAAATTTCCCTCACCTACCTTGCTCATTTTCCATTTATTCAAACATAAAAAAAATTATAACTAAAAATAAAATAAAATAAATAAAAATAAAAAACCAACATAAACCAACTTAACACATCTGCTAAGGTGTTGTTTGTTGTTTCATCAGTGCTTTTTGCTTTTCCTTTCCTGGGACTCTTCCGTGCGCATTCCTGCATTCCATACACACCCTTCCAGGTATTTATTTTCTGTTATTTATTTATTTATTTTTCCCCCTTAATCACAAATTAATTGTTAAAATAAACCCTTTAATCCACCCACCATGGCACGCGCATTCGCGCTAAACACACATTTTTTTAATTAAAATAAACCAGCTGTTCACTTAGCACGCGCTACGTGCGCTACAGAGGCACTCTAAAATTTTAATAAAATAAACCAGCCGTCACATGAGCACGCGCTGGCAAAAAAGCGCTCCACATCACCTTAATTATAATTAATGAATTGCATTTAGAGACCCAGTCGGGAATCGAAGTCCGGGAATCGCATAACTGTACCGTTTAACCTAATAATTGGTACATAAATTTATAATAAGGAACCGCCGTTTTCTTGTTAAGGTTTATCACCTAATAAAAATTCACCCATTTTTAATAATTGATTAAAATCAACCCTTAATTAAATTAACTCCCCCCTCACTGCACTTAATCCCCTTTTCAATGAACCGTTTCGTGGGATGGGTATACGCAGTTCTTAGTGATGTTTTCCATGGTCCAGTCTTGGTTTATCATAGATGTCGTATTGATATGTGTTGGATATGGTATGGTTTTGGTTTCCTATCTTAGTTACGGTTACGGGTACGGTATGCAGTTTTTTTTTCTTTTATTGCCTGATACGGGGTTCAGGGTGTTTGTCTGATGCATCGCATGAAGCTTTCGGTCGCATTTGTCTCGAGGTCATGTCAAATTTTTTCTAGGATGTGGTTTGCTTGGGATTAGTAGGTCGTGTTACGTTTTGATTGGTAATTCTCTTATCCTTGGTTTTTTGTCTGTTGCTTTGCAGGCATTCTCCTTGATTGTCTGTGTTTGTGGTGTGTGTGTAACCATCTGAATGGCGCCTTCTCATGCTCCTCCCCCTATCCAGTACGTCCCACTAGTTAGTAGGGATTACTCGTCCCTACTTACTTTTGAGCCCCTCACGAAGGCAGGATTTGCTGCTTTTGTGGCCACTCCTTTTCCATTACTTCCAGAGGATCCGTCCGTATGTGATGAGTTCCTGGCCTCTTACAGCAAGAAGACAGGAGTAGTCCAACGCATGTCTATGACATTGACGTCTCGAGGCTTAGGGAAGGCTCTGTCCTTACCCTTCAAAGGAGAACCTTTTGTGACCACTCATCAGCTCTTCTCTAATGAAGAGATTCTTAAGCTGTTGCAGAAGCAGACAAGGGAAGTCCTTGATGTTAAGAAAGTGATAAACTCTTCAGGAGTTTCGTTTTCTATGATCACTGATCCCGTCTGGAAGACCATGTGCCAGTTCCTTCAGGACAGGTTCATGCCTGCCAAAACGCCATCCCACTATTTGTCCAAAGAGCTTTTCACAGCTTCCAGGATGGTGCTAAAAGGAGTTGCCATTGATTGGAGCACATACCTCCTTACTAAGATGGATCAGCATTTTGTTAAAGTCACGAGGGGTAATGTTACCAATGTTACCTATGGATCCTATTTGTCTGCCTTCTTGACCTATTCAGGTTTACAGAAGACTATACCTCCACCTCCAGCATCAGATCCAGTACCTCCTCCTCCACCTTCAGAAGAGTCAGAACCTATTGACATTGAGGATGATGATTCTCCGCCTCCCCTGGTCATACAACGTAAACGCTTGAAGAGGGTAGCGGACAAAGCCCCTGCTGTACTTCCCTCAGTGCCTATCCCTGCTACTTCTGGCAGTGAACTCCCTGGGTATCTCACTTGCAATAACCTATTCAGAGCACATAGAGAAGGATCCTTGGAGATCTCAGTTCCTTTCCTAAACAGTCTCGTTTCAGGAGATGCCATTCCTTTCCTCTGCAAGGATATTCAAAGTTCCATTGAGTTGTCAGTGACAGCCTGTGTTCAACAGCTGTACGCATCTTTCTATGAGGAGCTCATGCAGTCCAAAGACCAGTTGCATAAGGCAACATCTGAGTTAGCTTCTGCTAAGGATACCCTAGCAGATCTATTTAAGCAAATGGAACAGCAAACCCAACTGGTTGCCATTCAAAGTGATGAGATTTCTTTATTGAAGACCCAGTTATTCGAGGCTCAGTCACAGGTTACTAGCCTTTCAGCAGAGAAGGAGAGGATGTCCAGTGAAGCGAAAGAATTCCAAGTTCTTTTAGATGACAAGCTTTCAGCTTTACAGATGGCTAATGACACAGTGGCCAACCAAGCCTCCCAAATCCAGCAGTTGCAAGATCAGCTTGCAAAGTCCCGCTCTGTTCCTCCAAGCCCTCCTGTTTCCTTTAATTCCCTCTCTTTCACAGTAGGACTTGGCTGCCTTACAGAGACAGGCTACTTTGTGCCCTCTATTCCAAGACAAAGTGGAAAGATTGCAGTCCAGAATGGACTTGTTATGGTCTACCTTTGAACAGTTTCAGGAATATGTCTTACCTGACCATTCTTTCTTTGTCTACTACCATTTACAGAAGCTGGTCTTCTATATGAAGCTTTCCACGATGGATTTACCTTTTCCAGAGGATGGCTGGAGTGGGGCTTGGTCTGCTGAGTTGTTGACAGAGGTAGTCAGAATGGTCTTTGAAGATTGTGTCACGCCAGACACCATGCTGATGTCATACATGTATCTCCGAGGAGATTTGTTAATTCCAGATGAGGTAGATATGGCATGGTATGTGGGGGATGTGGTCTTACAGGCTGTTCTATATGTCAATCATTTGGAGTTGCGCATAGCTGATATGTTTCAGAGTTATTCCTCCAAAGTGGCTGATTGTCAGGATAGTTTGTGGCATCCTATGATTGATTCAGTGGTCCTCAATCAAAGACAAAACACAGCTCCTACCTTTGCCCAGAGTACTAACCAACTGAGGATGGATCTCTTAACCTATCTTTCCAAACATAATCCATTTGATGCTACTTTCTTTAATGCCTATCATAGACGATCTCTCTTAGGACCTTCTGTTCCTACCCTCCTCTATTATCAACAAATGGCTCACCGTTATGCTATATATTTTTCCCTTTGTCAAACAAATTCCACAGTAATTTTACCACTTCTTTTCCAACCTTCCAATTTCCCTCAAATACCTATTTTCACTTACTGTTCCTTTATTGAGGATAGGGTATTTTCCCCTTCTCCACCCTGTCCTTCACCCCTCATCAATGTACCCTCTACATTTCCTATTTATCAGTTAACACCGTTCCTTAGTGATTCCTTACAAATTTCTGCCACTCCTTCTTTAACCTTTTCTTCCTTTTATGATTTTTCCTATCCTTCCCTACATCCACTTTCCCTTATTCCATTACCCTCTCCTAACACTTCCATATCTCAACCACCTCAGTTGGTTAGTGACTGTGCCGGTTTTGATAATCAGATTTCCAGAAGAAGGGGATGGAGTTCGGATGATTGCCTTACAGGACCGCAGATTAATTGGCCAGTAATTCCAGGGGAATGGACAGCTTCAAGTCACGCTTATCAAAACTATGTTCATTTTGCCCAACAATATTCACAGTCTGCAGATCCCTCAGTGAGATTAACTGCTCACTTTGCTTGGTACCTGGCGTATATGCATAGGCACTCTCATACTGATTCAAAGTCTATCCCAAAGTTGTGCATGAATGTCAATGTTAGCATTGATTCCCAACAGCTGGAGATATTGTATTTTCATGCCCTCTGTTTGCCTAGCAGATACCTCGTCCTATTGGAAAGGATGTGTTGTCTCCAATTTTTTCAAAATCCTCCTAAAAACTTTGTAGATGAATCCTTATCTATGGATCGATTCAGACAACATCAATCTTTTAAGAGGGATCATCTTCATTGATACCTTTCCAATGTATGGTACAAGCTTTTTAATGCCAAACTCTTCTTTTTGAAGAAGTCATTCAGATGGTTGTGTATTAGTGTGTTTGTGTTGTGAGTTTATTTATGTCAAACGAACGTGGTGGTTTTCTGTTGGATTTTGTGTACGAGCTATGTTTTGGAGATTTGTCGAGTTGGGGTCGTGGTTGGAGAGTTGAAGCAGAAGATGAAGATGATGAAGAAGAAGCAAACTCTTATATCCTTTACAAATTTGTGGAGATTTTTAGTTTGATAAGAGGTGTTAATGTATAAAGAGTTTTCCTTTCTTTGTATTTTTATATCAGAAATAGATTATAAGATGGGGTCGTGGTGGATGGCTTCTTTTTGAAAAGATATTGAAGATCAAAGTTGAGCTTTTCCTTGAACTTGTATTACCTTTTTCCTGGGTCGCGAGGACGCTTCCTTATTAAGTGTGGGGATATGTTGAGTGTTGAAATGACTTGTTTTTTGGCTGATTTTTGTTGTTTTTGAGAGCTGAATGGTTGATTTTATGAGATGATTGATTGATTAGGAAATTGATTGAGAGTGTTTTGGATGATATTGATTGTGTTTTGGAAGTTCATGATGATTGTTGATGGTTTTGTGATGTTCTGATAGGTTCTGTATACCTTCTGTTTTGTTCTGTTTTGGTCTGTTTTGTTCTGATTGTCTTCTGTAAGGAGGGATGGAGTATTGATTAATGAAGAATGAGATATTGTGAAAGCTTATTGAATGGTTTGTGAGAGTTTGGAATGGGTCGAGAGTAAGTTATGTGGTTTTGATGACCTTCTGTAACCTTCTGTAGGTCTTCTGTAGAGCTTATGCTTCTGTTCTCTCTCTGTTCTGTTCTGTACTGTAGCTGTTCTGGTACTGTTCTGTAGACTGTTCTGTATGCTTCTGTAAGTGTTCTGTGGAATGTATGTGTGATTTTGGGAAAGTTTTCTAGTCTTGGAAAGAGGTGAATACAAGTGCAAAAGAGTTGAAGGAAGTGGAAGAAGTAGCTGCTGAAGACTCAAGAGAAGACTAGAGTGAAGTGACAGTAGTGAGCTGTGAAGAGACACTGTAGTGGCTCTGGTGACCTTTCATATCAGACATACCTCTTGGGAGGGGTATCCACGACCTAAGAGTGATTATTGAGAGTAATTTTTGAGAGATTGTAGTAAGGATATGATGTATTATTGATGGAGTGTGTGAGAAAGAGTCAGAGATAGCCAATTCTATTGAAACAGAGTGATTGTATATGAGAGATTGAGAGAGAAGACTATGAAGATATTGAAGATGAATACTATGTGATGTATTTCCATTCAAGGATGGTGTACTTCTTTGCTTTCTTTGTTCTATTGATGGATTTTGTGAAGATGTTGAAGAATATGGTTGATTCTATTAAAAACCGTGGGAGATTTACATGATGCTGCATGAAGATTTGTTGTGCCTGGTGTTCTTTTCTTCATTGTGACAATATGAAACATGATAAACAAGCTTGTTGATGTTACAAGATAGATTTTCTTGCAAGAGAATTCCCTTTTCCTTGGTGTTCCTCTCAGGGCTCCAAAAAATAATCAAAAAACCCGTAACATGCAAGCAAGTAAGTGATATGCGTCATTTTTATAAAGGAATTTTGCTTCTTTTTTATTTTTGATGATTGAAATGGAATTCATATGGAACAAAAATTTGTTTGGATCTTGTTTGCATAGAAAAAATGTAGACCCATAATGATAAATAGTTGTAATAATTAAATTATAACTCAAAAAGCGCATTTTTAGTGTAAAAATGAAGGTTTTATTGGTTTCGAGTGGAAAAAAGAGATGCACATGGGATAAAATTCTAATACAAAATATCTTTCAGCTATCATAATCAATCCATAGTCACAAATAAGAAAATAACCTATTTTTATGCATAAATAGATAGTAGAAAATAGCAAAAAATGAAAGAAAACGGGTTTTGGGGCTTATAAAAATGCGAAAAATTATGGTTAGTGTCCGTGCATGTTTGGAAAGGGTTGAGGTATGGGTTGAGCCTAAACTCACCCTTGTCTTTATGTTCTAGTGCGTTTTCATTGCTTTATACGTTGAAAACGATAAAAAATAATACCCTACACATATGCAACACAGCATAACCTAAGTGTTAGAGGGAAAGGGTGATGTTAATAGATTGAAAGGGCTGAGAGGATTTTGAATCTTTGAAAAATTTGATTGTGCATTGCATTTATAATTGTGATAACTCAGTTTAAGAAGCTAGTAGCACGAGAAATCGGTGCTAGTCTCCATATATCGAAGCATACGTTTAGTGAAAATAATGAAAGGGTTGTTTTTCCACATCACAAAGTGCTGATTTGATGAATATTTTTTGTGCACTAGGATCATATGCACTATGCATGACGAATGCTATGTTATTGATCCTGGATTGCATAGCAATTGTCTTTGTAGGATATGACTTATACGTGGAGTGGAAAGGAACCTAAGCTATAGGTTAATCGTTCATTTTTTAAGGGAATTATTTGGTAAGGACACATAGTATCTCCTAGAATACATTCAAAATGAAAGAGTGGATTTTGTATCGTGTGTACTTTTTGTTGAAGTGACACATATTGGGGCCAATCCTCGAGGTTTAGGAGAGTCGCAGTGGAGCTGCGGCCAGCCAAGAGGTGTTTCCTTATGTTTGTGTTACAAGGCACTATGCATATATGTTATGGGATCTCCCTCTAAGGAGAAGGGAAGCTAAACGTTGGGCTACATATCAGCTACTACAAACGCATAATTAAGTCTATCTAGTATACATCAGTGTATTACAAATGCTCTTGGCTTGCGAGGCCATGTGGTGGGGTTGTCCATTGTGTGCATGAGGTAAGGCTAGTGCCATAGCCAGTGCCAGCCCATTTTAGGTCCCATCAGAGATATAGGAACTTCAAAGGTAGAGTTTAGAGATGGAGTCATGGGCTAGAACTGAGTTGAGAGAGAGCAAAGGAGAGCTAAGCCGAGTTGTGAGCCATGCCCGACTGGGCTTCGATACCATGTTAAATATGTGGGATCTAGAGCATGGCAGATGTGGAAACTATGGAGGTTGGAAGAGAAAGAGTGAGTTCATGAAGACATTTACATGACTGACTGTTACACAAGTGAATTAGGTTCCAAAATGGAAGCTTGGACTCATAAACACAATCTTGTGTATTGATTGACAATGATATAGAGACTTTATTGAAGGACAAAAATACTATGACATTGCATTAGAAAAGAGTGGAAGTACAATGCTTCATAGAAAACTAAATGGTAGCACTTCTCCTACTGTGCATATGGGATTCTAGTCTTGAGCCCTCACTGCTCCTTACAAACAGACTGAAGTAGGTGTGATTGCAAACATCTCAATAGAACCTTGCTCAACTAAGTGCCGTTGATCTATCTGAGGAGATACCTCTTGAAGATGAAGCTGCTTTGTGATGTGTCTCTATTGGTTGTCTATCAACAATGGTGGCCTATCTTGTATTATTGGACTATGTTGTAGCTAAAAACTTAGTAACAACCCTCTATCTAGGCAGAACTCGTTGTGGGGACTTCTATCTCATGGATCTCAACAAAATATTGCTCAACTAAGTGTCATTGCTCTATCCAAGGAGACACCTCTTGAAGATGAAGTTGCTTTGTGATGTGTTTCTATTGGTTGTCTATCAACAATGGTGGCCTATCTTGTATTATTGGACTATGTTGTAGCTAAAAACTTAGTAACAACCCTCTATCTAGGCAGAACTCGTTGTGGGGACTCCTATCTCATGGATCTCAACAAAATATTGCTCAACTAAGTGCCGTTGATCTATCCAAGGAGATACCTCTTGTAGATGAAGTTGCTTTGTGATATGTTTCTATTGGTTATCTATCAACAATGGTGGCCTATCTTGTATTAGTGGACTATGTTGTAGCTAAAACCTTAGTAAAAACCCTCTATCTAGGCAGAACTAGTTGTGGGGACTCCTATCTCATGGAATAATTACTCTACACCTTTGAAGCTCTAAGAAAAAGAATCCCAAACATCTCTCGGTCCTCAAATTAGATCACCTTTTGTATAAGGCCAAAACTCTCTCAAAACAAACAATGGTATATGTCTTGAATGTCGTAGTATACCATACATTGATAGATGTAATGCTCCTCTATCTTTAGCTCTCTCTCACAAAGTTGGCACATGCGATCTTCTATCTCCATACCTTGCCATATTCTTGTCTCAATCCTTAGATGATGTGTTGAGGCATGGATCTATCCAATAGCTATATGTAGCCCATGTGGTACTTGGGTATCCATATAGCTAAGACAATGAACCCATCCTCAAAGAGCTGAAGGAAGCGAATTTGGTAGTGTGCCATCCTTGTGCTATGTGGAAAAAGGGGTTTAATCTAGGTCCTCTCAACTTGTAGTCTCAATATTTTAACTTCGATCACATGGTTCAAATATGATCAATTGAGTTCAAGTGTAGGGCGATCCAATTTGTAATCATAGAGGGTAGGCTATAAATATGCAAAGCATGCATGCTCATACATGTATCCATTTGAGCATATCAACAATGTCTATCACCTTATGGTGCTAATTGTCTAAATGGAGCCAATGCTAGCCACGGGTATCTATCTTGAGGAAGCTCCCATAATCTATCTATAAAAGTTATTGAAAGCAGGGCCTTAACCACCATAGGTGCTATGCCATCTCTACTTTGATGATCTCATGTGGGGTTGATCTCTTTTCTCATATTGTATGTGAAATCATAATCACCAATGGTCACTTCACATGCTCCCATCCATCATAAAACTACCTCTCTAGTCCATCATGATCTATTTATGGTTGTATCCTTGTCTGATAGAGGCTTGGGCCCCATATGGCTTCCCCATAGAGGCGTGTGGGTGTAACCAATGTATCAAAAAGACACAGTTTGGTGCATGGTTCATGGAATTGTATATGTGCACATTGTTTCTCTAGTGCACCTAATGCTACGTTTGCTAGTTGAGCCTTTCATGTATCTTCCAAGAAAAATGTGGCCTTTTTAAAGTGACTCCTTAGTATACATATTGTTAGACAGTCTCCATTGATACTCCATTAGATGCGAATTGATGCTCAAATCTCATTACCCAAGTGACTGAGGTGTTGAATGTCATAACCTTGGTTTTCTCAAGATTCATCCTAAGGTTTCTATCTTTGTAGAAAGTTGATAGTACATCCAAGTGTCTCTATAGTCCCTTAGGTGAGTTAGATATAAACTCTCATATGCATAGAGTAGTGTTAGTATTAACACCCCAACTAGAGTGGCTCTAGCTCCTTCCTCTCAATCAATATAATCAAAAACCTCCTCTATGTAGAGCCCAAACAAAGTGGGTGAGAGTGGGTATCCATGTTTCACTCTAATAGTGCTACACAATGAGGCTGAGAGACCCCTTGGGGCATGTAACTCTACTTGTCACTGTCTCTTATATGGCATAAATCTTCCACTATATCTCCTTAGGGACACCAATATCCCATAGTGTCCTCATAAGTCTAGTGCATGGCACCACATCAAATGCCTTATGAAGATCTACAAAACAACAATATATCTTTTTGTTTTTTTGCATGCTCAACCTTCCTCAATAATCACCCTTAGTGTGAAAATCTAGTTAAATGTGGTATATGCTTATCTAAAACCAACTTGACCTCTTGACCTTTTTCCATGCCTCTCAACCTAGTTGCTCAAGGATTGCCCTATAATAGAGCCATATATCTTATCTAGCACATGGCCAATCATACTGGTCAAGTAATTACTAGGTATCATATGATCTCCACTCTTAAATAATATTATAATTATATGATCTAACCAACTAGTTGAAATTCTCTCACAAACTTTCCTATTGAAAATATGAGCAAGCACTGGTGTTGGAATGTCACAAGCATGTGCAAAGTTCTTTACCACTAAGCCTTCATGATCATGGGTTGTCCCATTCTTTAACCTCCATATGGTATGTTTAACTCTCTTGTCTGTGAAAAATTTGCATTATGTTGGTCTAGAAATTGAGGGGAGATACATAAGATCCTAATCTCAGACATCATATAACCTGCAAGTATATCCATGCTAGTTATTAGGTCTAGTAGTCTATATTAGCAGGTTGACTCTCATGAAGCCTTCTCCATACCATTTTGCTATCTTATCCCAAGAACATAGAATAGATCTCAATTTCCAATTTAGCTAAGTATTTCTATTTCTTTTTTAACATTAGGCATCTAAATAATGTCCAAGCATGCTTATGTGTGAATACACAAAGTGCCACTTCTCATTGGAGTTGTGTCCATGTTTCTTTGCGTTCATCATCATACCAATTATTCTATGGAGCTGAGCCTCATGGTGGCATAGTAGATGGCACATTGTGTGGAAATGCATGGGCTATTGAAATATGGAATATTTTAGCTTGATCTCTTGTGAATGCATCCAATTGAATATGTGGATATTGCTCCATTAATGCACTTCAAACTATAGTATTACATACATGTGAGGGTGCCTCTGCAAATTCATAATGTGGAAATATAGGTACATATGATTGTATCTCTTATGTACGATGATATGTCATAGTGAAGTTCAAAATAGCATGATTTGTTGCTAAGATAATCAGCATGGTTGAGATTTCAAAACTCTTTATGTCTGGTGTTAAGATTGGTGAACCAGCCAAGTAATCCACATTACTCACTCCTTTCTTACTATTCCAGCATGTGAAACCTTTTGATCCTAGCCATTGTGATAGTTCATTCAGGATGGCTAGATTATGCACACTCCCTAATGCTTGTAGTTGTGTTTTAGATTCTGTTAACGCTCCATCTTGGGCTAATCCAACTAACCCCACCTCCTCTAGTGTAAGTTCTCAGAACATTTCATTACTCATCTTAGGGAAAGATGATTTTCTATTTTGTGTATGGGCATTGAAATCTCCTATTGGTAAGACATCCTCGATGTTCATGAAATTCATGATGCCCTCATAGAGTGCAACATATGGGGACCTATCTCTAGTAGCAAATCTAGAGTATACTAGAGGGAAGTAACATACTGTAATGTAGATGTCCCTAGGTCTATTTATAAGCACTCTAATACACATGTATGTTGCTTCCACATCTCTATGCACCACATGGACCATATTTCAAAGCTCTTCTCTAAACAAAATTGCTACATCAAGTGATCCCCTCATCCCTCCAGACCTCCTAGGATGAGGTTGATATGTAATTTCCCGCCAATATTAACATACATAAGGTAATCTACTACCCACTCATTGGTTTGTCTTTGTGCACATATGAATGCATGAGTTTGGGAATGTATCCTCCTCAAAGTACTATGAATCGAGTATCAAAGCTCCAATACATTGCCAAACCGCCATATGCAAGGTCTCATAGGGTGTGCAGCACGTGTTCTTTCCTATGTGCCACTTAGGTACGTGTAAGATCCTCATCCAAAAATATGTTTTTCCATTTGAGTGCTTTCTTATATGCCAAGAATGCTCTCTTTTTATTCATATCCATAAATTTTACGACTAGAATCTTCCCTTGGCTGTCCCCTTTTTTACCAACACACCATGTATCCATGATAGGTACCTTTGTTGCTCCCATTTTATTACTTAAAGATTTTGAATTATCATGTGGGGTGCCTTTTTTAGCCCATCCTACATTCCTTACTTGGAGTTACATATTTTCCTTTTTGTCTCTTCCTCAAGTGTGTCATTTATCATTTCCACTTTGTTCTCTAACACTCCTTTATGCTTTGAGAGAGAGAGAGAGAGAGTGTGTGTGTGTGTGTGTGAGTGAGTGAGTGAGTGTGTTTTCCAATTGCAACACAATTTGTAAGCTTACAACCTTTATTTTTCATGGTGGATACAAAAACTTAAATTCATCCTTTGGCATATCCACATCTCCATTTTGTATAGGGACTTTTATGACAGGACATTGAGAAACATTATCAATGGCCACAAGTGATATGTCATACTTACACGACGAATCATTTGGTTTATATCATCTTGCACCTCCATTAGACAAAAGCGAGATCATCCCATGGTGAGGTTTCATATCTTAAAATTGTTGTGTTTGATTTTTATCATTATGTTTGGGAGACTTGACCATAAAAGGTAATGTAACTACATGTGCCCCTCATGGAAGATGATGTTAATGTCATCATTGATGCAGATCTCCCTTATACACAGAAATCAAGTGGTTTTTTGTTTTTAACATATGAGATTTCTTAACATCCTTTGCCTACTAATCTTCATGAGATGAGATATTGTGAGATTATCCTTTGTCTCCTTATTTGTGATGTTTAGTGTAGACTTATGATTGCAAACTATATGGATAAGAGGGGTCTCTTTCTAGAGATTGAGAGATTTTTAGCTTTTGGGATACTCGATATTTCATTGATCCTTCCATCATACCAAATGATGGGCATGGCCTATTTATTGCATATGATGTATATAATCCATGTAATTCAAAGGTCACATTGATGTCTTTTTGTGGTTCTATATATCATTGGAGTCCATGTCATTTGTTTGCCATGTACATTCAGAGCATTAGTACCTGTGGGATTTTTACTAATGTGGCCTCTCCATCCAAATGAGGTCTTAGGAATCATGAGAAAGAACATTTGTATATTGATGGTGCTAGAAATTTTTCCCAAGAGAACATAGCAAGCTTAATTAACAGTAGCCAAGGAAGAAGTGCAAGAACCAATTATATTTTTATTGATTGTATAAATGATGATGAGTTTGGGTATATATCTTCAGATATCCCTATCTACATAGTAGTTAAGGCCATCACATCATTGCATAATAGGGATGAGTTAATGGTTAACTATGGGTGATAAAGGCCTCCAAGAGTTCCTATTGATTGGGCAATTGTAAATGAAAGAGAACCTTTTAACTCATTACATTAGCTTGAAACATGCTCTTTTTATTAGTGTGAAAAAGGCTCTTGTAAATGATGTAGAGTATGGTAATTCACTAGCATTAGCTACACTAGGTAAGCAAATTCTTAATTATTATGTCTATTACCCTAGCCTTTGTCACTTGCTTTCTGGTTTCTAGATCAAGTAGCCACTTTCATACTCAGGGAAGTTACTATATGTATATCCTCTACATCACGTGCGTTCAAGGCCTATTCCTTATCTGTGAAATTTTCCTAAATAAAACATAACCCTTTTGTATTCAATCTGTAAATAACCCCTTTATATTATACCCTTCTATATGTGAAAAATGTATAAAAATGGTATTTTAAAAATATCTTATTTTGAACCCACGTAATGCATACATATATTAATGAGTAACTTACCCGAAACCTTGCAACCATAAAATGGGGGGTCAAATGAACTTTAATCAATGAACAAACACTTGCATTAGATTTCCGGCATCAAAATACACCTAGGAAAACTCTAACTCCTTGATCCATGATAGACACATTTTTCACCAAAAATGCCTCTTTTATGGATCTCGGTCCACTTGTACTCTTTAAATTCGGCTATAAAGTTCACCTCTCTTAGATTCACTCCCCATTGAATGAGTGGAATGCAAATGATGCTTCCAGAATTCTGGAGAAGCTTTCTACTCTTCAGATACAGCCTCACTGTGAAGAATGGAACAACATCAAAAGGTTGTATCGTTTGTTGGTGCTATCTAGACTGGGACCATTGTGTGCGGCCTAATACTAGAACTACCTTAGGCGGACCATGTAAATATGTATGCATTCAGCCTCTTTGAAATAGTACAAGAATTATGTAAAATATGAGCATCTTTATATGGCTATACTTAAAATGTGCATTTTACACATTTGCTTAGCTTTTTCAGTTTACCTAAGAAAATCATGGTTGCAAATCATTTGGATAAGTTACATCTTTCTCATGTGCTTGAAGTGTTAGCATGATATTCATGGAGTTAGGAGAGTATGTCTTGACTAAGCAATCATTGTGCAAAGAAAACATGCTTTACTTGTATCTCATTAATAAAGCTTGTGCGATATATACAATAGAATGCACCACAAAAATTGTGGTTTGAGGCCTAAAAAGCAAGCAAGTATATGCCATGTGATACATTTTGCATTATCTAGATGATATAATGGCACACTATACACACTATATTTAATAAGTTTGAAAAGTTGAAGCTACCATGCATAGATGGGTTCACAATAAAATTTTATGTGTTTCTAATTTATGTAACTCCTGTAACCTACAATCTATACTTGTTTGCTACTATAGGGATACATTTAAAAGTTGTTCTTGAAGAACAATACTCATTTTCACAAACACACACACACACACACACAGGGAACAATACTCTTCTCTCTCTCTCTCTCTCTCTCTCTCTCTCTCTCTCTCTCTCTCTCTCTCTCTCTCTCTCTCTCTCTCTCTCTCTCTCTCTCTCTCTCTCTCTCTCTCTCTCTCTCTCATAGAGGGAGGGAGCACTTGTGTTATGGTCTTTCAATAGGACTCTTGTAGAGCTAATGTCACTTCAGTTCTAAGTTGACCATACTAAGATAATGTGTTACAAAGTTGGCTCTTATATTAATCTTGTGAGATAGCTAAAGATGTATTTAGTATGAATTTTGGCGTAAAGAAAAGCTCTAAATGTATGCTAATAAACAAGGTATTTGGTATGTGTAGTACATGTGTATCAATTAAAAACTACTAATGCAACTACTATTGGCATAGGTTCCACATCATGATTTGGAGAATGACATGCACTTATCAATACAAGGTAAGGTGTTTCTTGATTCTTATTAGAATATATGAGGATTTTGTGCAAGAATGACCAAGAATGTATGAAAGGCTTAGAAATCAATATGCATAGTTATCAACAAAGACACCAACAATCATGATATTGGTGATGGTATGATCAATTTAATTGAGTACTGTTTTGTAAATAGTGAAGAATACCAAGAAGGCAATGAGTATTGAGATGCCAAGGTCAACATAGAATGACACTCACATACTTGGGTGATCGTTTCCACATTTATACCACTGAGATGGTTGGTACCTATATTGGCATATCATTCCAGTGATACTTTATAGCTGGGCTCCTACCCGAGTTATGGGATATCTATCTAGTTGTCTTTCTAAGCATGCTCACACTATGGACCATTTGTTTATTATGTATGTGGCACCCTCTCTTATTCTTGTTAGATTGTTAAAGTGAAGAAGAAGAAGAATAAGAAGAAGAAATATCGGGGTTTTCAGCTTTCTATCTTGTGTGTTTTTTGTGTGCATCATATGTCTTGCAAGAGATCAAGCTTCCTCTCTCCCCCCCATCTTTTCATGGTATCAAAGTAGCATTCAGGCAAGGAGTTGTGAGCCGCAAGTAGAAGAGTATACAACAAAGCCCTATTGTGGAGCTAACTTTGTGAATTTGGAGTGCTCAAGGGAGTGTCTCAAACCTTAGGTCTAAGCTTGTGTAATTGGATTTGAATTTTAGGCACATTTTGACCTTCATTCGAGAGTTAGAGATTGTTCTTGTGCAAATCGAGTAAGATATCAAAACTCTATAAACCTTTTCATTTCACAAATAGGCTACATGTGTTGTGTGTGACTGGCACACGGTATTTTGATGTTGTTAGCCATTACAGTTGTTGCTCAAGGTATGCTTATGTACTAAGTTCGGTACAAGTGGCAATTTACTTGGATTAACATGTTATGATAAAAGCTAATTTTTGAGTTTTGCTACACACTATCTGAGGGGTTTAATCATATTGTCAGTGACTTGACAAGCATAACTTCCAAGCTTGGAAGTCTAGATTGACCAATTTCCCTATGGGCAAAGGTTATGAAGATTACATTAAAGGAGGTAATGCTAAGGCTTGAGACTTGCTAGAGGAGGTAATTGTAAGGCTTGAGACTTACTAGAGGAAAATGCCACATGTACTGCGCAAACCAAGGCATTTAAGGAATGAAACCGGGGTGCTTACCTTGTATGTGGATGATTTGATTGTTGGAGGTGATAATGTGCAAGAGGTGGAGCATATGAAGAGTCTTCTCAAGCAAAAATTTGAAGAGTATAGAGGTACTACTATGGCAGCATGTGAAGTAGCTTGCAAGAGGTGGAGCATATGAAGAGTATAGAGGTACTACTATGGCAGAATGTGAAGTAGCTTGCATTCAAAGCTACTTGATGATTTGGGGATACAAATAGGTATTGTGGCAATATGAGTAGCATTTAGTTAGCTAGGAACCTAGTGTTTCCTACACACACGAAATACATTGAGGTTCATTACCATTTCGTCAAAGAGTGGGTCTTGGTAGGTGACATTTATCTCATATATATGAGCACAAAATGACATTTTCTACTTGCTTCATGTAGTAAGCATACTTTTCAAATTCGTGAACTATTAGAACTTATGGATTGGAGATATACAAATATAAGCAATGATGACATTATGTGGATCTTGATCGATCATTTTGCCTTAAAGCACGTTGATGCTACATGGCTAGAGTTTGGAATGGATCCATACAACATCAAGATGGGTATAGTTTGGTGTCAACCCCTTCTTAATGTGCTTAAGAAAATGCCAACATGGCTATTTATGGGGATAAAATACAACGTTGTCCCTTTTCTTTACATAAAAAAGAGCACATAATATTATCTTTATAGACCTTGGGTACACACCGAGTAAATGACATAAATATATATTTGTAGCAGCTTCATATCAACCACCTATAGGTTTTATGGAACATGATAGATGTGATCAAGGTGTCAAGTTACAAGGAAAATGGAGAGAGAGAGAGAGAGAGAGAGAGAGAGAGAGAGAGAGAGAGAGAGAGAGAGAGAGAGAGAGAGAGAGAGAGAGAGAGAGAGAGAGAGAGAGAGAGAGAGAGAGAGAGAGAGAGGATGCTATATTTGTGATGCCTCCATAGCTCTCTTGTGAGTAGCATCTTATTATCTTATCACTCAAAGAATAAAGAATGAGTGTGCACATATATAGTTAGGGATAGTGAGTAAGATGGGCAGCCAGTCACATTCTCCTTTATCCCAATAACCTTTTATTTAAAGGCTAGTGTGTCTTTAAGGAGGAGGATAAAAGAATGATATAATATATGAGGCAAAATGTATGTGAGTTACCCTCACCCAATGCCCATAAATTCCCTACAATGTGCAAACTTTTCAAAGTGTAGAATCTTGGTAAAAAGAAAGTTGTAGGGCTATTGTTAGTATGAACTTTGACAAGCCCAACTCACTTATCCTCAAGCACCTTATAAATATAGTGATACCTCACTTGTATATGCATGGTTTTTCCATGAAATATAGGATTCTTTACCAACATGATGACACTCTAACTATCACTATTAATAATGGCATGTATTCATTAATGCCCAAGTCTCCCACTAGATGAGTAAGCCATATGGCTTCTTTGCATATATTTGTATAGTTTCAATATACTTAGCTTTAATGGTAGATAATGCCATGAATTTTTGCAAGCAAGACACCCATGAGATTATACTACCATATGAGGTAAAAACATATCTAGCGGTTGACTTTCTATTGGCAACATTCCTTGTATAGTCTATGACTATGTATCCAAGCACACCACTACTACTTCTCCTAAAGCATACACACATATCTCTTGTACCACTCAAGTACCTCCTCTAGATGTCTTTCACTATTTTCAATGCTTCTTACCTGGATTTGACATGTACTTTCTCAATACTCCTTGCAAATGCAATATCCAAGTGAGTGGTAATCATAGTATACACATGAGGCTACCTACACATAATAAATGTGGAACTTTGGCCATTTCAGCCTTCTCCTCATCAAATTTGGGACAATCATTAGCACTAAGTTTTATATATGGAGGAAATGGAGTACTAATTGCCTTCCCTCCTCTATATTGAAATAGTGCAATACTTTATTGACACAATCATTTTGGGACAAATAGAGAAATCTCTTTGTTCTATCCTTATTATGCACATAGTAAGAATGTGATTTGCATGTTCCAAATCCTTTATTTCAAAGGTTTCAATTAACTATTTCTTCAAGGCATCAATTTAAACTTGTTTTTCCTATCCTATCAATATATCATGCACATAAAGGATCAATACTATTCATCTACTATCTTTAACCTTTTTAGTATCCTCTACTTGCTCCATGTAGATCTCATGATGAAGATCACCATTTAGAAATGCTAATTTAACATCCAATCATAGAAGGTCAATATCATCTTTAGCTACCATAGTAAACATAATGTGAAGAGTAGTCAATTTCACCATCACAAGTAAAAAGATCTCATCAAAGGCCATAAGTTTTCTTGGTTAAAACCTTTGGCCACTAATATTGCCTTGTACTTAAGTTTAAATTATACGTAACCTTCAACTTATAGATCCACTTGGATGACAAAGCATTTTTTCCCTTTGGAAAAGAAACCAACTAACAAGTCTACTTCTTCATAATGGAATCCATTTTTGACTGCATAGCTAGCTCCCACTTAAGCTTATAATCATGAATCATGGCTGCTTTATAATAAGATGGCTCCCCAAAATTAGTCAACATTATATAGTCAACCCCAAGCCAAAACCTTTTAGGGGGATGAGAGATATGAGAAAATCTATGTAGCATAATAGACTAACTTAGAGTGAGAATTTCAACCTCCACTCTTTCTTTATAAGGTACCATAAGACTCTTAATCTGCACCAACACCTACTCTACATGGCAAAATAATAGGTGGCACTGAAACTTGGAAAGTAATCTGTCTTATTTTGACTTTCCTAAGAGGCTACATATGCATCTTCTTCTCATTGAAGATCACATTGCTACTACAAATAATGTTTCTACCTTCGGGATCTCAAAGGCGATAACCCATCTTGCTACTCACACTGTAGCCCAAAAAGATACATTTTGGTTCAAACTTACTAAACTTTTCCTTTAGCAGATGCACATAAGTTGCCTGATTATGCCTCTTTAGGAATGCCACCATCCAAAGTAGTATTAGTCAACTTGTTCAACAAATGTACAGTAGTCTCACCATAGCCTTAGCCCAAAATCCTTAAGTAAGACTAGCATTAGACAATATACTCAACATCCTTTTATTTATTGTCATATTCATACTCTTTGAAATACCAAAAGGATTACTAGGTGCTACGAGTTCTCTTTTATTCCACTTGCTTCATTAAAATTGTTGAAATCACGAGAGGCATATTCTTCACTATTATGAGTTCTTTTGAGACATTTAAGTCTCTTGCTAGATCGATTTTCTGAAAAAGTGCCAAATTTTTTTGAAAACAAAGTCTCATCTTTCCTATCCATAGTGAAAGCCCACACTTTCCTAATTGCATTGTCAATGAATGAGATAAAACAGGATGCCCTTCCCTATAGGATGTGTAGGCATATGCCCACATATATTTCTATCAATGGTTCACTCCTTCTTCCATTTAAGTTTTTCTTATGGGTTGAATATGCATACTTTTCGTAAATAGAATACTCATAGATAGAAAGATTAGAGAAATCAAGAGATGATAAGTAATCCAAATGAGATAGCATTTCCATTACTTTTTGGACATATGTTCCAAGTACTAATGTCAGAAACATACATTTGACTACTCAATTACTACAATTACATGATTTTTGATAGAAGATTCATGAAGAGGATACAAAGTCTCACATTTTTCTCCTTTAGAAATAAAAAATGATTCATTGTGAAATTGTTATGGATGACTGCAAAAATTAGTAGAGTATCCCAAACAATCTAGCTACTTAGTAGATATCAAGCTCTTAGTAAGATCCTTTCGAGGCATACATGGCATACATTTCGAGGAGTAAGATCCTTTCTAAAAAGCAAACAACACATCACCTGCACCAATTATATCGCATACATAGCCATTACCAAGATGGACTAATCCACGCTTGTTGGGCTGTCGTATGAATAGAACCACTCATTATGAAGAGTCACATGAAAAGATGCACCAAAATCAAGAATATGATCTTGAGCTAATTGTCTATTTGCTCCAACTAGTATGAGTAAAAAGAGTAGAAGTAAATAGCACTTCACCATCATCATTATATAGTCACATCATTGATTTTTTTAATATTTACTTTTTCTTTACAATCTTTCTTATCAACATCCTTATCTTCTTTCTTCTTATCCTTTTTCTCTTGCTTTTATTTGTAACAATCCTTGATATGACCTATTTTACAATAGTGGAAGCATTCAATGTCTTTCTTGGACCTAGATTTTCTAAGTGACCATCCATGATCCTAGTTCTTACTTGTGTACTATTTTCTATCTCTTTCTTCTTGAATTGCCAATGCTCGAACATTTTGCCTTGGTTCATGGATTTTCTATGTATTTCTTTAGCTAATAAACTACCATAACATCATTCAATTTCAACTCACTATTTGGATCTGGAATATAATGTTGAATTTATTAAGGTGGAAAGCGATAGTAGAGCCCTTTTTCATATGCAACTCAAACAAGTTCTTAATGAGATACATCTTATTAGAGGTAGTTTCCTTCTCATAACTGTCACATAGCTTCTTCCATAGGTTGTGTGTAGCAATTTCATTCACAAGTGTAAGATACACAAATTCTATCAAGTGTAACCGTTGTGTTAGGGGATTTGGCCAATGCATCAAGCTTTGACCAATCATCTTTAGACATGTTTGCTAGATTTCCATCTATGTCTCTTATTGTCATCAACTACTTCTTTTGAATAAGGACATCTTGGATTTGATCTTTCTATAGACTAAAGTTAGTACCATAAAAATTTCTAATGTTATATAGTTATATAGTTTCCTATCCATTGCAAGTGATGGAGCCATTTGTGTAAAAGAACAACTAACTATCTAGTGACAGTAATTAAAAAATAAACAACTTACACCATGAAATTGGAAAACTTTTTATAACACTTGCTTAGTGTTATCAGAATTGAGAGAATGTAGAAAATAACCACTGTTTAGCAATAATATATGTACCAATATCCAAACATTGTGAAAATCACTACATATAGTTAAAACATAGTACTATAGTATCAATACTTCCTCATAGATATAGCATTATAACAAATTTCAAATGTTCAGAAGTACATGAGAAGACTGATCTCCATCATAGTCCATCAAGGAATAATATTCTTGCTCATTCATGAGTAAATACATATAGATAGTATGACAATATATGTAACTTAAGAATTTCTATAGCATATACATAAGAGTCTCTATTTGTGTTCTAATATATATTTTCAAGAATGTTGGATACTTCCTTTGGAAACATCTCATTGGCTCAAAGGATATTGACATCTAGAAAGGATTTTAGGGTAGAAAGCTATATATTAACATTGTGGCCCAAACTTTCCACAGGGGAAAATAACATTGAGTATATTCCAACTTCGGTGGTTCTAATGCAGCAATACATTGTGAAGATAAACAAGTAAATATGATCCATTCGCACACCTACAAGATACGGAGTATCATTACAAAACTTATATATAGTAGATAATCCACCTTGTTTTCTCTTAACAGTATACATTTAATGTGTGCAACACATTTTGCTTGTTGCTATTGATGGTTGCCTAACAAAAACATATGATGTATTTTTAATCACTTAGGCACATTGACTAAGTATAATTCAATATCTATCTCTAATTTTTTGAGACCCATGTTGTAAGGGCATATGACTAATTTATTACTCTTTGGTTTTGAGCAAGGGGATCAAAAGCAAACAAATAGACACATAGCTCATTTCACAGAAGAAGATTGAATGCATTGAGCTTGTTTGTTTGATGGAAAGAGATCTACATGCATATTTGACATTCAGATGCATGTTTTTATTCATCTAGTGGAGAAGATTAAGCTTATAGGACCCATCAATACTCGATGGATATTTTTGGTGGAAATATTCATAGGAATACTGAAGAGCTATGTGCATCAAAGAGCAAAGCACAATATTTTCATGATCTATAACTCCGACAAGATGTGAAGTTGAGAAATGTGAGTCTATCAAAGAAGAGGAACACAAGCTAGAAGACTAGAGTTGTCTCCATCAATCTTTTTGTGTATGAGCATATAAATTAGAAAAGCATGCAAGAAAAACATAGATATTAGTAGCAGTAGAGAGTGAATTGACTTGAGTTTGGGGTACGATAATGAGGTAACCCCTTTTCTAAAATCATGTTAGAATTAATATATGTGCAACTTTGCATATTTATATGTGTGTTTGATATGCACACAGGTTTATGCTCTTGGTAGCATGTGGGCATACGGAGGACATTTATGCGTACACAAGATAGAAAAACTTCATCTCACAAAAGTTTGCTCCATCGTTGTATATTTCAATTGTCGCGTGTAAGCACAAAAGGTGAAAACCTCATTGATGCTAAGCTTAGCTATGTCAGCCATATCATTGCAACTTATAAGCTCAACTATGGAGTCATGAAATAGGTATATAGAATTGCTTCCATGTTACGTGTTTTTTCTACATTTATTTAGGTAGAATTTCTTGCTCTTTGAAATATGGTGTTTTGTGATAGGTTATCTTAAAGGTAGATTGGTTCTATGTTGAGTAGAAAGGTACAAATACAAGATTGAGGCTTGAACCCAAAGGTTTTTAGTTTGTCACACTTGAGACCATATTTTAAAGAGCAAACTTGAGTAAATTTGCAAGATTTTGAAGCACTTTTTGAAGATTTGAAGCTAAAAAATAAAGACTCAATACTTAAACTAGATTTGTTTCATAAGTCATTTAAGGTGCAATTCATGGTGCAAATGAAAGGTAAAGGCACATGGATTGGAAAATCGGCTTGGTGGGAAACAATGGAGTGTGTAGTCATCAAATTCATGATAAAACCATATGTTCAAACTTGAATTTTATGTCAAAATGTGTTTATCATGTAGAAAGGGATATAAGACAAATAATGGTAAAAAATGGGCCAATATTTGAAGAAGTGGACCAAATTGACATGTCGTACAAAGTGAGCAACATCCTTATATATACACTACCACCAATATCTTTCTTTGATCTTTGTAAAAGTACCCCAAACACCTCTATGACCAGCCCACAAGCTTTCATGAAATTCTTGCATTACTTTTACTTGTGAAGTTCTGTCATCCAAAACTCGCAATGGCATACCCTATTTCTTTTTAGCATGTTTCCGTAGTATCCATCTTTACAAAAAACCCATACGCTTTCCTCTTGATTTTCTTAAACTCCTCATCTAACCATTCATCTCTCTTTGTTAATGTACTGAGGTATTGACCAATTCTTAGCCACTCTCCTATATATTTGTCTTCCAGAAACACTTCTACACAAGATACAAAACATCTAAAGTGTCTTCTCTTTGTTTTCCAAGCTTCTGTTAATGTTGTAGCAACACCTTGCATTGCTAAATTCACTCTTGAAACATCATTTTCAGTCATAAGAAAGTCATCATCTTCCTCCTCATCCATCATCCCATCTTCATTCTCATAACGTGCTCGAGATAACATGTCTGCCACTGGGTTAGATAAGAAAAGTGGAAGGTGATGTAGAGGCTTGGGCTAGATAAGAAAATGAGTGAAGCATATCTGGATAGCTCAAAGCCTCAAGGATAAGAGGATGAGGTTGGGTGATATTAAGGTTGTGAAATTAATATTTTGAAATATCAAAGGATGTGCTTACCATTTAGAGATGGACCTTTTCACATTGATGGTTTTATGGACCTTTTCACATGCTTGACATTAAAGAATTGATTGAGAGTTCTATTGTTGCCGATAATTAGCCACATCAACCACTTTCAACATTGATCCATGATGAGGTACTATATGGACTATCAGTTGGAGAAACTACCATGGAGTCGAGTTGTGATGATGGGCAATCAATGTTGATATTTTTGATGATGTAATGGCCGCTATTTTTACTCGTAGCTAGATGTTGAGTTCGATGGTTGAGCTAGAGTTACCACAGTTTGCATTGCTTGCTAATGTGTTGATGTAGATGTTGAAGCTCATTGAGTTAATTTGAGTTATGAGCTGAATATGTAGACATGAAGCTGACTTTCTTTGCTAGACACGTGTGGTCACCAAAACCATGAGTTGAGTTGGCACCAATGATACTAAAGATCACTGTATTTCGTGCTAATGGGAGTATGCTGATTGGGACCTTAGCTTTGCTAATGCGTGCTGAGGTGGATGTTGTTAACTAGAGTTGATGATGATTTTGAGCTTCCTGGAAGTACTATAGATGGACTAATTTGATGACATGGAGATTTCCAATTATTGCATTGATGCAAGCCAGCTGGTAGCATGGATCCAATTGAGATGCAGGCCCTAGGGCTAGAGCAGTTTGATGAAGGTATAAAGATTAACCTTCTAAGATAAAACACCTTAATAAAGTAATATGTAATCAAACCTTTTGCAAAGGTTAGGTGAAGGCTTCTTCACATCCTCCTTTTGAGTTGGAAATCAAACAAAATAAGAAAGCTTTGATACTATGTAGTGAAAGTGATGGTGAGAGAAAGAGAGAGAGAGATGATGAGACTATGAGATGGAGAATGAACCACAAACTTGTAATGCACACTTTCCTACACACTTGCATTGCAATGTATACATATATATACAACAAAGGTTTCTCTAAGTACTTGTTCATATGAGTATATTCTAACATTCTAACATCAATGTCTTCTTGGGATTTGATACCATACTTTGCTACTTCCATTGTGGTAGGCTTGCTATTGCTAGATGTTTTCTTTCCAAAGGGTTGGTGTTATTGTGCATGCTGGTGTTGAATAGTGGTTGAAGGTGTCTCTCAAAGAGTTAACAATACCTTGTCCTTAACCTTCACGATGGTAGCAATCTCCCATCTATGTCATCAATCTTGTAGGTATAGTGCCAAATTGTGGCATCATATTGGCAAAGGGCAAGACATGATTGCAAAAAGTGGGCATAACTTTTCCTCTCCCTTAAGGGGGAGAAACTAACACCTTTCTCCTCTCTCCTATATTCTAAGTGACTATTGTGACAAAGAATGGGGAGGGGGAAATGTATCTTGAGCATGTAGTAGGTAACTGGGGCTAGAATGGAAACTTTCCCATTGGAGTCTCAATTTTGTTGTACCACGGCTCCCTTCTTGAGACTCTCCCAACTAATTTATGCTTCAAACATATCCTTAGCTTGTGTAGGCTTATGACATTGACTGAAAGAGAAGCTTGATGATAGGAATGAACTCTTAATTAGGGTTTCAAATATGACCATGTTTGAGAGTGACATGTCACATAGAGAGGGGAATAAAGTTTAACATAAAAGGAGAATTTGGAAGTTACCTATACTTGAACATCAATTGCATGTAAGACTTGGTCTTAATTAGGAATGATGACATTATATTACAATACACTTGGCACACAAAAAAAAGGAGAAAACTAGGAAGGGGCCAAACATGATAAGGTATATGTGATTCATAGGGCTTGGTGTGTTGCTACTAGTAGAATGAATATGAGGCTGCTTATTGATTTGATCTCTTTGTACAATCATCTTGTTCTAATTATCTTTTATGTTGTCCTATGCAACAATTTTTTACACATGCCACCTCCTTTTTCATTTAGGGCTCTATGGTAATTTTCTAATGAAGATTTTTTCCATATTCCAAATTATCATTGGTGTGATGTTTATATGCATACAGAAATCACCAAGGATTGGTAGAACTAATAGGTAAGTTCCTTGAGAGAATCAAGCTCTCTTGATGGTGGCCTTTAACTATGGTAGATATTTCATACAAAATTATAGCTAGAAATCTTGCTCTTAGGATCAAATTTCTTTACCAAAGATTCTTCATTCCAATCAATATGGGTTCATTTATGGTGGAATGATTCATGATGCTATTTTGAATCTTATATTCTCCATTGTTCATGTTCTTAATTTGGGAAGGATTTTTTCATTATCAACACAGACTTGGAAAAAACATTGTATAAGCTAGGATTTTGTCTTGTCTACATGAGGTTAATGGGCTTTTGCTCTAATTTTCTTCAAATGGTGGCTACCCTATAATTTTCAAATGCTACATTTGTTATGATTGTATAAGCTAGGACTTTACCTTATCTACTATGAGATTTATGGGCTTTAGCTTGACTTTCTTCAAATGATGGCTACCCTCTTTTCAAATGCTACACCTCAAATCTTGTCAATGTCTTTTATGCTTGCCCTTTCCTATTAAGAGGTCATAAAGGCAAGGTTTCCTTATTGCCCTCTTACTTTTTGCTACTCTCATGAAGCCCCTCCTAAGAAGATGGAATGGAAGTTGTAGCAAGGACAAATTAAAGGACATCTCCCCCTAGGAGGTCAACAATCATATACTCAATGGTTTGTAAATGAAAACTCTAATACAGTTAAAGCTAAAAGATCTTTAGTTGAACATTGCTAAAAAGGTTTATGATAGACTTTCTTGCCTCTTAGGCAATATGGTAACTCTAATAAAGACCATATTGATATATCTTAACTAGGATAAGCAGAAAGATTGGTTGCTTCATTATGGTTTCAATTTAATTCAAGATGGAATAATCTTAAAGTGCCGAGTTTACCTATTTTCCCTAAGTAGGCATTCAACTAGTTAAGGGAGAAATTTGAGAAGAAAATGAGTATGCACATAATCTCCACTTTAGTGCTACCATCTAAATCCACTTTTGAGATTACACATTTGACTTTTGAAATCACTCTCTTAAGACAATGAGTCAATGGGCTTCATGTCTTTGAACTTGGTTGAGTAGCCTAGTTATTGAGTAGAACTCACTTTAAACCTAAGTTTTGCCCCTGTAAGACACTTCAAATTGACAATCATACACTAAACAAGCACTTACCACAAGTTGTGTCTAGTCCACTTGAGCTAGTAATGTCTCACCACTCAAGGGAAGTTTTAACTAGCAACACATAGAGCCATCCTCTTTCCAACTTGGAAATCCATATTGGGGCAAGCACACAAAAGTCAAATTGAGCCCAAGTTCAAAATCCTAACTTAAGATGACATCTTAGAGCTTCCCCATGTTGGGAGACACAATAACCTTTGGGGTGGAGAGACTTTCTAGCACCTAGTGTGTGCTTATCATGGATCCCTTGATCCACACACCCTAAGACCCACTTGAGTGAAACCCTAGGCACACACATGCTTGGATGCATAGCATGCCCCACACACCATAAGATGGGGATAGCTCTTACACCAAGTAGTGGGGGCACTTCAAAAAGAACTCTCAAGGGTTGAGATGAATCGACAAAGGGTCAAAGGAACTTCATTAAGTAACCACTTCTCTTGAGGAGGCTTTGCATTAAGTTACCCCAATCCTTTTGAATCCAACCTTGTCTTGAGAAGAAATATGGCCTCCCACTTAAAAGTTTTCAAAAGAAGAAGGCTACGCAAGCTCCCTCCATAAGAATGCACATCATTTTGAAGGGAACTTCTTGTTGGAGAAAGCTATATGGTGAGGATTTGGGAAGATTGGGCAAGAAAGCTCTCTTGGGTGTAAAAAGAACTCAAATAAAAGGCAAATGACCTAAACTCAACTTAGATTAAGAAGCACACAAACTACCTTTGCATGCTGAAGTCTAAACCATTTGAACCAATGATAGACACAACCACAAGGTTTGATTCTATCATTAGATAGGATCTTAGCAAAAAGAGTTGTACTCATTATCACATCAAGACCTAGCACATTTCAACTTTGAACCCTAGGGATTCCACACCACATCACCAACTAGACTTCAAGTTGCAAATCCAACCTCCTGGGGAAACTCTAGTATAGAAATAACCATATCAAGAGACTCAAACATTGGGATTTCTTCTTTGAGTGAGATACTTGCAAACCTTATACCAACTCTTCTTGCATTTACTTGATGGCTATGACTCATGCAAGCAAGAACTTATCCCCTTGGCCTTAGATCCAATGTGCTCAACTCTTGGCCTAAGAAGAAATCGAGAAACTCATCTACTAAAGCCATATCTTGTAGACACCTTGAGTTACCACAAGGATTATCACCAATTGCAACAATCTTAGTATATCCCCCATGAAAATGCATTAAGAAATTACCTTAGTTGCACTTCTTGGACATATAGGTTAGCTCAATGAACCTATGAGTTCTAAAAGCAACACCCCTAGTCCATTTGAGTTGTGATAGATTCCAATTGCATTCATTGAGAGTAATGAGACCATGGAGTGCTTAAATTGTCAGATGATGAGTGAGAATTCAATGATTATACAAGAGAATTTGTTTGCACACCTCACAAAATGATTGGGATGTGAACACCATAATTGAACATCACTCTCATACAAGTAAATCGAAATACATTGAAACACATTGGTTATGAAAAATGAATAGCCTGATTGAATAGCATTATCATACAAGTAAATCGAATTACATTGAAACATTTTGGTTGTGAAAAGTGAAATCATGATTGTTCACATGCCACTTGCAATAGTCAAACAATTGTGTTGATAAAAAGGACTGCTTGTAGTAGAGAAAGACAATACGTTAAAGGATAAGACCTAAGAAGGAATCCACTTAACATTTTCAAGCCAAAACCATGAACCAAGGAGGAGCACAAACCCAAATCGGATAGGTTCATGGTACTAGATTAGAGGGAACTTGAGAAGTATAGGCCTTGAAAAAAAGAGCAAACCTCACCAATAATGAAGAGTTGACCATTCAAGAAAGCGCAACCCATTATTGAGGAAACAAGTTTGGAAAGAGTTGAAGTTGTAACCTTTGGATAACCTAGAGCCATGAAGTGATAGAGGCCTAACAATCAAAAGTGCATTTCTAGCCCATGAGGGAAAACTAGGCAACAACACTCCAAGAACTTAGCATGCTAACTGACCAAGAACTCTCCATCCACACCAAAGTAAGATGTGTCTTCCTTAGGAACCTTTGTGCCCTTGTTTGAGCTCATTAATCTCATAGAATCCCTAGTCAGGTAGGAAGAGCTAGGAACAATGTTATGTTCAAGCTCAAATGTGAAAACTTGGGTTTTGACCCAACTAGACTTAAGATGGACATTCAAAACTAATCATCCAATGTGATTAGCACAAGCACACAGGGAGAGAACATAAGAGATACTAGTGGACTTAGAAAAAAAGATAAGACTAGTAAAAGACCTACTAAAACAAGTGGCTAGATTCACACAATCATAATGAATGGATAGGAAAAAGAGAGGTTGAGCTAGATGAGGTCTAATCCTACCCCCTTGCAATAAGGATAGGACCAAGAGGGAATACTAATAGGGAGAGAGCCCTCAAATAAGATCTCACCCCATCCAAGCTCTTGATCAAATGATTGCTTAACAACAATTTAGCTAATGAGAGTAGTAATGCCAAATTAGCAACCTTAATTGTTGTCTAGCTTGAGTAACATCTAATGTTAGAAGCTAGATGGAAATTCCTATAACCATGAACCAAATAAAAAAATATAGGACAATATATGATTCCTAGAACTATGTGGAATAGTTTAAACAAGTTTGTGAGGCCAATAACTTATAGGACATAGACAAACAAGCACAAGTTGTTGGGTTATGTTTGGGAGAGAAGGGAAGAACCTTGTTCACCAATTTGGATAAAGTTGAGAGAAATGATTTTGATGTGCTTAAGGAGCTATCCATTAAGAGACTCTTAGAGGTGGGATAGGCAGACAACTTTGTGGTCAAATTCATGAATGCAAGTAAAAAAGACAAAGACAAAATCAATGATTACATAATGAATGTCTTAAGTCTTTACAAGTGGATCCTTGTATAGCTGAGTGATCCACACAAAAAGCTATATCCACAGTGTTCATTAACATGATCAAGAACAAAGAGTTGTACAAATCCATGGATAACTTCTCTAGCCTAAGAAAGGACGTGTTGGCCAAACTATTTGATGAAGCCATATGAGTAGATGATTTGTTGAAGGAATGGCATGACAAAGGCTATTCAACTAGTAGGCATCATCATTATACTAGCAAGAGATCCACCATCTATATTGAGCAACCAATATCTTATATGTAGGATGAGGAAAAGGGAATTGACTTCACCCAATAAATGGCAAGCCTCAAGTTGATGCTCATCAAGCTTTAGTATGCCTAAAAATGACCAATAAGACTATGTGTGCAATTTATACATTGTGGAGGAAACCACCTTCTAGTGGAATGCCCCAATCCCTGACCATGAACTTACACAAATTGCAAAAGTTTTGGACACAAAGCTATATAATCTTGAATGCCTAGAAGGGTATCATGCCCTCAACCCTACTCACAACAATTCTACCCTATAAGGGTAGTTCAATTATGGACAGGGGGCTCCATTGGATTTATCTACACCTAATGAGCAAAGGCCAATAGTGCCTATGATAGATGTTAATCCCACAGGGATATATAGACCACATGGACCCATTGCCTTGCATTCACAAAGTGATACAACCATGCACTATGTGGAGGAACTGCTAGACAAAGTGGATTACATGAACCCTTACATCACCTATGATGAAGAAGGGAATCTACTCCTAGTGGACTTTAGACCAATTCCAATGGCCTTGGGAAGATGAAGTGGCCAAGATATGGGAGGAGCTTAATCTCAAGAACCTTAAACTTGTTGGAATGATGTGGCCACCCATTGGCATATATTTAGATGTCCTGAAAAAGAGTAGGTCAATATTGAGACAAAGTTGACTTTGTGATGTCTTGCATGTGGCATTATTCACTTGTATGCTACTTTCCCAAGATGGAAATCCTCTACTAGTTTGATGATTGTGTCATTGTTTTCTACCATAGAAACCTTGGATGATGATGCAATTCCAATATCACTAAATGTGATGACTAGAGCTCATGAAAAGAAAGTTGGTATATGAGTTTTTAGGCCTAGCAATCTAGATGCATCATTGATAGGGAAGAAGAATTGAAAGAAGAGGAAAAAGAGAGTGGAAGGCAAGCTCACATTGAAAACAAATAGTGCCACAATGCTAAGTATGGGAAAACAAGTCCTAGATGTGGAGATAGAGACATTTACACCTAAAACAAAAGAGAAAGAAACTGCTAAAATCAGAGTGCATCTTGATCCAAAGCAATAATAGAGATAGCAAAAAAGGTTAGAGGTTGGATAAAAGAAGTGTAATCTCATCTTCAAGATGTGAAATTGATATTGGATAATGAACTACATGAATTAATGAGCATGAGCCTTCCTTCCTCCTGCACATACATTGGATTAAGAGAAAATCAAAGACCTAGCATATCCACTTAAGAGCTAAGTAACGTGGGCCTACATTATGACCATTAACCTAGAAGGTGTGGAATAAGAGTTGTAAATATGAAGGGATATACATGAATTTATTAGCTAGTTTATCCTCTACTCTAGTCTCACTACCATGCTAAAAGGTGATGCACAAGCAAGCAAACCCTATGGGTCATTGACCAAGTACATCCCTTGCCCTGAGGATGAGCGGGATTGGATGCATGTCTTGGCAACCGTTGACCTACCGTTCTTAGATGAAGAAGAGCTATATAGGCAAGCTACTAAATCCCCAAGTATGCCAACAAAGGAGCCCATCGTGCCACTCTGCATGATGGCATGAGGCTCATGTGATCCAGGGAAACCGGTCTCGTTCCATATCCCCACCAACAAGCTCGAGCTTCAGGGAATCATAGAGTGCCTGACCGCTAAACTGAAGGGCAACATGGCTGCTAATCTAAAACCCCTAGGTGTTCTATTAGCTAAGCCTTGTTGAGAAATATGGATCTAGAGCTAGTTAGCTATGGTGGACACAAATCAAACACACGATATAACTCAAGTGAATTAGGTTCCAAGATAGATTAGCTTGGACTCATAAAGACAATCTTGAGTGACTCAAATTGATAGTTCTAATACATATTATGAGTGTCAACAAAGTACATGGTTATATAGTTTCTAGATAGTACCATTCTTCCTCACTATGCTTATGGAATTTTGGACATCTCTTTTCTAGAGCATACAGAGCCACTTATGGGCAACCTCTTTTAGGCATACATTCAGACTCTATGGGCATACATCATTTGATTTCTCAACACCCCCCCTCAAATGATGAATTTCTACCCTTGCTAGCTTTTTTCCCCCCCTTCATGTGAACATGGACCAGGAGACTAGCTCTTTGGCAGCTTAGTCAAGTTAAGGCTTGAAACTTTACATTTTGGTAGGGTTCTTACATCCACTATGGGAAACAAGGTCCACTAAGGGAAATTCTTTGTCATTAGCAATGGAAACGATTTCTTCATCTTCTTTTTGGTAGTTGTCTTCTTCTTGGTCTTTTGCTCCAGTCTTCGATCTTAGTGAGTTTGAGATGGATACAAACATGTACATTGGCGTAGCTTGACACGACTTGTTGAGTCTTGGGATACATAGATTTGGGGGTTTCATGTGGCTTTGTAGGACAGATACATTTCTCTTTGGATAGCTTTGGGACTTGCTGGAATGCATTGCTTGATAGTACATTATGATATTGGGCTTGGATACATAGAGTTTGGAGCTTTTGCTCAAGCTAGATGACGATGTTTACTGAAATGGATTGGCATTATACAAGCATTGAATTTTCTTGACACTTGTGCATAAAACATCTCCCTTTCAAAGGCACGGGAAGGTCTTACCATTGAGCAAATGCTCAAGGCAGTGTCTAGTCCCAATTACACAGATACATTTTCAAGGTTTACAAATGATTTTAATCAATGATGCATACTTTTCAAATTAAGATCACTCACATCCAAGTTAAGAGGAGGGAAGAATTTTGACTAAGTTCTATGAATGATAATGTGAGTAAATAGGTGTAGGAGAGAATTTAAATAGCTTAGTGTGGATAGAATTTTGAGAGGGATACTATGTGAATGGCCTTTAAGAACTAAGGGTTTTAGCCTTAGTATTAAGATTGAAAAAAAAAAGGAATCTTGATGACAGACAATGAAAACAATGACTGCAGCACGATGACTGTTGATCTGCACTAATTTGTGGCAGCACTCCTAGCCTCGATCCAAGTAGAGCTCTCTTTGCTCAATCTTCTTTAACTCTTTTATGTGTAGCTTCAGCTATTCAAAAACAGGACTTGAATGTGTTTCCTCCAGTGCTATCCGGTCCAGTGCACACTCCATCAAAGCAATGTAATTTGGGGTTTTAATCTTCCACAATCACCTTCTTCATGATTAGCCAGTCGATTCACAGATTCAACTCAACCTGGCTTGGTTGTACTCTTCCCTTTTTCAATAGATCTCAAAATCAACCAATCTCTTCTTCACTCTCTATTTCTGTCCAAAGGTAGGCAAGTATGGCTTCTTCCCTATTCGTGGCAACAGGCTGTGAAGAACAAAGATTTAAGACTCTCTTCTTCTCTTTCTCTCTGCCCACCAAGACTGAAGCAGAGCCTCAACTTATCTTTGCAAACAGGAAATGATTAGAACCAAGCAACTCAACCCCTCTTTCTTCTCAAGATATGGTTCAGTCTCACGCAGTTGCTGAATATAATCAAAGCTTTGAGCTATGAACCACAATAAGCCCTTAAATGATAGCACACCTCCTTCCTTGAGCTTCTTCACCTCATATGCAATTATGGTTGTTTGGATGACAAGGAGGAGAATGAAAGAGGGACAAATTATGGAGCTTGCAAGGAAGAAGAAATCACACTGATAGCTACCTAACTCAGCCATGGCTCTGATACCATGTTGAGAAATACGTATCTAGAGCTAGTTAGCTATTGTGGGCGCAAATCAAACACACGATACATGATAGAGGAAAGAGATTGTAACTCAAGTGAATTAGGTTCCAAGATAGATTAGCTTGGACTCATAAAGACAATCTTGAGTGACTCAAATTGATAGTTCTAATACATATTATGAGTGTCAACAAAGTACATGGTTATGTAGTTTCTAGATGGTACCATTCTTCCTCACTATGCTTATGGGATTTTGGACATCTCTTTTCTAGAGCATATAGAGCCACTTATTGGCAACCTCTTTTAGGCATACATTCAGCCTCTATGGGCATACATCATTTGATTTCTCAACAAGGCTAAGTGGAAATGGACCAAAATTCACGATCTTAACCTGTTATATACAACCTCTCGTTGAACCCCTTAAAGTGCTAGTTATGGGTGAAGCATGGATGTATCCTAGGGCACGTAGTGTCAAGGAATGGCATTGCTACCGACTTCTCAAAAGTCAGGGTCATTGTCGACCTACCGCCACCCATTAACTACAAGGGCGTTCAGTGTTTCTTAGGCCATATGGGATACTACCGACGCTTTGTACTGAATTACACGCTGATTGCTAGACCATTGTACAAGCTGCTGATCGTATTCGAGTGGACTGAGGAATGCCAGCGTGCATATGAACAGTTGAAGAAGGCTCTCACCACTTTACCAATCTTACGAGCCCCAAACTCGAGCATAACATTCCATGTACACATAGATGCCTCTAAGTTTTCTATTGGAGCTATTCTATGCCAGCCTGATGAACATAACCTAGATTACCCCATGAGTTTTGCCAGCAGGCAGCTCACCGAAACGGTGATGAACTATTCCACTACAGAAAGGGAAGGGTTAGCCATGGTGTTTGCTGTAAAGAAATTTAGGCATTATCTGTTGGCCACACCCTTTGTCTTTTTCGTTGACCATCAAGCCTTGCTTTATCTTGTGAACAAGCCATGCGCTACAGGTCACATAGCGAGATGGTTACTTCTCTTATTGGAATTTGATTTTTCTGTGGTTGGTACATAAGAGAAAACAACACTACATGGCTGATCACATGTCCCACATATCCACAGGAGAAGCTGCTGGAGAAGGCATACCTAACAACCTACTAGACGCTCATCTCTTTGGCATGTCTAGCGAAAGAGACTTGTTTAGGACTGATTTGATGCCATATTGGGCCGATGATGTAGTTCAAGTGCTAGAGAACGGTCTGCATGAGAGACCTATTGAGAAAGCCAGGCTAAGGAGACTTATCTTAAAAATCCAGCCATACCAATTGATCGCCGGCCAACTCTATATTTTAGGACAAGATAGTTTGTTACGTAGATGTGTGTGTGAGCACGATATGCACGATGTATTGAGAGAAGCGCATGGTGGAATAGCTAGAGGACACTTTAGTGGGGACACAACAGCCCGTAAGGTGCTACAATCCCAACTATGGTGGCCCACCCTATTCTGTGATGTTGCTAACTTTGTAAAACATTGCGATGCGTGCCAGAGGACTAAGGTGCCTGTGCGCAAGGATAAGATGGAGTTGACCCCCGTAATAGCATGACAACCCTTAAAAAAATGGGGCATTGACTTCATCGAACCTATCAGTCCTACGACACAGTACTCCTAGGCACGCTACATCATTGTGGCAACTAATTACCTGACAAAGTGGGCAAAGTCAAGAGCCACTAGGAAGATTGGAGCTAGAACCACTGCGAAGTTTTTGTGGGAGCAGGTCTTTTTGCAGTTTGGTTGTCCAATTGAACTAGTGAGTGATCAGGGCACGCACTTCATTAATGAAGCAATATCCCACCTGATCTCGACCTTTCTAATCATTCATAGAAGGTCCTTGCCCTACTACCCTCAAGCAAATGGCCAAGCAGAATGCACGAATAAAATCCTAATCACGTGCTTTCTAAAATAGTATCCACATCACGAAGAGACTGGGATAATAAACTGATGGCGGCCTTGTGGGCCTATCGTACAACTTATAAGATGGCTGTAGAACAGATGCCCTTTAGGTTGACTTATGGAACGGAGGCCATTCTGGGAGGGAAGAGAAGCTTGGACCAACCACTTAGTGGAGTTAGAGCGTCTCACGGAGACTCGACTCTTAGCCACGCACGCTCTGGTTTGTGAGAGGCACGATGAAAGATGTGGTTTGACAAGCATGTCAAACAACGCAACTTTGATCGGGGGGATCTCATTCTACTATACTCTGTGAAGGGTCACAAACAAAAAATGAAATTTCGAGGACTAGGACCTTTCCGA
The DNA here is from genome assembly GCF_053477565.2 of Lygodium microphyllum. Classification (NCBI taxonomy): domain Eukaryota; kingdom Viridiplantae; phylum Streptophyta; class Polypodiopsida; order Schizaeales; family Lygodiaceae; genus Lygodium; species Lygodium microphyllum. The sequence continues at coordinate 4,897,605 of NC_141163.1, read as the reverse complement.
GTACGTGCAATTAGTAGAACATGCAATGTTGAGTTGGAGACACTCGAAGGTGAAGGAATAGGCTTCTTCAATGGTAGTCGCATGAAAAAGCACTATCCTCCTTTCCATCCATTGCACAAGCCACCTATTCTTGAAGCCCCTATCAATGTCTGCATGGCCACAATTACCGAATTGATAGATCAAGATGAAGAAGCAGTAGCACCCACTTACCTCATTGTAGAACGGACATATTCTTTTGATGCCTTGATCGACAAAGGTGCCGACTATAATATCTTGACGCATGACCATTGGACACGCATTGGTCAACCTAAATTATAGCCCAAAAATGCTAAACTCAGCCCATTTGGGGACAACACTTACTCACTCTTAGGAAAATGGAAAGTGGCTGTCTCCATCGAGTCTGACAGTATCCCAGTCTTCTTTTATGTGTTGCCAAACACTAAAGGGGCTCGTAATAAGTCACTACTAGGTCGCACATTTAAAAAGTAGACGAACTGCAATGTGGACTATAACCTAGATCGCATCCATCTTGCTGTAGGAAATGTGCACATAGTGACTACTTTCAGCAAGGGTTATCTTGCGCCTCCTACAATTGCAGAGCCACCGATAGAGACCCCTACGGCCACGCCCATGACCAAGCCTAAGGAGAAGGGCAGTGATATCTCACCCTACACTCAAACTGCTAGAACCAAGGCCACCCATAACATTCACAAGGCCAAAGAGTCCACACTCATATGGGTGCCAAAATAACAAGGGCCACCTCCTTGTAAACAATAGAAACGTGCTTCTAAACAAAAAAACTATCAGTCGGTAGCCTAAGAGGCAGCTCAGATATGCTGTCGACATAGGCACACTACCACGCCACAATGGATCCCCAAAGATCTCTTGCAAGCACAAGGATACTATGAGGGCAACCCCTGGATATGGGTCCCTAAGAGTGGACATTCAAGAGGCTCAACTTTGAGCAACCCCACTCCAGCTAGACAGGATAGCACATACAAAGCACAAACTGCAAAGAAAGCTGAACCAGCACTGGTTGTGATTAATGAATCCCAATACATTTATCGTCCCAAGCTGGATTCCCCAGCATCATCCAAGTTAGAGGAGTTGCGCACCCCCATGCTGGCTCAAATAGAATGTAACACACCTCCTATGCCATTGAAGCCCACTACAACATCTCAAAGTGCTCCAGAGTGCAAAGTCCCATCTGTGATGCCAGCAATGGAGTCACCACTGTCCAACCCAATTGCACCATCACCACCAGCAGGTCTTAGGCCTTCGTACGAAAGACAATCTTTCCTTTGAGTGGCCAAGGATCTCACTGAGACCTTGGGAGATGACATAGTGACATGCATCAAGGAGTTGGATAACATCTTCACCACATTCGCTAGGAGCTATGAGAGGCTTGACCTAGGACTTCTTAACAAACCCCTTGCTTCTGATGTTCGTGTGTTGCCATGCACTTGGGAAGACTACGAGTTTATGACCATCAAATTTCCCAAAATTTCCACCGAATTAATTGTTAATGGAGAAATCTCAAAGGAGCAAGCTGTTCTCAGAAGACTAATCACTTCTTACTGCAAGCCTGCTCGCTCTACACCTGGGCAAGAATTGGAGGAGCTCACGCAACTTGCCAGCTCTGCTTCTTCATTCTTACAACTATGGTATGCCTTACGACTCCAATGGGAGAAAAAAGGCTGCCGTATCATGACCAATGCTGAGCAAAGGAGGGCGATCAAAACAATTGAACATGACCCTACTTATGTGGCACCTCTTTCATTTAGGGTTTTGGCCATTACATGCAACATACACTTAGATGACCAGGTGTTGGCCGACCCTTACATTGACCAATTCCTCACGGAAGAGGAGTTGCATGTTGCCAATCGCCTCAACTTTGAGGACATCTTTCATGATGTCTTGACCTATATCACCCAAGCTTCCATACGACCATGTGAACTTGATCATCATGCCCAGCTTGAATATAACCCTAACCTTTATACTTGGCTGTTGGCCAAGTAACTCACCCACAAAGTCCATGTGAGACCTCTTTCTCCCCTTGCTAATCCTAGGAAGGATTCCCTTAAAACTTAAGGAAAAGGGGGGGGGGGAGAAAATGAGAGCCAAGTGATGAGCCAAGTGATGTAGCAAGATGTATAATGGATGAAAACGATCAATTGAATTCAAATAGGAAAGAATGCAAGGAGGAAATAGATGTTGCTTGTGAATTATTTCCAAGTTTCATTCCTCTGAATCAACATGGCAAATTGTCACACGCATTCTTTCTTGGGTTTTTATTAGTGATGAGTCAATTTATAATGCTAATGTTGGCTTGGTGTGATGACAGGCACCTACCATGGTAGGACAGAGTAAAATCCCATTCATTGAAGCGGGGCTAACAAAGTATGGAATCAACGTCGAGACGTGTGGATTTAGCCAGTTCACATTCAAGCATACCATGAATTTAGATGAAGCCATCCTGGAAGAGTCGGCCGTGAGGGAGTTGGTGGACAAATGTAACCTCCAAAAGTACATGGAAAATGTCAGACAGGCTGTAGACTACAGCATGTGTGCTGACTTCTTAAGGAGCTTTGATGAAGGGAGGAGCTGTGGCATGGTCACAATAAGGATTGGTGACCAGGAAAGAAAGGTGCAAGTGCCCCTTAATGCAGATATTGTCGAGAAAGCCCTGGGGCTTGTGTCCAAGAAGGAGAGGCGCCCAAAAAGAGATGTGTATGCCATGATGGGAGTCAAAAAGGAGGACGTGCACACGGTGGATGGAATCCGTTTGGCTGACATTCCAGACCTTGTGACAAGGATGCAAGCTAAAATGGTCCACGCCCTTTTCTCTGGCCACAGATACAACGTATTGATGAATAGAATCGGGGTGCCATTGCTGGAAAGCATCGTGGGAGTTCTAGAGGAGGTGGATTGGAATGGCTTTGTCCATAAAACTATCAGGAGTTCAGCCGTGCTCCTAGCTCTAGCTGCAACACTAGCTGGTGGGGAATCTCCAGCCTCTAAAGTCTTCTGCCATCACTGCATATGACTGTTGACGAGTATCCTTGTTGATTTCAATGAAGAAGGTGGGATGGAGCCGTCAGTTCATCCTCTCAACATGCTAAACTTTGATTACCATAATTACGAATAGAGGAGTTCGTGATGGCAGGCTGTGTAAACCCATTGTGGATGTACACATCATATTTTGATGGAGCATCTAGGGGTCCTAATAAAAAAGGAAATGTTGGAGTAGTAATCCGAGATCTCCGACGTAGAGTTGTGATGAAGTTAGCTGCTTATCTCGGGGTAGGATTCACTAACTATATGGCGGAGTATAAAGCCTTGATTATGGGACTGCATATTGCCAAGCAAGGTAGTATTCGTCGATTGTTAGTAAAAGGGGATTCCCAGTTGATCCTGAATCAGCTAGATGGGACATACACAGTGCGGAATCCCATTCTCTGTATGTATCATCGGACTGCTATGACCCTACTAGAGGAGTTTGAGAGAGTGTCTTTTTAGCTGATTCCACGTTATTGGAATCGGTTTGTGGATTCATTAGCAAATCTTGCTTATGAGGAAGACCTCTTCTTTAATTGTGGTCCTAGTTTGGATATTGTCATAAATGATGAAACAGGACACGGTCCCTTGTGGGATATGTTATCAGAGCATACAATATATGGCAGACGATGGTTGATATGGGTGATGCAATGAGTGGCCGAGACCAATCTACCGTTATTATCTGGGACCCATAGGTTGATTAGACAACATATTATGCATATGCCTCTTGCTATCTATGTAGGAGGGATGGGTCATAACCTTATGCATTTAGTTTAGGGCTACGAGCCTATTTTTCCTCTTTGGAAAGGAGCCTGTTATTGTATATTTGGATTCTTTCAGGAGGGGATGTGTAGGTGTTCTTCTGTTTGATCTCGTTAGGCCAAGAGGGCCAGTGTTGCGAGGTTTTGAATGCTTTATTTCATTAGGCCAAGAGGGCCGATTAAGTTTTGTAGTGAAGCGTTTTATTTCATTAGGCCAAGAGGGCCTGTTGTCTATTTAGTGTAGGTACAGTTAATGGTTTCTTATTTGAGTTTTGTGCTAGACAGGATTGCAGAAGAGCTTGGAAGGAGCCTTTTTTTGCGTGGAAGCTTCTTGTGGCCCTATCCAGGTGATATCTTTCCTTTATGAGTACTGTGTTTTGTTGTTATATGTGTTTGTGTACTTGTTAAAGGGGTTTTTCGTTTCTTGTTGGGGACCGGCGTCCAAGGCATGAAGTCCCGAGGTTTAGGTTCAGTATGTTTGAGGGAGGTCAGAGTAGTCGTTGCCTCCTGTCAAGACATTGTCAAGCATCGAAAGACCTGTTTTAGAAGGGAGTTCTAGTGACCCTGTTCTGCTAGCCTGCTAGGCAGCCATTCTAGGAGTTCATGTTAGTTGTGAGGTAGTTAGAGAAGCCTGCTAGAAGAAAAAAAATGCTGATAATAAGAAACCTTGAATATCCCAAAAGAAAATAAAAATATATGAAGGTGTGTAAAAAGGGGTTCTAACCCCTAGCCAAGAAAAGAAAAGACAGGAAAATGTATAAGCAGTTGATCATCGCCTAGTGAAGGCCTGGTAGGTTCTTGGGGACGAGTCATACCTGAGGCCGATGCCTTGTCTTCCTAGGGGTGGCATCTTGCTGAAAAAGAAGAAATTAAGGAAGGTTGGAGTGAAAATAAAAGTGAGCATCAGAAAAGGATTAAGTGTCACCTTGCGAGGGCTTGGTAGGTTCTTGGGTGCCGAGACAGGACCTGAGGCCGATGCCCTGTTCTCCTTGGGTCACTACGCTCAGCTCCCTCCTTTTCACATGTTCGAGTACGTCAATAAAATAAAAATCCTAAAAGCAGAAATGTGCTAGAAGGAAAATACTTCTTGATTAGGCTATAGGAGTCCTCACCTAGTAGGAACTCCTAGTTGTGTTGTCCTTAGTTAGGTAGGTAGTTCAGACCACCACTTAGGGCAACTTCTTTGATAGTTCTTTTTAGTTTGGCTGTGTTGGAGCAGTTGGTTAGTGACTAGCTTCGGATCTTCTATTAGATTATGCTAGGCCTACTCCTTGTGGATGTCATGCCTTGGTTCTGTCAGGGGGTAGGGTGAGCATTGTGCTGTGTTTAATATGTATCTATTTTGTATCAGCTTGATGCTTCCTTTGGTTGTTTTGTGCAGAGCTGGTGTGGGATTCGACAAGCTGAGTCGCTCTATCCCGTGGTCACCAATGAGAGCGAAATTTTGATGCCAAGAAGTGCTTAAAAATAGCTAAAAATTACGAATATCAAGGAAAAAATATTCAACGTTGAAGGCGGCGGCTCTAGCTAGGACGATTTTAAGCGTCAAAGTGCTTTAAAGGCGCCCGAGCGACACTTGATTTTTGATAATTTTTCAAAGTGCCGTGCGTGTTGTCAAGAGTTGCTAGCCAATGCGGGATGTCAAGCCGGATGTGCAAAAATTTACAGCACTCAAGTTGGACACCGGACGGGGAAATGGCCAACAAATAATCAAGATATGAAAAGGTGGACATTTGAGAGGCCAAATTGGACATGCCTTTTGAGTTTGGACCCCCCCCCCCCCCCCCCAAAATTATATGCACCTCACGAAGCAAAAAACGTGGAGAGAGAATGAGGGATGAAGAAAAAACGTGGAGAAACATAGCGGCCATTTTTTGCACCCTCTCATGATGGAGATGGAGTATGCAGGCTCTGAGTACCCCATACAATTGATCATGGCGCTGATCTTCCCTCTCGTGGCTGCTCTTATCGCCTGTCTTCGCCCGTGAAATGGCTGTGGGAATGAAGAGATGGAAATATTGTCTTTCTCTTGTCAAGATTGTGGGAGAGAAGGAAGGAGTCTCACTTGTAGCTTTCCTGCTTGCACAATGGGGGAATACACACAAAGGTGGAGGCTGAAAACAGTTTTTCTCTTCTTAGTTGTGTAAGCCAAAAGAACTCAAGTACATAGAAATAGAAGAACCCTATATATGGGTCTCAAACCAAACTCAACTAACTAAGGTGGCATACTAACTGAGCCACGAACTAGAGTAGATAAGGATAGCTGTCATCTAGCTATTATTCATGGGCGATGTACCAAGCGCATCTGCGAACTGACAAGTCGGTGACATAAATGCACAACGGTCACCCTAGCATATCACGAGTGGAGCTCGATATCTCAACACTCCCCCTCGAGCTCAATCCCAATTCCTGCACACCAAGCAGGTCTCTGAACTTGCGCAGCTTCTCTGCGCCCAATGCCTTCGTGAATATGTCAGCTACCTGATCCTCTGTGCTGACATAAACTAGATCAATAAGACCTAGTAAAACCCTCTCTCGCACATAGTGATAATGCACCTCAATGTTCTTTGTTCTAGCATGATAGACTGGGTTATTTGCCAAGTGTATACTACTCATGTTGTCACAATAAATGACAACTGGTCCATCTATAGACCGATGCATATCATAAAGTAGCTTATGCAACCAAGCTACCTCACATGCAGCCATTGCTGCACCCTTGTACTCAGCCTCTATGCTCGACAAGGCAATTGTAGGCTGTTTCTTGCTGCTCCAAGTGACTACAGCACTCCCAAAAGAGAACACATATCCACTGGTACATCGTCTGTCAGAAATACTACCAGCCCAATCAGCATCGGTGTATCCATGCAATTGTATCTGAACCACAGTCTCATAAAGTAGTCCATACTGCAATGTGGACTTCACATACTTGAGTATGTGTCTAGCTGCATCCAAATGCGGTTTCCTTGGAGCATGTATAAACTGACTTATCAATCCAACAGCTTAGCTCAAATCTGGCCTCGTAATAGTCATATAAATCAAACTTCCTACTATGCGTCTGTACATAGTAGGGTCTTCTAGAAGCTCACCTGCATCTGCGCTCAGCTTCACATTCTGCTCCAAAGGAACTGAAATAGGCTTACAGCCTATCATCCCATATTTGGACAGCATGTCTAGTCCATACTGCCTCTACAAGAGCCGTATCCCACTTGGTGATCTAATCACCTCAACGCCCAAGAAATAATGCAGCTCTCCCAAATCCTTCATCTCAAACTTTTGCTTCAATAGCATTTCACATGAAGGATATCTCCATCACTGTCACCTGTCATAATCAAATCATCAACATAAATGACAAGTAGCATAATACCTTTCTCTGTTTTTCTCACATAAAGTGAGAAATCTACCTTGGAAATCTGAAAGCCAATAGTGACAAGATACTGTCCTATCTTGTCAGACCATGCTCTAGGTGCTTGCTTCAAGTCATACAAGGCTTTCTTCAACCTACAAACAAACTCAGGATGAACAGCATGCACATAACCTGGTGGTTGCTCCATATAGACCTCTTCTTGCAAATCACCATGCAAGAAGGCATTCTTTACATCCATCTAATGTAAAGACCATCCCTTTGATACAACCATAGCAATGACTGCTCTTACGATTGCCATTCTTGCAACCGGACTAAATGTTTCTTCATAATCAATGCCATATGTTTGTGCATACCCCTTGACTACTAATCTTGCCTTGTATCTATTCACAGAACCATCTGCATTGTGTTTCACCTTATAAACCCACTTACAACCAATTGCATTCTTATCTTTAGGCAAAGGTACCAATTCCCATGTAGCATTTGTTTCCAAGGCATCCATTTCTTCATCCATGGCTTTCTCCCATTTTTCTTTTCCCATGGCTTACTCAAAAGAAGTGGGTTCTGGTTCCTATATCACTTTGACCATATAGGCATAGTGAATGGGTGTAAATCCATCATATTTCAGCCTATCCACAGGATACCTAGCTCTGGTAGACCTGCGCAAAGTAGGTTCACTCCCAGGTGCTCTTAAAACATCCCTGGTCTTCCTTACTCTAGGTGTAACAATAGAAGGAATACCCAACTCATTATCAACGCTCTGTTCTGAACCACTGGATTCACCATCCACATAAGAGTGACCTGCATTCACATCAAACATGGACTGATCTATCTTCTCTTTTCCTTTTCGTGATACCTGCATACCACTATCTGCATTGCTTTGAGAAGATTCTGCTGATCTCAATCTGCTTGTCCATGGCGAAGAATGTGAACCACTACTAGAGGACGCTCCAGGTCCACTAATATCTTGTGACTACTACTGTGAATTCTGTGCAGCATTACCATTTTGTGCATCTACATCATCAATCACATTTACTAGTTTGTACCAGCTACTCATCTCATCAAAAACAACATCTCTGCTCACTGTAAACTTACGATAGAAGGGTTATAACATCTATACCCTTTTTGCTGCAGAGAATAACCAATAAAGATGCACTTCTCAGCTTTTGGATCCAACTTGGATCTCAACTCATCTGGCACATGAACATAGGCAATGCAACCAAAAATTTTCAAATGAGAAATATCTGGTTTCCTACTAGTATACCTCTCCTCTGGAGTCATGCCATGTATTTCTGCAGTGGGAGTCTTGTTCATTATGTAGACTGCTGTAGCAACTGCCTCAGCCCAGTAAAAATCTGGTAGGTCTTTTTCATTGAGCATGGCACGAGATACCTCTCCAATATGCCTGTTTTTTCTTTCTGCAATTCCATTTTGCTGTGGGGTATGACTACATGAATATTGGTGCTTTATGCCATGCTCCTGCAAGAACCTTGCAAACTCATTTGAGAGGTACTCTTCCCCTCCATCTAACCTTAGGCATTTTATTTGCAGGTCTATTTTTTTTTCAACCATAGCTTTAAGAGTTTTGAAATGCCCAAAAACTTCGCTTTTCTTTTTCATAAAATACACCCAAACTTTTCTACTATAGTCATCAATAAAAGTGACAAAATAATGACAGCCTCCAAGAGATGCAGCTTTAGTAGTCCACACATCAGAGTGGATTAATTCCAATGGCTTCTTACTCTCTTGAACATGTCTAGGAAATGGTTTCCTTGCCTGTTTTCCAAACTGACAGGCTTCACATACCTTATGCATTTCTTCAACCTTGAATTTAGGTAATCCTGCAACAATATTTCGGACTTGCATTGATTTAAGTCGCTGTACATTAACATGACCAATGTGTTTATGCCAGATATCGATATCTGCAACTACACCGATCCCATGTGCAAACATTGCTGCACTCAAGGCATGTCTGCTTCCAACGTAAACATTTTGCCCTTCTTCTTTCCTTTTGTTATCAAGCAACCTTTATTTTTCATATCCTCAACAAAGCATCCATGAGAATTAAATCTGACCTAGAAGCCCTGCTCAACCATTTGACCAATAGAAACTAGGTTCTTGGTGATATTCGGGACATGAAATACATCCGACAAGTATTTCTTTTTCCCATCCTGCATAGACAAATGAAAATTTTCAATCTGCACAATAGGATGTCCAGTATCATCACCAGTCTCTATAAATCCTGGTTTTTCCATTTTCCTTGCATCCTGTATCCATTCTGCATGACCTGTCATGTGGTTTGATGCACTTGAGTCAACATACCACACATCGATTCTTTCTTCTGCACTTGTCACATAATTGGTCATGTGCTGCACCATAAACAAATGCTCATTTCTGTCATCACCCTGTCTGCTAGAAGATGCATAATTCCCTTGCTGCAATTTTCCATTCATGATGTCATTCTGCTTTTTATAGCAGCCTTTAGCCATATGGCCCATTTTACCATAGTAGTAGCATTCAACATTGCTGTTTGCATTTTGGCCTCTTTGCCATCCACCACGACCTCTTTGGCTCCCCCTGCCTCTGAAGTTACCACGTCCTCCTCCATAGGACTGGTTTTCTTGAGTTTGCTGCATATTCTGATTTCTACCACGGCCTCGAGATCGGCCTCCTCTACCTCTGCCTCTACCTCTTCCAGCATTTGAATAGAAGACAACTTCTTTTGAAGTTCCTCCTGAAGAAGATGCACCACCATTTCTCTGCTCCTCAGAAATTAGAAGAGCAATCAACTCCTCAAAATCAGAAAATCTTTCACGGATGGAAATGGATGTTTGGAACTGTGCATAATCCTTTTCTAGACCATCCAAGGTCACAGAAACTAAATCATCATCTTCCACTGGCGACCCAATGGAAGCAAGTGCATCTGCAATCTTCTTCACCTTCATGTGGTAGTCATTGATGCTCATACTTTCTCTTTGCACATTGTGCAACTCTTGCTTGAGCTGCATTTTCCTGGCTTGCGTATTTGTGCTATACATTTTTGACAAAGTATCCCATGCCTCCTTTGGCGTACTTGCATCTTGAATATGCACAATCATAGAGTCTGAAATATTGATAGACAGCCAGTACATAACTTTCCTGGCTCTCTCATGCCATGCTTTAAATGCATGCATTTGCTGTTGATTGGGAGCATCAGGAAGAACTGGTTCTTCTTCATTTCCTGCAACGAATTCCCAATATCCTTTTTCCATAAGGAAATTTGTCATTCTGAACTTCCATGCTTGGAAGTTATTCTTGTCAAGCTTTTCAGTGACAATCTATGAAAGAGAATCAGACGCCATTACAGAACATTACAAAAAATTCTGTCACTTCAAAGAACACAGCTTCAGCCTCACAAGGGCAAATCTGCAAAACTGACAAAAGTGGTATTTGACCACACAGTCACTTCCTAGTGACGATTTTGCATCAATAGGCAACAAGGATGATTCTGTAACTCCCAATGTCTCTGCGCACAGGCATACGATGCAATTTCTATAGTAACTTTTCACTAACCTGTAGAACAGTGGTCGCACAACATAAAACGCCTTTTTTTGAGTGCATGCAGAAAACTTCCACCTCCAAAACAGGCCCCGAAATGGCCTCAAATAAAAAAAACAGAGCATCCAAGGGCTAAAGCCCTTACCTGCAGCATATACTGCCCTCTTGCTACACCGCGAAGGGCGTCTCAATCTGAGACAATGCACTCTTGCACTTTTCGGCTGTGCTACCTACAGAGACTTGCTCCCAAAACAGAAAAATGAAAGCAACACTGATCCTCTTACCAGAACACCGCGAACTTGGCTTACTTTCTTGAGCTCCTTACCATGAACAAGGCTCTGATACCATGTCAAGATTGTGGGAGAGAAGGAAGGAGTCTCACTTGTAGCTTTCTTGCTTGCACAATGGGGAAATACACACAAAGGTGGAGGTTGAAAATAGTTTTTCTCTTCTTAGTTGTGTAAGCCAAAAGAACTCAAGTACATAGAAATAGAAGAACCCTATATATGGGTCTCAAACCAAACTCAACTAACTAAGGTGGCATACTAACTGAGCCACGAACTAGAGTAGATAAGGATAGCTATCATCTAGCTATTATTCATGGGCGGTGTACCAAGCGCATCTGCGAACTGACAAGTCAGTGACATAAATGCACAATGGTCACCCTGGCATATCACGAGTGGAGCTCGATATCTCAACATCTCTCTCCTCCCTCTCTCTCCTCTAGAAGCAGATTCATGTGGGAAGAAGAAGGATCTTGTCCAACCGAGATAGGATTGCTCCGTAATGCAAGAGGAGGGTAGATTGCTGATTCCGGACTATCATGGACATTAATAGCTGCTAGAAATCAGTCCCGAAACATGGCAAATAAAAACCCGCAACCCACAAAGAGCGGTAATTTTATTTTTACAAAAGGAATTGATGTTTTATGCAATTTGCTTCATGAATATTTGTTCCCATAGGCTGATTATGCATTATGTTGTTGTTTGCTATGAGTTTGATCAGTTTATGCTCAGAAAATCAGAAAATCATAAGTGTTGTGAGACTGAAATTAATGGTATAAAACCCGTAAAACACGCAAAATAGGGAGAAATTGGGTGTTTTTGAGATATTAATGGAAAATGTAATAAGACACACCAACTAAATTTGTATTTTTGCTGCAAATGAACCTAAGGGCCACAAACCATAATGAATCTCAATTTCTAATTATTTTCTATTGAAAATAATAGAGGAAAAATACCAAAAAAAGGTGAAAAATGGATTTTAAATGGGAGAAAATTAGGAAACGATAAAAGAAAAATTCTAGAAAATTACATAAGTGTTTGTGCAATGTATAATGAAGGTAGGGAACGAGGTTCGCCTTGGTTTACCCTCATTTCTATGTTTTGTCCGTATTTATTGCTTTCTCTACAAAGAAATACACATAAAATGATTCTTACACCTATCAACGATTGCAAAACATTAAACGGTAGGGTGAATAAGAAAGATACATTCACATGGAAAACTGTCCAATTTAGGGGAATTGCTTCAAAATGTAATAACTTTAGAACCATCTATCGAAACAGGGGTTGGTAAAAAGGAAACATGGACAGTTCAAAGGGAGGAATAGGGCTGTAAGGTTGGATATGAGTCTCAGTGAACGTAGGATGCATTCACATGGAAAAATCACAAAACAAAGGATAAAGGCAAACGGTCAAAGAACAGATCCGAGGACAAGTTGAAATAGAACGGAAGAGTGGGGAAGGGACCCCATCAGGGTAAAATGAAGTCATGGCGTAGATGCATGATCATAGCAAGGTATAGGCATGGGGGTATGCAACATAGACGCACAGGGACGCGCCCCCACACTTAAAACCTTAGTAAGAAGGGTAAACTGAACATCAAGGACCAAATACCACACATCAAACCAACTACAAACATCCCCACACTTAAGACATAACCATCACTGAGAAACAGAAGGTGTAGGGTTAGAAAAACTTGGCCCATATTGCCAAGGAGGAATGTCAATGATCGAGGTTGCGTCTTGTATCGTTGTCGGCTAGAAGAGGTACCAAGGTGTCTTCACAACACACATCCAACGTCCTTCATGGTAGGGACCATACAGCAGCACCCAGGGAGGTAGCTGGTTGAAGGAATCGTAGGAAATTCTTCAATGACGAGGACCTGTCACCCTAAGTTTTGCACCACACCTTCAACGACACATGAACTGGGTCCTCAAGTGTGGGACACCACCAAGGGCTTACCCAAGGTTAGACCCATCTTCTAGTTCCACTACACATGCAATTACACCACTCCGTGAGACAGACACACCCTTTAGGGAGTGCACAATCTTCTCTTGCAGGCTATGATCGTGACTTACTGAATGGCTACCTTGCTAAAGAAGATCACCCGCGACATCTGCCAATGCCCAAGAATTTTTCTCTGCGTCGAACAGAACACCACTACAATAGGTTCAGGGAAAACTTCTACATCTTCCGATGGTTGGATGGACCAACATACTTAAGGTAGCCGACCATCTACCTGCTGATGGATACCATGACTAAACCAAACCAAGAGGAGGGAAAACTCAGTGATGGACCCACCATTGGCATAGATATTGGAACCTCATATTCTCCAAATGATTAGAGATCCCCATGTTCAACAGCTGTCACAGATTGGTTGCTACCACTCTATTACAAATACCGAGCATCTTCATAAAGTCTAAAGCACGCTGGAATCTCCCCCGATCATCATTAATCAAACCCCACCACCTCTCATTAACAATAGCACCTTTTGATTGTGATCATGTACCCACCAGTTCCACTTAGCAACAACCCCAACTACCCCACTGCTCCTCATCCTAGTGCCATGGGACTGGCACTCAGTGTAGGAGGGGGGTAATGTTTACTGCAGCACAAAGGAGCGGAAAATGGAGCAGAGGAGCGAAAAAATGGAAGAAGGAGATAACCAAAAGGGCATAGGACAAAGGAAGGAAAAGGCACCCCGGATGGAGGTCGGACCCTGAAAAATTTGAATGAAGACCTCTCCAGAAGGCCTCACTGTCGCCTTGAGAAAAGAAAAGAGTAAAAGTGCACCATTAAATGTGAAAGCACTTCTGAATCCTTTTGAAAGAGTGTCAGGCTCACTCCTGTGAAAATTGTATGCATTAGTTAGGAATGGGATAAGTTAGAATGGTGGAAAATAGGAAAAGAGGGCCTAGGCTGATGGCCGGCCATGTAAAAAGTGGGGATGACTACCCAAAAAGTAGGGCATGTATATAAAGTTCAAAAGTGAATTAGAAGCTCATTCTTGTGTGTGGCCAAAGCTTCTTCTTCTTCTTCTCTTGTTTCTTGCCTTCTTGCTTGTGCTTGAGTGAGGGATTGAGGGAGTGTGAGGGAGTAAGTGTGTGAGAGTGAGGGATCGTGGAGAAGAAGCTCCTCATCTTCTCTCTTCATCTTCTCTTCTTCTCTTCTCTACTCTTTTCTCGCGTGGCTATGGAGGATGGAGCTTGACGGAGAGGGCTTGAGGTTGCTTGAGCTTGCCGCAAGGATCGTGGAGCTCTCGGAGTACAAGAGAGAGGAGGGAAATCGATCGAGCATCAAGGTAAGCTCACTCCACCCGTAAGGTAGGCATTGCGTGTTGGCTATGTGAGAGGTAGCCATGGCCACTCGGCTTGAAATGTTTGATCAATAAGCGGTCCATAGGTCTCGGGGTAGAGCTCCATAGCTCCCCTTCAAATGGACATCAATCAAAAGGACAAAAAGGATATTTGAGACTACGCTACCCATGTATGGAGTCTCTCTAAGAGAATCCTAGTAGCCGTAGAGCAACCTAGTGAGCAAGCGGTCTCTACCATATTCATAAGTGGAATTAAGAGTAAAGAGCTTTACAAGGCCTTGGTGGAAAATTGGAACCTACAAAGGGATGTGCTAGCTAGGGTCTTTGAAGAAGGCATACAAGTGGAGGACCTAGTCAAAGAGAGAAGCTCAAGAACCACAATTTGAGATAGCGACTTAAGCCACAAATTGGCGGATGTAGAGCTAGAGCTGGCCAAGCTCTAAGAGATGATAGGGAGACCTAACTAACCTCACATGCAATGTGTACACTACATATGGAACCACCTCTTGACTGAGTGCATGGATCCTAGATCCAGAACTTGTGACAACTATTGTGGTAGGTTTGGCCATGATACCATGCGTTGTTGTTTACCGAGAAGATTACCATATCCATAGCCTTACAACCATCTATACTACCTAGGAAATAGGTCACCACAATTCAGAAGGGGAGCTCCATTAGCTCTTCCAATGCCTAATGATGCCAAGCCAGCTCTCCCCAGAATGGACATTAACCCTACACGCATACCTGGACCACATGGACCCTTCATGGCCCATTCACTTAGTGACGCTCTAGTGCATTATGTTGAGGAGCCAAATGAGAAAGAGGCATATGTAATCCCTTATGTCTCCTACAAAGAAGAGGAAAATCCCATTCTAATGGATTTTAGACCAGTACTGGTGATGGCATTAGGTATGAGAAGGGATAAAGGCCTATGAGGTCAAAACCAAGAGCCAATTGGATGATGTTGGCATTTGTGGCCACCTAGGACACATCTCATATTGTTGCCATAAACGAGAGTGAGCTAATCAAGAAAAGGCTGACGAGATGCCCTAAGTGTGGAATCACTCATTTGTATGCTGAGTGCCCTAGGAGAAAACCATCCACTAGTTCAATTATGATGCTATTTGTACCTTTGGGGCTATTTGGAGTCGAGACACTTGATGGTGAGGCCACTTCCATCTTGTTGAATGACATGAATGACCAGGGCGTAGACAAGGCATGTCCGTATCTCATGACTTGGACCTAGCGTCCTTGATGCAATCTTCATAGGGAAGTGGAGTCATAGGAGGAGAAGGAAGAGAGCTTAGACAAAAGTCACACTCAAAACTGATAGTGTCACTACATATCAAAGGGTAAGCAAGCCACGGATGTAGAAGAAAAAACATTTGCTCCTAAGACACCGAAGAAGGGGAGTGCCAAGATTGGGGAATATCCCGATCCAAGGCACCAATTGGAATTGGTTGACAAGGTCAATGAGTGGGTGAGAGAGGCCCAAGAGCACCTAAAGGATGCCAAGCCCATCATGGAAGATGAGATTGATGAGTTCTCTAGTGTGAGCATGCTTATCTCACCTACTCGCATAGAATCTAGAGAAACATGTGCACCCTGTGTAGCACCACAAAGACAAATCCTAGGCGTCTCAAGCTAGTAGACTACCCAAGAGTAGTGGCAAAAGAGTGTAGAGCATAATGAAAGGAAAGCAGCTAGTAGTCTACTTACAATGTTGATATCGGCCCTTGTGACTTTGCCAATGGAGGATCTGCTTAGGAAAAGTTCCTTGACAGATGATTTTTTATGCGATTTTTGATGCCGAGAAGTGCTTAAAAATAGCCAAAAATTGCGAATATCAAGGGAAAAATAGACTTCGTCGAAGGCGATGGCAATCAATATGATTTTAAGTGGCAAGTCCCTAAGTGCTAGAGCTTATTTTCATGGAAATCAAACGATGGCCGATGGCCAAGCCCGAGTTTCCCTAGATGTAAAATGGTGTCAGGAATCCAACGCAAGTTTTGAATCTCCATTCCGAGGTCGTTTGATCCCCCATTTAATCCCTCAAGGTTCGAGGTTATGAAGCAGCTATTAGATCTAGAATTCGGGAAGAGCATGACGGGGCCCAAATTTGTAGATTTCAACATCACAGAACCACTCATCCAGAAGGATCTTGAATCCGATGTCGTTTGCTCCCTCAAAATTGAAAAATCCATTTGCTGGAGGTGTGAAACCAAAATGCATGAACTAGATAACTTGATTAGAGTTTAAAAAGCTCTTAACAAAGAGCTTACGAGACAAAAAACCCACGATATGAAACGTTGGCGGGGGGGGGGGGGGGGGGGGGGGCGTCACTTTTTTGCACCCCATTCCCCCCCCCCCCCCCCCATCATGATTTTCTAATCAGGAGAATGGAGAGGGATGCTCCTTGGCCTGGAATGCTTCTATCCTTTGCCCTTCATCGCCACAAATGGATCGAGGAATGATGCAATGAGTGAAGAGATAAAAAACCAATCTTTCTCTCTCCTCCCTCTCTCTCTTGCATAGAGGCAATTCATGTGCAAGAGATCAAGAAGAAGAGGGGCTGAAGAATGCTTGTCTGGCTATGATCAGATTGCTTCAAGATGAAGTGGAGGCTGAGGAAAGAGGTTCAGCACTAAAGAATGGTTGCTAGTCGGTCTGTGGGTTGCTCATAATAATTATTGAAAAACCCACAACATTGAGGAAAGAGGTTCAACACTGAAGAATGGTTGCTGGTTGGTTTGTGGGCTGCTCAGAATAATTATTAAAAAACCCGCAACATGCAAGACATGCGCATGCTTCAATTTTACAAAGAAATTTGATTGTTTTTGTTGTTTCATGGTCCAAATGTTGTTCATATGCGATGAATTTTTGTTTGAACCTTGTTTGCATCATGCTTGAGGGTTGTAACTACAGAACTACAAAACCTGTAATGATTTACAATCGTTATTAATTCTTTAAAACCCGTAAAATGTCATTTTCAATGAAAATTAGTGGTTTTTTTCAATTTTGAGTTGGAGAAAAGGGGTGAAAATGGGATAAAATAAGAGAAAATGTTAAGTTTTAGTCAAAATGATAAGCCAATACAAATAAATCAGAAAATACTTATTTTTTATGAATAATAAATAGAGAACAATAGAAAAAAATAGAGAAAATTGGGATTTTCACGCTAAAAAATATGGAAAAATAAGATTTACGTGCATAAATGTTTGGCAAGGTTAAAGCATGAGGTTAAGCCTAAGTTTGGCCTTGTCCTTTGTGTTATAGTCCGTGTTTATCGCTTTTTACATACAAAAATGATACAAAACAACCATTTACACCTATGCACCGCAACAACACCTAAACGGTGAGGGGGGAGGAAGTTTGTATGACGATTGAATTGCTAGAAAGATACAAATTCTGATTTCCCTCTTTGTGCATAGCATTTAGGGATCGTTCCATAATTAAATATAGGTGACTAGTAGCACGGAAGTTTCGGTGCTAGTCCCTAAAGTAACGCGGCACATAACGCTTAGTTAAAATTCATGAAAGGGCTTTTTCCGCACCTCACATGGCTGGTTTTTTAATCATAAAATGGTTGTGCACAATCGTCATACACCTTGCATCAAGCATGCCACATGGTATCTCCTGGAATGCATTGCACTTGTTTGATAAAGTTTGATAACGCTGAAAGGAGAGGAAACCTAAGCTGTAGGTTTAGATGGGTGTTTCCATTGGGGAAAGTTTTGTGAGGCAAATCAAGATCTCCTGGAACGCTAAATTATAAAAGAGTGGAGTTTGTGCAAATTTTATATGTGTTAGCAACGCATCTTGGGGCCAATCCTCGAGGTGTAGGAGAGTCGCAGTGGAGCCATGGCAATCCGTCGAGAGGTGCTTCCCTATGTGTGTATTATGAGGCATTATGCATATATGTTATAGGATCCCCCTCTGAGGAGAAGGGAAGGTGAATATTGGATTACATATTGGATACAAATGCAAAATCTTCATATACAAAGTGAGTTTTCGATGCTCTTGGCCCGCGAGGCCGTGTGGTGGGGTTGTTTGTCGTATGCATGAGGTCCGGCTAGTGCCGCAGCCAGTGTAGGCCCATTTTAGGTCCCATCAATGGTGCATTTGCCAGGAGCCGCCAACAAGTGGTGGTTCTCGAATCTAGGGTTTTTAGGGACCAAATAATTGGTTTATGTCCTCTAACAAGGACCGCCAAGCCGAAATACAAAAAATAGAACATGCTGAGAGGGCTAGATGGCGGTTGGAGATTGTAAGACGCTATTCTCCTCAAAGGAGCAACCCGTTACGCATAAGTGGTAGTGGTTCTAGTAACCTAGGTGTTACGAGTAGTTCTTCGAGTGCAAGTGGAAGTCTTGGTACTTCCCTATTTCTAGTTTATCAACCCACAACAAGTGGGGATGCAGTGTTGCCTACAAAAACTCCTGTTGTCAATCCGGTTGTAGCCATGGCACAACCTATTGCAATTCCAGCAGGTACACCAGATTTATCGGCATTAGGAGCATCGTTGCCCATTTTCCATGGGTTAGCAGAAGAAGATGGAGAACTCCACATTAAGAAGTTTCAAATTCTCATGTTCAACTATCTAATCCAAGACGAAGGACACCTAATGATGTTCTTCAACATGACATTAAAAGGAAGAGTGGCAGTGTGGTATCACGGTCTAGAAGCTGGAACCCTAACTAGCAGTGCCCAATTCTTTACGACTTTCCGTAGAGAGTTTGCCCTTGAGAAGGGTGGACAATATTGGTTGCATGTTCTGAATGTAACACGCCAAGAGCCAAATGAGAATGTCCAGGCATATGCCAAGAAACTAAAGCAAATTCTTCGCAAACTTAACGCTTATATTCCCATTCCAACGGGCTGCACAGTTGCAATATGTCCTACATGGACTAGATTTTAATATCCAGGTGTAGCTGAGTAGTGTTGCTTTGGCCGATATTGATACTGCCATTACCTAAGAAGAAGGAGTAGAGTCGCGCTTGTCAGCGGCTTATGCCAGCCAATGATAAATTGAAACGGTAATAATTTGGCCTTGACCAATGGGAGTCAAGGGGACCCCATGTTAAATACGAGTGGCAGAGGGAATATTATGTCGAATCTGCCTATGTTACCAGCTCCTCCTAGCATGACTATGCCTATGGCTAGTCAGGGGGCCTCACTAAATAGTGTTGGAAATCAAACAATGAATCCTAATGTTGTCCCAGTTGGTCAGCGGCGGCTAATTCCTAATCAAGTGATTAGGCCCATGGGACGACAAATTGACAATCGTGGCTATGAGTCGAGTGCTTCTAATGTCCTTGGTGAAGTTAAGGACATGATGAAGCACTACATTGATATGATCTTTGAATAGTATCGACAAATAGCTGTGGATGTCAATTTCCTTAAGAAGCAACAGAATTTGATAGGGAGGCGACGCCCTGAAGAGGGTAGCCCCTCAAGATTCAGTTGTAAGTGGTGTGGGGGCCAACATTTCCCTAAGAATTTCCCGAATGTCAAATGTGATATCTACAGGAAGTCTAGCCACTTAGCTGCTACCTGTTGGAGTAAGATCAGTTCTCTCCAACAAGGGAGTAAACAACCAGGTCCAGTTAACCATCAGGCACAAGGGAATAATCTCCAACAAGACGATGGACCAAGGCAAATACTGAAAAGAGGAAAGGTTGTTGTAGAGGAGTTACCTCATAGCAGTGGAGTCAGCCTTATTGAGGCTCAACGTGTCAATGATGCTGAAACTTCTAATCTATGAGCCATAACAAGAGGTCAAAAGATTAAAGAGGGTGACAAAGGAATTGTAAAACCTATCGAGGGAAGCCCTAAGCAAGATGCTAGGCAAGAGAAAGTCCTGAACCCTAATAAGGACGGTGGACTGTTAAGACATGTTAGTAGTAAAGTCGATCCCGAGGAGGATAAAGGATTGCCAAAAAAGAAGGTAAAGGCTAAAAAAGAGGCACCAAGGTCGATGGAAAGACCAAAGGAGAGAATGGTTTGGTGCGAGAAGAGAACTTTGGCTAATTATCTCGACTTTGATCTAGCAAGTTCCCTTTGTGAAGTTAAACCAGACGTGAATCTCCTGCAATTGATTAAATTTTCTCCAGGAATACGCAAGGAATTCAAGAAAGTCCTACATATAGGGTATATGGTAGAACCTTTGGGCATAACTAGAGTGGGGGAAGATTGGTTCAATTGTGCTGAAAAGCATTGCCCTAGGGTTCTAGCATATGTGGATGGAGTATTAGTGGAGCTCGCTATCGTAGACACTGGATCCTCCGTCAATATCATAAGTTTAGACTTGATGGAGAGGTTAGGTCTAGAGATCCAAAAAGATGGCTCCACACTTCTTAGGATGGCTGATGATAGTCTAAGACAAGTAGAAGGTTGCATTACTGAGGTCCACGTTATAGTTGTGAGCATGGAATGCTATCTAGACTTTAGGGTGATAAGGTTTGTAGGAAATCCTAGCAATTGAGTTTTGCTAGGTAGGCCATGGATTCTATGGACAGACTGTCAGATCAATATACCCACTAGTCGAGTGATTCTAGGTCAAGGTGCCCATTGTGTAATAGTGGATGCTTACCATGAGTCTCCTCAGAGTGAGAGAGCTCCACTATCCTCCATTGAAATAGAAACAGTAGATGATCCATCTGGCAGTGAGACGCCATTGAGCAATGGATCTAAGGAAGGGTCCACTACAAAGGATATTTATCAAATAACCTTGAATGAGCCAATAGAGCCTCATGATTGAATAAGAGACGCGGACGTTATTGAGATGGATCTTGGTACACTAAATGATTCGTGGCCAATTAAATTAGGGTCCATGCTCAGTTTGGAAGAAAGAGAGGATTATGTGTCCTTAATTCGAGAGTTTTGTAATATCTTTGCTTGGAGCTATGACTAACTTCAAGGTATTCCTCCTAGTCTAGCTGTGCATATTATTCCTGTAAAGGAAGGTACCCGCCCTGTATGTCAGCAGAAAGAAATGCATATGCCTTTTGAATTAAGGGACAGGTTGTACGAGGAACTACAGAAGCTGTGGAAAGCGGGTTTGATCTTCCATGTTCAGCATACTGAATGGTGCTCACCAGTTGTGATCAGGAAGAAGAAGGATAATCAAATCCGTCTTTGTGTAGACTTTAGAGAGCTGAATAAGCAGACGGTTAAAGATTACTACCCATTGCCATTTATTGACCAAATTTTGGATCAAGTAGCAGGTAGGAAAATCTATGCATTTGTGGACTACTTTGCAGGGTATAACCAAATGGCGATCGCTGAGCAAGACAAGCTAAAAATGATGTTTATTACAGTCTTTGGTACCTTTGCGTACCATGTGATGGCATTTAGGTTGTGTAATGCACCTGGTTTGTGGCAAAGAATAGCCGACAAGACCTTTGGTGACATCTCCCTAGAGGAGCTGAAAGTATTCATTGACGATCTGGGGGCAGCCACCGTAAGGGATAGGCAATTGATCATTTTGCTCATGTGTTTTGAGCATTGCAGACAATTTTGCATAGCTCTTAACCCACGGAAGTGGGTCTTGCGAGTCCCTTATGGGCTCTTGTTAGGCCATGTGGTTAGTTCCGTAGGGATTGCAATTGATCCTGAAAAGATCAAGGTCATAGTCACCATGAGTCCGCCACGTACTCTGAAGGAAGTGGATAGCTTTCTGCCATCAGTAGGGTATTATCGGAGGTTTATCAATGCCTTGCCAGAAAGAACATTGCCGCTGACAAATCTATTGTCCTTTAACTGTCAGTTTACATGGAGTGATGCTTGCAAAGTATCTTTTGATGATGTGAAGTAGGAGCTTGCCAAAGCACCTATTTTAAAAGCATCAAAAGGGGTGAAATGTTCTATATATTTTCAATAGCAACCATGTATAGTATCAGTTGCTGTTTAGCTCAAATCTGGGAGAAAAAGTGATACCATTTGATAGCTTTTGCTAGTCGGAAGTTGGGCATATCGGAAATTAACTACACATATATGGAGAAGTTATGCCTTGCGATGGTATTTGCGACCAAAAAGTTCAGGCACTATATTCTTTATGAGAGGGTGGTTTTTTATATGAAGATGGAAGGGCTTTGATTGTTGTTGAATAAGATATAGCCGCCTAACCGTTTGGCAAAGTGGTTAATCACTTTGCACGAATTTGATTATGAGATTAAGAGCAAGCCGCCGAAGCTTCAGGGCATTGTAGAGTGTCTTGTGGATTTCGGAGAACCAAAAGAGGTCTTGGCTAAAGGAAGTGACATGGAAACTTTGTTCAAGATTGATACGGCATCTATTCCCTCATGCTATGCTAATATAACACACTATCTTTCTACGGGAGAGAGTGGAGCTGGGTTATCAAAATCAGAGAAGAGGAAAATTAAACAGCAAGCATTGAAATTTTCTTTGATCTCGCAGGCACATTATATCGGTAGGGTGTTGATGATATTTATCGCCGATGTGTGATGCCTGACGAGGTTCCCTTTATTTTCCAAGAGTGCCATGGCTCTACTTGTGGAGGGCACTTTATTGGGCGGTTAACGACACAAAAAGCTTTAAGAGCTGGATATTGGTGGCCGTCCATCTTCCAAGGTTCATTTAACTATGTCAAGAGATGTGATACCTGTCAACAGCATGACAACAGAGAGAATAGGAAACACCCACTTTTACGCCTATCATGGCTATCCTTCCATTTGAGAAGTGGGGCATTGACTTTGTGGGTCCTATCACCCCTTCATCTACTACTCAGAAGAGGTACATTATAGTAGCAACTAATTATTTTACAAAATGGTCAGAAGCACGGGCGATAAGGCAGGACAATGCAAAAGAGACAGCCAGTTTCCTACTTGAGCAAATTATCTGCCGTTTTGTTCTACCAAAAGAAATAGTATCGGACCGTGGAACTCACTTTTTAAATAAAGTGATTGAAAATCAAGCATAACAAGACGATCCCCTATAATCTGCAAGCAAATGGGCAAGTCAAATGTACCAATAAGCAGCTTGTGGGTATCCTTTCCAAGATAGTCTCCGAAAAGAAGCGGGACTGGGATAAAAAATTATATGTGGCGGTTTGGGCGTATAATACGACGTTTAAACGAGCCACTAGCCACACACCATTCAAATTATTTTATGGGAAGGAGTGTGCCTTGCCCTTAGAAATTGAGTTGCTGACCATTAGATTTGCAATCAATCATTCTCTGGGTGATGAAGATGCCCTATTTGAGTGGTTTACAACTATAGCCCACTTGGACAAGCTCAAATTGTAGCGTTTGTTGCACCAGGAGGTAGCTAAACATTGGATGAAACGGTTGCATGATCTAAAAGCGAAGAAATATACTTTTAAAAAGGGGCAATTAGTTTTATATTACGATGCGCATAGGGAGCTATTTCCATGAAAGTTTGAACCTTGATGGCATGGCCCTTACAAGATAGTTCGGATAGGTAAAAATATGTCCACAGTTCTATTAGCTAATCTACAAGGAGTGGAGTTGGGGTTGATTTGAAACTTGCAGGGGAGCTTAAATTGGTTGATGGGGTGGTTAATTCCTTATTTGGGGCACCCATATCGCGAGCAAAGATATCATCAGGGGAGGCTTATCTGGTGGAGTAAGAGATATAAAGTGATTGCGCAAGAAGATGGTACCTTTGTGTGGGAGATCAAAGTTTTCTGCCATCACTACTTACAAATCTTGACAAGCATCCCTGTTGAGTTTAATGAAGAAGGTGCGATGGAGCCGTCAGTTCATCCTCTAAATCTGTTGAACTTTGACTATCACAATTATGAATAGGGGAGTTCTTGATGGCTGGCTGTGTAAACCCATTATGGACGCATACATTATACTTTGATGGAGCGTCTAGGGGCCCTAATAGGAAAATAAGTATTGGAGTAGTTATCCAAGATCCCCGACGTAGAGTTACAATGAAATTAGCTACTTATCTGGGGGTAGGATTTACTAACAACATGGTGGAGTATAAAGCCTTGATCATGGGATTGAATATTGCCCAGAAAGGTGGCATTAGGCGGGTGTTAATAAAAGGGGATTCCCAGCTGATCTTAAATCAACTCAATGAGACATATACAGTCCGGAATCCTCTCCTTCGTATGCATCATCACACTACTATAACCCTACTTGATGAATTCGAGAGCATATCTCTTCAGCTGATTCCACGTTATTGGAATCAGTTTGTGGATTCCTTAGCTAGTTTTGCTTATGAAGAGGACCTCTTTTTCAACTGTGGTCCTAGTTTGGATATTGCTATTGATAATGAGATAGGACCTAGTCGGTTGTGGGGGATGTTATCAGACCACACGTTATATGGCAGGCGATGGTTGATATGGGTAATGCAAAGAGTAGTCGAGACCTATCTACCGTTGTTATCCTGGACCCATAGGTTGATTCGACGACATGTTATGCGTACGTCTCTTACTATATATGCAAGAGGTATGGATCATAATTTGATGCATTTAGTTTAGGGCAGCGAGCCCTATTTTTCCCCTTGGAATGGAGCGTGTTTGCATATATCTGCCTTCTTCCAAGGAGGGATCTCTATGAGCTGTTTTGTTTGATTCTGTTAGGCCAAGAGGGCCTGTTGCTTTAAGTGGTTAATGTTTTATTTCTTTAGGCCAAGAGGGCCAATTAATAATCTATTTCTTTAGGCCAAGAGGGCCCTATCTCTATTTGGTGCAGGTACATTTTATGTTTTGTTGTTTTAGTGATTGCGCCATATAGGGTGACGAAGTCACTGGAGGGAGCCTTTGCTGTGAAGAAGCTTCTTGTGGCCATTCCAGGTGGTTTCGTCCCCTTTTCTAGTTTTTTCCCTTAAGCAATTAACGATATATGTGGGGGTGAGGGTTACTTTCTTTTGTTTGTTGGGGACCGGCAATCAAGGCATGAGGTCCCAGGTTTCGGTTAGGTATGTCTAGGGGAGGTCTGAGTAGTCCTTGCCTCCTGCAAGGCATTGTCAGGCATTGAAAGACTTGTTTTAGATGGGAATTCTAGTGACCCTATTCTGCTGATATACTAGGCGGCCATTCTAGGAGTTCCTGCTAGTTGTGAGATAGTTAGTGAAGCCTACTAAAATAAGGATGGAAAGAGACAAAACCCTAAAGATCTGACAGACAATATATGAATATATGGAGGTGTGTAAAAAGGGGTTTGACCCCTATGAAAATAGAAAGGGAAAGAAAGAAAAATCCTTGAGCAGTTGTTTATCGCCTTGCGAAGGCCTGGTAGGTTCCTGGGGACAAGTCAGACTCGGGGCCGATGCCTTGCCCTTCCTTGGGGTGACATCTTGCCATTAAAAAAGGAAATAAAAGAAGGTTGGAGCAAAAATAAAAGTGAGCATTAGAAAAGGATTAAGTGTTACCTTGCGAGGGATTGGTAGGTCCTTGGGTACCGAGACAGGACTTGAGGCTGATGCCCTGTTCTCATTGGGTCACTACGCTCAGCTCCCTACTTTTTACATGCCCGAGTATGGAAAAATAAAAACCTAAATGAAGAAAAACTGTGCTAACAGAAATTATTTCTTGATCAGGCTATAGGAGTTCTCGCCTAGTAGAAGCTCCTAGTTGAGTTGTCCTTTCTTAGGTAGGTAGTTCAGACCACCACTTAGGGCGCCCTCTTTGATAGTTCTTTTTTAGCTTGGTTGTGTTGGAGCAGTTGGTTAGTGACTGGCCTGCTCCTCTTGGATTTCATGCCTTGGTTTTGTCAGGGGGTAGGGTATGAGCTGTGATGTGTTGTGTTGTGTATTTTTTGTATCATCTTGATGCTTGTTTTTGTTGTTTATGTGTAGATTTATTCGTGGGATTCGACAGGCTAAGTTGCCCTATCTCGTGGTCGCCAATGATAGATAATTTTTGATGCGGAGAAGTGCTTTAAAATAGCCAAAAATTACAAATATCAAGGGAAAAATAGACTTCGTCGAAGGCGAAAATGGCCATCAGTATGATTTTAAATGGCAAGTCCCTAAAGCGCTAGTGCTTATTTTCATGGAAATCAAACGGTGGCGAATAGCTGGGCTGGAGTTTTCCTAGATGTAAAATGGCGTCAGGAATCTAATGCAAGTCTTGGATCTCCATTTTGAGGTCGTTTGATCCCTCATTTAATCCCCGCAAGGTTCAGGGTTATGAAGCAACTACTAGATTTGGAAGCCGAGAAGAGCATGACGGGGCCCAGCTTTGTAGATTTCAACGTCACAGAACCACCCATCCAGATGGATCTCGAATCCGATGCCGTTTTCCCCCTCAAAATTGAAAAATCCATTTGCCGGAGGCGTGAAACCAAAATGCATGAACTAGATAACTTGATTAGAGTTTAAAAAGCTCTTAACAAAGAGCTTATGAGGCAAAAAACCCACGATGTGAAACGTTGGGGGGGGCATCAATTTTTTGCGCCCCATCTTTCCCCCCTCATCATGATTTTCTGATCAGGAGAATGGAGAGGGATGCTCCTGGGCCTGGAATGCTTCTATCCTTTGCCCTCCATTGCCACAAATGGATCGAGGAATGATGCACTGAGTGAAGATATTAAAAACTAGTCTTTCTCTCTCCTCTCTCTCTCTCCTACATAGAGGCAATTCGTGTGCAAGAGATCAAGAAGAAGAGGGACTGAAGAATGCTTGTCCAACTGTGATTGGATTGCTTCAAGATGAAGTGGAGGCTGAGGAAAGAGGTTCAGCACTGAAGAATGGTTGTTGGTTGGTCTGTGGGATGCTCAGAATAATTATTAAAAAATCTGCAACACACAAGACACGCGTATGCTTCAATTTTACAAAGAAATTTGATTGTTTTTGTTGTTTCATGGTCCAAATGTTGTTCATATGGGATAAAATAAGAGAAAATGTTAAGTTTCAGTAAAAATGATAAGGCAATACAAATAAATAAGAAAATACCTATTTTTCATGAATAATAAATAGATAACAATAGCAAAAAATAGAGAAAATTGGGATTTTCGCGCTTTAAAAAATGGAAAAATAAGATTTATGTGCATAAATATTTGGCAAGGTTAAAGCATGAGGTTAAACCTCAGTTTGGCCTTGTCCTTTGTGTTATAGTCCGTGTTTATCTCTTTTTACATTAAAAAAATGATACAAAACAACCATTTACACCTATGCACCACAGCAACACCTAAACGGTGAGAGGGGGAGGAAGTTTGTATGATGATCTAATTGCTGGAAAGATACAAACTCTGATTTTCCTCTTTGTGCATAGCATTTAGGGATTGTTCCATAATTAAATATAGGCGACTAGTAGCACGGAAGTTTCGGTGATAGTCCTTAAAGCAGCACAGCACATAATGCTTAGTTAAAATTCATGAAATGGCTATTTTCCGCACCTCACATGGCTAGTTTTTTAATCATAAAATGGTTGTGCACAATCGTCATACACCTGCATCAAGCATGCCACATGGTATCTCTTGGAATGCATTGCACTTGTTTGATAAACTTTGACCTGTCAAGATTGTGGGAGAGAAGGAAGGAGTCTCGCTTGAAGCTTTCTTTCTTGCAGACTGGGGGAATACACACAAGGGTGGAGGCTGAAAACAGTTTTCCTCTTCTTAGTTGTGTAAGCCAAAAGAACTCAAGTACAAAGAAAATAGAAGAACCCTATATATGGGTTTCAAACCAAACTCAACTAACTAAGGTGGCATACTAACTGAGCCACGAACTAGAGTAGATAAGGATAGCTATCATGTAGCTATTATTCATGGGCGGTGTACCAACCGCGTCTGCAACTGACATGTCGGTGACATAAATACACAACGGTCACCCTAGCGTATCACGAGTGGAGCTCGATATCTCAACACTCCCCCTCGAGTTCAATCCCAATTCATGCACACCAAGCAGGTCTCTGAATTTGCGCAGCTTCTCTGCGCCCAATGCCTTCGTGAATATGTCAGCTACCTCATCCTCTGTGCTGACATAAACTAGATCAATAAGACCTAGTAAAACCCTCTCTCGCACATAGTGATAATGCACCTCAATGTGCTTTGTTCTAGCATGATAGACTGGGTTATTTGCCAAGTGTATACTACTCATGTTGTCACAATAAATGACAACTGGTCCATCTGTAGACTAATGCATATCATAAAGTAGCTTATGCAACCAAGCTACCTCACATGCAGCCATTACTGCACCCCTATATTCAGCCTTTGTGCTCGACAAGGCAACTGTAGGCTATTTCTTGCTGCTCCAAGTGACTGCAGCACTCCCAAAAGAGAACACATATCCACTGGTAGATCGTCTATTAGAAATACTACCAGCCCAATCAGCATCAGTGTATCCATGCAACTGTATCTGAACCCCAGTCTCATAAAATAGTCCATACTGCAATGTGGACTTCACATACCTGAGTATGCGTCTAGCCGCATCCAAATGTGGTTTCCTTGGAGCCTGCATAAACTGACTTACCAATCCAACAGCATAGCTCAAATCTGGCCTGGTAATAGTCATATAAATCAAACTTCCTACTATACGTCTGTACATAGTAGGGTCTTCTAGAAGCTCACCTGCATCTGTGCTCAGCTTCACATTCTGCTCCAAAGGAACTGAAATAGGCTTACAGCCTGTCATCCCATATTTGGACAGCATGTCCAATCCATACTGCCTCTGCAAGAGCTGTATCCCACTTGGTGATCTAATCACCTCAATGCCCAAGAAATAACGCAGCTCTCCCAAATCCTTCATCTCAAACTTCTGCTTCAATAGCATTTTCACATGAAGGATATCTTCATCACTGTCACCTGTCATAATCAAATCATCAACATAAATGACAAGTAGCATAATACCTTTCTCTGTTTTTCTCACATAAAGTGAGAAATCTGCCTTGGAAATCTGAAAGCCAATAGTGACAAGATACTGTCCTATCTTGTCAGACCATGCTCTAGGTGCTTGCTTCAAGTCATACAAGGCTTTCTTCAACCTGCAAACAAACTCAGGATGAACAGCATGCACATAACCTGGTGGCTGCTCCATATAGACCTCTTCTTGCAAATCACCATGCAAGAAGGCATTCTTTACATCCATCTGATGTAAAGACCATCCCTTTGATGCAGCCATAGCAATGACTGCTCTTACAGTTGCCATCCTTGCAACTGGACTGAATGTTTCTTCATAGTCAATGCCATATGTTTGTGCATACCCCTTGACTACTAATCTTGCCTTGTATCTGTTCACAGAACCATCTGCATTGTGCTTCACCTTATAAACCCACTTACAGCCAATTGCATTCTTACCTTTAGGCAAAGGTACTAACTCCCATGTAGCATTTGCTTCCAAGGCATCCATTTCTTCATCCATGGCTTTCTCCCATTTTTCTTTTCCCATGGCTTGCTCAAAAGATGTGGGTTCTAGTTCCTGTATCACTTTGACCATATATGCATAGTGAATGGCTGTAAATCCATCATATTTTAGCCTATCTGTTGGGGGTAAAGGCGCCTCCGCCGTGCTGCCCCGTGTATTACTACACTGACAGTACCCGCCACTGCACACTGCAGGTGGCAGGCGCCCGTCACGTCACTTTATTCTTTATTCTTTTAGTGACAGTTTGAATAAAGGAAGGCCCGGTCACACATTGTGACTGT
This sequence comes from Lygodium microphyllum, assembly GCF_053477565.2. Taxonomy (NCBI): domain Eukaryota; kingdom Viridiplantae; phylum Streptophyta; class Polypodiopsida; order Schizaeales; family Lygodiaceae; genus Lygodium; species Lygodium microphyllum. The sequence continues at coordinate 4,867,711 of NC_141163.1, read as the reverse complement.
TGGAGTTCCCATTTCTTGTCTCTCTCTTTTCTTGCTCTTGCTCTCCCGCCATAGCTCGCGTGCAAGCTTCGATCCTTCTCACCTTTCAACTGGTATCAGAGCTTGGCATTCTCTTGCTCGAGATCGACTCGGTGCTTCCCGACCTTCGCATCGACTCGCTTCACGCATTGGATCTCCATCCCGGCAGCCATATCCGATCTCCCCGAGCTCCCGTCACTCCACGGCTTCCCGAGCACCTTCCCAGCCTATTGAGGCACCTTCAAGGCATTGATACTGAGGTATTTGATCATTCTTTCACAGTTTTATTTCAATCTACAGGTTGCAAATAGCAAGGGCAGCCATGGCTTCAAACTCTTGAAGCTTATTCCCCTCATATTGTGCCTTACACCTATCAAGGCTCAAAGAGGCTTGTCATAGGCCTTTGATAGGCCCTTCTTGAGCCCCCCATTACCCCCTTTTCAGCCCATGTGGAGCAGCAGCAAGTTCAGCACCAACAGGGCAGATTGCATCATTTTTTTCCAGGCTGTGAGCACTCATCTACTTCAGCTCCACACTTGGCCATTGCTTCTTGCTCTCTACCTTGATCAAGAGGGCTATAGACTTCATGTTTGATGTCATTCAAGCTTTGGGCATTGGTCTTGATCATTCGGGGCTGATTTCTTTAGATTTGGGACTGTCATAAACTGTCATAACAGGCTGAAAATAGGGCAGCACCATTGGCATTAGCATTTGTTGCTTATACTCCATTCCGGTTGTGCTATTTGATGCCCGTATGCGGTCTACATGATGCCCAGTGCCTTGGGAATGTATGCACATGATTATGCCATGATTTTGGCTTGAAATATTGGCTGATTTGGGACTGTTATTTACTATTATACAGTGCTGAAAACAGGGCAGCCACACTTGGCATTGGCATTTGATGCTTATACTCTACTCCGGTTACCTTGTTTGATGCCCATATGCGGTCTATTTCCTACCCGGATGTATTGGGGATGTATGCATTTGGTATGACCATGATTTTGGCTTGAATTCGGGGCTGAAATCTACTGTTTAGAACAGTAAATACATGCTGGAATAACAGTGGGCTGAAGGTACTTTACATGCTTTGGCACTTACCTACCGATACCGGATGTATGCTTTGAGCTTTGGCATGATGTCTCTGACATTTGGGGACGACTTGGAGCATATGTATGAGATTATGGGATGCTTTTGAGCTTCACATTAGCTCCATCTTCACTGGCATTTGGACCGACTTGGCATGCTCATGGACCTCCTATGCCTCATGTCTCTGCTTGACAGTTAGGCTTTTGCATTACATGCTTTGGTTCGTGTATGCCATACCGACATTTGGAGCTTGGATTTGGATGTATTTGAGCATTCCCGGCTTACTTGATCACTGATCTTGGTTGCTATTTGGATGTCATTGAGTTGACCGAGAGCTTATTTGGGCTTATGTATTGCTTCATGGTTAATACGACCGGTGCTTCATGTATGTCATGCTCTCTTGGATGCGCTTGATGCATTGACATGGTCACTTATCACTGGTGCTTTCTCTTGGGTTGTCTGAGCTTCTAAGCTTGCCTTGTACGCCTTTTGTGCCAGTGGGAGCATTTTACATGCTTGCTTGACCTTTGACAGTTGCATGCTATTGGAGCACTTACATGTATTTGGAGCAGTTTATGTCTTGAGCAGCTACATACGCATTGAGACTTTGGGATCATACTCCGATCTTTATGGATATGCATTGATGTACTCTTGGTTCACAGGATGCTTATGAGCCAAGTCTCATATTTGGATCTTTCTCTTTGAGCAGACACCTATTTGTGTCAGGTTTTGGCAGTTACAGGAACACTTTGCCTAGAGTGTCTGGGGGTGTGCCTTTCACTGGCAGATGTTATTTTGACATGCTTTGGTGTTGAGCTCATGTTCTTTTCACTGTCATTGACCTTGCTTATGTCTGTTTCATGCCGGCTTTGGACCTAGCATTGTTTGCTTGACATATGGATCCTATTTTGGGACAGTTTGCTCTCTAGATTGCATACTTGCAATTTATTACAGCAAGCAGTTATTGGTGGACTGAGGTATACTTTTCTTGCTGAAATATCCTGATTTGGTATACCGCACCTAGTACTAAGTGGGTAGCAACTTTTGGCACACTTTGCTCGCCCTTTGGACCCCGTTTTGGTCACTTTTGGGCAGTTTCTGCAGTAAAACAGCAAGCAGTTTTTGGACTATTTGGGCATTTCCAGCCTGCATAATGGCGTCATCTTCGCATGATAGTGCCATCTTTAACATTACAAAGTTGGATGGTACCAACTACTCTTATTGGAAGAGTCAAATTTGGCAGGTCTTGGTGCAGAAATCTCAGATTAAGCCACTTCAGTTGAGTGGGGAGCAGCCTGAAACTATGGACAATGACGACTGGCTTGAACTTGATGAGCTATGCAAGTCCACGATTGTATTGTCTCTCACTGAACAGGTACATTATAATGTATTTGAGGAAGCACAGAGTGCATGGGATCTATGGAATAAGATCAAGAATCTTTATGATAAGAAAAGTCCGGCGAGTCAGATGTACTGGTTGAAGCAGCTTATGGATCTGCGCATGAAGGATAATGCGACTATGTCTGCTCACTTGAGCCAGTTCCATGCTATACTGAAGAACCTGACTTCGCAGGATATCACCTTTGGAGAGGAAGTAACTCCTCTTTTCTTGCTTGGGACTTTGAATGAGTCATGGGATGTATTCCGCACTGCCCTATGTGCCTCTAGTGCTACTCTAAAATTGGCAGATGTTGAGAGTGCTCTTCTTCAGGAAGAGGTGAATCGCAAAAACTTGGATGCCTCTCGTGGTAGTCATGCTTTGACAGTTAGAGGTAGGAATGACAGGTATGACCGTGGTAATGGCCGAGGCCGTGACTCGCAGAAGGGTCGGTCTAAATCTCGCGGTGGCAAGTCGCGTAGTAAGTCACGTGGGCGCAATGCAAATGTCACTTGTCATCATTGTGGGAAAAAGGGCCATATTAGACCACAGTGTCATGAGTTGCACAATGAGAAGCGCAAGGATAAGGGGAAAGATAAAGTGCAGGAGAAGTCCTCTGATCGCAGCATAGTACCTACGAAGTCCAGCGTCAAGATTGAGGAAATTAATGTCACGCAGACTGAGGAGTCCGATGGTGGTGATGAATTTATACTTGCAGCTACTGAGGCTTGCAAGGAGGCCATATGGTTAGGCCGTCTAGTTGCTGACCTTGGGATTGATGCTACACCTACACTGCATTCGGATTCTATGAGTGCCATTCAGTTGGCTAAGAATCCGGTCTTCCATGCGAAGACGAAACACATTGTTTGGACCTAGCATTGTTTCCTACCAGTATACCTCTCCTCTGGAGTCATTCCATGTATTGCTGCAGTGGGAGTCCTGTTCATTATGTAGACTGCTGTAGCAACTACTTCAGCCCAATAAAAATCTGGCAAGTCTTTTTCATTGAGCATGGCACGAGATACCTCTTCAATATGCCTGTTTTTCCTTTCTGCAATTCCATTTTGTTGTGGGGTATAACTGCATGAATATTGCTGCTTTATGCCATGCTCCTGTAAGAACTTTGCAAACTCATTTGAGAGGTACTCTCCCCCTCCATCTGACCTTAGGCATTTTATTTGCAAACCTGTTTCTTTTTCAGCCATAGCTTTAAGGGTTTTGAAATGCCCAAAAACTTCACTTTTCTTTTTCATAAAATACACCCAAACTTTTCTGCTATAGTCATCAATAAAAGTGACAAAATAATGACAGCCTCCAAGAGATGCAGTTTTAGTAGTCCACACATCAGAGTGGATTAATTCCAATGGCTTCTCACTCTCTTGAACATGTCTAGGAAATGGTTTCCTTGCCTGTTTTCCAAACTGACAGGCTTCACATACCTTATGCATTTCTGCAACGTTGAATTTTGGCAATCCTGCAACAATATTTTGGGCCTATATTGATTTAAGTCGATGTACATTAACATGACCAATGCGTTTATGCCAGATATCAATATCTGCAACTACACTGGTCCCATGTGCAAACTTTGCTGCACTCAATTCAGACATGTCTGCATCCAATGTAAACATTCTGCCCTTCTTCTTTCCTTTTGCTATCAAGCGAACTTTATTTTTCATATCCTCAACAAAGCATCCATGAGGATTAAATCTGACCTGCAAGCCCTGTTCAACCATTTGACCAAGAGAAACCAGATGCTTAGTGATATTCGGGACATGAAATACATCGGACAGGTATTTCTTTTTCCCATCCTGCATAGACAAGGGAATTTTTCCAATCTGCACAATAGGATGTGCAGTATCATCACCAGTCTCCACAAATCTTGGTTTTTCCATTTTCCTTGCATCCTCCATCCATTCTGCATGACCTGTCATGTGGTTTGATGCACCTGAGTCAACATACCATACATCGTTGCTTTCTTCTACACTTGTCACAGAATTGTTCATGTGCTGCATCATAAACAGATGCTCATTTCTGTCATCACCCTGTCTACTAGAGGATGCATAATTTCCTTGTTGCAGTTTTCCATTCATGATGTCATTCTGCTTTTTATAGCAGTCTTTAGCCATATGACCCATTTTACCACAATAGTAGCATTCAACATTACTGTTTGCATTTTGGCCTCTTTGCCATCCACCACGACCTCTTTGGCTCCCCCTGCCTCTAGAGTTACCATGTCCTCCTCCATAGGACTGGTTTTCTTGAGTTTGCTGCATATTCTGATTTCTACCACGGCCTCCATATCGGCCTCCTCTACCTCTGCCTCTACCTCTTCCAGCATTTGAGTAGAAGACAGCTTCTTTTGAAGTTCCTCCTGAAGAAGATGCACCACCATTTCTTTGCTCCTCAGAAATTAGAAGAGCAATCAGCTCCTCAAAATCAGGAAATCTTTCACGAACTGAAATGGATGTCCGAAACTGTGCATAATCTTTTCCTAGACCATTCAAGGTCACAGAAACTAAATCATCATCTTCCACTGGTGACCCAATGGAAGCAAGTGCATCTGCAATCTTCTTCACCTTCATGTGGTAGTCGTTGATGCTCATATTTTCTCTTTGCACATTGTGCAACTCTTGCTTGAGCTGCATTTTCCTGGCTTGCGTATTTGTGCTATACATTTTTGACAAAGTATCCCATGCCTCCTTTGGCGTACTTGCATCCTGAATATGCACAATCATAGAGTCTGAAATGCTGATAGACAGCCAATACATAACTTTCCTGGCTCTCTCATGCCATGCTTTAAATGCCTGCATTTGCTGTTGATTGGGAACATCAAGAAGAATTGGTTCTTCTTCATTTCCTGCAACAAATTCCCAATATCCTTTTCCCATAAGGAAATTCGTCATTCTAAACTTCCATGCTTGGAAGTTGTTCTTGTCAAGCTTTTCAGTGACAATCTGTGAAAGAGAATCAGATGCCATTACAGAAGACTGCAAAAAATTCTGTCACTGCAAAAACCAGAGTTTCACCCTCACAAGGGAAAATCTGCAAAACTGGCGAAAGTGGTATTTGACCACACAGTCACTTCCTAGTGATGATTTTGCATCAACAGGCAATAGGGATGATTCTGTAACTCCCAATGTCTCTGCGCACAAGCATACAATGCAATTTTTACAGTAACTATTCACCGACCTGTAGAACAGTGGCTGCACAGCATAAAACTGGGCCTTTTCCTGAGTGCGTGCAGAAAACTTCCGCCTCCAAAACAGGCCCCGAAATGGCCTCAAATAAAAAAAACAAGGTCGCCCAGGGCTAAAGCCTTCCCCCGCAGCATATACTGCCCTTTTGCTTCACCGCAAAGGGCGTCTCAACCTGAGACAATGCGCTCCTACACTTTCCGGCTGTGCTACCTACAGAGATCTGCTCCCGAAACAGAAAATGAAAGCAACACTGCTCCTCTTACCAGAACACCGCGAGCTTGGCTTGCTTTCTTGAGCTCCTTACCACGAACAAGGCTCTAATACCATGTTAAGATTGTGGGAGAGAAGGAAGGAGTCTCGCTTGAAGCTTTCTTGCTTGCACACTGGGGGAATACATACAAGGGTGGAGGCTGAAAACAGTTTTCCTCTTCTTAGTTGTGTAAGCCAAAAGAACTCAAGTACAAAGAAAATAGAAGAACCCTATATATGGGTTTCAAACCAAACTCAACTAACTAAGGTGGCATACTAACTGAGCCATGAACTAGAGTAGATAAGGATAGCTATCATGTAGCTATTATTCATGGGCGGTGTACCAACCGCGTCTGCAACTGACATGTCGGTGACATAAATACACAATGGTCACCCTGGCGTATCACGAGTGGAGCTCGATATCTCAACATGACCAATGCTGAGAGGACAGGAAACCTAAGCTGTAGGTTTAGACAGGTGCTTCTGTTGGGAATGTTTTGTGAGGCAAATCATGTTAGATATGAACAATGCCCCACCCTCATTAGGTGCTACCAATGATCCATGGTGCTCAAAGTTGTAAGGCCCCCATTATGAGGAGAAGCCAAATGTGAGCCCGGACATTGGTTGAGTCCTGACTTGTATATCAGATGAGGTCTATGTGACCGGATGGCAAAAAGGTGACTGTTGTGGGTCTAATCTTTGGGTTAGACGGAGTGGTTAAGCTGGTAGCAACTCGAGGCACATTGCATTGAGTTGCGTGGTAAGGAAGTTAAAAGGGGCCCCTATTGTGGGGTCCGGGGGCCGCGGAAGCGGCCCCTGGTTGGGGGGTCCCAGGGGGGCCAGCGGCTCCCCTGGCGGGGGTCCGGGGGCAGTGCCCCCGGCCCGATGGTAAAGAAAATATTCCCTAGAATATTCCCTGGCCGCCTAGTGGAGGCTCATATGGTAGGTCGGTCAGCAGGCCGACCTAACGACCTTCACAGGCTATAAAAGCTAAACCCCTTCGCAACCATCTAACACTCATCTTTCACCCAGTCAGAGTTGTTGTTCCAGCTAGCCTTAAGCTCTTCACCTATCTTCTGTCTAGATCGCCATCTAAGCTTCACACAGTGGAAGTGCACGGGTGGACAGAGCCATCTTTGTATCAGTTGTTTGGAGTTAAAGAATTTACTGATTCTCCTCTTATCTGTTGTGTACTCTCTATCTCTTTCTCAGATTCTGTTCGCTGCGCCGTGTAATATTTTACAAATCAAGATCTCCTGGAATGCTGAATTATAAAAGAGTGGATTTTTTGTGAATGTTATATGTGTTAGTGACGCATCTTGGGGCCAATCCCTGAGGTGTAGGAGAGTTGTAGTGGAGCCACGGCAATCTACTAAGAGGTGCTTCCCTATGTGTGTATTACGAGGCATTATGCCTATATGTTATGGGATCTCCCTCTGAGGAGAAGGGAAGGTGAACGTTGGAATACATATTGGATACAAATGCAAAATCATCATAAGCATTTAGTACAAAGTGAGTTTTAGACGCTCCTGGTCCGCGAGGCCATGTGGTGGGGTTGTTTGTCATATGCATGAGGTCTGGCTAGTGCCACAACTAGTGCCGGCCCATTTTAGGTCCCATAATTCCTCATTATGATGAGAGTTAAAGTAGTAGGTGGAGGGATATAATGAGCTAGGAGCATCCGATTTGCATGATTACGACATAGCCACATAGATACCGAGCCTAACATTGAATTCATAGCCTAAGTCCTTGCATGTAAATGCTTTCTAGGAGGGCATAGAGAAGAATGCAATCCTACCAAGGTAGAATTAGGAGATGTCACAAGAAAGGGGATCGTAGATAGTGGAGCACAAGTTAGTGTTCTTAGCCATGCATTCCTACAGGCATGGGGTAACCCGTCGGTGGAGATTGCAAGGTTTAACATCACACTAGCTAATGCCATGAAAGTTAGGTCATTCGTAGTGCTTAAGGACTGGCCCTTGAAAATAGAGGGTATCTAATTCTTAGTGAACTTCATAGTTATGAAGGGAGTATACTATGACATTCTACTAGGCTGACCATGGATGCGAAATGCACGTGTAATCAAAGATTGGAGTAACGGCCTTATATTCCTAGGTAATAGGTGGAAGGCAGTAAAGAGTTGAGATGGACACCTGGAAGACCATGCTAGTCAACTTGGATGCCATCTCCTCTATCTTAAAGGGGGACTCATAGTCTAGGAATTTGTATGGGCCATTAACAAAGTATATTCCATGTCCTGAAGACAAGTAGGATTGGATGCATGTGCCAGCCACAATTAAGTAGGTTTCAAGGACAGCACGTAAGTCCCATAAAGTCACCATGTCTAAGCTACCGAAGGGTAAGACTCCACCTTTAGAGCTACTTTGCATGATGGCCAGAAGCCCTAGTAGACAATAAAATCCTACCCCTTTTCATATTCCTTCTAATAACAAACTCGAGCTCTAAGTGACTCTTGAGTACTTGATGAGGAAGCTAGTCGATAACCCAGTCATCAATCTCAAGCCACTCCAAGACCTCATGGATGAGCTGAAATGGCAATGGACCAAGGTGCACAACCTAAACCTTATGTACAATTGGGTATTGATCACATATAAAAGGAGGGTTGAGAATAGAGACCTAGACAGTAATGAATAGTCAAAATGCAGCAATTTAGATGACAAGTACAAGGACTACTACTCCTTGAATGAGGAAAGTGAAGAAGAGGCTGAAACGATAGAATACAACATAGACCGCCGAGTGATCGGACAAATAAGAGTAGAATCCAAGCCTCCACGGAGAGCCAACTCTGTTAGAATTTAAAGAAGAGTCTTTAGAACTAAATGTAACTGGTTGGATCACTTAAGCATGATTTACTATGGGAAAGTAGGGCTAGTCCAAACTAGTGCCATGCCTCTCTCTGTAGTAGGATAAAATTAGCCTTAGAGCTGTGACTAGGATAGGGGAGACTCCCTCCTCTAGCGAGGGTTGTGAGTTTAACTCAGAAGAGAATGAGAAGTAAGATCTGAGAGTGATCTAGAGATACCCCAACCACCTAAAACTAGATGCACCAAGGAGGACTTACCGATCCATCTAAGGTGCACACAATTGAAGGAGAAAAAGAGAGAACAACCAAAGTGGTCAGAGGCCAAACAACAAAGGAAGCCCTAGGACCTACCAAAGCACTTTACTAAATTCAATAAGGAAGGTGGGGTAGTGATCTTGTTGGGAGAAAAGATGCATAGACAAGCAAGTGAACCAATAGAAGGGCCTGCCAAAGTCAAGGAAGTCAATTTAGTAGGGGAAGGGGCAAAGCCTTGACCCATGTTTATAGCTATGATGACCTGACCGAACAAGAGGAGGATGATCTCGTTTCTCTCTTGAAATGGTACATAGATGTGTTTGCTTGGTCCTTAGATGAACTCAAAGGAGTCGATCCAAGAGTCATAATGCATAACATTAACTGGTAAAGCAAAGAACTTACCCAATGAATCTGAAGCATGCTCATGCCATCAAGGAAGAGATTGGTAAACTATTGAAGGCCGGATTCATATATGAGATTGAGCACATGGATTGGGTATCATCCATCATGATTGTCCTTGAAAATGACAAAAAATGTGAGTGTGCGTAAAGTACAAAAATCCTCATGCTGCAACTAAGAGAGACAATAATCCATTGCTCAACACGGAGCACATGCTTGAGAGAGTAGCAGGAAAAGAAGCCTACACTTTTTTGAATGGCTTTTCGGGTTTTAAGCAAGTTCAGGTGAAGCTTGACAATAGACAGAAGATGGCATTTGCCACGGAATGGGGCATATTTGCTTACATAGTCATGCCATTTGGGCTAACTAATTCATCTACCACCTTTTAGTGTCTAATGTGTGCCATCTTCAAGAATATTCTTAGGTGAGAACTAGAAGTATTTTTTGACAACCAATGATTTCACTCTAGTTGGGCGAAACAACTAGATAAGATTCGCGTAGTCTTTGAATGGTGTAGATTGTATAGTATCTCTTTAAACCCCTTAAAGTGCCAGTTGCGGTAGGGCATGTGGTATCCAAGAACAACATTACCACTAACTTCTCCAAATTCAGGATTATTGTCAACTTGGAGTTTTGTGCATCCTAGGACACATAGGGTACTATCGATGCTTCGCCTTGAACTATGCATTGATTTTGGTAGACCACTTTACAAGTTACTAATTGTATTCAAGTGGACCAAGGAGGGCCATTGTGCTTATGAGGATTTGAAAAAAGGCTCTCACTACTGCAACAATTCTATGAGCCCTAGATTGGACCATAACATGTCTATGGTGGTTTAAGGATATTTTTGAGCTGAGAATACCTTGATTATTACAGAGTTTATGATGTTGGTCATGGCAGGCTGCTTGCTTGTCATAAACTATGGAAAAGTCTAGTAAATGTCAGCATTAGTTCTATGCATCTCTTGATGCTTGTATGGACATAATTTGTTGCTGGAATGTTTTACCACTACCATAGAATGTTTTGAACTGTTTTGAGCTTGGTTTATGATCAGTTGACTATGTTTTTTCATTGTTGGAATACAATTTACAACAAGTAGGTTGTTGTAGGATACTCTACGTGAAGAACTGTAAGACATTGGCCATGAACTATAGGAAATTGGTCATGAACTATAGAAAACTATTCCTAGACTGTAAGAAACTGTTCCTAGATTGCATGAAGATTGTTCTCAAACTGTAGGAAGATTGTTCCTGAACTACAAAAAGACTCTTTCTGAACTATAGAATTGTTCCTCAACTACAAGAGAGTTCCTGAACTGCAGAAAGTCTTTTCTTGAACTGCATGGAGTTAAGCACTTATAGATTGCATATAGTATTAAATATCTTTCTTATAAATATAGCAAATGCTCAATGCACTAACAATATCACTCAAACTGTGTGAGAGAAGCTTGATAACAAAAACTTTTCTCTATGGAAGTTTAGGGTGCAAAACTTTTTTATTGGCAGAGGTTATTGGGATTTATGTACAAGGGCTGAAGTTGAACCCGAATTGTCTGAATGGAATCTGACACAAGAACATTAGAGAGCTCATTGACAATGGTTAGAAAGAGCTAGTAAAGTACTGCATTGGTTTTCTTTATGCATTTCTGATGTGATGGCTATTCAAATTACCAATTGCTATTCCCCCAAGGATGCTTGGGATGCACTCATGAAGAATTATGGTAATGTCATGCATGTTAGGAAGATATAGCTGACGTGGAAATTCAACAACATGTCTAGGAATAGTAGGAGAATTCAAGCATACACGATGGAAATAAAGACCATAGCTGACCAGCTGACTACTATTGGATTGCATGTTTCAGAGGATGATATGATTGCAGTGACATTGAATGGGTTAGTGAAGGAGTATAAGGCATTTGATACGTTCATTTCTCTAAGAACAGAACCCCTTGATTGGGATGAGTTACTTGCATTGTTGCTACATGAAGAAGTAATGCTTGGTTAAATATAGGTTCAAGCACACATCTCATGGCAGAGATACTGTCTTTTACTCTAGTCAGCGAGCTAGAGGTGGTAGAGCTCATGGAGCTTTTCAAGGTCGAGGAGGCACTCCAAACACATATGGATAGCAGCAGCAAAATGCTTGGCATAGCTCAAATACGCAAGGACAATGAGGATCTGGAGCCTTTAGAGGCAAGGGGAGATCACCTAGAGGAAGAGGTGGCTCTTGACACAGCCGCATGAGAAGTCTAACAAGGATAAAGATTGTCATTATTGCAAAAGATGTGGGCATATCGCAAAGGATTGCCATAAAAAGCAAGCTGATATGAAGGCAAAAGGCAGGCAACATGAACATTATGCATCTTCCAGTGCTACTTAGGATGACCAGGGAGATAGACTATTTGCTATGCAGCATGTATCAAAGAATACCCCTAAGAAAGGCAAAGAAGAGAAATGGTACATAAACTCAGGAGCATCCAATCATATGACTCCTCATGGTGAATGGTTTAATGAGCTAGTAGCAAGGTCTCATATATTTGTATGTATTGGTGATGATACACAACATGATATTCAGCATACATGTGTGGTTCCTTTGCTCATGCCTGATGGCAGAAAGAAGAGCCTACATGATGTACTACATGTACCTTCCATTACCAAGAATTTACAATCAGTTGGACAGATGGTAGAATGGAATCTGCAAGTCAAATTCAATAGGGATGGTTGTTTAATTGAAGAATATGGCAATGGATGTAACTTGATTGCTAAAGGAAAGAGAGATAGCCAAATTTTTTTTACTATGGGTGCATCAATCCTAGAATTGAAGGCAGCCATGTTTGCCCATGATAATGGAGTAGTTTGGGATGTAGAAATTTGGCCTCAATGCATCGGTCATGTTAATGTACAGAAGCTGAAAAATATATAGTAGAAAGAGGTTGTACTTAGCTTGCCAAAGTTCAAGTATATTGATCTTGGACATGTTTGCTTTGCTTGTCAATTTGGGAAATACGCGAGATTCTTGTTCATGAGACATGCCAAAAATAGTTCTCAACCTTTGCAGTTGATACATTTGGATGTATGGGGTCCTGCTCATAATGCAACTTTTGGTGGTGCCAGGTATTATGTATCCTTCATTGATGATTTTAGCCAATAGATATGGTTGTACATTCTAAAGCACAAGGATGAGGTGCTAGATGTCTTTAAGGACTTTAAGTAGCATGCTAAAAATGAACTTGGTTGTTATATCTCATGTTTGAGATCTGATGGAGGTGGAGAATATGTATTTAGAGAGTTTGATAGATACCTTGGTAAATATGGCATAAAAAGGCAACTCACATGCAGTTACACACCTCAGTAGAACGGTGTAGCAGAGAGGAAAATTTGGGTTCTTATGGAAGTTGCCAGGGTAATGCTTAATGAAAAAAATTTGCCAAATGCTTATTGGGCTAAAGCAGTGTTTATTGTAGTTTATGTGTTGAATTGAACACCTATAGCTGGGATTCATGATTTGACTCCGTATGAGAAACTGTATGGGCACAAGCCCAACATTAGTCACCTAAAAGTATTTGGCTACATTGCCTACATACTTGTGCCTAATGAAAAGAGAAAGAAGTTAGACCCAAAGGCTATCAAAAGTGTTTTTCTTGGCTACGCACAGGAGAGAAAGGCTTACAAATGCTATGATCCATCCACTTGGGAAACCCTAATCAACAGGGATGTAGCTTTTGATGAGCTGGCCTCATGATATGGTAATCTGAATGTAGTGGTCTCTAGTGGACCAACCAACCCTACTCATGCTGAAAATTATCCTTCAGCTAGTACATCTATGAGTGAACTGATAGGTGATGGTCCATTTACTGTTAGTCCTTGGATAGGACGACTCTGCAGTCATACTACTGCATCCACTGACACCAATATTTCAATGAGGGGGATATTGGATAAAGGCAAAGAAAAGATGTTTGATGATGTAACCAGCCCACTTACATCTGGATATGAGTCACCTGGTAGCGATAGTCTTGATAGTGAATTGGGTATACCATCTATTATGACTCCTAGTGCAAGGCAAATTAGGTATGCGCCACCTCATGAGAGGCAAGCCCATAGTGCACCACAGTTGAGGAGGTCTAAAAGGGTCAGAAAACCAGTTGATGGACTGACATACAATGGGTATTTAGCCAGACATTACGCATATATGACTAAAGTGTCACGCTACAAGAGCCTACAAAGTTTAGTGACGCAATTACAGATGAGAATTGGTGTGCTACCATGGATGAGGAATACACAGCATTGGTTGAAAATGAGACATGGAAATTGGTATGTTTGCATAAAGGGAAAGTACCCATTGGTTGAAAATGGGTTTAGGTTTATAAAGTCAAATGCAAGTCAGATGGTTCATTGGAAAGTTATAAAGCATGGCTGGTTGCAAAGGGATATGCACAACAATATGGCCTAGATTATGAGGAGATTTTCATCCCGGTTGCCAAGATGGCAACTATGAGAACAATTATTGCATTAGTGGCTTCTAAGGGTTGGAAATTATGATAGATGGATGTTAAAGATGCATTCTTGAATGGCAACTTGCTTGAAGAGGTGTATATGGAGCAGCCTAAGGGTTATGTACACCCTCATTATCTGACATATGTGTGTAAGTTGAAAAAGGCCTTGTATGGGCTGAATAGGCACCGAGAGCATGGAATGCTCGTAGAAGCACCTATTTGTCCAACGGCTTGGTTTTCAGATAGGTCATGCATATCACAACTTGTTTATAAAGAAGATAGAGTATGGTTATGTTTTTCTAGTGGTTTATGTCAATGATTTGATCATTATTGGAGGTGACGATCATGGGATTTCTGAAATTAAAGCAATGTTACGGGCCAAATTTAAAGTCAATGATCTTGGTGAGCTGAAGTACTTTCTCGGGATTGAGGTTGTGTCTACACCTCAAGGTATATGGCTATTACAAAAATAGTATGCTCATGATATCTTGTTGAAATATGGCATGATGGAGTGTAAAGCCATGAAAACACCATTAGATCAAAATGTCAAACTTGCAGTTGATGTTGGGACTGAGATCGAGAATTTCACTATGTACAGACAGATGGTGGGTAGCTTGATTTACCTTACTACTACCCATCTTGACTTGAGTTATGCAATGGGGATAATTAGCCAATTTATGTAGAAACCTTGTAAGCCACACTTAGATGCAGTCAGGAGGATTATGTGGTACATGAAGGGTATTGCTGATTATGGGTTGTTTTATGAGCGTGGGAAATCATTTGACTTGATAGGTTATATGGATGCCTATTGGGCTAGTTATCTTTATGACACGAGGTCAAGCAATGGTTATGCTTTTAGTTTGGGCAACGATATGATCAACTAGAGTAGTAAGAAGTAGCCGACCGTTGCTTTATCTAGTACAGAGGCATAATACAAAGGTGCAGCCTTAGTGGGATGTGAAGCAGTTTGGCTTGTGAAACTGCTACATGACTTGGGTATACAATTGGATAGCAAAGTCACATTGCATTGTGACAATCTCAGTAGTGTGATGCTGGCTAGCAAACCCATCTATAATGCTAGATCCAAACACATAGAAGTTCATTACCATTTTATTAGGAGGATGCTACTTACTAGAAATATTGATTTGCTCCATGTGAAGACAGAAGACCATGTAGTAGATATCTTTATCAAATCATTAGTAAAGAGAAGTTTGTGCATTTTAGGGAGCTACTTGGGGTACTAAGCACTAAGCCAGAGCTCAAATGAATACCTATATAATAATCACGGCCACCTTAAAGCCAACATGCACGAATCCATAATTCCCAAACATCATGCCCTAAGCCTAGGAGACAAAGTTGGCGGTATAGAACCACACAAATGGCCAAGCTGCGATGGGTGCCTAAAGCCACATTGTATGTTCAAGGATATTATGAAGACAACATCTAGATTTGGTTGCATAAGGTCATGAGTTTCATGCACACCCCTTAGAGCCAACTCCTAGCCCATCTTCAAAACTTTCTAAGCTGTCTAGAACTAAGAAGCTACTTGAACTAAAAGCCACCAAACCCATAGAGCCTCAATGTGTCTATTGACCAAAACCATAGCCTACTACCCCTAAAGTGACACAACTTGACACTTTCAGTGTCCTTGCTATTCCACAAGCAGGAAGAAGCATTGCAACATTGAAGCCCCAAGAAAATCCCCTCACACAAGTCATTGATGAGCACTCTACTGACCAATCCACACACCACCAGGCATCAATTGTTGAGTTATCTGGACCACTCAGGCCCCAACCTTCTATTTTCACTTTGACTTCAGATTTAGACAAGAACACTAGGAATGACTTGTCACTTGCATTAGACAATTGGAAAGCCACCTTCACTATGCTTGCTAAAAGCTACGAGTGGTTGGAGGTCTCCTAGAAGAGCCTTTAGCA
Organism: Lygodium microphyllum; assembly: GCF_053477565.2. Classification (NCBI taxonomy): domain Eukaryota; kingdom Viridiplantae; phylum Streptophyta; class Polypodiopsida; order Schizaeales; family Lygodiaceae; genus Lygodium; species Lygodium microphyllum. The sequence continues at coordinate 4,851,876 of NC_141163.1, read as the reverse complement.
AGTGATATACACATGCTCCCATGCACTTGGGAAGAATTTGAATTCATGTTCATTAAAGTCCCCATGGTACTCGAGGAACTGATTGCCAATGAGATTTCTTGAGAAAAAGCTTGTAAATGAAGGCTAATCACCTCTTGTAGCAAGAGCAAAGTCTTTGCCACAAGCCAAGAGCTAGAAGAAATTAAAGACTTGGCCGAAATTGACTCTTTCTTTCTATGTAAATGGTATTCTTTCTCTCCTTCTCTAATGGGAACAAGAGGGCTATGCAATTATGATGAATGTCGAGAAAAAATGTGCCATCAAAGTCTCTGAGTATGACCCCACTTATGTAGCTCCTACCTCCTTGACAATATTGGCCATCACTCGCAATCGACTCTTAGCAGATCATATCATGGCCAACCCTTGTTTTGATGGAATCCTTACTAATGAAGAACTACACATGCCAGTAGGATCAACTTTGATGACTTTCTAACTAATATACATGTAGGTATTTGACCTCATGACATGGATCGACATGCTAACTTATAGTATAACCCACACTTCTATGCTTGGCTCATGCAAAATTGAAGCACTGCAACATGTGCTTAATGCCCTTAAATCTTGAGCCTCCAATCCTAGGAAGGATTCACATCATTCCTTGGGGGGGGGGGGGGGGGGGAGGCGGAAAGGTGGAAAAGAAGACATGTCATAAAATATAAACCAAATTTTAAAAGCTAAAAAACCAGATGAAGGTCAACTTATGATCAATGAAAATTTTAGGAATTTTTGTTGGAATGTGTGGACTGCTTGAAGCAAATTTTTTCATTATGTATTTGAGCATTTCACCTTTCCATAGCTTACATTCAATATCTACTTATGTTCTTGCAAAGAGTTGTCTCAAGAAAACTAATGGTGAGTTGTGATGTCATTATTATAGGAATCTCACATGGTAGGTCAAGACAAAGGTAGCAAGCTTTCATTCACAGAAGAAGAGCAGGCAAAGTACGGCCTATTGGTAGAAATAAGGGCCTTCAACCAGTTTAAGTTTAGGAACGTCTTGAACTCAGAAGACATGGCCATGGAAGAACATTATGTGAAGTAGATTGTCGACCAATGCAACTTGAGCAAGTATGTAGAGAAGGTCAGAAAAGTTGCGGAATATAGCAAGTGTGCATAATTCCTACGAACTTTTCATGCTAATAGGAACCACATCACTGTAGTGGTGAGAGAAGGAGAAGAAACTCACAGGGTTGAATTGGGCCCAAAAAATGGTGGAAAGAGTGCTAGTCTTGGTCAAAAAAGTTTATAGGTGGTCTAAAACGGATATCTACAACATGCTAGGAATGGACAAGGCTCTAGTCCACACCAACAACGGAGTCAACGACATTCTAGACCCTATGGTCACAAGCCGTAGGCAAAGATGATCCATGCTCTATTCTCCAATCAATGGTACAACACTTTAATGAGCATGTCTGGAGTGCCATTGCTAGAGAGCCTCATGGCCAAGTCTTTAGATGAAGTGAATTGGAATGGCTATGTGTGGAAAACCATGGAAGCTTTAGCAACAAAGGTGCTAGCCATAGATGCAAGACCATCAAGTACAGAGTCCCCAGCTTCCATAGCAGGGAAGGCCCAGAAGAAACCATTGGCCAAGGCCTCAAGCGTAGGATTTGGAGATGTGCTCACCACAATAGAGGCCATTGGAGGCTTGGAAAAGCCTGAAGTAGTGGAAGAGACTCCAAAGCACTCACTTGCCCATGAATCACCATCTCAATCACCACTACAGATGCAGACTCTAGTTTCCTCCATAGGAAACCTAGGAGATAAAGATGCAACAAGGGTGCAAAGAGAAGAAGCTTAGCAAGCTCCAAGAAAGAGGATGTAGCTAGAGGAGGGGGATAGGTTGAAAAGAGACGATGATGAGCTATTGGCCTTGGCCACAAGGCTATCAATTAAGAAGGCCTTTCACCCTTGAGAGCTAATAGAGAGAAGCCCAAGGGAAGAACCAAGATCAAGCACCACTGCAAAAGAGAGGGCTCAAGAACCCATTGTGATGGGCAAGGGAAAGGCCTCGCTACACGCACCATGTCTAGCCTTGAATGTCAGATCTGCCGCCAAGAGACCTCAAAAGTCCAAGTGGACCAAAGCATCGTGGGGGCATAGGTGCGGTACTTACTAAGCTAGATGCAGCTAAGCTTAGTGCATAGTGGTGGAGCTCCTATGATAAGGACAAAGAGGCTAGCCATAGGGGACTTTGAATCTAGAAAGGACCCAAAGAAGCCCAAAGTAGAAACATCAACAACATCCATGCTGCTAGGTTTGCCACCAATGGCTAATTATGATGAATATGTATAGGAGCTTCAAGGACAATTGGAAAAGATGAAAGAGGAAAGAAAGGCCGCTATGGAAAAATTGGAAAAGAGAGGCGTTCACTACCTATCTTCTCGAGAAGACGAAGCAGATGACTAGTTATTAGAGGTAGCTAGATGACTCAAAGAAGGAGTTAGAAGCAAACAAAGAGACGGAGGTGAGAAAGGAAGAAGAAGGCACACAAGAACTCTAGTTGCAAACCACAGAAGAGCAAGCTGAGGAGCTCCAGTTGGAGAAGGTACATGATGAAACGATCTTGGAAATGGATTTTTCAAGTCTCTTGCAAGGACAAAAGGACATGGAAGAGATCCTTGAGCAATGAAGAAGACTGTGGAGGAGCTCACACAATAGGAGGTGGAAAGAGTGAAGACTCAAGCTCATGCACAATACCATAAGGAGAGAAGGAAAAAGGAACAACTACTCAAGGACTTGCAGGAGGCCAAGGCCCAAAAGGACAAGAAGTCAACCAAAAAGCTTTTAGAGGAAAATAATCCGACTCCTAGAGACTCTCCAAGAGAAAGAAAGACTACAAGAAGAGTTGAGTCACCACCATAAACAAGACAAGGAAAAAAAACTTGGCATTTGGAAAAAAGAAGAAGAAGTGATGGCAACATTATCAAGAGAGTTGGGTGAGACTTAAGAAAGGATGGAGGAGAAGGCCAAGGCCTAGGAAGAGAGAAATCTTGGAAGGATTAGAGACCTAGCCAAATGCCTCATTCTAGTAGAAGGCGGAAGGATCATTGCACAGGCAAGGATCAAAAGCAGCACAGGTGGGGCTAGAGGTCCAACAACAGGCCTTCTTAAATATTGTGCTTCATGTAACTCAAGTAAGAGATGAGGATGATGTAGAAGGTCTAAAGAAGAAACTCAAAATCACAATAAGAGCCATAAAGTATGGGCTCCAAGAACACACACCAAGAACTAGCTCAAGCCCAATTTTAGAGCAACAAGGTAGATTCTACTACAAGAACACACACCAAGAACTAGTTCAAGCCCAATTTTAGAGCAACAAGGTAGATTCTACTACAAGAAGGGCTCTCTAGAGAAGACTTAGAGAAATTGGGAATTGGAGGCCAAGAACAACAAGAATAGCTTACCAAAACCACCCAAGCAGAACCGCTAACAAAGGAAGGCCCCAATTTGGAGCTGCTTGATGACCCAAAGGGTAGTTTTTTGAACAAAGATCACCCCCACCTCCATCAATAGAAGCAGAAGGTCAAGAAAAGGACCCCTGGCCACCATGGAAAGAATAATCGAGGCAAAAAGAAAACACAAGGATTGATCTCATGAGGAGAAAATTTAGTGCCATGCCACAAGCAACACCTGATGTCCAAATGTTGCAAATTGAGGAAAAATAGCCAATTGTTCAAAGATAAGAGAGATAGAGTGGAGCCAAAGAGTGAGAAGTCAGCTCATCTCATTCATCTTTATTATTCAATCTCTTCTAACATGAAAGAGATAGTACAACTAGGTTACCACTAACCATGACTAACTATGTCAACATCAACTTATTTAATGTCCCACATATGACTATAAATGGACACAGCAGTAAGTAATATCGGTCACACACACATACATATGAGTAGTTGAGCTTGAAGTATCAACACTCCCCTCAAGCTCAAACTAACTACTGAATTCCAAGTAGTTGTCTAAAGTAGATAAACTTCTCTTTACCAAGTGATTTGGTAAAGATATCTGTGACTTGGTCTTCGGTCTTCACATGCAACAAGTCAATCTACCCTGGCAAGAACCATTTCTTTTATGAGATGGTAATGAACCTCGATATGTTTGGATCTAGAATGATAGATGAGATTTCTAGATAACATCACATTGCTGAGATTATCACAATGAAATCTGACTTTGATGTCCAACTGTATCCCCAAGTCATTTAGCAGTTTCATCAACCAATTTGCTTCACATGTTGCTAATGCTACACCCTTGTATTATGCTTCCATGCTAGACAAAGCAACAGTAGACTGTTTCTTACTACTACAGTTGATCATACTGCTACCCAAACCAAATGCATAACCACTGGTTGGCCTTTTGTAGGCACAACCAACCCAATCAGCATTAGTGTAACTTGTCAAGGCAAGGTATTTCCCATACTCATAAAACAACCCATAATCCGTAGTACTCTTCACGTACCACATAATCCTCCTTACTCCATCTAGATGTGGCTTACGAGGATTTTGCATGAATTGAATGATCAGCCCCATTGCATAACTCTAGTCAAGACGAGTGATAGTAAGGTAGATCAAGCTACCCACCATCTGTTTATAGATAGTTACATTCTCTATTTTAGTCCCAACATCAATTGCCAGCTTGACATTTTAATCTAAGGGTGTCTCCATAGCTTTACACTCCGTCACGCCATACTTCTGCAACATATCATGAGCATACTATTTTTGCAATAGCCATATACCGTGCGGTGTAGGTATAACTTCAATCCTAGGAAAATACTTCAGCTCTCCAAGATCTTTAACTTTAAATTCAGCCTGTAACAATGATGTAATTTCAACAATCCCTTGATCATCATCTCTAGTGATGATAAGATCATCTACATAAACCACCAAAAAAACATAACCATGATCTGTCTTCTTTGTAAATAGACTATGATCTGCATGAGCTATCTAAAATCCATGCTGTTGTAAATAACTTCTTATTTGAGAATTCCATGCTCTTGGTGCCTATTTCAGCCCATATAAAGATTTTTTAGCTTACATACATATGTCAGAAAATCACGATGAACATAGCCTTCAACCTGCTCCATATACACTTCTTCAGGCAATTCACCATTCAAAAAAGCATTTTTAACACCATTTGCCATAATTTCTAGCCTAACCCTTAGACACTACCAATGCAATGATCATTCTCACTATTGCCATCTTGGCAACTAGACTGAAAGTCTCTTCATAATCCAAGCCGTACTGCTATGCATATCCCTTTGTAAACCAGCATGGCTTTATACCATTCTAGTGAACCATCTGACTTGCATTTTACTTTGTAGACCTGTTTGTAGCCAATGGGTACTTTGCCTTCGGCAACTTGACTAAATTCCATGTTTCATTTTCAACCAGTATTGCATATTCTTCATCCATGGCAGTACACCGATTCTCATCTATAAGTGCATCATCAAAATTCGTAGGTTCTTTGAAACTTGTTACTCTAGTCATGTAAGCATAATCATAGGCTCAATATCCACTAGATGTCAACGTGTCAATTATTTTTTGGACTCTTTTAGAACTTCTTAATTGTAGCTCACACTAAGCTTGCCTCTCATGAGGGAGCATATACACATGCTATGCCTTACACCATGCGTCATAAATGAAGGTATTCCCAACTCATTGTCCAAACTGCTGTCATTGCCAGGTGAATCATAACCTGCTATAAGTGGACCAATCACATCTTCAAACATCTTTTCCTTTCTTTCATCCAATCTCCCCCTCACTGATATATCCATGTCAGTTTGGATGTAGGAGTACAATTACACGGTCATCTTTTCTAAGGACTAATTGTAGATAAAGCATCACCTATAGGACCACTTATAGAAGTACTCATTGTTGAAGAAGAATTTTTAGCATTGGTAGTGTTGGTTGATCCATCAAAAACCATTGTAGTAGGATTACCATACCATGAAGCCAACTCGTCAAAAACTACATCTTTGCTGATCAAGGTATCATGAGTGGATGGTACATAACTTTTGTAAGCCTTCCTGTCTTGTGCATAACTTAGAAAAACACTCTTGACAGCTTTTGGATCCAATTTCTTCCTCTTTTCATCAAGAACATGCACATAAGCAATGTAGCAAAACACCTTAAGATGCCTAATCACACTTGTGCCCATACAACTTCTCACAGGAGTTGCATCATGAATCCCGACTCTAGGAGTTCTATTTAGCACATAAACAATAGTAACCACTACTTCAGCCTAATAAGCATTTGGCAAACTCTTTTCATTAAGCATTGCCCTTGCCGATTCCATAAGCACATGATTTTTCCTCTCTGCTACACAATTCTAATGTGACGTGTGTATAATTGCAAGTAAGGTATCTTTTTATTCCATATTTGGCAAGGTACCTCTCAAACTCTCTAGATATATATTCTCTGCCTCCATCTGATTTTAAACATGAGATACAATAGCCTAATTCATTTTCAACATGCTTTTTGAAGTCTTTAAAAGCATCAAACACCTTATCTTTCTGTTTCATATTGTAAAGCCACGTGTATCTATTGAAATCATCAATGAAAGAGACATAATATCGAGCACCAATGAAAGAAGCATTATGAGACGGACCCCATACATCTGAGTGTAGTAACTAAGAATTGTTACTAATATGTCTCATAAAAGGAAACTTTACTTGTTTCCCACTGACAAGCAAAGCATACATGTCCAATATAATTGTATTTGAACTTAGGTAATCCAAGTACAACCTCTTTTTGGTGCATATATTTTAGCTTTTGAACATTTACATGGCCAATACATTTATGCCAAATTTCAATATCTTGTACAATTGCATCATCATGGGCAAACATGGATGCCTTCAATTCCAGAATAGATGCATACAACGTAAACATTTTGCCATCCCTTCTACCTTTAGCAATAAATTTGCAGCCATTACCATATTCCTCGATATACCTATTGAATGTGACTTGCAGATTTTGCTCTGCCATTTGTCCAACTGAAAAAAGATTTTTAATGATTGATGGTACATGAAGCACATCATGTAGACTCTTTTTTTTGCTGTTAGGCATAAGCAATGAGACCATACCTATATGCTGAATATCATGCTAGGTATCATCCCTAGTGTAGACATATCCATGAGAATCTACAACCAACTCATCAAACCATTTTTTTGGGGTGTCATATGATTAGAGGCCTCTGAATTTATGTACCATTTCTCACCTCTGCCTTGCTTAGGCACATTGTTTGATACATGTTGCTAGCAAACAACCTATCTCCCTGATCATCCTGAGCATCATTGGAAGATGCATAATTTCCATGTTGTTTGCCTTTTGTTTTCATGCCTGCTTGCTTCTTATGATAATCTTTGGCAATATGCCCATATTTGCCACAATAATGATAGCCTTTGTCCCTATTAGACTACTCATTTGACTGCCAGGATCCACCACCTATGCCTCTAGGTGATCTCCCCCTGCCTCTAAAGCTGCTAGATCATCATTGACCTTGCATATTCAAGCTATTCCATGCATTTTGCTCTAATACTGTTCATAGGTATTTCAAGTGTCTTTTCGACCTAAAAAAGAACCATGGCCTCTACTACCTCCACCATGGTGGCTAGAGTAGAGAACAGTGTCTTTGCCTTGGGATGTGAACTGGAACTTGTGTTAAGACCAAGCTCTACCTCTGCCATGGTGGCTAGAGTAGAGAATAGTGTCTCTACCTTGAGACGTGAACTGGAACTTGTGTTAAGCCCAAGCTCTACTTCTTCATGTAGTAGTAATGCAAGTAGTTCATCCCAATTAGGGGGTTCTGCTTTTATAGAAATAGAAGTATCAAATGTATTGTACTCCTTGCCAAGCCCATTCAATATCACTGCAATCATATCATCCTCTGAAACACTAGACCCAATAGTAGAGAGCTGGTCGGCTATGGTCTTTACCTCCGTTGTGTATGCTTAAATGCTTGCCATTTCTGGACATATTATTATATTGTTGCTTAAGCTGCATCTTCCTTGCATGCATGACATTATCATAATTTTTCATGAGTGTATCCCAAGCATCTTTGGAGGAATGACAACTGGTAATTTGAATAGCCATTGAATAAAAAATGCACAAAGAGAACCAATGTAGTACTTTGTAGCTCTTTTCAACCACTGTTGGCGAGCTCTTTGCTGATACTGTGTTAGATTCTATTTAGGTAATTCAGGTTCAACTTCAGTCCCCGTGCATAAATCCTAGTATCTTTGCCAATTAGAAAATTTTGCATCCTGAACTTCCATAGTGCAAAGTTCTTGTTATCAAGCTTATCACCAACAATTTGGGTGATGTTATCAGTGCCATGTGCATTTGCCATATTGCACCAGATAATTTTTAATCAATGCTTGACTCCCCATGTAAACCAAGATGTCTTACTGACCGATTTCAATCTTCAAATTTTATGAGAGTTTTCTGCAACAAAATCCTTGCTGAAAGCATAGTAGTTTAGGCCACAAACATGTCAATACATCCACAATCAAGTGGCACATCATGTAGGTACATCAATCAATTTATAGAGCATGTAGTTGGTTGCATACCATGTGTACATTCATTCTTACTAACAATAGAGAAACATACAGTCTACAATTAGCAATCAATAAATGACTAGCAGCCTTTTGTCAATCAAAACAAATATATTTATGTGTGAAACATTTTCCAAAACATCCTAGACATTTGCCACTATCTGCGGGAGTCCATATATGACCTTTTGGGCACACTATAGTACATGTACAATAAGTACAAATGCCAAATATCTTCCCAGCTAATAACAATTAGCCAATAAAAAGCCAAAGCATCCAAGCTCAAAAGCTTTCTGAATCATAGCATGCATATTCCAACACATGTAGAGACCAAGACATGATCATATTGACATTCATACATGCCCTGTCTTCAAGAACCAATGTCATATAACTCCTATACTATTATTGTACAACCAATAATCCTATCAATGTAGTTGATTTTCGGCTCCAAAAGTCAGCATTCAATGCTCTTTTTAGTTCATACAACATCCAACATACATATGCCCATAATCAGTATCCACAGATACTATCCAATGTCATAGATTGCTTCAAGAAGTAATAGATGCTTGATGTCCATAGTTTTCAGGACAGATTTCAAGCCTCTTAAAACCTTCCAAATCTGAGCATTTTACACTCTAAAGCCATGCTCAAATGTATGAGAATAAGGTCATATACATTATTAGGATGAAAGCCACTAGTGCTCTAGAACCATGTGTTGTTTATTGTAGTAAATAGCCAATCTGCACAGGTCTGTGCTAAATATCTCAAAATATGTGAATAATTTGCAAAAACTTTATTCTGCAAAGTTGTAGACCATGTCAAAATGGCTAGGAATTTTGAGCCATTTCTCTAAAATATATTTCTATAGCAAGATGTGGCTTTTGCAAAAAAATAGGCTGCAATAGGCACAGTCTCCTCTGATGACATTTTTTCAAATATGATGTCTTTGATGTCAAATGGCCACTCACAAGTGCTCAATGAAGCCTTAGGAGGCTCCCAAAAAAGCCATAGCAAGCTCTTGTACAAGCACAAAGAATGAACCTTGATGCATACCTTGATAGGAACAATGGCAACCTTTCTTCTTTAGTAAAGACTCTTATCTTCAAGCTCCAAATCTAGAATCCTTCAATGCCATGTTCCAAAGAGCCCATTCATATTGGCTCTGATACCATGTTCAAAGATAAGAGAGATAGAGTGGAGCCAAAGAGTGATCAATTATCTCATCTCATTCATCTTCTTTATTCAATCTCTACTAATATGAAAGTGATAGCAATACTAGGTGACCATCAACCACCATGACTAACTGTGGTAGGTCAACACCAACTTATTTAATGTCCCACACATGACTACAACTGCACACAATTGTAGGTAATGTTGGTCACACATACATACATATGAGAAATTGATCTTGAAGTCTCGACACCAATCAATTAGGCAGGGGAGTTGAATGACTAGGACCAGTGATTGCTTTTGGATATGAACACTTCTTTGGGACTAAAATGAGGATGCAAATCAGTTTATCAAGAGATTGGAGTGGATGGCTTACCAAGATAAAAGAGACACTAATGTAGATAAGCTTCGAATGATCAACATGTTACTTGAAGGTTCTGCAAGATTATGGTGGAACTCACTGAATGAAGAAACAAGGGCACATTGGAATGAAGTAAAAAAGGAGTTCCTTGCAAGGTTTGCAACTAAGCAAACTCCTGAGAGTTTATGGAAATATTTGGAAATGATGTTTCAGGGAGAAAATGAGGAAGTGTCTAAATTTTCAGCGAGATTTGAAGCAAAATGGATAGAAATTGCATAGAGTATGAAGCAACCTCCCATGAGGTTTTTGAAAAAAGAACAAGTTTGTTTCATTGCTTAAACTTGAATTTAGAGAAAATATTCTGATAAAAGACCCTCATACATATGAAGATGTAGCCAAAATAGCCAAAGAAAAGCAAAGGAAAATACAATTGAGGTCGGATCAATCAAGAGTTATTGTTGTGCATGCATTTTTATGGCCTAATCAGGTTGACAATGTTACCGGAAATGCATGAGCAAGCTGTGAATCTTCATGGGGCGTTTGAAAGAGCGGAGAATGGGACTCAGCAAGGCCATAGGAAACCAGATAATGATGTGATTAATAAATTGCAGAAACAGTTGGCAAATCTGAATTTGAATATGAGCCTATTACAAAGGCTGGGCAACCTCAAATGCAACCTAGATTTAGAGGACCTCCAAGGAATAGATGGGAAAAATCTGAATGCTTTAATTGCAAGGAGAGAGGTCATATTGCTCCTGATTGCCCTTATCCAAGAATAACAAGAGGGGAGATGTATCCCATGCCACAAGGGAATGCTAGGCAAGATGCTAGACCTCAACAGGAACAAAGGCCACTTGAACTAGCTAGGTAATAGTTGGAAAGACGACCTAATGAAGGCACATTAGGTATGAATTTGATTGAAACCAGCATGTCTGATGATGGGAAAAATGCAAATGTTTTTGATAACAAGAGAGTTAGAGAGAGGGATACTAAAATTGAAACTCAAACTGCAGCAAGGATTAAAAAGGGGAAACATGTTGCAAATGATCTAGAAACTAGTAGGAAAGCTAGACCATGAAGGAAGATTCATTGAGGAAGCAATCTTACAAATGCATCTTAAAATGATAACGAAGTCAATGTTTAAGGTTAAAATGGAAAATAGCTCAAAATTTAAATGTTTGGGAGTCTTTGAGAACTTGGAGATCAACATTGAAGGCGAAATAGCATGTTTGGATTTCCATGTTATCCCTGGAAAACTTGGGGCATATCCTCTCATCTTGGGACAACCATGGTTGTATGAGATCTAGGAAAGATTAGTTTAGAGGTCAATTAGAACTCTATCTAGAGAAGCGAGTTCATAAGAGGGTGATTCAAAATGGTCCGTCATTAAAATGGACATGAAAGTGATGTTAGAGATGAAAGTAGTGATTCAAAAATTTCAGCCTTGATGAGGAAGATAGAGAATGGGAAGCTAACCTACTCTCTAGGGATTTTGACCTCTTTGGGTTGTCAATCCATGGTTCAAAAAGAGAGGAAAATGTTGTAAATATTGCTACAGGAAGTATAGACTTCATGCAGGAAACCTATGATCAGCAACCCGAAATGAATGTTGAACTACCTAAGCTTATGAATATGCTGGGAAATGACTTGACTAATGATGAAAGAGATGAATATTCAGCCATTTTTTAGAAATACCCAAAACTGTTTGTTACAGAATATCACCAACTGAGGGGTACTAACAACATTATGCACCATATCAAATTGAAAGAAGGGTGTAAAAAAGTGGCTCGAAAACTTAGAAGACTTGCTACAATTCACGAAAATGTACTTAAAGCTGAAATTCAGAAGTTGCTTGATGCTGAATTTATCTATCCTATTGATGATGCAGAGTGGGTGTCTCCTATTGTAATCAATACAAAGAAGAATGGAAAGTGGAGAGTATGTGTTGATTTCAAGCCTGTTAATGCAGCTACTAAGAGGGACTACTATCCTCTTTCGTTTCAAGATGAGATCTTGGATCAAGTGGCTAGTCATAAATTTTACAGTGTGTGTGATTGGATACTCTAGATATTTCCAAATCAGAAGAGTGGAAGAAGATTAGAAGAAAACAATGTTCATAACCCCATGGGGATGCTTCTGCTATAAAGTAATGCCTTTTGGTATGATGAATGCATACACTATTTTTTCAAGATGGGTTAGTTGGGTATTTGCCCCTTTGTTGAGAGTGAAAAAAGAATGAATTTTTGACTGATTTTGGTTGATTTTGAGTTCTGAATGATTGATTTTTGATGGATTTAGAGTGATGTATGGTTGATAATGGAAGTGTTTGAAAGTGTTTTGGATGATATTGATTATGTTTTGGAAGCTCATGATGATTCTCAGTAGAGATGTGAAGCTTTGTAATGTCCTGATAGATTCTGTTGAGGTTCTGATTAGTTCTGTAAACCTTCCGTATAGCTTCTGTTTTGTTCTGATTTTCTTCTGTATGAAGCATGGATTGATGATTGATGAAGATTGAAATATTTTGAAAGACTATTGAATAGTTTTTGATAGTTTGGAATGGTTTTAGTATGAGTTATGAGGTTCTGATGACCTTCTGTAAACCTTCTGTCTCTACTTTGTAACTGTTCTGTATCTACTCTGGTACTGTAATGTACTGTTCTGTAGACCTTCTGTAAGTGTTTTGTAGAAAGTGTGTGTGACTTTGGGAAAGTTTTCTAACTTTTGGAAAGGATGAATCTAAGTTCAAAAGAGCTAAAACAAATGTAAGAAGCAGCTGCTGAAGACTGAAGAGAAGACTGAGTGACAGTGATAGTAGTGAGCTATGAAGAGACACTGTAGTGGCTCTGGTACCTCTTCATATTAGACATACCTCTTGGGAGGTGCATCCACGATCTAAGAAGGGAGAGAGAGAGAGAGAGAGAGTCAGAGATAGTCAATTCTATCAAAACATTGTAATTGTATATGAGAGATTGAGAGAGAAAACTATGAAGACATTGAAGATTAATACTATGTGATTGATTTCTATTCAAAGATGGTGTATTCTTTTGTGTTCTTTGTTCTATTGATGGATTCTATGAAGATATTGAAGATTATGATTGATTCTATCAACTCCATGGGAGATATCTACTATGATACTATGTGAAGAATTGATGTTTTCTTTGTTTTGGTCATCAAAAGAATGAAATAAAAGCTTGTTGATGTTACAAGATAGATTTTCTTGGAGTAGAAACCCCTTGTCCTTACTGTTCCTCTTGGGGCTCCATGTTTTTGGTGCGCAGTCGGGGAAACTTGCCATCAACAAGCATCAGAAGAGGCTGAAATGAAGGAAATGGCATTGCCAAGAAGAGGAGAATTCAATGGATGTTTGCAAAGTTCCTTAAGAGTTGGAGATTCTCATTATCAAAGCCACTTTCCACAAGAAGTTCATCCCACAATGGCAGAAACATATTACCATCATGATGCATGCTCTATGCGGTGGACCGTTTCCTCTTCCTGTCGAAGTAGCAGAAACTTGTATCTTGGTGGCAAACTGTTTGGGAACAAACTGAAGAGCAAAAACAGAGAGAATGACTATCCATGGAAGATTTGGCATTCATTGAGAAGTTTTCAGACATCATCAAGTGGGAGATTGTGAAGAAGCTTCAGGAGTCGTGGTCTGTGGAGGTTCATGAAAACAAGAAGGAAAAGAGTTGGAATTTTTTCATGGATGCTCAACAGCAAGATACGTGGGATGCTTGGTGCACTGACAATCTTTTGTTTGTCCAATTAGCAACCCATTGAAAGTTGGTAGACATAGTGTTTTTCACAACATACACTATTGAAACCATCAGAAGCTGGCATTATTATAATGACACAACAACGATCCTAAGAAGAATGAGATTTGAGACTTTCAGAATGGAATATCTCCCTTTTTGTAGTGGTTTGAAAGACGAATTTAGAGATGTTGAAAAGAAGGAGGTAGAAGAGATGTTGGCCAGAGAATCCTCTAAAGACTGAAGCCCTCTCTGATATTGTCTTGTTGAGTACAGACCAACTGGTTGGAGCCAACCCCCTAATGAATGACGCAATCAAGAGGCAAGCATTAGAATGAGTCTAGAGAAGAGAGAAGGCAAAAATCAAAGCTGAGAACGAGCTCGCAGCAAAAGCCTCCTTTGATGACCTAGAATCACTCTTTACAGAAGTCTCCATGACGACTCAAGGTCCCCTTCCTAGTCAAATTCATCCTAGAAATATTGATGACAGGCCAACAAATGTAGTCCCATTGCCAGTTTCTAAGGGAGAGTACAATGCAGACCCTGATCTTCATGTAGCAGAATTTATGGTAGCATGTGTGGCTAACAATGCTAGAACCCTTGAGCATTGGCTAGCAATATTCCCTGCCACTTTCAAGGGCACAACGTTTCAATGGTATGAAAGACAAGCAACATGAACTTTTGGCATATGGGATGTTGGCCTTCCTCACTAAATTCAGGCATAAAGGTTTTGAAGAGTGGATGTGAGAGGAGTTCATGAACCTAAGTCAGTCCTCTAGAGAAAGAGTAGAAGCTTATGTCTCGTGAATGGAATCCATCCTGAAGAGATAGACTAACCATCATTTGGACGAAGGCATTCAAAAAGGAGTGTTTCTCAGAGGCCTACAACTATAAGTTCGCAAGTTTGTGGAATTGAGAAGACGAGTCAATCTGCAAGCTGCAGTGGAAGGTGCAAGATTGTATGAGGAAGTTGAAGCAAGGCAATCAATGACTCCAGGAAGAGGAGTCTTACCTCCTCTTATGCCAGGAATGGTATACCCACCAAATGCAGTCCCAGGGACAATTCCCTATCCCTATCCCCAGATGCAAATAGTGCTGTAGTATAATGCACATAATCCATTGTGGCCACCACAGATGACAGTGCCTCAAATGATGGTTCAACCACAACAATATTGGCCTCAAATAGTTACTCCAATGGTGATTCAACAACAGTGGAACCCTACCAACTGGAATCAACAATCCCAAGTCTCAACAGGAGCTCTGAATCAGAACCAGAACAGAGGACCTTCTCGATCGACCGAGCCAGTGTATGCAGTAATTACAGAAGCTTCCCAAAACTCTGCTACAAGCACTTCAGGAGGTGAAAATATGAAGGACTACTTATCCAATTCAGTTGCAAGCATCAAGAAAGAGCTTCTGGATGTGATTACAGAGCAGCTACAGATGCTGAAGGTGAATACTGCCAATATATCCACTCCTGTGGGAGCTAGAAGAGATGTGATGCGCTCTAATACATGGTGCAGAAAGTGTCATTAGGGGGGAAATTTAGCCACTAAATGTACCCGAAAACCAACCATTCCTGGAGCCTTCTGTTCCTACTGTTTGTGGAAGAACCATGCAGAGGATATTTGCTTTCTGAAAGAGATGCATGAACGAAGACAGAAGGATGAAAATGCAAGATTTAACTTGCTGGAGTCCAAAATGATGACCCAGGATATTGGACCAAAGCATAGGGAATTTGGTCCTAATTTCAGTCCAAGGAGGTTTCCCTCTCAAAGTTACAGAGGACGATAGTTTGGCGGTGGTTAGAGATCAGAGGTGGAATGTTACAAGTGTGGAGAAAAGGGTCATATCTCCCCAAATTGTCCAAACCCTAGACGATCTGTGGATTACAAGCCCTTATGCAATCGATGTAAAGGTGAAGGTCACACTGCAAAGGACTGTCCAAGTCCAGCCCCTATAAAGACCAATGCCACTGATAGCCAATAGAAGGCACAAGAGCCTGCCTCCAATTTGGTAGAGTTGGAAGTTGTTGCTGTCACGCGCACCAAGAAGAAGGAACCAGTTATTCAGAATGAAAATAATTCTCCAACCAAGATTGTGAAGTTCAACCTGCCAACAAAGGGACATAGTAGTACAGGACAGAACAGTGCAGTACAAAGCACTGTAGTACCACAGAGAGTTACAGAGACAGTCCTAGAAACAAGATTAGAGGCCCAGGAGATAGATGATACAGAAGCACCTTCAGAAACAGAGAAAGTGCTGATACTGCAATTACTAGAAGAAAAAAGAAAGATGAAAATGGGTGTAGCCCCATTCCCCAGCCAGCTAGAGAAGCCTGTGGATCCTATCAAAGATTATGACTTGGTCATAGACCTAGACACTTTTAAACCAAACCTAACATTCTAACAGTTGCTGATGCTATCTCCTAGCTATCAAAAGAAATTCAAAAGCATATTGACAAGAAGACGTGGACTAAGGATCGCTCCTTCAACAACGACCAAGACCAATAAGGCCCCGGACCCTGTAAAGGAAGTAGATGTGGCTAATGCCTTCCTAGATCCTGGAACCCCAAAGATTAGTGTATGGATAGAAGGGTACTTTATTTCAGATGCATTGATTGATGGAAGCTCATCAGTAAACATAATGAAAAATGTGACAATGAAGGACTTAGGGTTGCAAGGAATTCAACCTATACAATGGCTTATCAGATTGGCAGACCAAAGCAGAATTAAACCGTTGGGCATCCTCCCATATGTAAAAACAACCCTTGCAGGAAGAGACTATTGGCTGACATATTAAGTGGTCAAACCAAATTCTTATGGGACCTTACCCTCTGTTGTTGGGAAGACCTTGGCTTTTTGAAGCAAGAGCCAGGACGGACTGGTTCAAAGGAACCCTAACCCTAGGTAGAGGACCCAACAAAATGGTGTTGAAGTTGTATGGATCCCAAAAAGGCAATGGATCCACATCCATTGAGGTCATAACTGACTCCTACAACGAGGTAACAGATGGTACATCAGGAGATGAAGAGGCTATCAAACAGATCTTTTCTAAGAAAACAGAGGCACAGTCCTTAACAGTTTGCACTGTAAGCCAACTGCCAAGGGAAGAAAAATCCTTATCAATGGGAGAATACCTCCTGCCTCAACTAGAATTAACTTTTGAAATCACCTCTGACAGTGAAATAGAAGCATGGATGCACTATTCTTCCTGTTACATGACAGTCGCAGAGATAGAGCAGAGGCAGAACAGATACAGAGCAGTAACAGACATAGAGAGATACAGAGGCAGAAGCAGAGTGAGAAGCTATGACAACAGAAGCAAAAGAAAATGCAGAGGCAGAAGATTTGTTCTTCTCTTACAGATCCTCTACCGAAGCAGAGACAGAGCCTCCAGAGGAAGAGGATGAAAGTGATGAGGAAGAAAATGAAGCAGGTTATGAAAGTGTAGATGAAGAATTTCCTTTGATAGCGGATGATCTTGTCGATGTCCCTATACAGACCTCAGAGGCTGAAGATCTCAGGGTGCTGGATGGAATGACCATGGTTCCATTTGGGTTGGCCAATGGACCACAAAGTATGCAGAATCTGTATAAGTAATGGATTAAAAGCATAAAAAATAAGTTCACCAGTGGCTCCTATCACCCTGACCGTTCAGTCCAGAGAAAAGATTATGATGATGCTCCTTGTCAACAGAAGCCAAAGCACTCAGAGCCACGGCCCATAGAAGGTCCGTGCTATGTGACATTCCTGGAGACATCCTCTGAAGATGAATCCCTAAGTCCATAAGAAATTACCACTTACACAGAAGCAACTGATACTCTTCCAACAACCTCAACAGACAAATGAGTCATCTGTTTAGAAGGAGGACACTGGTTCTAGTGGAATACAGACGAGGACACTACTCCTTGAAAGAGTTAGACCTCTATCCAAAAGCAATCCATGGGACATTTATCCGCGAGGTGGAAGGTGAAAGGCAAGTAACGTTCTTGGATACTGACGGTACTGAACGTCACCTGAATGTGGGTCTCAATCTTCCAGAAGAAGAACTAGTGGTCCTGTGAGACCTACACAAAGAGAACTTAGACGTGTTTGCTTGGTCGTATAAAGACCTAAAGGGGATTGATCCCACAGTATGTCAACATCACATTGACCTAGAGCCTGATGCCAAACCTGTAAAGCAAAGAAAAAGGCGTATGAATCCTAATTACTCTACTCTGGTGAAGGTTGAATTATTGAAATTTCTTGAAGTCAAGTTCATTTATCCTGTGGCTAACAGTGAATGGGTTTCGCCCATTGTGGTAGTACCCAAGAAGAATAGAAAACTTCGAATGTGTGTAGACTTTCGAAAGCTCAATTCAAAGACGAAGAAGGATCATTTCCCTATCCGTTTTACCGACCAACTGTTGGACATAGTGACATGCTATGAGCTTTATTCCCTCTTTGGATGGATTCAGTAGATATAACCAAGTCCAAATTGCAGAAGAGGACCAATCCAAAACAACCTTCACCACAGAATGGGGGACCTATGCCTATAGAGTGATGCCATTTTGGATCTGTAATGCTCCTACTACCTTCCAATGAGTAATGATGACTGCCTTCTAGAATCATCTGCATGATTTCATTGAGGTGTATCTTGATGACTTTTGTGTCTATAGCTTAATCCGTGAGCATTGGGGACACTTAGAGCAATGTTTTGACAGATGCCGCAAGTATGGAATTTCTCTCAACCTTGACAAATGTGTCTTTGGCATCTCATCAGGAGTTCTTTTGGGCCATATTATCTCGGCATAAGGGATTGCAACAGACCTGGCGAAGATTGAAAAGATTTTTGCCTTGACAGTACCAACAAACCTTAAGCAATTGAGAGGATTTCTTGGCCATGTGGGCTACTACAGAAGATTTATTGCACATTTTGCAACCAAGGCAGCCCCTTTGCACAAGATCCTAAGGAAAGATGCAGATTTCCTTTGGACTGATGACTGTGAAGAGACCTTTAATACCCTAAAATAGTGCCTTATCCAAGCACCTATCTTACAGCCTCCTGATTGGACGAAGGAGTTCCATGTGCACACAGATGCATTGATTGAAGGGCTAGGTGCTGTCCTATGTCAAATGGGCCCCTCTAAATTAGATCAACTGATATATTATGCAAGCTGAAAGGTCACTAATAGGGAACAAAACTACACAGTGACAGAGCTTGAGTGCTTAGCAATGGTGTTTGCACTAGAGAAGTTTCGACACTATCTATTGTCAATGCATTTCAAGTTCTATGTGGATCATGAAGCCCTGTCATTCTTGATGAACAAAGCAGATGTTAAAGGACGACTAATGAGATGGTTGCTCCTATTCCAGGAGTTTGATTTTGAAGTGGTCACTAAGCCTGGCGATTCCCATGTCCTAGCCAATAATCTATCATGGATCCCTCAAACACAAGAAGAGGAACAGGATGACCCAGACCTTCTTGATGCTTCCTTGTTTCTAGTTGAAATAGTTACTCCCTGATATGTAGATATAGCCAACCTCTTGGCAACTCAACAATATCCTCCAAGCATCTCAAGCCGTGAGAAGAAAAAGCTTCTGTTAGAATCAGCCCCCTACACTTTGCTAGGCGGTGCACTGTACAAGAGAGGCAAGGATGAAGTGCTGTGAAGATGTGTTGCAAGGGATGAAATCGGCATAGTATTGAAAGCATGCCATGACAAACCATGTGGTGGACACTTCGCAGGGGAAGCGACAGCCAGAAAGGCTCTATTAGCAGGATACTGGTGCCGACCCTCCACAAGGATGCATATGATTGTTGTAAGAGATGTGATGCTTGTCAGAGAATGGGGAAACCCACCAAAACAAGTGCCATGCCACTACAACCCATTCTTTCCCTAAAGCCGTTCGAGAGTGGGGGATTTATTTTGTGGGTCCCATTGATCCACCTACTAGCAGACGGAAGCGGAACAGATACATCTTAGTATGTATGGATTATGTCACAAAGTGGTGTGAAGCTAAAGCTCTCAAACGGGACAATGGTAACAGCGTAGCCCTGTTCATATAGGAGAATATTATCACCCATTTTGGTAGTCCCCTCGAGTTGGTAAGTGGCAGAGGTACTCATTACCTTAACAAAATCATGGAGGAGCTAACGAAACTGTATAAGATCTGCCATTGCAAATCCACTCCTTATTACCCCAGAGACAATGGCCAAGTTGAAGTCACTAATCATATCCTTTGCTCAATTCTAACAAGAATGATTGCCGCACATTGTCGCGACTGGGACGATCGACTTACAGAGGCCCTCTGGGTATACAGAACCTCTCATAAGGTAGCTATAGGAAAGACCCCTTTCCAACTAGTGTATGGTATAGAAGCTATCTTCCCTGTTGAACTGGAATTGCCCTCTTTGTGAGTGGTAGTTCAAGAATGCTTGGGGGATGATGAGTCACTGCAATGCCATCTCCTACACTTGGAATGCTTGGATAAGATACAGCAGATGGCCCTACAGTGCATGGAAACCACTCAAGCGCGACGCAAGGCCTATCATGACAGTTTCATCAAGCACAAGGAGTTCAAAGAAGGTGATCTTGTCCTAGCCTATGATTCAAGATTTGGCAAGTTTCCTGGCAAGCTTCAACAATGGTGGATGGGCCCATACAAGGTACTTGCTATCAATCCGAATGGTTTTGTCCAGGTGCAGACCGTTGATGCCTCTGAGCTGACCCATCACCAGCAAAACCTTTCCAGCAAGTAATTTGAAGCCACCTCTCTTGGTGTGTTGTCTCTGCAATATCAATCAGTCTGCCCTTCTTAACAGAGGACCTTTCTCACAAATCATTGAAGTATGAGTTTTGTTGGCTGCCTCCCTGGGTACGTCTCGTCTTCAAAATCCTGATGACAACAACAACCGACATGATCTTCATCACCAACCCCTTGAGTAATGCGAGCTTTCATCCTAACAGGATAGGGATGTGAGTATGGGTTGCCCTCTGTATCTATCAGAGAGTAAGACAGAGGGTGGGGTGAGTGACCAGTCTTTCCCTTCAAATTAAATGAGAGGTGAGATGTGTGAACAGAGTGTTGCACACATGGGATGGGCCTCTCAATACACAATGCACGATCTGTTCCTGTGCACTGCACCATAAGGCTCCCTAGCCTTTCTTCTTGCACTATATGCCGGCATAGGGTGGGATGCACAGTTGCACCATCAAAAGTGCACATGGCATACAACCTCTGCACAAGTGACCGTGAGGATTACATCAATGGGTTTTAGGAATGGGCTGCCCTTTGTATCTATCAGTAAGCGTGAGACAGAGGGTGGGTTGAATGTGACTGGTGTTTCTTCAATCAATTATCGAGAGGTGAGGATTGAGGGACGTTACGACCATTGGAGTCAGGTACGTTTCTGTTTCCCTATGCACCCACAGGATGGCTCTCTGCCATCAGCATAGGACACATCACTCTATTCTTTACACTGCACTGCAAGGCTCCCTGGCCTTTCTCCTTGCACTTATGCCAGACGGGGTTGGCCGCACTGATGCACCATCAACTATGCACCTTGGCATACTCCTTCTACACCATCCCCTTGTTGATTCCTAAATCGGGTGTGAGATCTGGGTTCCATCATTATTTCCTCGAATGATGTTCGTAATGGGGTGAGTAACTGCATTATGGCGTCCTCTTCAACTGATAATGCCATATTTAACATCAAAAAGTTGGATGGTACCAACTACTTGAGAACACTGATCTGATGTGCCAGCCCTGGCCTATCCATTCCTCCTGACATTTTTCCTTGTTACTTTGTATCATTCTGATGCACGGTTGGTTCGTTATTAATTTTTGCGAGTTTTCAGGTCCTTTTCGTGTCTATTTTTCACATTTTTCCATGTGAGCCTGCCCTATTTGCATCAAAATTCTAGTTTGATTTGACAACCGTGTCCCGCCAGCCTTTTTTCCACTTTTTCCTTTTTCCTCCCCCTTCTTCTAACTGCCAAATTTTTAGTTATTAATTTTTTCGAGTGTTTTCGAGTGTGTTTTTTGTGTTTTTTCCATGTGAACACCTCCTAATTCCCTTCGAACTGAGTTTTGACGCGTCAACCCTGTGAATTCCTTTCTTTCGGATATTTTTTCTTTTTACTGTCTTCTATTCCGGTGCACGGATCTTTCTCATGTTAATTTTCGAGTCCATTTTCGAGTCCGTTTTTGGGGTTTTTCCCATGTGAACATGTCCTATTTTGATTGAAATTGTGTTTTTCCATGATAGGGTTGTAGGACACCTTATTTTGCACAATTTTCCTTCTTTCTGCACTTCGTTCAGATGCGCAGATTTTTCGATATTAATACACGTGAGTGTTTTTAGGCTTTTTTTTGCGTTTTTCCCATGTGAACACCCTGATTTTGCCCCGGACGCGGTGTTGCATGTCTCCATCATTTTTCCCTCATCTCCCGGCACATTTTTCCTTTTTACGGTTTTTCGATCCGATGTATGGTTTGGGTTTTATAAAATTTTCTTCCTTTTTGCTGTGCGGCCACGTTTCTCGTGTCACGCGTGAACGCACCTGTTTTTGGTTTTACGCGCCTCAAGACAACCCCATGGCGTATGTGGCTCGCGCATCGCTGTCCCTACCCCATTTCATCCCGCCATTGCAAATTTTTTTTACCCCCGCCTCGCACATGCACGCGGGACGCGGGTGCGTTCTTTTTGCATACCCATACCCAATTTATTTTTATTTAAGAAAAAAAACAAACAAAAAGAACAAAACCAAACATACATAAAAAACAAAGCATCCCACATTAAATTTTATTTTAAAATAAAAATACGAAATAAATAAATAAATAAAATTAAAAAAAAACAACAAACAACCACCATAACTACTTAAAATACTCATACAATCAATTAAAAACAAACAATAATAATAATACAATTAAAAACATAATTTAAAAAAAAACAACAAACACTTCATTAAAAAAAAACTATCTCCCTTGTAAAAGAGGGGGATTTAATAACGGGGAAATACTAGCTACACTGGCTGGTATATAAGGTGAGAGAGACTTAATTTTTCATTATCTGATAAATATACAAGTCTTCTTTCTCCTTCACCTTGCTTTCTAAGCTTCCATGTCTTCCTTCTCTCTTCTAGTCTCTCTCTCAATTTCTAGTATTTCTCTCTCCTCGTAACTGTCTTTCTCTCTCTTTTGCTCTTCTTCTTCTTCTTCTTCTCTGCAGTCTTCTCTGTCCTCTTTCTCTCTCCCAGTTCCCCTCCTTGACAATTGGCATTAGAGTCTAGGTTCTTGGTCCCAGTTAGTCTCTCATTTTACCCAGTTACAATTTTCTAGTCACACGAAATTTTGAGTCACAGGTACACAGGTACAGGGAGCAGTAGGGGAGTTCCCAAAGATTTCTAGACCATAAGGGCTGCATGCAGGAGCATTAATGGCGGCTTGGACCAAGTTTGGAGGGAGGAAGACCAACTTTGGCAGCTCGTGGGTCATTTTTGGCCCATTTTGAAGGTAAACTCTTAGTAACCGTGGTCATGGGAGTTAGAAGAAAGTCTAGTTGGGGTTACTTTTCAGGGAGGGTCTTCTCTCTCCTCATTCCTCAAGCTTCCTGCAAGCTCCCATGGAGGAAACCATGCTCAAATCTTGCTCTCCCCCTTCTTCCATGAAGCATCAGCCCTTCCCCTTCCATCTCTAAAGCTCAAGAGCCACAAATCAAGTAGGGCTGAGCTGTGGTGGTCATCTCCAACCCTCCAGGATCAGCCCTGTAAATTGCGGCGCAAAATGCGGGCTGCTTCGTGGCATGCTTGACAGCACCCTAGCCCTCCTCTCCTTCCTGGCTCTCACTCCCAGCTCTCTTGGCAAGTCCCTTGGTCAAGATTGAAGGCTTCCTTCTCAGCTTCTTGGACTCCTCTTCCCACTTCAAGAAACCCTGATCTTGTGCAGTCCATGGCAACCATGGAAGCTTGGCATCAAGCTTAAAAATCTTGAAGATTTTGGTCTTTTCTTGGTCCCGGGAGTCCCTCTTCAAGCCTAGCTCAAGATTTTAGCCATCAAGAAGCAAGGGAAGAAGATTAGAAGCAAGATTTGAAGACATGCACTTGTGGGCAGCCATGGCTATGGAAGTAGAGCTTCAATTTCAGCAAGAGCTCTTCATGGGAAGGTCCTGAGTCATCCTACCCCCAAGCTACAGCCACATTGGAGCTCATTCTCAAGATTTGAAGGCTTCTTGGAAGCAAGAAGGCATTATGGAGTGCTCATTTGGAAGGAATCACCCCCTTGATCAATCTATGCAAGCAATACCCTTTCCCCATGGAAGAATCCTTCTTCCCCAAGCTTGACTTCATCCTTTCTTGACGGAGCACAATCATTTTTGAGCTATGGAGCATGCGGGATCAAATTGGAGCCCTCATGAAGGACTGAAGTGGCATTAGTGGCTGCCTTCTTCTTCAAACGACTCAAGGTAACTTATTCTTGGCTCTCATTCTCTCCCACTAAGCCTCTTGTTGAATCCTATCCACTTGTTTGAGAGAATGTATGAGTCCAAGTAGGTAATAGGAGTCCTAGACATTGTATGCATGCTGAATATTAATCTCAGTCATTCCCATTTGATCTTATGGCATTGGAATGGATTTTACTCATGATGAACCTTCATTGAGATTATATTTTTGCTTACCCATAACCCGTTTGGCTTCTTGTGAATTGGCTAAGCCAAGAATTGATTAATAAATCCATTGTATAAGGGTGAGTAGGCAGTGAGTCATTGTCGGTAAGCTCTCTATCCCTATTCCCCATTCCAATTCCATGCACTTCATGAAAAGCCCAAAATTTCGATTCCTAAAATGCATCTCATGCTGGGTATTTAATTAATAAATGTCTGTCATGTATATTCCGGGTGGCAAAAGCCCGATGCCAGGCGAGGTAGCAAGACAAAAGAGGGGTGACCCCCCCTTGCCATCAAAGACCTTGAAGGGGTGCACAACCCTACCCGGGGGGAACTTTGCCCACCTCCCAGTGATCTGGAGCCCAAAACTCGTTTGCAGGTGCAGGTACTTCTTGGGAAAATTGAGAAATGGACTTGGCATGATAGAATTTTGATGACTATGACATGACACACTCTTGTGTGCATGGGATGTACGGATGTACCTCAGCAAATGTACCCTTAGATATGCATGCAGCCATGTATGCAGTGATGTATGGGAATGCATTGCCTTACTTGGGTTGAAGATGGTTGTATGTATCATTGGGTACACCTATGCAATTATATATGCAGTAATGGTAGTGATTATGCATGTATGAGAGCCTACCTTGTTGATATAGTCATGGGAATGCTTATTCTCGTGCTCAGTAATGTTGAAGTGATGCCAAACTTGCTAAAGGGTGTTGAAGTGATGCATGATTCCAAGCAAACAATGAATCCCACAGTACAATAGAACGAGAATGGAAGGTCAAGCTCAAATGGTGATGGAGATGCGCCAAATGGCCTCCACCATGGAAGCACTTGCAGCCAAGTTCTCAATGTGGATGGAGTCCCAAATGAAAGGCAAGGAAAAAGAGGATAGACCAAGCATGCAAGTTGAAAGAGTGACCATTCCATCCGTAAATGCAGCCTATGCAAGTACCCAAGGTATTTTGGGAAGAATGGGCATTCCTAACATCAGCTTTGAACAAGGAGAGCCCTCACAAAGGCATGAAGAGCCCACAAACAATGGGATAAGAAGTAATTCTTAGCCACCAACCATGCCCATGCCACCTACGCGTGCTCAGCCATCTTTTGGAAGGAATCACTCAAAAAATGGGTCATTTATTGGCAACCCAATGGATCAGCCCCATTTTGGGTATATGGGACAGTCCCCCAACCATGAAAGGGAGTTGAGAGACAAGATCATTTTCTCAAAGTTCAATGGCCAGTCATCCTCCCCAGCTGAATTAGAAGAATGGCTCTTGAAGCTTGAAGACTACTTTGACATAATGCCAAGAAATGTCGATCAAAAGATACACTTTGCCACGATACACTTAGAGGGCTTTGCCCACACGTGGTGGCGGTACATAAAGAGGGAAAATCAGCAGCTTGTTGACACTTGGGATGCATTCAAAGCCCTTATGATTCAAGTCTTTGTATCTCCGGTTGAGAAGGAGAAGCTTGTAAGGCAATGGTATGCTTTAGAGAAAGGTGGGATGATGGTGAGTGACTATACGAACCAATTCCTCAATCTCACAATGTATGTTGAGTCCATTAGTGACAATGCAAAGCTTCACAAATACATTTATGGTTTGGATCCCCAACTCTTGGCTGATGTTTCAGCCCAAAGCCCATCAGATTTGTTCAAAGCTATTGAGTTGGTTGAGAGGTACTCTCGTAAGTACCATCGAGATGCTTCATTTCAACATGGGCAGCAAAGAGGGGCATCTCAACCATTGTTTGGGCAGCAAAGAGGACCTATGCAGTCACACTTTGGGCATCAAAGAAGTGATGTAAGAGCCGGGCAGTTTGGAGCAGGTTATGGTGGTGGAAATATGCCATTCAGCACCCCGAAGATCCCCACATGCCCCACCTTTAATGCCTCTATGCAAAACAATAATTTTAGGACTGCAAACCAAGGAAGAGCTGAAAATAGACAAGGGGACATCAAGGGGAAAAATGTCTCAGCTTTTGGTGGTCAATGCTCTATCCCAATGGACCTCTACAAAGAGACGAAAGAAAAAGGACTTTGCTTTAAATGCGGGGAAAATTATATAGCCGATCATGCATCTAAATGTGCTTACAGGAATGCAAAAGCAAGGGTGCATAGCATGTTAGTCTTTGATGAATTGGATGAGGATCATGAGGATGCTAGTGCCTTTGCAATCACGACTGAAAATGATGAGGTTGATGAGGAATGTGGGCAATAAGAAATCTTTGACCCAGCTGACACCTTCCCATTTGACCCCGGCGGTCATGTGGATGTGAATATGGGTGATAAGAATGATTCACATGCTGTTGCCACTGTTTGTACTATCTCCCTGGATGCTTGGATAGGATCTAAGAGCCCCAACACTCTTTGTCTTCAAGGCAAGATTAACGGGAAAGATGTATTTGTCTTGGTAGATAGTGGTAGCACACACAGTTTTATAAATAGAGCAGTCATGGACAGGCTGAAATGTTTTGTCTTTGATTTGCAGCAACCAATGAGGGTGCAAGTGGCTAATAGGAGTGAGGAAACTAGTACTCATGTATGCCCAGCTGTACCTATTAAGCTTGCTGAAAATTTTGAGTAGAAAGTGGATTTGATTGCACTCAATATGGGGTTGATAGACATTATATTGGGCTACGATTGGTTGAAAACTTTGGGCACCATTTCCATGGATTTTTCATTGCTGTACATGCAGTTTTTTAGGGCTGGACAGCTTGTTCACCTACAGGAAACAACAGTGAATTTTAGCTTATTACAGCCAAGCAACTCAAGAAAGAGTTCAAGAAACGCTCCCATATATTTGTGCTGCAATTAAACAAGGAAAACGTAGATCAGTCTCGGAAAATGCAGGATAATTCAGCCCTTAAGGCTCTACTTGCAGAGTATGGTGACTTGTTTCAGCTACCTACAACATTACCTCCCAAGAGAGTGGTTGATCATCCCATTGATTTGGAGTCCCATTCCAAGCTGGTCAATAAACCCCCTTACAGGCTGTCCAAATGTGAAAGAGAAGAAGTGGCTAAGCAGGTCAAAGATTTAGTAGATATGGGATGCATTGAGCCTAGCTCATTCCCTTTTGCATCACCTGTCTTGCTGGTCAAAAAGAAAGATGGCACTTTCAGGATGTGCAATGATTACAGAGATTTGAATAAGATCACTATCAAGAATAGATACCCTATTCCTAGGGTGGATGACTTGTTAGATGAGTTGAAGGGAGCTAAGTATTTCACAAAGATTGATTTGAGATTCGGCTACCATCAGATACGCATGTGTGAAGGGGATGAGATAAAGACTGCATTCAGGACTGATCGTGGGCTCTAACACTTCTTAGTCATGCCCTTTGGCTTGACTAATGTACCAGCCACATTCCAGAGCCTCATGAACAAAATATTTCAACCTTACTTATTCAAATTTGTATTGGTATTTTTCGATGACATCCTCATTTATAACCGCTCAAAGGAAGCTCACCGTATGCACATGAGGTAGATATTTGATATACTTAGACATCATAGACTCTTTGCTAAGGAGACAAAGTGTTCATTCATGCAAACTGAGGTTGAGTACTTGGGACACACTGTCAGTGAAGTAGGCATTAGAGCTGACCCAAAGAAAGTACAGTGTGTCAAAGATTGGCCCACACTTGCAAATAATACCTCCTTGATAGGATTCTTGGGTCTCTCCTAATTTTACCGCAGATTCATTCAGCACTATGCCACTATTGCAGCCCCTCTCACTGATAGGCTTAAGAAAGAAGCATTTTTCTGGGCTGCATTCGCAGATAGAAGCTTTAATCAGTTGAAAATTTTGCTTACTTTAGCCCCTATCTTGGTATGCCTTGATTTTTCTAGGGAATTCACCATACATCGTGATGCTAGTAGGAGAGGAATTGGTGCAATTTTGCTCCAAGAACATGGGGTCATAGCGTTTGAGAGCCGAAAGCTAGCTTAAAATGAGAGGGCTATGAATGTCTATGATCAAGAAATGCTGGCCATCCTTCATGCCATCAAGAAATGGCATCACTATTTGTATGGCAGCCGATTTAGAGTGAAAAGCGACCATAGAGTGCTCAAGTACTTCTTGTCTCAATTGAATCTGACTCTGCAGCAAAGGAGATGGGTAGCCACCTTACAGAACTATGACTTTGACATCACCCACACTCGTGGGAAGGACAATGTAGTGGTTGATTCCCTGTCTAGAATGTGGGCATGTAAAGTCTCTGCTATCATGGAATTACACAGTGATTGGATATATGAGCTTCAGGAGGCTTACCTACTAGACGTTGATTTCAGCAATGCATTTCAGAAATTACAGCAAGGACAATGTGTGGAAAACTCTTCTATCAGTTGAAAAATGGGCTTTTATGGTATAATGGCCGAATTGCCATCCTTCATACCTCCCCATTCAAGCAGAAAATCATGCAGGAGATGCATTCAGCCCCCATAGCTGATCATTTGGGAGTCTTTAAGACCTATGACAAAATTGCTAAAAGCTTTTACTGGAAGGGCCTTTGGAAAGATGTGAAAGACTTTGTCTTGGGCTGTGTGCCTTGTCAGCAAAACAAGGACAGCACCTTAAAACCAGCTGGTTTACTTCAACCGTTGCCTATGCCTGAAGGCAAATGGACACACATCACTATGGACTTCATTACTGGCCTACCGGTGACCAAGAAAGGTTGGGACAACATCTATGTAGCTGTGGACAGACTCACAAAGGCAGCCCATTTCATTCCCACGAAGACTCAGTATAATGCTTCTCAAGTAGCCAGCCAATTCATGGAATATGTTTTCAAATTGCATGGCTTACCACAGGTCATTATGTATGACCAAGATGCTAAGTTTATGAGTACCTTTTGGTGGGCAGTTTTCAGCTCTATGGGCACTCAGTTAGCACCTTCCACTGCTTACCATCCACAGACAGATGGTCAGACAGAAAGGGTCAACAAATGGCTGGAAACTTACTTGAGGCATTTTTGTCATGATGTGCAGCATGCTTGGGACTCATGGTTGCACTTGGCTGAGTTTGCCTATAATAACTCCACACATGCTAGCATTGGAGTTTCACCTTTCGAGGCCTTGTATGGCTACAAGTGTTGAGAATTAGCAATCACACTCACTAAAATAGCCTCTTTGTATGGAGCTTCAGGGCCAAGGACATGCAGGCTAACCTATCCCATATGCACAGTGATGCCTACTACAGTTTCCTACTTTCCTATAAAGCATTGTACTTGCTTCCTTTTCTTAATGCAATGATTGTACTCTTTTCTTTTCAGTGAAGTGTCAATGTCATTGTCCACATACGCAAGATTGTGTTTATGAGTCCAAGTCTCAATCTTGGAACCTAATTCACTTGTGTAACAAACAATGTCTTTGTCTTCTCCATCATGAGTCCACACTTCTCATTCCATCCACCATAACTCACTGCCATGCTCTAGATCCCGTATCTCTCACAACAAGGTGCCCCTTCCTGTGGTTATCTTCAATGATAAAATAAATCCACAAAGCAAGGAAGAATTGGAGAGAATGTAGGCCTTACTTTAGTAGTGTAAAGCTAACTTGAAGAGAGCCCAAGATCAAATGAAGCTTTATGCTGATGACAAAAGACGGGATGTGGAGTTCCAAGATGGGGATTTAGTGCTCTTGAAAGTGCCTAAGTCACGATATGCCTCCCTTAAAGATGGGTTTAGCAATAAGTTGGCACACAGGTTCTATGGACCATATCGGATTATCAAGAGAGTGGGAGACTTGGCATATCGATTGGCATTACCCCCATCTACGAAGATCCATAATGTCTTCCATATGAGTCAGTTGAAGCCCTTTATTGGCTCAGCCGTGGACTATGTTGAGGAGCTCCCACCAATAGATGAAGAAGGCATCATTCAATACATGCTCGAAAAAGTCATAGGATAAAGGGAAAAGAGGCTTCGCTCTCGCTTGATCATGGAATACTTGATTAATGGCAAGGTTTACCACTTGAGGAAGCTTCTTGGAGGCCAGCTTCAGTTTTCGAAGAGTTCCCATACCTTTTAGAAGCAGTTTTGGTTGAAATCTAGCTAACTATGGCCCTATTTTCCCCCAGGCAAACAACACTCTATTTTAAAGTAGTTTTTTTTTTTTGCACTACGGACAACAATGCACACCATACATGGGCTGAAATTACTTCTCGAGAGCTCCGTTTTGATGTATAGCACACCCCATTTGGAGTCTCCCATCGAAAGTTATGACAGATTTACTACAACAGGGTCTTGCAGTAAACATCATGCTATCCACTGTCTGCAGCCCGCATTTACTCTAGATATTTGGATCAAAAACTCATGTTTATAACTCCCCAATAAGGCCCATGCATGATACATACCCCATGGCCCATCATACACAATAATACCTCTTCATTTATCAGTATATCCTTGTAATAATGCCCCAGAGTAGTACTCTGATCGGCCCCTCCCACTTACCACACGTGCCCAAATTGTTTTTGAGGGCAAAAACCTTCGAGTGGGGATGGAATGTAAGAGAGGGGGATTTAATAACGGGGAAATACTAGCTACACTAGCTGGTATATAAGGTGAGAGAGACTTAATTTTTCATTATTTGATAAATATACAAGTCTTCTTTCTCCTTCACCTTGCTCTCCAAGCTTCCATGTCTTTCTTCTCTCTCTTCTAGTCTTTCTCTATCTATTTCTAGTCTTTTTCTCTCCTCGTAATTGTCTTTCTCTCTCTTTTGCTCTTCTTCTTCTTCTTCTTCTATGCAGTCTTCTCTCTCCTCTTCTCTCTCTCAATTCCCCTCCTTGACATCCCCACACCTCTACATTTTTTAAACACAATTTAAAAAAAAAAGAAAAGAAAAGAAAAAAAAAACCAAAAACCAACGCAAAAAAGGACAAGACAATGAAAAGAAAAGAAATACAAAGAAAAGAGAAAAAATAAAAAATAAAAAAAATGAAAGGAAAAAAAAAAGGTTACCTTCTCCCGCTTGTCGCGCGACCCCTGCTCTTCGTCCTCTTTCCTCTCCTCCCTGGCTCGCCCCACCCTCCTCCGTCTCCCCCCCGCGCCTTTTCCTTCCTCCTCTCTTCCTCTCTTCTCCACCACCGCTTCTCCCTTCGTCCTCCTGCTCGTCCGCAGGCTCCAGCGTCTTCTCTTCCTCCTCTCCTCTTCCGCCAGCGATCGCCCCTCCTCCACCGTCTTCTCTTCCTTCTCCTCCCCTTGCCACCACTCTTCCACCCTTCTCCATCCCTCCTCCCTCTCCACTCCTCCTCTCCTCCCTGCTCCACTGCCCCGTCCACGTCATGTCGTAACCTCCGTACCCTCCTCCCTTCTCCACCTCTCCGCCACCCTTCTCCATCTCCTCCTCCGTCTCCACTCCTCTCCTCCCTGCTCCACCGCCCCGCCCGTGCCAGTTGTCGCCTCCGTACCCTCCTCCCTTCTCCACCGCCACCCTTCTCCATCTCCTCCTCCTTCTCCTTCTCCTCCTCCTCGCATGCCATCGCACGCCCACCCCCTCCACCCCTGGTTAGCCCTCCTTTAACTTCCCCTAACTTAATTTTCCTTAATTAATTTCCACTAACTTAATTAACTTCAACTAACTTAACTTTACTTAATTTACTTCAATCAACCTAACTTAACTAACACAACTTCATAGACTAACCTAACTAATATAACTTCACAACCTAACTTAACTAACATAACTTCACAGACTAACCTAACCTAATCAACTTAACAGACTAAACTAACTTAATCAACTTACTAGTCTAAACTCACTTACTCAACTCACCAAATCCAACTAAATTAACCTAATTAATTTAATCGCCTAAGCTAACCTAATTAACTTAACATACTCAGTCACCTAATTCACTTAGGCTACTCCCTTATAGCCTCCATTTTTGCCCCTTCTCCCTCCCCTGTTCCCACACTGTGTGGCCACTCTCGGTGTACGGGTGTGCTAGCGGGCGATCACACGCGAGGACGCGCTTCCGATTTGATCGTGCAGTGGAGTGTTGCCGTCAACCGTTCACACATAGTCATCTTTAGCTGTTCACACGTAGCGCAGGTACCGCCTTTTATTTTCAAGCCCGCAAAATACATAAAAATACACATAAAACACATAAAAACTTCAAAAATTCATTAAAGTTCATTTAAAATTCAAATAAATCATGGAAAATTTTCTTTAAAAATTCCAACATTGCTGAAATCATTTGGAATATTTTTTAAAGTGGAAATTAAAGAAAATAAATTGCAAAAATTTAAAAATTTAAAATTCCTTCAAAAATACATGTAAAATGAGTAAAATTCATTAAAAATTAGTAAAAGTTTTAAAAATATTTCAAGAAAAATTCCAAAAAAATCCACAAATTCCCTTGCCCCTTTTGCCAATAACTTCTCAATTGAAAATGCTTCCATAAATGGCCAAAATATTATTTGAAGCCAAAAACTCTAAATTTAATACTTTCCCTAATGAAAATTCATTTTTAATTCCAAAAAACAGCTGAAAAATCATGGATAAATTACAACACATTATTGACAATTGCTGGATTGCTGAAATTCCACCCTTATCCTTCACAACATGTTCATGTGTCCTACATCCCGTTTTAATAATTAAAAATATAAAAAAAAATAAAAAAGAGAAAAAAGGAAAAAAAACACATACATGATATACACAATACAAACACACCTAAAATTCAAAGATGAAAAAAAAACCACAACCAAACAAAAAATAAAATAAAAATAAAATCCAAATAAAACAAAAACACTAAGGTGCTTTATTTTTTCTAATCAGTGGTGTTTGTTTTTTTTACTGGATTCCTTGCATTTGGGACTACTCCGTGTGCCTTTAGTCTATTGCATACATACCCCTACGAGGTATTTATTTTTTGAGCTTTATTCATTTTGATTATCTCTTAACCACACAATTAATTGCTAAAATGAACTATATTCAAACACTTTTTCACGCGCATTCGTGCTAAACACATAGTTTCTAATAATTTCAAATCAACCAGCCACTCACTTTGCATGCACTACGTGCACTTAAGAGGCACCTTAATTTTTAATAAAAATGATACAGTTTGTCACAAAAAAGCATACGTTGGCAAAAAAGTGCTCCACATCACTATTAATTTCTAATTAATGAATTTGCATTTAGAGATCCCAGTCTCGGAATTGTAGTCCGAGTTTTGATAAAGCACCATTTCACCCTAATAAATTGTAATTAAAAATTTAAGAAGGAACCGCCGTTTTCTTATTAAGGTTTATAACCCTTCATTAAAACCATTTCCCTTCATTAAAACCATTTCCCCTCACTACATTTTTTTTCCCTTTTTAATAAACACGCTTCGTGGGGTGGATGCATAAAGTCCTCTTAGCTGAAATTATTGGTCAAAGTTATGGTCAGGTCTTGATTAGATTTTTCTAGTATTATGGTCTGCTTATGTGCTACAATTAGGGGTGCGATTTGCAGTTTTTCTTTTGCCTAATACGGGGTTTTGGGTGCCTGTTTGTTGCATCGCATGAAGTTTTCGGTCACATTTGTGTAGAGGTCATGCCGAATTTTTTCTAGGATGTGGGTTGTTTGGGGTGGTAAATTGGTTAGTTACATCTATGTATGTGTTCTTCTTTTGATTGATTCCTTTTTTATAGCTATTTTGGTTGTTTTGCGGGCATTCTTTGTGATTGTCTGTGTTTGTGGTGTGTGTGTTTTCCATCTAAATGGCGCTTCACGCTCCTTCTCCTATCCAATATGTCCTGCTAATCAGTAGGGATTATTCTTCCCTACTGGCTTTTGAGCCTATAGGAAAAGCAAGACTTGAGACTTTCGTGGCTGCTTCATTCCCATCGATTCCAGATGATCCATCCCTATGTGATGAGTTCCTTGCATCATACAGTAAGAAGTCAGGCCTGGTTCATGGTGCTTCCATGGTATTGATATCCCAAGGGTTAGGGAAGGCTTTGTCTCTTCCCTACAAAGGAGAGTCCTTTGTTACAGCCAAACAATTATTCTCCAATGATGAGATTTTCAAGCTGTTATAGAAGCAAACCAAAGAGATTCTGGATGTCAAGAAAGTGATAAACACTTCAAAAGTATCTTTTTCCATGATCACTGATCCTCTTTGGAAGTTAGTCTGCTAGTTCCTCCAAGATAGGTTTATGCCTGCCAAAACACCATCCCATTATTCGTCCAAAGAACTCTTCACAGCTTCTAGGATGGTGTTAAAAGGGGTGGCTATTGATTGGAGTACTTACCTGCTTACAAAGATGGACCAATATTTTGTCAAAGTAACCAGAGGGAATGCCACAAATTGTTGAGATATCGAGCTCCACTCGTGATACGCCAGGGTGACCGTTGTGTATTTATGTCACCGACTTGTCAGTTGCAGACGCGGTTGGTACACTACCCATGAATAATAGCTACATGATAGCTATCCTTATCTACTCTAGTTCATGGCTCAGTTAGTATGCCACCTTAGTTAGTTGAGTTTGGTTTGAGACCCATATAGAGGGTTCTTCTATTTCTTTGTACTTGAGTTCTTTTGGCTTACACAACTAAGAAGAGGTAAACTATTTTCAGCCTCCACCCTTGTGTGTATTCCCCCATTGTGCAAGCAAGAAAGCTTCAAGCGAGACTCCTTCCTTCTCTCCCACAATCTTGACATGGTATCAGAGCCTTGTTCGTGGTAAGGAGCTCAAGAAAGCAAGCCAAGCTCGCGGTGTTCTGGTAAGAGGAGCAGTGTTTCTTTCATTTTCTGTTTGGGAGTAGATCTCTGCAGGTAGCACAGCCGGAAAGTGCAGGAGTGCATTGTCTCAGGTTGAGACGCCCTTCGCAGTGAAGCAAGAGGGGAGTATATGCTACGGGACAAGGGCTTTAGCCCTTGGCGACCTTATTTTTTTGATTTGAGGCCATTTTGGGGCCTGTTTTGGAGGCGGAAGTTTTCTGCACGCACTCAGGAAAAGGCCCAGTTTTATGCTGTGCGACCACTGTTCTACAGGTCAGTGAAAAGTTACTGTAGAAATTGCATTGTATGCCTGTGCGCAGAGACATTGGGAGTTACAGAATCATCCCTGTTGCATGTTGATGCAAAATCGTCACTAGGAAGTGACTGTGTGGTCAAATACCACTTTCGTCAGTTTTGCAGATTTTCCCTTGTGAGGCTGAAGCTGTGTTCTTTGCAGTGACAGAATTTTTTGCAGTGTTCTGTAATGGCGTCTGATTCTCTTTCACAGATTGTCACTGAAAAGCTTGACAAGAACAACTTCCAAGCATGGAAGTTTAGAATGACAAATTTCCTTATGGGAAAAGGATATTGGGAATTTGTTGCAGGAAATGAAGAAGAACCAGTTCTTTCTGATGTTCACAATCAAGAGCAAATGCAGGCATTCAAAACATGGCATGAGAGAGCCATGAAAGTTATGTATTGGCTGTCTATTAGTATTTCAGACTCTATGATTGTGCATATTCAGGATGCAAGTACGCCAAAGGAGGCATGGGATACTTTGTCAAAAATGTATAGCACAAATATGCAAGCCAGGAAAATGCAGCTCAAGCAAGAGTTGCATAATGTGCAAAGAGAAAGTATGAGCATCAACGACTACCACATGAAGGTGAAGAGGATTGCAGATGCACTTGCTTCCATTGGGTCGCCAGTGGAAGATGATGATTTAGTTTCCGTGACCTTGAATGGTCTAGGAAAGGATTATGCACAGTTTCGAACATCCATTTCCGTCCGTGAAAGATTTCCTGATTTTGAGGAGTTGATTGCTCTTCTAATTTCTGAGGAGCAGAGAAATGGTGGTGCATCTTCTTCAGGAGGAACTTCAAAAGAAGCTGTCTTCTACTCAAATGCTGGAAGAGGTAGAGGCAGAGGTAGAGGAGGCCGATTTGGAGGCCGTGGCAGAAATCAGAATATGCAGCAAACTCAAGAAAACCAGTCCTATGGAGGAGGACGTGGTAACTCTAGAGGCAGGGGGAGCCAAAGAGGTCGTGGTGGATGGCAAAGAGGCCAAAATGCAAACAGTAATGTTGAATGCTACTATTGTGGTAAAATGGGTCATATGGCTAAAGACTGCTATAAAAAGCAGAATGACATCATGAATGAAAAACTGCAACAAGGAAATTATGCATCCTCTAGTAGACAGGGTGATGACAGAAATGAGCATCTGTTTATGGTGCAGCACATGAACAACTCTGTGACAAATGCAGAAGAAAGCAATGATGTATGGTATGTTGACTCAGGTGCATCAAACCACATGACAGGTCATGCAGAATGGATGGAGGATGCAAGAAAAATGGAAAAACCAGGATTTGTGGAGACTGGTGATGATACTGCACATCCTATTGTGCAGATTGGAAAAATTCCCTTGTCTATGCAGGATGGGAAAAAGAAATACCTGTCCGATGTATTTCATGTCCCGAATATCACCAAGAATCTGGTTTCTGTTGGTCAAATGGTTGAACAGGGCTTGCAGGTCAGATTTAATCCTCATGGATGCTTTGTTGAGGATATGAAAAATAAAGGTCGCTTGATAGCAAAAGGAAAGAAGAAGGGCAGAATGTTTACATTGGATGCAGACATGTCTGAATTGAGTGCAGCAATGTTTGCACATGGGACCGGTGTAGTTGCAGATATTGATATCTGGCATAAACGCATTGGTCATGTTAATGTACAGCGACTTAAATCAATGCAGGCCCAAAATATTGTTGCAGGTTTGCTGAAATTGAAGGTTGCAGAAATCCATAAGGTATGTGAAGCCTGTCAATTTGGAAAACAGGCAAGGAAACCATTTCCTAGACATGTTCAAGAGAGTAAGAAGCCATTGGAATTAATCCACTCTGATGTGTGGACAACTAAAGCTGCATCTCTTGGAGGCTATCATTATTTTGTCAGTTTTATTGATGACTATAGCAGAAAAGTTTGGGTGTATTTTATGAAAAAGAAAAGTGAAGTTTTTGGGCATTTCAAAACTCTTAAAGCGATGG
Organism: Lygodium microphyllum; assembly: GCF_053477565.2. Lineage (NCBI taxonomy): Eukaryota > Viridiplantae > Streptophyta > Polypodiopsida > Schizaeales > Lygodiaceae > Lygodium > Lygodium microphyllum. The sequence goes on along the minus strand of NC_141163.1, from coordinate 4,814,387 downwards.
TTGAAAAAGAAACAGGCCTGCAGATAAAATGCCTAAGGTCAGATGGAGGGGGAGAGTACCTCTCAAATGAGTTTGCAAGGTTCCTGCAGGAGCATGGCATAAAGCAGCAATATTCGTGCAGCCATACCCCACAACAAAATGGAATTGCAGAAAGGAAAAATAGGCATATTGGAGAGGTATCTCATGCCATGCTCAATTAAAAAGACTTGCCAGATTTTTATTGGGCTGAAGCAGTTGCTACAGCAGTCTACATAATGAACATGACTCCCACTGCAGCAATACATGGGATGACTCCAGAAGAGAGGTATACTAGTAGGAAACCAGATATTTCTCATTTGAAAATTTTTGGTTGCATTGCCTATGTACATGTGCCAGATGAGCTGAGATCCAAGTTGGATCCAAAAGCTGAGAAGTGCATCTTTATTGGTTACTCTCTGCAGCAAAAAGGGTATAGATGTTATAACCCTTCTACTCGTAAGTTTACAGTGAGCAGAGATGTTGTTTTTGATGAGATGAGCAGCTGGTATAAACCAATAAATGTGATTGATGATGTAGATGCACAAAATGGTAATGTTGCACAGAATTCACAACAGCAGTCACAAAATATTAGTGGACCTGGAGCGTCCTCTGGCAGTGGTTCACATTCTTCGCCATGGACAGGCAGATTGAGATCAGGAGAATCTTCTCAAAGTAATGCAGATAGTGGTATGCATGTATCACGAAAAGGAAAAGAGAAGGTTGATCGGTCCATGTTTGATGTGAATGTAGGTCTCTCTTATGTGGATGGTGAATCCAGTGGCTCAAAACAGAGCATTGATGATGAGTTGGGTATTCCTTCTATTGTTACACCTGGAGTAAGGAAGACTAGGGATGTTTTGAGAGTACCTGGGAGTGAACCTACTTTGCGCAGGTCTACGAGAGCTAGGTATCCTGTGGATAGGTTGAAATATGATGGATTTACAGCCATTCACTATGCATATATGGTCAAAGTGATACAGGAACCAGAACCCACTTCTTTTGAGGAAGCCATGGGAAAAGAAAAATGGGAGAAAGCCATGGATGAAGAAATGGATGCCTTGGAAGCTAATGCTACATGGGAATTGGTACCTTTGCCTAAAGGTAAAAATGCAATTGGCTGTAAGTGGGTTTATAAGGTGAAGCACAATGCAGATGGTTCTGTGAACAGATACAAGGCAAGATTAGTAGTCAAGGGGTATGCACAAACATATGGTATTGACTATGAAGAAACATTCAGTTCGGTTGCAAGGATGGCAACCGTAAGAGCGGTCATTGCTATGGCTGCATCAAAGGGATGGTCTTTACATCAGATGGATGTAAAGAATGCCTTCTTGCATGGTGATTTGCAAGAAGAGGTCTATATGGAGCAGCCACCAGGTTATGTGCATGCTGTTCATCCTGAGTTTATTTGCAGGTTGAAGAAAGCCTTGTATGGCTTGAAGCAAGCACCTAGAGCATGGTCTGACAAGATAGGACAGTATCTTGTCACTATTGGCTTTCAGATTTCCAAGGCAGATTTCTCACTTTATGTGAGAAAAACAGAGAAAGGTATTATGCTACTTGTCATTTATGTTGATGATTTGATTATGACAGGTGACAGTGATGAAGATATCCTTCATGTGAAAATGCTATTGAAGCAGAAGTTTGAGATGAAGGATTTGGGAGAGCTGCGTTATTTCTTGGGCATTGAGGTGATTAGATCACCAAGTGGGATACAGCTCTTGCAGAGGCAGTATGGATTGGACATGCTGTCCAAATATGGGATGAAAGGCTGTAAGCCTATTTCAGTTCATTTGGAGCAGAATGTGAAGCTGAGCACAGATGCAGGTGAGCTTCTAGAAGACCCTACTATGTACAGACGCATAGTAGGAAGTTTGATTTATATGACTATTACCAGGCCAGATTTGAGCTATGCTGTTGGATTGATAAGTCAGTTTATGCAGGCTCCAAGGAAACCACATTTGGATGCGGCTAGACACATACTCAGGTATGTGAAGTCCACATTGCAGTATGGACTATTTTCTGAGACTGGGGTTCAGATACAGTTGCATGGATACACTGATGCTGATTGGGCTGGTAGTATTTCTGATAGACGATCTACCAGTGGATATGTGTTCTCTTTTGGGAGTGTTGCAGTCACTTGGAGTAGCAAGAAACAGCCTACAGTTGCCTTGTCGAGCACAGAGGCTGAGTACAGGGGTGCAGCAATGGCTGCATGTGAGGTAGCTTGGTTGCATAAGCTACTTTATGATATGCATTAGTCTACAGATGGACCAGTTGTCATTTATTGTGACAACATGAGTAGTATACACTTGGAAAATAACCCAGTCTATCATGCTAGAACAAAGCACATTGAGGTGCATTATCACTATGTGCGAGAGAGGGTTTTACTAGGTCTTATTGATCTAGTTTATGTCAGCACAGAGGATCAGGTAGCTGACATATTCACGAAGGCATTGGATGCAGAGAAGCTGCGCAAGTTCAGAGACCTGCTTGGTGTGCAGGAATTGGGATTGAGCTCGAGGGGGAGTGTTGAGATATCGAGCTCCACTCGTGATACGCCAGGGTGACCGTTGTGTATTTATGTCACCGACTTGTCAGTTGCAGACGCGGTTGGTACACCGCCCATGAATAATAGCTACATGATAGCTATCCTTATCTACTCTAGTTCGTGGCTCAGTTAGTATGCCACCTTAGTTAGTTGAGTTTGGTTTGAGACCCATATAGAGGGTTCTTCTATTTCTTTGTACTTGAGTTCTTTTGGCTTACACAACTAAGAAGAGGAAAACTGTTTTCAGCCTCCACCCTTGTGTGTCTTCCCCCATTGTGCAAGCAAGAAAGCTTCAAGCGAGACTCCTTCCTTCTCTCCCACAATCTTGACACAAATGTCACCTATGGTTCCTACTTATATGCTTTCTTGACATACTCAAGCCTTAAGAAGGGTGTGCTACCACCTCCTCCATTTGATCCAGTTTCTCCCCCTCCACCTTCAGAAGAGTTAGAACCTATTGACATAGAGGATCTTGATTCCCCTCCTCCATTGGTCATTCAGCGGAAGCACTTGAAGCGTGTGGCAGACAAAACTCCCTCAGTCCTTCCTTCAGTCACAATTTTTGCTACTTCTGGTAGTGACCTCCCTGCTTACCTCACATGTAACAATTTATTCAGGGCACATAGGGAGGGTTCTTTGGAAATATCCGTCCCTTCACTGCATAGTTTAGTGTCAGGAGATGCTATTCCATTCCTTTGTAATGACATCCAGAGTTCGATTGAACTTTTAGTGACAGCTTGTGTTCAACAACTGTATGCTTCTTTTTATGAAGAACCGATGCAGTCTAAAGACAAGTTGCATAAACCAACCACAGAGTTAGTCTCTGCTAAAGACACACTTGCAGATCTGTTTAAGCAGATGGAGCAGAAGACCCAAATGATTGAGACCCAGAGAGAAGAAATATCTTCTTTAAAGATTCAGTTGGCAGAAGCTCAGTCAGAGGTCACTAAAGTCTCAGAGGAGAAAGAGAGAATGTCCAAAGAAGCTCAAGAGTTTCAGACTCTTTTAGATGCAAAACCGTCAGCCTTACAAACTGCTCATAACACAGTGGAATCACAAGCTTCCTAGATTAAGTAGTTACAAGACCAACTGGCACAATCATGGTCCATTCCTCCAAGCCCCAATGTTCCTATTATTTCTTCTATCTCTAAGCAGGACTTGGCAGTTCTCTAGAGACAGGCCACATTGTGTCCATTGTTTCAAGATAAAGTGGAAAGATTGTAGTCCAATATGGATTTGTTATGGTCTACATTTGAGCACTTTCAGGAGTATGTTCCTCCGAATCATTCTTTCTTTGTCCACTATCAGTTGTTGCAGAAGTTTTCCTTTTATATGAAGCTTTCAACGATGGAGCTTCCTCTTCCAGAGGATGGTTGGAGTGGGGCTTGGTCTCTTGAGTTGCTGACCAAAGTGGTCCGTATGGTGTTTGAAGATTCTGTGAGGACGGATACCATGTTGTTGTCTTACATGTATCTACGAGGAGATTTATTGATTTCAGATGATGTAGATCTGGCCTGATATGTGGGGGATGTGGTTTTGCAAGCTATTTTGTATGTCAATTATTTGGAGTTGCGAATAGATGACATGTTCCAGTGTTATTCTTCAAAAGTGGCTACTTGCCCTAACAATTCATGGCATTCAATGATTGATTCTGTGGTCCTGAAAATCAACGTCAGAATATAGCTTCTACTTATGTGCAGAGCACTAACCAACTAAGGGTGGATCTCCTAGCTCATCTTTCCAAGAACCATCCATTTGATTCATCCTTTTTTTATGCCTACCAAAGAAGATCTGTCTTAGGTCTCTCTGTTCCTAGCCTATTGTACTATCAACAAATGGCTCATCGTTATGATACTTATCTTCCCCTTTATCAAACCAATTCAGTAGCTATCTTACCTCTTCTTTTCCAACCTCAAGGTTTTCCTCAAATTCCTATATTTACCTATTGTTCTTTTATCGAAGATCGAGTTTTTTCCCCTTCTCCACCTTGCCCTTCTCCATCTATCTATGTACCTTCTAGTTTTCTTGTTTATCAATTGACACATTTTCTAACCGATTCACTTAAAATTTCAGCCACTCCTTCTTTAGCTGATTCCTCCTTTTATGATTTTGCCTACCCATCTCTTCATCCTCTTTTACTTATTCCACTTCCATCTCCTGCCACTTCTATTTCTCAACCCCCTCAGTTGGTTAGTGAATACAATGGATTTGATCAACAGATTCCGAGAAGAAGAGGATGGAGCTTGACTGATTCTCTTATAGGACCTCAGATAAATTGGCCAATAATCCAGGGGACTGACAATTGCTAGTCAAGCATATTAGAATTACCTCCATTTTGCTCACCAATATTCACAATCTCTAGATCCTTCAGTGAGATTGACAGTTCATTTTACTTGGTATCTAGCATATATGCATAGGCATTTCCATAACGATCAAAAGGCCATTTCAAAGCTTTGTATGAATGTCAATGTGAACATTGATTTCCAACAGTTGGATGTCCTATATTTTTTGCCCTATCTCTCCCTAGCAGATACCTTGTTTTGCTAGAAAGGATGTGCTGCCTGCAATTCTTTTAAAATCCTCCAAAGACATTTGTGGATGATTCTTTCTCCATGGATCATTTTCGAAATCACCAAGCCTTCAAAAGGGATCACCTTCATTGATGCCTTTGCAATGTATTTTGGATGATTCTTAATGATATATATATATATCTATTTTTGAAGGTATCATTCAGATGGTTGTGTTAGTGTTTGTGTGTGTGTTGTAATAATTGTATGTGATGACTTCATGCTGGTTGAATAATTTATTCGAGAGCTCTTTTCAAACTATTGATGATGGATGGTGTTTGAAGAGGAGAGAGAGACAGGGTTGAGAACCATTCAGGTTCCATCATCTTCTTCTCATTATTTTATCATTGAGTAAAAACACACATATAAGAGTAACATAGAGTAAGTGACACGCTGACTAGACAGACTAACCATAATCAGGTCACCAACTAGCTAACCGACTTATTTAATATAGTCACATGCAGGAGACAGCTGTACACTAGCTGTCATGTCGGTAGTACATAAAGACAGTCACACACGACACGGGGAGCTTGACTTCTAAGCTTGACTTCTAACACTCCCCCTCAAGCTCGAGACAGCATTTGCACACCAAGTAGCTGTCTAAAACCACAAAACTTATCTTTACCCAGAGACTTGGTAAAGATATCTGCTACCTGCTCATCAGTTCTCACATGCATGAGATCAACCTTTCTTGCAAGGACCATCTCACGAATAAAGTGGTAGTGTACCTCTATGTGTTTTGTCCTGGCATGGTAAACTGGATTCATGGCCAGGAGTACACTACTCAGATTATCACATAACAGTTTCACTGGAGCATCAACCCGAATATCCAAGTCAGCCACCATAAGCTTGAGCAGCCAAGCAATCTCACATGCTGCCAATGCAGCCCCCCTGTACTCTGCCTCAGTACTAGATAAAGCAATCATAGGATGCTTCTTGCTGCTCCAACTGATCATGCCACTACCAAAGCCAAAGGCATAGCCACTCGTAGATCGTCTGTCAGTTGAGTATCCTGCCCAATCTGCATCTGTGTATCCAATCACTGTCAAGGGCTTATCTCTGACATAGAACAGCCCATAGTCTACAGTGGACTTAAAATACCTCATAATGCGTCTAACTGCATTGATGCCAGGAGGCATATTCCACGGTGGATTCCGTGAGGTTTTACGGTGGATTCCGTAAACTTAGATGACCGGGGCTCATACGCAAAGAGGATTCTTTGTGAGAGAAGTTGATGGGGATGCCTGTCCTTTTCGGGCGTTTCATTAATTTAGTGTGTACATGGGTGATTCCATAGCGGGTGATTCCGCAAAATGCATATTAAATTAATAAACGTTTATGAGTTTAGAGTGCGCACTCGTAATAAATTAAGGTTAGGATTTTTTTCTAACCAGTTGATTTATTTATGTAGCTGAAGACTGCTAGGTATTCACTTTTGTCGGTTTAATTGTGTTATTTTACTAATGATTGTGAATGCTTCAGTTGATGTGTAGAGATAGCAGCAGTGGCGGAGGAAAGCATTGGAGTCTAGCGGGTTTTCGATCTTTGGATTATATTTTGATAGGCGCCACGCCTATATTTTGTTATGTCTATAGAGACATCGATTATTTATTATTATTTTGTATGCGCTTATGCGCCTGGATATGTTATTTCTATTTGGACATTGAGATTGGGCGTGCCAGACACTATGGGCACCGTCCATTAGCTTTATTTTCATATTTTTGGTAGAAAGCAAACTCAAAAGCTAAAAGCTTGTCATATTTTTGTAATTGGGCTATTTTTGAGCATAAAGATTGGAAATATACATTAAATACATGCTTTGTGAAGCGCTCACACAAGGCATGGGGGAGATTGAACCCAATTTGTCTCTTGTCTCATGTCGTGCTTGTTTTTACATTGGTTTTTGTGCTAAAAAGTAGAGTGCTTTGTTCTTGGGGACCTTTGGGAATTCACTACGTGAGCTACCTGCATCCGATCTGCGCACCAGTGGTATCAGAGCGGAGCAGAGATCAAGGGCTTCCAATCGCTACCAATCTCGGGCGAAGGCGGAGCTCCAGGAACAAACGGCCTCTACAGTCAATCTCGTCGCGAACCGTTGATACAGGCAGACTTCTGGCGATCAAGAACCCCTATTTCCACTCTCAGATCGCGAAGGACCACTCTCTGTCGGCGGAGGACCACTCCCTCAACTCCATGAACAAATCGTGATAAAACAGTGAGAAATCTCTAATCTTCTTCATTAAAAAGCTTAGTTTTAAGCTTAAGAAGCTTATAAGCTTCATAATTGTCGAATCGATCAAGAGGAGGATCAGCCCGAAAATCGCGCGAAGAAAAAACGGCTCCCCCCCCTCACGATCAGAAAACGGCGCCTTCTTTTTTAAGCTTATTAGCTTAAGCTTAATTTATTAAGCTTAAGTCGTCAAGCTACTCTCAAGTCAGACAAGGCAGAGAAGTCTGTAAACTCCGGGTCCTGCGCATCAGAAGTCAAGTTTCGCAAGTCGACACTAATCAAGTACTGCAAGTCCTGCAAATCGGCTAAGTTCAGCAAGTCAACAACCCTGCAAGTCTGTTAAGTCTGCAACTCTACAAGTCAGACTAAATCAGAACTGACTAACGCTCGAAACTCATAGAAGACTTGTTCGTTTGCAAAAACTCAGAACTGGAAAGTTGTTCGCAGCAAGCTGTTTTACCTATCTACAAGTTCGTTGAAGTACTTTCAGCAAACGGAGACAGAAATATTTCAGAATTTCTGAAAATTGAAGAAGAAAATACCCAAAAATACATAGCCTTGTAACCCCAAACTTGAGCTACGCTCATCCCGCTAACTGATTTTGAGTGAGAAAGGTTTGTTGAGTTTTACAGGATGACTACCCCACATATGGATGATCCTATGGCTGAAGACGACCTACCCGAGCCTACCATGGAACAAAAGCTGGATCTTATCATGTTACAATTGGACGAAGAGCGAAGAGCTAGGCAAGCCTTGCAAGCGCAATTGACAAAGCTACAAGGAGCGTCCACTGATAAAGAAGAACCCCAAGCTGAAGATCTGATTCGCCATACCATCGACGCCACTCTTGAAGCACAAACCATTCGCAAGGAATCCAAGATAAGTAAACGAAGTTTCGAGTTTCGCACTTTCAATGGCATAAGAGAAGGAAAGACTGTTTTATCATTCATTAGCCAGTTTGATGACTATTTCCATGAGGAAACTTATCCTGAGAAAGATAAAATCAAGTGTGTTACTAATCATCTGATAGATAGAGCATCACTTTGGTGGACTGTCGTCCGCAAGAGCATAGAATGTCCTGCTACATGGGAAGATTTCAAGAAGAAGTTCATGCAAAATTTTCTACCACCGCAATTTCATGAGAAGGCTATCAAGCAATGGGATTTACTCCAATAGCGTGACCGTGAGCCTATTCCACAGTATACAGAGCGTTTTTGGAATGCACTCCTACAGTTACGCATGCTTGAAGACGTACCAGAGACGACCCATAAGCGGAAGTACATGTCTGGACTTCTTGGACATTACTACGCTGAGGTGAATATGTTCAAGCCTGCTACCCTTGAAGACGCCATCTCCTTAGCTCACGACACTGAAGATAAGTTACGTGGAAGAGATCGACGACCACAGCCATTCCAAGCAAACGGTAATTATGGATCTAAACAATTCAATTCAAATTTCAGAAGGTTTAATCCAGGTCGTTTTTCATCACCATCTTTCCGCAAGAATTGGCCTAAACCACCTGCATTACCATCCACTGTCAATCCAAATCCTAAGCCTATCCAACAAGCAAATCCAAATATAACCAGACTCCCAGCCATTGCAAATAATGTGACCAAAGCCAAGCCCATCGTATGCTACAAGTGTCACCAGCCAGGCCATCTCGCAGCAAATTGTCATTCAAAGAAGCCATCAGCACATATCAACTACCTTGGAGCTATGGACGAAGACGAGCATGAGGATATGCCAGATTTCACTGAAGAAGAAGATGATCCTACTACTACTTTTGACACTTTACCAGGTATGCCTACATCACATTCATTGTTGACTATGAAATGTATGGTGCATGGAAAAGAAAGAACTATATTGCATGATGACGGTAGTACGCATGACTTTATTTCAGCAAAATTGGTAAAGGAATTGAAATTGCATACAGTACCTACGCATTATCGCATAAAAGCTGCATTTTTAGGCACTAGGTACAATGGCACACAAGAAGTTCAAGATTTAGAAATTCAAATTGGTCCATATATTGAAAGAAGAAATTTCTTAGTTGTCCCATTACAATCTAGCGACATTATTCTAGGAATGCCATGGAGACACCAACATAATCCCAATATAGATTATTCCACACACACAATGAATATTAATTTTCAAGGAAAATCTATTACATTATTTGGTATGCATGCATCTCATATTTTTCCACTGCTTTCGCATACTCAAGCAAAACGTGCACTGCGCAAGAATACTAAATCATATCTCATTTGGGTGAATGAATTACACGCAAAAGAAACTCATATGCACCCTAGACATAAGGAATTTCTTGCATATTTTAAGGATTGTTTTGCAGAAGACCTACCACCAGGTTTACCTCCATCACGTCCAGAAGACCATAAGATTGACCTAATACCTGGCACACAACCACCTTGCAAAGCCCCATATAGGCACAATCAAATAGAGCAAAAAGAAATCCAGACTCAAGTAGAAGAATTACTAAATAGAGGTTTAATTCGACCTAGCAGTTCCCCATTCGGTGCACCTGTGCTCCTAGTCAAGAAAAAGAATAATACTTATCGGATGTGTATTGACTACCGAGCATTAAACAAGATCACTGTAAAGAATAGGTATCCTATACCTAGAGTTGACGACCTTATGGACAAACTGCAAGGATCTTCTATATTTAGTAAAATTGACCTTAAATCTGGATATCATCAGGTGAGGTTAGATAGATCCGACATATTTAAAACTGCATTCAGGACACAGTTTGGCCATTACGAATTCTTAGTTATGCCATTCGGATTAACTAATGCACCTGCTACTTTCAGTAGAATGATGAACCGTATTTTTCTAAAATATCAGTATTGTGTGATTGTTTTCTTTGATGATATTTTAGTATTCAGTCAAAGTGAAAAAGAGCATTATGAGCATTTATCATTAGTTTTTCAATTACTGAAAGAAAATCAATTGTTTGCAAATCCTGACAAGAGTGAATTCTTTAAGACAGAAATAGAATATCTAGGTCATATTGTATCAAAAGAAGGAATAAAAGTTGATCCTAAGAAAATTGACGCAATATTGCATTGGCCTATTCCTAAAAATGTACATGAATTACGCTCATTCCTTGGTCTTGCTAGTTTCTATAGGAAGTTTGTACGTAATTTCTCATTACTTGCTTTACCACTGACCAAACTTCTTAAGAAAGGCATTGTTTATCAATGAACTGAAAACCAGCAGAAATCCTTTGATTTACTTAAACGTGCATTGACCAATGCCCCTGTCCTACAATTGCCTGACTTTAACAGACCATTCTTTCTAGTTGTGACCGATGCTAGCGGATCAGGAATAGGAGCCGTGCTAATGCAAGACAACCATCCAATAGCATATTCTAGTTCTAAGCTGAAACCCTCTGAGCTTAAATATTCCACCTATGACAAGGAACTCTTAGCAGTTGTCCAAGCATTGAAACAATGGAAGCATTATTTAATGGGTTCAGAATTCATGATAAAGACCGACCAGCAAAGCATTAGACATCTACTTAGCCAACCCCAAATTTCTGACCGTCATATCAAATGGGCTTCATTCATTCAAAGTTTCCATCCTATCATTCAATACCAACCTGGAAAAGAAAATGTAGTTGCCGATGCATTAAGTAGAAGACCTGCAATTCATAACATTTCTATCATATCTTTTGATTCTTTGATTGCTATGAAAGACACATATCACCAGGATATTACTTTTCATTCTAATTGGCAAAAATTAGTTCAAAATAATTTCATTCCTGTTGATTCATTGTCATATAATGATGGATTCATGTTCTTTGAAAAGAGATTGTGTGTTACTATTCCATTCCGATCTTTTGTTTTGAATGAAATTCATTGTCCCCCATATCAAGGTCATAGAGGTATCATTTCTACATTACGCATGTTAACTGAAGATTTTTATTGGCCGCATATGGATGCAGATGTGTCTAATTTTGTTTCAGAATGTCTGATTTGTCAAAGAATAAAAAGACATCATGGTAAACAGTATGGACTATTAATGCCTTTATCTATTCCATCTAAACCTTGGGAACATATATCTATGGATTTCATTACTGGCTTACCAAATACTAAATCTAACCATGACATGATTTGGACAATTGTAGATAGATTTAGTAAGCAAGCATATTTCATTGCATGTAAGAAAACTTTAACAGCATCACAAGCAGCACAGTTATTTTTGAAAACTATTTTTACTAACCATGGATTGCCGAAAGTGATTATTTCAGATAGAGATTCTAGATTTTGTAATAATTTCTGGATTACACTGTTTGCAAATCTAGGCACAAAGATTGATTTTTCATCTGCATTTCATCCAGAAACAAATGGACAAACAGAAGCCACAAATAGCACTATTTTAGATCTTTTACGTGCATACACTATCTCTAAACCTCAGACATGGGATACTCATTTACATTTATTACAGTTTGCATATAACAATACACCGCACACATCTACAAAGAAAGCACCTTTTGAAGTTATTTATGGACATAGATTATCTACACCTGTTGCATCTTTGTCTAATAGAATACAAAGTGCCGATGATATTGCTGTCATGCATAACACTATTTTTGATGAGGTCAAGGATATGATTGCTAAAGCCCAACAATCATATACCAAACAAGCCAACAAGAAAAGACAAGCCATGAATTTCAAAGTTGATGATTATGTTTGGCTTAGAATAGAAAAGCGTAGACTGCAAAGTGTAGATAGATATCCAGTTGTCAAATTAGCCCCTAGATTCTACGGACCATTTAGAATCATTCGTAAGATTAATGACAATGCATTCAAGTTAGAACTGCCATCTCATTGGAAAATTCATAATACATTTCATATTAGTTTATTGAGACCATTTAGAGGACAATTACCTATCCACCCTGTATATGAAAACCCACCTTTACTAGAAGAAGAGACTGAAATCCTTGAACCAGAAGCCATCATAGACACTGATTACATGACCACTAGAACTGGCCGAAGGTACTCTAGATATCTCGTGAAATTTAAGAACCATCCTGTAGAGGAAGCACAATGGATGCACGCTAGAGACCTAAATGCTTTCCCCACTCTGTTAGCTCCACATTGAGCTAATAGCAATTGAGGTCAATTGCTATCCCTCCCCGGGGGTATGATGCCAGGAGGCATATTCCACGGTGGATTCCGTGAGGTTTTACGGTGGATTCCGTAAACTTAGATGATCGGGGCTCATACGCAAAGAGGATTCTTTGTGCGAGAAGTTGATGGGGACGCCTGTCCTTTTCGGGCGTTTCATTAATTTAGTGTGTACATGGGTGATTCCATAGCGGGTGATTCCGCAAAATGCATATTAAATTAATAAACGTTTATGAGTTTAGAGTGCGCACTCGTAATAAATTAAGGTTAGGATTTTTTTCTAACCAGTTGATTTATTTATGTAGCTGAAGACTGCTAGGTATTCACTTTTGTCGGTTTAATTGTGTTATTTTACTAACGATTGTGAATGCTTCAGTTGATGTGTAGAGATAGTAGCAGTGGCGGAGGAAAGCATTGGAGTCTAGCGGGTTTTCGATCTTTGGATTATATTTTGATAGGCGCCACGCCTATATTTTGTTATGTCTATAGAGACATCGATTATTTATTATTATTTTGTATGCGCTTATGCGCCTGGATATGTTATTTCTATTTGGACATTGAGATTGGGCGTGCCAGACACTATGGGCACCGTCCATTAGCTTTATTTTCATATTTTTGGTAGAAAGCAAACTCAAAAGCTAAAAGCTTGTCATATTTTTGTAATTGGGCTATTTTTGAGCATAAAGATTGGAAATATACATTAAATACATGCTTTGTGAAGCGCTCACACAAGGCATGGGGGAGATTGAACCCAATTTGTCTCTTGTCTCATGTCGTGCTTGTTTCTACATTGGTTTTTGTGCTAAAAAGTAGAGTGCTTTGTTCTTGGGGACCTTTGGGAATTCACTACGTGAGCTACCTGCGTCCGATCTGCGCACCATGCATCCAAGTGCGGCTTTCTTGGCTTCTGCATAAATTGGCTTATCAGCCCTACTGCATAGCTCAAGTCAGGCCTAGTGATGGTCAAGTAAATCAGACTGCCGACCATCTGCCTGTACATAGTCACATCTTCTACTTCAGCCCTAGTGTTCATGTCTAGCTTTACATTCTGGTCCAGAGGTGTATCCAGTGGTTTGCATTCAACCATGCCATACTTCTTAAGCATTTCCATGGCATAGTGCTTCTGCATCAGCCATAAGCCATTTTCAGCTGGTACAACCTTAATACCCAAGAAATACTTCAAATCTCCCAGATCTTTCATGTCAAATTCAGATTTCAGCATCTTCATAGCATGCTGAATTTCCATGTCATCATCTCCAGTGATTATCAGGTCATCAACATATATGACCAGCACTACCAAGCCACCGTCAGTCTTCTTTGTAAACAGGCTGTGATGGGCCCTGCCAACAACAAATCCAAGACTCTGCAAGTAACTGTTGATCCTAGCATGCCAGGCTCTCGAAGCCTGCTTCAGCCCATACAGTGCCTTTTTCAACCTACACACATAATGCTGAAAATCAGGGTGCTCATACCCTTCCGGCTGAACCATGTATACATCCTCTGCTAAATCACCGTTGAGGAATGCATTCTTAACATCCATCTGCTGCAATTTCCAGCCTTCTGTAGCAGCCAAGGCAATAACAGTTCGTATGGTTGCCATTTTTGCAACCGGGCTGAATGTTTCATCATAATCCAAGCCATACTGCTGAGCATATCCTTTAGCGACCAGCCTTGCTTTGTACCTTTCCACACTACCATCAGACTTACATTTGATTTTATAGACCCATTTGCAGCCAACACGCTTTTTCCCTTCAGGCAGTGGTACCAAATCCCAAGTTTGATTTTCAGCCAAGGCTTTCATCTCTTCGTCCATAGCCATGCACCAATTTTCATCCTTTGTTGCTTCAGCATAAGTACCTGGTTCTTTGATCTCCATCACTTTTGTCATGTAGGCATAATGCTTTGCAGAATAACCAGAGTACGTCAACCTGTCAACATGGTATCTGACCCTTTGCGATCATCTAGGCTCTGGTGCACTGCTCGATTCCCCTCTCTCATGAGGCAGAATATACCTGTTCTACCTCATACCAGGCGTATAGACAGTCGGAATGCCAAGTTCACTGTCTAATGTATCAGCAGACTCATATCCAGAAGTCATTTTTCCAGGTGGCGTCATACCATCCTCAGTAGCTTTCTCTTTTCCTTTGCTGTCCAAGACATCATAATATCTCCCCCTCACTGACATACCAGTGTCAGTGGACGATGAGTGTCGCAATCTCCCTGTCCATGGGGATACTATCTGCTGACTACTAGGTCCTGTCATATCAGTGCTTTGCTGCAACTCAACTGTAGATACATGAGTGGAAGGCATATCCAATGGCACTGCAACTGGTGATACATACCATGAGCCCAACTCATCAAAGATGACATCCCTACTTACCAAAGTCTCCCTGGTAGAGGGATCATAACATTTGTATGCCTTCTTCTCCTGTGAGTATCCAATGAACACACTCTTATGCGCTTTGGGATCTAGCTTTTTCCTTTTCTCATCTGGAATGTGCACATAAGCAAGACATCCAAAGACCTTCATGTGTCTTACATCCGGCTTATAGCCATAGAGCCTCTCAAACGGTGTCATGTCATGAATGCCTGCAGTGGGAGTCCTGTTCAGAATATATGCGACTAACACAACAGCCTCTGCCCAATAGTAAATCGGGATATGCTTCTCATTTATCATGGCCCTAGCAGCTTCCATCAGAACCATGTTCTTCCTTTCAGCTACTCCATTTTGCTGCGGAGTGTAGATGCAGGTTAGCTGCCTACGAATGCCATTTTCAGCCAAAAAATCAGCAAATTCATTGGAGATATACTCCCCACCGCTATCAAATCTCAAGCAAGAGATGTAACATTCAAATTCCTTCTCAACCTGTGCTTTAAATTTTTGAAAAACAGCAAAGACCTCATCTTTTGTTTTCAATATGTAAAGCCAGGTATATCGACTGTACTCATCAATGAAAGATACATAGTATTTGGAACCCCCCATAGATGCATTATGAGTTGGTCCCCAAACATCAAAGTGCACTAACTACAGTGGTCGTTGTACTCTGTCTTACATGCCTGACAAATGGCAATCGTGACTGCTTACCAAACTGGCAAGCCTCGCATAGATGACCAATATCTAAATATTGGAATCTAGCTAACCCTGTTACCAGTTGCTTCTTCTGCATGGTCTACAGCCTCTGCAAATTGACATGCCCCACTCTCTTGTGCCAAATCTCTAAGTCCCTGATAGTGCCAGAACCCTGGGCAAACATGGCGGAGTTCATCTCTGGTAGTGTAGCATCAAGAGTGAACATTCTTCCATTTCTGTGGCCTTTCGCGATCAACTTGCATCCATTGCCAAACTCTTCAATAAAGCAGTCATGCTTATTGAAGCGAACCTGCAAGTTCTGCTTTGTCATCTAGCCCACATAAAATAGGTTCTTCGTAATCAAAGGGACATGCAAAACATCATGAAGATTCTTCTTTCTGCCATCATGTACAACCAGAGGCACTTTCCCCTTGTGCTCTATGCTATGCTGCGTATCATCTCCTGTGCAAACATAGCCATGCTTATCTGCAACCATCTCAGTGAACCAGTCACCATGTGGGGTTATATGGTTTGATGCCCCTGAATCAATATACCATACTACATCATCAGATGATTTTGCAAGAGCCTTATCCTTGACATATTGCATGGCAAACAGCCTGTCACCAGAGTCATCTGCCTGACTGGACGTGGCATAGTGTCCATGCTGCTTACCCTTCTGATTCCCCTGCTTTTTCCAGCAGTCTTTTCCAATATATGTCCATATTTCCCACAGTAATGACAATCCTTGTTGTTATTCGAATTGTCTGACTGACGCTGCTGCTGCCATGAGCCTCTGCCCCACGGGAGTTAGATCTCCCCCTGTCTCTGAAGTTTCCACCACCTCTGGCATTTGACGACTACTGATTGCTATTGTTAAAGGATGCATTTTGTTGGCTTCCTCTGCCAGATCCAACGCCCCTGCCACGGCTGCCACGACCGCGCTGGTTCGAGTAAAAAACTGCATCCTTATTCTTGGAGCTGCTTGACCCTGTAGCCAAGCCAAGCTTCACCTCTTCATGAATCAACAATGCAACCAGCTCGTTAAAGTCGGGCATTTCAGCCCTCACAGACACAGATGTGTCAAATGACTTGTATTCTGGACCCAAGCCATTCAAAGTCACTGCAACCATATCTTCATCTTCAACCTGTGAACCAACAGATGCGAGCTGATCTGCTAAGGTTTTAATCTCCATGACATAGTCCTGTATGGATCTGTTCTTCCTCTCTATGTTGTTGAATTTTTGCTTCAGTTGTATCTTCCTGGCACTCGTAGCTATGCCATAGTATCTGACCAATATTTTCCATGCATCTGCCGAGCTCTTACAGTTCATAATCTGCATCACCATAGCATCTGAGATACATAATGAGAGCTAGTGTAGCACTCTACGAGCTCTTTCTGTCCAAGCTTGATGCGCTCGTCTTTGATCAGTTGTGAGGTTCCTGTCTGCAACCTCTAGTTCAGCTTCAACACCTGTTACTAGGTCCCAGTACCCTTTGCCTATCAGAAAGTTCTCCATGCGGAACTTCCATATCGCATAATTATTGCTGTTAAGCTTCTCCCCCACAATCTGGATTATATTATCAGTTCTATCTGCATTTACCATGTCGTAGACACTGCCTGACTACCTGCAAGCCAATGACAACCTGACTACCTTCAGCTCGTAAGACTTTATGACAGTTTTTCTGCAATTAATTGCAGGAAAAAAACCACTAAATTTCAGTCAAATATCAGCCCAAACAAAGTCACAATCGGTTGATCCAACTCATAAAGACAACTGCTAATACATATGCCTGATGTTCGGTTCAGATTTAACTCCTGCAGATCCACTGCCAGGGTCCAAAAGCATGCAGTCCAAACCTGTAAATTGCAATTACAGCAGCCTTTCCAAAGTCAACCTCCACCTGGATACATGTAATGCATGTTCCAAAGCTGCTTAGTTGATTGCTGGTACATATGCCACTTCAGACATAGGCATAGAGACATCAGCAAGTGTATTCTTAACAAGTACCAATGCCAACAGTTTATGTAAAGATTAGAGTCAATAAACTAGCATAACCCGCTTCAACTAGCTCAAAAAAGTCCTTAAATCAGACCATACATTTGCTTCAGTATGTCACCGTCAGTACATGATTATGTAGTGACAATACCCTGTCTACATCTGACAAGCAAGTCAAACAAAATGCCAGCAATTTATATTCATCCCAAGAAGACAAGATTTCTTTTATTTCAGCTGAAAACTTCCAGTATTGAGTGGCATTTGATGCTCCTCTCAACACAAGACAATTCTAGCATGCATATGACAGCATATATGTCTTTCAGATGTCTGCATCTGTCACTCTGTGCTTCAGTAGAAAGCAAAATGCTTATTGCCCACAATCCAAGACAATTTCCAGCCACAAAAGAAGCTTCAGATCTGTGTATTTCAGCCACCAAACTCAGCTTGCAATTGATCAAGACAAGTACATGTAGCCTCCAGCATGTACCTATACTTCACAGGTGCTTCTGGGCATACTCAAGAGCTTCCAATGCTCTTCAAAGTGTTGTAGACTCCATGTATGCTTTGTATACAGCAGTGCAGACAATTTACACCATTCTGCCCACTCTATTTCAGCTCATATCAGAGCTCAACCACAAGTACTTACTCCATGTACTTCACAAAGACCTTTTTCAGTAAGCATACATGCTTCTCATGACCCATTTATGGTCACCATTGAGTGCACTAGATAGTGCAGGCCTTCAGCCCAAACAGGCGCAATCATGCTGGTTGCAGATCCCTATTTTCAGTTCTTGCTGATGAAGATGATGATGGTGGTGTTGATGCCACACCCAAATGCACTCTAAACAGCCTCCTCAAGACTCTCAAGAAGCCACAAGCTCTGATCTTGACCTTGGAGTGTGTAATGAACAAAATACCTACCTGCAGTCCACAATGGCAGCCTGTCTGCACAAAGGAAAAATGAGTCTTCACTTCCTGGAAGTAGATCTTCACTTTCTCCAGCTCTCAGAGATCCACCAAACCCTGCTCTGATACCATGTTTGAAGAGGAGAGAGAGACAGGGTTGAGCAATGTCTGAACCATTCAGGTTCCATCATCGTCTTCTCATTATTTTATCATTGAGTAAAAAAACACATACAAGAGTAACATAGAGTAAGTGACACGCTGACTAGACAGACTAACCATAGTCAGGTCACCGACTAGCTAACCGACTTATTTAATATAGTCACATGCAGGAGATAGCTGTACACTAGCTGTCATGTCGGTAGTACATAAAGACAGTCACACATGACACGGGGAGCTTGACTTCTAAGCTTGACTTCTAAGCACAAGAGTCATAGTGAAGTAGGTAAAGTTGTGGATTGCCATGGTTTTCGTTTGTTCTATGCAGGGACACATGCCAGGCAGTATTCTGGTGTGCTTATGATTGTACATGAAAAATATTAGCCGCTTCTTATCAAGAATGATGTACATGGCCGCTTTGTGGTGATCGAAATTTTATTTGAAGGAGAGAACTTAGGGTTACTTGGGCTCTATGCTCCGAATGATCCTCTATCTCACCGGGAGCTTTGGCATACCTTGCAGAGTTCCTTGTCCCTTGGCAGACGGGGTTTTTTTATGGGGGATTTTAATATGTGTGTTGATTCTTTACAGTCCACATCAGCTTGGATGGAAGAAGAATTTTTGGTATGAGGGATGGTATATGCAATTAAAATATGGAAATCATACTTGATGCAAAAACCATTTGTAGTACTTACTGGTTCCCAATTACTTCCATAGATTTTGAGATCTACTGAAAATGCTCCAAGAGTTACAAAGTGGTTTTGCTGGCTTTGAAAGAATTTGAATTTACATGTTTGAAGGAGGAAACTGGAAGAGCTAGCTTAGCTGATATCTTGACTTATAAAGAACTTGTTAAAAGTGCAGCCGTTATAAGACGGAAACTGATTCCACATCGGCAAATTCATGAGGAGATGAAGGATAAAGATGCTACCTTATTTTTTAATGGCAGTTTATAGAAGAGTACAGAAAAAGGGAAGATTGGGTTTTGTCATTATGGAAGTCAAGAAAGTAAAGAGATACAAAGTAAAAATGAAGCTAAATATGCGAGTTTACATGCTGGCCTAAAACATTGTATTCAACTAGGATACAAGAAAGTTGCAAAAGGAGATGCTACGTTGGTGGTCAGACAGGTTCAAAATGTTTGGAAAGCCAATAAATATATTTTGAAGGACTGGCTATTTAAGATAAAAGGCCTCATGAGGCAACTGCAAAAATTTGAAATTTAGCATGTTGGTAGGGAGAACAATCGTAGAGCTCATGAATTGGCTGAAAATGCTCTTTCCCAATATGTTGTAGCAATGAGGGTGGATAATCCTAGATATGAGGGTAGGGAGAGCCTTCACATGATTGAAGAGTTTCTAAAATCTGGGGAGTTAAGGTCATTGGCTGATAAATACAAATGGTATGTCATTATCAGAAAGGCCAGGGCATATGTGCTCATAAATTATCAGTTGTACATAGAATTTTTTGGTTGGTAGAGGTTATTGGGACTTATGTACAGGTGATGAGACTAAACTTGAAATATATGAAATGAATGAAACAAATTATCAGAAAAGGGCTCATAAGCTATGGATTGAGAGAGCATGCAAGGTGTTACATTGGTTTTCCTTATGTATATTAGATGCTATGATTATACAGATTACTGGATGCAGTTCCCCAAAGGATGCATGGGACATACTCATGAAGAATTATAGAAATGTAACACATGCAAGAAATATTCGGATAAAGAAATAGTTCAATAAGATGTCTAGGAATGGCAGAAGCATTCAGGCCTACACTACAAAGATCAAGAACATAGCAGATTAGCTTGCCACCACTGGATCTTCAGTGTCTGAGGATGATATGATTGCAGTGACATTAAATGGACTTGGCAAAGAGTATAAAGCATTCGATATGTATATTTCTATGAGA
The DNA here is from genome assembly GCF_053477565.2 of Lygodium microphyllum. NCBI lineage: Eukaryota > Viridiplantae > Streptophyta > Polypodiopsida > Schizaeales > Lygodiaceae > Lygodium > Lygodium microphyllum. Next base: position 4,793,837 of record NC_141163.1, on the reverse strand, counting down.
GATGAATCCCCTGATTAGGATGAGCCAATTGCTTTGCTACTGCATGAGGAAGTTAAGCTTGGACTGAATATAGGTTTTAGTACGTCTCAAAGCAGAGACATTGTTCTTTACTCTCGCCAGCCTGGTAGAGGCAATAGAGGCCGTGGCTCTTTTTGAGGTCGAGGGGAGACACTCAGAATACTTATGGATAGCATCAGCAAAATTCTTGGCATGGCACAAATACACAGGGTCAGTGGCAGCTTTAGAGGTAGGGGGAGATCACCCCATGGTAGAGGTGGTAGATCTGGTTCATGGCAGTCAAATGATCAGTCAAATAGAGATAAGGACTGTCATTACTATGGTAGATATGGACACATTGAAAAGGATTGTTACAAGAAGTAGGGAGATATGAAGGCAAAGGGCAAACATCATGGGCACTATGCATCTTCTAGTGATGCTCATGATGAGCAGGTTGATAGATTTTTGGCCATGCAGCATGTGCCTAAGAATGCATCTAAGTAGAACAACAAAGATGAAAGATGATACATTGATTTAGGGGGATTCGAATCATATGACACCCCATAAAGAATGGTTTGATGAGATGGTTGCTGGTTCACATGGACATGTTTGTACTGGGGATGACACCCAACATACTATTCAGCATAAAGGAGTTATACCTTTGTTGATGCCTGATGTCAAGAAAAAGAGCCTGCATGATGTACTACATGTACCTAAAATAACCAAGAATCTTTTGTCAGTTGGATAGATGGAAGAATAGAATCTGCAGGTGAGATTTAATAGAGATAGATGCTTTGTTGAAGAATATGGTAATGGCTGCAAATCGATTGGTAGAGGCTCAAGAGATGGCAGAATGTTTACTCTTGATGCGTCAATTCCAGAATTGAAAGCAGCCATGTTTACACATGATGATGGTGCTATACGGGATATTGAGATATGGCATAAGCAGATTGGCCATGTGAATGTACAATAGTTGAAATTTATGCAGTAGAAGGAGATTGTGCTTGGACAGCCTAAGTTCAAGTATCATGACTTTGGACATGTATGTGGTGCATGTCAGTTTGGAAAGAAAGCACGGTTTCCATTTATGAGACATGTACGGAATAGCTCACAACCCTTGCAATTGGTAAATTTAGATATATGGGGTCCGTCTCATAATGCTTCATTTGGTGATACTCGTTACTATGTATCCTTCAATGATGATTGCAGTAGGTATACTTGGCTTTACATATTGAAACATAAGGATGATGTGTTTGATGCATTCAAGGACTTCAAGAAGCATGCTGAAAATGAGTTGAGCTGTAAAATTTCATGTCTTAGATAAGTTGGAGGTGGAGAATATGTCTCTAATTACTTTAACAGGTATCTTGCCAAACATGGGATCAAAAGATAGTTAACTTGCAGTTATACACCGTAGCAAAATGGTGTAGCAAAAAGAAATAATAGAGTACTAATGGAATCTGCAAGAGCAATGTTGAATGAGAAGAGTTTGCCAAATGATTATTGGGCTGAAGCAATAGTGATTGCTGTCTATGTGCTAAAAAGAACCCCTACAGCAGGGATTCATGATGTAACTCCATATGAGAGGTTGTATGGTCATAAGCCTGACAAATCACACTTGAAGGTATTTGGCAACATTTCCAATGTGCATGTTCCTGATGAAAAGAGGAAGAAATTGGATCCTAAAGCTGTCAAGAGTGTGTTCCTTGGTTGTGCACAAAACCAGAAAGCTTACAAGTGTTATGTACCATCTACACATGGACATTGATTAGCAGAGATGTTGTTTTTTAGGAAGTGGCATCGTGGTATGGTAATCCTATTTTAATGGCTACTGATGGATCAGCCATCACTAGTAATGTTGAAAATACACCTACAAGGAGTACATCTATGAGTGGCCCTATAGGTGATGGGTCACCTAAAGTAAGTTCTTGGTCAGAACGCTTGCAGATTCGTACTCTTATGTCCACTAACACGGATATGTCAGTGAGGGGGAGATTGGATAAGGGAAAAGAAAAGATACTTGAGGATGTGACAGGTCCACTTATAGCACATTATGAGTCGTCCAGTAGTGATAGCTTGGATAGTGAGTTGGGCATTTTGTCTGTTATGACGCCTGGAGCAAGGCAGAGTCGTTATGTATCACCTCATGAGAGGCAAGCTCAGAGTGAGCCACATTTATAGAGATCTGAGAGAGTAAGAAAACTAGTTGACATGTTTACATACACTGGTTATTCAGCCCACCATTATGCATATATGGCTAGTGTGATAGGTTACAAAGAACCTATAAAGTCTGATGATGCAATTATAGATAATAACTGGTATGTTGCCATGGATGAGGAGTATGCAACCCTAGCTGAAAATGAGACATGGGAATTGGTTGAGTTTCCTGAAGGCAAAGTCCCTATTGGCTGCAAATGGATGTACAAGGTTAAGTGCAAGTCAAATGGTTGGCTAGAATGCTATAAGGCCAAGCTGGTTGCAAAAGGATATGCGTAGCAATATGGCCTTGACTATGAGGAGACTTTTAGTTCGGTGGCTAAAATGGCAACAGTCAGAATTGTCATTGCTTTGGCAGTATGCAAAGGCTCGACATTATGGCAAATCGATATCAAGAATTCTTTCTTGAACGGTGATTTGGTTGAGGAAGTATATATGGAGCATTCTGAAGGCTATGTTCACCCGAACTTTCCTACACATGTATGTAAGCTGAAAAAGGCTTTATATGGACTGAAACATGCACCTAGAGCATGGAATGCTTGGATCAACAATTATTTATAGCAATATGGATTTAGATTGGGTGATGCATATCACAGTCTGTTCATGAAGAAGACAGTGTTAAGGGCTCAATCATCAACCCCTAATTTACTCCCATCTTACTTTTAACATAAATCTGTTCTGAACCTCTCCCCCATACTGGATACAGTAAATAACAATATTCCTCCCTCAATACATCCATTGCGGCACTATTGCACCACTTAAAACAAAATAGATACTCATTTCTCAAAAATAGAAAACTTTGTAATCACTAAAATCTATTTTGATATTCATGGCCAGAAATCTTCCCTTACTACAGCAACACAGACTTTTCTCCCACTTACAGTTATCATCAGATACCTTCGTACATTGACACAAAAAACCCCTTACAAATGTTCTTTTGCAAAAGACACACACCCTTTGATAACTAATTCATTACAAAGGCTTAAAAACATTAACTCTACTAATAACAAGACCCTAGTGTGTACTTCCTACCAAGCATTAACACTGGCACACCCAGTGGCTACTAGTTTCCAAAAATAGTTTACTTGAACCCACAAAATGCCTTGTTTGTCCAACAATGATGATTGTGGTTTTCCCAAAAAGTTTTAAGCATGAAGGCATTTACCGGTTTATTCAGTACTTTGCCCTTGAGATCAACCAATTGAAAAGTCCCTTGGCCTAAATCTTTAAATACTCTATAGGGTCCATCAAACCTCAATTTAAGCTTGCATGGGTGCTTCCCTAACTTGGAGTTGTACATCAAAACCAAATCCCCTTTTTTGAAGAATTTCCTTTTTAGATGCTGATTAAGCCATGCAGACCTCCTGTTCTGAATAACAGCGGCTACATAGGCACTGTGAAATCTGTCCTAATCTAGAGCCATCAACTACTCCAGTCTCCTGTCAAGTGAATCTTCCTATGTCAATATGTTTTCAACAGCTACTTTCAAAGAAGGTACTATAAACTCCATAGGTACGACAGCCTCTAAACCATAAACCAATCTAAATGGTGTAAGGCCTGTACTCACTTTAAATGCTGTCCTGAATGCCCATAATGCTGAATTCCACTTCAGATCCCAATCTTTCATGTTTTCTGAGACAACCCTTTTCAAAATCTTCACCAGAATTTTATTACTACTTTCAGCCAACCCATTAGCATGTGGATGATAAACAGAAGACATCTTGTGGCTAATCATATGTGTTTCAGCAAGAACCTTTATCACTTTGTTTAAAAAATGAACTCCCTGATGTGACACACATTCTATAGGACAACCAAATCTGGTCATGATGTTATTATACAGGAAAAAGGCTGCACTCCTAGCTTTGTTGTCCTTTAGTGCAACTGCCTCCACCCACTTGGTACAATAATCTATAGCAACTAGAATATACCTGTTTCCTGAAAATTCAACAGTTGGCTTAAATGGACCCATAAAATCCAATCCCCACTTCTCATAAGATCCTAAAGGTAAAATAGGGTTTTGTTTCATTCTATCCTGATTTCTTGGATAGCCATCTCTCTGACATCTGTCACAAGATTTAGCAAACTGGTGAGAATCCCTGATTATAGTAGGCCACCACAATCCACTCTAAAAAATATTTCTGCTAGTGATGTCCCCTGAAACATGTCCACTAGCATTTCCTATGTGAGCTTCCATCAAAATAGCTACATGTTGATTGTTAGGAACACATCTTCTTATAACCTGATCCACTCCTCTTTTGTATAAACAACCTCCAATAATAGAAAAAGTTGCACTCTTCAATGCTAATTTCCTCCTGTGATCCTTAGTCATTCCCTTAGGAAAAACTCCTTCAGTTAGATACTTCAGCAACAATTAGATTATACCAATTATCTGTTTCTGTTATCTGAATCTGAAATAAATCTACATTAGGTAAGTCATCTGAAATTCCATTAGGAATTTCTCCTGAATCCAATCTACTCAAATAATCAGCAATAATGTGTTCTCTGCCCAGGCCTGTGAATAATTGAATAATCAAATTCCTATAGCAACAATATCCATCTGGCTAATCTCCCTGATGGTTGAGGTTTATTGACCAAATACACCAGAGCTTGACGATCAACATGAATAATAATAGGATTGCCCAACAAATAATGCCTGAATTTCTTTAAACCAACGATTACTCCTAGACATTCTCTTTTTGTAACAGAATAGTTTCTCTTAGCTCTTGTCATGACTTTGCTGGCATAATACACTAGCCTGAACCATCCCTTCTGTTTTTCCTGCATTAATACAGCCCCCTCAACAATATCAGAAGCATCACCAAAGACATGAAAATGTAAATTCCAATCAGGAGGCTGCATAATGGGTGCCACTTGCAACGTCTTCTTCAACAATCTAAATGCCTTCTCCTTTTCTTCTGTCCAAGTGTACTTCACATCTTTTTTGGTCAGCTTTGTTAATGGGACACAGATATGAGACAGATATTTTAGAAATTTTCTATGCCATTTAATTTGATCCACAAATCTACTCAACTCCTTCAAGTTAGTAGGTGCCTTAGCCTTTTAGATAGCCATTACTTTTTTGGGATCCACCTGCATTCCTTCTTCTGATATGATGTGACCTAGTAAAATCCCCCTTCTAACTGCAAAGGCACATTTGGCTGGATTCAAACTCAGTCTAGCCATTCTGCATCTCTGAAAACATAATCTGAGCTTAGACATGTGATCATTTTTTTTACCAAAAACACTGAAATAATCAAGAAAAACCCTCATGAATGTGGTAAGGTATGGTGCAAAGACCTCTTGTACCCATTTCTAAAAAGTAGGGGGAGCATTCTTCAAGCCAAAAACCATAATAGTACTGGCATACACCCCCCATTCTGTTATAAAAGCAGTTTTATCCCTGTCTTCCTCTGCCATGAGGATCTGATTGTTGAGATATCGAGCTCCACTCGTGATATGCCAGGGTGACCGTTGTGTATTTATGTCACCGACTTGTCAGTTGCAGACGCGGTTGGTACACCGCCCATGAATAATAGCTACATGATAGCTATCCTTATCTACTCTAGTTCGTGGCTCAGTTAGTATGCCACCTTAGTTAGTTGAGTTTGGTTTGAGACCCATATTTAGGGTTCTTCTATTTCTTTGTAAGTGAGTTCTTTTTGGCTTACATAACTAAGAAGAGGAAAACTGTTTTCAGCCTCCACCCTTGTGTGTCTTCCCCCATTGTGCAAGCAAGAAAGCTTCAAGCGAGACTCCTTCCTTCTCTCCCACAATCTTGACATGGTATCAGAGCCTTGTTCGTGGTAAGGAGCTCAAGAAAGCAAGCCAAGCTCGCGGTGGTCTGGTAAGAGGAGCAGTGTTGCTTTCATTTTCTGTTTTGGGAGCAGATCTCTGCAGGTAGCACAGCCGGAAATTGCAGGAGTGCATTGTCTCAGGTTGAGACACCCTTCGCAGTGAAGCAAGAGGGCAGTATATGCTGCGGGAGAAGGCTATAGCCCCTGGCGACCTTGTTTTTTTGATTTGAGGCCATTTCGGGGCCTGTTTTGCAGACGGAAGTTTTCTGCACGCACTCAGGAAAAGGCTCAGTTTTATGCTGTGCAGCCACTGTTCTACAGGTCGGTGAAAAGTTACTATAGAAATTGCATCGTATGCTTGTGCGCATAGACATTGGGAGTTTCAGAATCATCCGTGGTTCCTGTTTATGCAAAATCGTCACTAGGAAGTGACTGTGTGGTCAAATACCACTTTCGCCAGTTTTGCAGATTTGCCCTTGTGAGGGTGAAGCTGTGTTTTTTGCAGTGACAGAATTTCTTGCAGTATTCTGTAATGGCGTCTGATTCTCTTTCACAGATTGTCACTGAAAAGCTTGACAAGAACAACTTCCAGGCATGGAAGTTTAGAATGACGAATTTCCTTATGGGAAAAGAATATTGGGAATTTGTTGCAGGAAATGAAGAAGAACCAGTTCTTCCTGATGTTCCCAATCAACAACAAATGCAGGCATTTAAAACATGGCATGAGAGAGCCAAGAAAGTTATGTACTGGCTGTCTATCAGCATTTCAGACTCTATGATTGTGCATATTCAGGATGCAAGTACGCCAAAGGAGGCATGGGATACTTTGTCAAAAATGTATAGCACAAATACGCAAGCCAGGAAAATGCAGCTCAAGCAAGAGTTGCACAATGTGCAAAGAGAAAATATGAGCATCAACGACTACCACATGAAGGTGAAGAAGATTGCAGATGCACTTGCTTCCATTGGGTCGCCAGTGGAAGATGATGATTTAGTTTCTGTGACCTTGAATGGTCTAGGAAAGGATTATGCACAGTTTCGGACATCCATTTCAGTTCGTGAAAGATTTCCTGATTTTGAGGAGTTGATTGCTCTTCTAATTTCTGAGGAACAGAGAAATGGTGGTGCATCTTCTTCAGGAGGAACTTCAAAAGAAGCTGTCTTCTACTCAAATGCTGGAAGAGGTAGAGGCAGAGGTAGAGGAGGCCAATTTGGAGGCCGTGGCAGAAATCAGAATATGCAGCAGACTCAAGAAAACCAGTCCTATGGAGGAGGACGTGGTAACTCTAGAGGCAGGGGGAGCCAAAGAGGTCGTGGTGGATGGCAAAGAGGCCAAAATGCAAACAGTAATGTTGAATGCTACTACTGTGGTAAAATGGGTCATATGGCTAAAGACTGCTATAAAAAGCAGAATGACATCATGAATGGAAAACTGCAACAAGGGAATTATGCATCTTCTAGTAGACAGGGTGATGACAGAAATGAGCACTTGTTTATGGTGCAGCACATGAACAATTCTATGACAAGTGCAGAAGAAAGCAATGATGTATGGTATGTTGACTCAGGTGCATCAAACCACATGACAGGTCATGCAGAATGGATGGAGGATGCAAGGAAAATGGAAAAACTAGGATTTGTGGAGACTGGTGATGATACTGCACATCCTATTGTGCAGATTGGAAAAATTCCCTTGTCTATGCAGGATGGGAAAAAGAAATACCTATCCGATGTATTTCATGTCCCAAATATCACCAAGAATCTGGTTTCTGTTGGTCAAATGGCTGAACAGGGCTTGCAGGTCAGATTTAATCCTCATGGATGCTTTGTTGAGGATATGAAAAATAAAGGTCGCTTGATAGCAAAAGGAAAGAAGAAGGGCAGAATGTTTACATTGGATGCAGACATGCCTGAATTGAGTGCAGCAATGTTTGCACATGGGACCGGTGTAGTTGCAGATATTGATATCTGGCATAAACACATTGGTCATGTTAATGTACAGCGACTTAAATCAATGCAGGCCCAAAATATTGTTGCAGGTTTGCCGAAATTCAAGGTTGCAGAAATGCATAAGGTATGTGAAGCCTGTCAGTTTGGAAAACAGGCAAGGAAACCATTTCCTAGACATGTTCAAGAGAGTGAGAAGCCATTGGAATTAATCCACTCTGATGTGTGGACAACTAAAGCTGCATCTCTTGGAGGCTGTCATTATTTTGTCAGTTTTATTGATGACTATAGCAGAAAAGTTTGGGTGTATTTTATGAAAAAGAAAAGTGAAGTTTTTGGGCATTTCAAAACTCTTAAAGCGATGGTTGAAAAAGAAACAGGCCTGCAGATAAAATGCCTAAGGTCAGATGGAGGGGGAGAGTACCTCTCAAATGAGTTTGCAAGGTTCCTGCAGGAGCATGGCATAAAGTAGCAATATTCATGTAGTCATACCCCACAACAAAATGGAATTGCAGAAAGAAAAAACATGCATATTGGAGAGGTATCTCGTGCCATGCTAAATGAAAAAGACTTGCCAAATTTTTATTGGGCTGAAGCAGTTGCTACAGCAGTCTACATAATGAATAGGACACCCACTACAGCAATACATGGAATGACTCCAGAGGAGAGGTATACTGGTAGGAAACCAGATATTTCTCATTTGAAAATTTTTGGTTGCATTGCCTATGTACATGTGCCAGATGAGCTGAGATCCAAGCTGGATCCAAAAGCTGAGAAGTGCATCTTTATTGGTTACTCTCTGCAGCAAAAAGGGTATAGATGCTATAACCCTTCTACTCGTAAGTTTACAGTGAGCAGAGATGTTGTTTTTGATGAGATGAGTAGCTGGTATAAACCAGTAAATGTGATTGATGATGTAGATGCACAAAATGGTAATGCTGCACAAAATTCACAGGAGCAGTCACAAAATATTAGTGGACCTGGAGCATCCTCTAGTAGTGGTTCACATTCTTCGCCATGGACAGGCAGATTGAGATCAGGAGAATCTTCTCAGAGTAATGCAGATAGTGGTATGCAGGTATCACGAAAAGGAAAAGAGAAGGTTGATCAGCCCATGTTTGATGTGAATGCAGGTCACTCTTATGTGGATGGTGAATCCAGTGGCTCAGAACAGAGCATTGATGATGAGTTGGGTATTCCTTCTATTGTTACACCTGGAGTAAGGAAGACCAGGGATGTTTTGAGAGCACCTGGGAGTGAACCTACTTTGCGCAGGTCTACGAGAGCTAGGTATCCTGTGGATAGGCTGAAATATGATGGATTTACAGCCATTCACTATGCATATATGGTTAAAGTAATATAGGAACCAGAACCCACTTCTTTTGAGGAAGCCATGGGAAAAGAAAAATGGGAGAAAGCCATGGATGAAGAAATGGATGCCTTGGAAGCTAATGCTACATGGGAATTGGTACCTTTGCCTAAAGGTAAAAATGCAATTGGCTGTAAGTGGGTTTATAAGGTGAAGCACAATGCAGATGGTTCTATGAACAGATACAAGGCAAGATTAGTAGTCAAGGGGTATGCACAGACATATGGTATTGACTATGAAGAAACATTCAGTCCGGTTGCAAGGATGGCAACCGTAAGAGCGGTCATTGCTATGGCTACATCAAAGGGATGGTCTTTACATCAGATGGATGTAAAGAATGCCTTCTTGCATGGTGATTTGCAAGAAGAGGTATATATGGAGCAGCCGCCAGGTTATGTGCATGCTGTTCATCCTGAGTTTGTTTGCAGGTTGAAGAAAGCCTTGTATGGCTTAAAGCAAGCACCTAGAGCATGGTCTGACAAGATAGGACAGTATCTTGTCACTATTGGCTTTCAGATTTCCAAGGCAGATTTCTCACTTTATGTGAGGAAAACAGAGAAAGGTATTATGCTACTTGTCATTTATGTTGATGATTTGATTATGACAGGTGACAATGATGAAGATATCCTTCATGTGAAAATGCTATTGAAGCAGAAGTTTGAGATGAAGGATTTGGGAGAGCTGCGCTATTTCTTGGGCATTGAGGTGATTAGATCACCAAGTGGGATACAGCTCTTGCAAAGGCAGTATGGATTGGACATGCTGTCCAAATATGGGATGACAGGCTGTAAGTCTATTTCAGTTCCTTTGGAGCAGAATGTGAAGCTGAGCACAGATGTAGGTGAGCTTCTGGAAGACCCTACTATGTACAGACGCATAGTAGGAAGCTTGATTTATATGACTATTACCAGGCCAGATTTGAGCTATGCTGTTGGATTGGTAAGTCAGTTTATGCAGGCTCCAAGGAAACCACATTTGGATGCGGCTAGACGCATACTCAGGTATGTGAAGTCCACATTGCAGTATGGACTATTTTATGAGACTCGGGTTCAGATACAGTTGCATGGATACACTGATGCTGATTGGGCTGGTAGTATTTGTGATAGACGATCTACCAGTGGATATGTGTTCTCTTTTGGGAGTGCTGCAGTCACTTGGAGCAGCAAGAAACAGCCTACAGTTGCCTTGTCGAGCACAGAGGCTGAGTACAGGGGTGCAGCAATGGCTGCATGTGAGGTAGCTTGGTTGCATAAGCTACTTTATGATATGCATCAGTCTACAGATGGGCCAGTTGTCATTTATTGTGACAACATGAGTAGTATACACTTGGCAAATAACCCAGTCTATCATGCTAGAACAAAGCACATTGAGGTGCATTATCACTATGTGCGAGAGAGGGTTTTACTAGGTCTTATTGATCTAGTTTATGTCAGCACAGAGGATCAGGTAGCTGACATATTCACGAAGGCATTGGGCGCAGAGAAGCTGCGCAAGTTCAGAGACCTGCTTGATGTGTAGGAATTGGGATTGAGCTCGAGGGGGAGTGTTGAGATATCGAGCTCCACTCGTGATACGCCAGGGTGACCGTTGTGTATTTATGTCACCGACTTGTCAGTTGCAGACGCGGTTGGTACACCGCCCATGAATAATGGCTACATGATAGCTATCCTTATCTACTCTAGTTCGTGGCTCAGTTAGTATGCCACCTTAGTTAGTTGAGTTTGGTTTGAGACCCATATTTAGGGTTCTTCTATTTCTTTGTAAGTGAGTTCTTTTTGGCTTACATAACTAAGAAGAGGAAAACTGTTTTCAGCCTCCACCCTTGTGTGTCTTCCCCCATTATGCAAGCAAGAAAGCTTCAAGCGAGACTCCTTCCTTCTCTCCCACAATCTTGACACTGATTATATCCACTGAACCCATCAAGAAAACTATACATTTGATGTCCTGCAATTGCATCTAATAAAGTGTCTTGAAAAGGTAAAGGAAAAGAATCTGTAATAGTGGCTGCATTCAACTTCCTGTAGTCCACACAAATTCTCAGTTTACCATTCTTCTTAGGTACTACCACAATGGGTGATAGCCATGTCACCTTCTCCAAAGGATAGATGAAGCCAACTTTTAGTAATTTGTCCAATTCCTCCTTTACAGCTTTAGCATAATTTGGGTTCATCCTATACCTTTGTGAGATAACATGAATTGCATCCTTCTTAAGATTGATCCTATGCATACAAAACTGAGGATCTACCCCCTTCATATCAGTATAGCTCCAAGCAAAAATATCCCTGAATTCCTGTAAAATTTCTCCCAAATCTATTTTAAATTGTCATGTTACATGAACATTGACCTTTACCATCTGAGGATTATGATCAGTACCCAAATTTAGATCTTGCAGGTCATCTTCTTGTACTCTTGCTATCCTAGCCATCTGTTCTTCAAATGCTTTCTCTGCTTGAATAATCTGCTGGATATGCATTTTCTCCTCCTGTTCTGTTAATTTCCTGTGAATATCCTCTTCCTCAAGAGTTTCTTGGACAGCCCCACTTTGTTGTGGTACAACATCAACAACTTTCTTCTCCTTGAACTGTTCTAAAATTCTGACAACATCAATGTCAAAAACAGGTACCATTGATTCATTCACTTTGAGGAAAGCATCCTCCTCATCATCATCCACTTCCTAGACCATATTCAAACCCTGTGGATATAATACTCTAGCTTCTTTGGGCAAGGTTGCAGTTGGTATCATACTTATATGCACCTTCTTCGTTCCCTTCCTTATTGTTATCTATGTTGCCCCCCAATCTTTCCTGACTTTAGCCTGCTTTAGCCATGACCTTCCCAACAGAATGGGGTATGGACTGTCCCCTTCATCCATTTTTAGCACCACAAAATTAACAGGAAAAGTTAAGCCTGAAACCATGACATGCTGGTTTTTGAGTATTCCCAAAGGTTGGATCCTTCTCTAATTTGCCGTTTTCAACTGAAAGGGTGCTTCTTCTAAATCAGGCAGCTTTAGTTTTGAAGATAAAAATTCAGGTAAAATATTAACACTTGAACCTCCATCCAGCAATGCTCCAGGGATTTCTTGTTCTTGAAAAAACACAGTAATATTTGGCACCTTATAGTCCACATCCTCAAGTTCAACTTGGCAAGCTTCAGGATCATACTAATGTTCTTCTTCATAACTAAAACTCTTCAACACCTGTCTTTTAAATTCAGGAACTAGACTCAGAATTTGTCCATTGTCATAGTAGTATTCCTCAACACTTCCTCTGTCAATGCTGCTTCCTTTGTCTCTTGTTGATATATTTCCTCCTGTATTGTCAATGGTATTTCAGGTAAGGGTTGCTGTATCTATTTCCCAATAGAGTGTGTTTTTTGAATTCTCCAAATCTCCTTCACACATCCCTGTCTGTCTTGTCTTTTCTTATCCCAAAATTGAGGATTTTTCATTTCTTTATGAGAAATAACATGATCATCTACATACTGTGCTCCAAATTTGGTGATGACCAACACAGGTGCTAACTTGTCAGAAATCTCCTGTTGCTGCAAACAATTAGAACAGTCACATTGCACATGCAAGAAATTCAAATCATCTTCCTGTTGCCTCTACACAACAGCTGCATGAACCTATTTGCCTTTCCTCCACAATTACTACATTAGCTTGTGGTGGCCTGTTTTGTTGTGCATGTGCAGGTGATCTGTGATTATTATATCTGATAATGGGAATACCCCTCTCCTCTCTATGCTTACACCACAAAGGGCAATTGGGTCCTTGCTTGTGACCTAACTCTGCATAGTAATTGCATGGATCATCATGTCCCTGTTGATTGGGTGGTACCCAATTCTTCCCTGGAATTTGTTTTGCTGGCCATCCATTGCCCTGTTCCTGTCAGGTTGCATTGCATTAGCAGCTGGTACATTTTCCCTATGTGCTTGTTGATTTAGGTTTGCCCTATTGTTAGGGTGATACCAACAATTAGCATCAGTATGCGCCTGTTTCTGATAGGTATTACAATAGGGTTTCTCCTTTTTGGTAGAAGTGGAAATGCCCATGCTCTTTAAAGTTGCAACAATCTGTTTGTTCAGATCCTGGACTTTATTTTTGGTCTTGCCCTTTCCTTTCTTGTCTTTGTTTCCATTACTGTTATTTTTTTGTTTCTATCTGAACACCATATTGGGGAATATGGGAATTTTGCATAAGTTTGGGACACGTGGTCAAATCTTTGGATTTGTCACAACTTGAACGCTATAACTCCAAATTGAGCGCTCTATAGCTCAATAGATTCCATTTTTCAAGCGCTTTCCAATGATAGGTCACATCATATGGTTTTGAGAAACTTATAGGTATGTTATCCGGGTGCCACCTTTTTGGTATTCAAAAAATGGAAATTGGGAGATTCCCAAACTCACTAATATTGTGTTTTTGCTGCTCTTTCTCTTTCTTCTAGATCTCCTGTCCTCCTCATCTGAGTTCTCAGAGGTCTAAATCTGAGCTAGCATCCTCTGATTTTGAATCAGATTCAGACCCTGTATCTGAGTCTGAATCTGTATCTTCATCTGAATCTGAATCTCTGCTATGTTTCTTCTTCCTTCTCTGTTTTGTGTTTCCCAGTCTCTTCTCTGCCCTTCTGGCACCTCCTACTAATTCATTGAAGCCTCCTGCTCCACCAGGGATCTTTGTACTAGCTATTGCTGTTCTGAGAGTTTCCCTCAGCCCATTGCAAAATTACTCTCCCAACATTTCATTTGTTGGTTTTTCAAGTAGTGCCAGCCTACCATTTAGGTCTAGGAATTGCTGTGCATAGTCCTCCACCAGAAGCCTTTTCTATTTCATTGTTTTCAACTTTTTGAGAATATATGTTGGTGTTTTCCATCTTCTAAACCTGGACAGGAAAGCTGTATGTAATGTTCTGTATAAAGGAAATGGGCTGCCCCATATTGTGTGAACCAATTCATGGCTTTACCCTCCAGTGTGGCAGCAAATTGCTGCTTCTTCACATCATCACCATACAAAGCTCCAAGTCCACTTGCCTCCCATTTTGTGCTGAACTGAGCTACATGGGCATCAGGGTCTTCCTTTTTGGACTCACCCTTGAAACCAGAAAATTTGACTCTAAGGTTTGCTGGATTTGGGGGTTGTGCCATTTGTGCCAGCTGTACAGTTGTGGCAACCTATTTTTTAATTGGTGGTTTAGGTAATGGTTGAAACCTCAACTTCCTTCTAGTCTTTTGCTGTAATTGGGACCATGCTAATGCCCCCAAAAATCTGTTCTTGTTTCTTTCCTCCTCTCCTGTTATTACTGGTACTTGTAGACTAGCAGAACCATCTGTTCTGACTTCCTAACTGGGACCAGCTTCATCTGTTTGCACTTCCTAGTCACTCAAATACCCTATATCCAGAATATCCACCTGATTGCCACTATTTGATCTCTGATGCTCCTTCTCTTTCAACTTCTCTTCCTATTCTAATTTAGCATGTAATCCGGTATAGTATATACCAAACCCTTCCCCTCTATACTTCTCTGCTGACATAAAATAGGGATCAAGTATGTCATTAGAATAGGTTAGCATTGTCCTATAGGCACACAATGGTCACAATAATGATTATGATTTCCATGCCAATTTCTTCTCTTCGATCGGACAAGTCTAGGGGGTATAACTCCACCCATAAGGTGCACAAAACTACCAGAGATACTGTGTATGCTAGATTTTCCTGAAGACACCTCTTGTGTACTCCAGTCCAAAGGGTGCCACCTGTTTTGTTTGCTCTATACAAACCACTTCTCTGATCTTTCGAATTACGTCCAAGGTAAATCAGGGAAATGTGTGGTAAAAAATTATTGACTGTAAACTTCAAACTCCTCTTCTACTGTAGTCCAATTCTAAAACTCTTGGCACAATGTTTGCGCAAATATTTCACGCTCCTCCTCGTCGGTGTGCTACTACTCAAACTCCTTCAGCCAAGGATCCATGATTGCATGTATTCTTCAGTTCAGAAAGGAAGAACACATGTTCCATTCCCAATCCTAACTGCCCGTCACCAATGGAAAAATTCGCAGGATTGCTAGTGTTAAGGGCTCAATCATCAACCCCTAATTTACTCCCATCTTACTTTTAACATAAATCTATTCTGAACCTCTCCCCCATATTGAATATAGTAAACAACAATCTTCCTCCCTCAATACATCCAATGTGACACTATTGCACCACTTAAAACAAAACAGATACTCATTTCTCAAAAACAGAAAACAAGGAAATAACAGAAAATTGTGTAATCATTGAAATTTATTCTGATAATCATGGCCAAAAATCTTCCCTTACAGCAACACAGACTTTTCTCCCGCTTACAATTATCATCAGATACCTTCGTACCTCGATAGAAAAAACCCCTTACAAGTGTTCTTTCGCAAAAGACACACACCCTTTGATATTTGATTCCTTACAAAGGCTTAAAAACATTAACTCTACTAATAACAAGATCCCTAATGTGTACTTCCTACTAGGCATTAACAGACAGATCATGGATATGTGTTTCTAGTGGTTTATGTAGATGATCTTATCATCACTAGAGATGATGAAGAGGGCATTGTTGAAATTAAATCATGTTTACATGCTGAATTTAGAGTCAAAGACCTTGGTGAACTAAAGTATTTTCTTGGGATTGAGATAGTCCTCTATGCCTCAAGGTATATGGCTGCTACAGAAGTAGTATGCTCATGACATGTTACAGAAGTATGGTATGGCTCAATGCAAGCCTATGGAGACACCTCTTGATCAGAATGTCAAGCTATAGATTGATGTTGGGAATGACATAGAGAATGTCACCATGTATTGATAGATGGTGGGTAGCTTGATCTACTTGACTATTACCTGTCCTGACTTATGTTATGTAGTGGGGCTGATTAGTTAGTTTATGCAGAAGCCTCACAAACCACATTTAGATGTAGGCAAGAGGATCATGAGATATGTAAAGGGTAGTATAGATTATGGGATATTTTATGCATATGGAAAATCCCTTGACCTGACAGGGTTTATTGATGCTGATTGGGCTAGTTGTGCCTATGACAGGAGGTCAACCAATGGTTATGCATTTGGATTGGGCAACAGTATGATCAGTTGGCATTATCTAGTATAGAAGTTGAGTACAGAGGAACTGCCTTAGCGGCTTGCGAAGTAGTTTGGTTAATGAAACTGCTGAAAGACTTAGGAATACAGCTGGAAAGTAGAGTGAGATTGCATTGTGATAACCTTAGCAAAGCTAGCAATCCTGTCTACCATGCTAGGTCCAAACATATTGAGGTTCACTACCATTTCATCAGAGAAATGGTTCTTACAGGGCAGATTGGATTGATTCATGTGAAGATTAAAGACCACATAGCAGACATATTTACCAAGTATCTTGGTAAAGAAAAGTTTATATACTTCAGATAGCTACTTGGAGTTTATCATATGGTTTGAGCTTGAGGGGGAGTTAGAATATCAAGCGCCCGTTACTCTTCAGTCACATCAACCTATCTTTATATGTGTGACCAACATTATCCGGATATAGTTGTACACGTGTGTGACATTCAATAAGTCGGTGTAGTCAGTGACTTAACCACAGTTAGTTTTGGTTAACCATACCTATGTCTGTAAGTCTCTTTCAATTAGTATGATGAAAGAATAATGGAAGAAGAACAACAATGAGTTGAGGCTCATATTCCGCTCCACTCTATCTCTCTCCCTCTCTTCCAACAATGTATCCCTGATCTAAGAGCTGTTTGAGTTGTTCCTTTAGTTCTATGGCTTCCAGAATGGACAATCAATATGGTGGTTTTGCAACTCGTGCAGCTCCTAGTACTAGCTTGATTTTGTAGTCGACTTCTCTCTGTGGTGGAATTTTAGTTAATTCTTCAGGAAATACCTCATCATATTCCTTAAGCCACGATGGTTCATCTTCATCTTCTTTATCTTGTTTAGTTGTATTAAATTTGATTAGGTATACAGGTGAGCCATTTCTTAAACCTTTAGGAATTCGAGAAGCTCTCGCTAATTGAATCTATAGTTTTCCTTCTTCTGGTAGTGTAGTCACTTGTTGTCCTACAAGATTCAAGAATGCGACTTGGACCTTTTCACAACAAATATGAGCGTCATTGGGAATTAACTAGTCCATTCCTAATAGGCACTCATAGGTTCCCAAGTTCATCACTCTAAATTTCATGTTGGTCTGATTGCCACCCAGATTAAACTCCACCTTCCTTGTCTGTTGTGTTGAGGAAACTTGTTTTCCATCAGCTAACACAACTATGATCAGGCTAAGTGCATGCATTGTGCCTATGCCTAGTTTTCTAACACACCTTGGTAATATGAATGAATGTGTGCTTCCACAATCAATCAAAATTTTAAAGGGTTTACCATTATAGGTTGATGGTGTTTGAATTACTGAGAATTTCCAATTTGGTCCCTTCTTGTTGAGAGAGGTGTGAATTCTTGCTTTCTCCATGTCGATTTCCAAGGTGGGACCATCATTTTCTACTTCCTTGAGGGTTATGCCGGCAACTCTTCCTCTAGCTGCGGCTTTCCAGCTTTGCTTGTTATGGAACTTGCTTTAGCGTTCATTCTGTCCAAGTTTTGGGCATCGCCTTTGGATGTGGCCAGGTTCGTTACAATAATAGCACCTGAAAGTGTCCTTATTACCATCAATAAAGTTCTCCACTGCCAACGTCTTAGCCTTCTTGCTATTAGAAGATTGGAATTGACCTTGGGCTCTTTTTGCATAGCCCCTAGTTATATTTCTATTTTGGAACTTATTATTCCAAGGCTTATTGCTTCTTGGTTTGGAATGGAGTTCATGTACAATCGATCCTGCTCTTATCAATGCATCTTCGAG
This sequence comes from Lygodium microphyllum, assembly GCF_053477565.2. Taxonomy (NCBI): domain Eukaryota; kingdom Viridiplantae; phylum Streptophyta; class Polypodiopsida; order Schizaeales; family Lygodiaceae; genus Lygodium; species Lygodium microphyllum. The sequence goes on along the minus strand of NC_141163.1, from coordinate 4,775,647 downwards.
ATCGGATGGGCGCATTGCTTCAAGTTGTGTGTTATACCACTTCTTAGTTATGCCATTTGGGCTTCCCAATGCATCCGCTACTTTTCAAGACCTCATGAATAAAATATTGCAGCCCTTCTTGTTCAAAATAGTTCTTGTTTTCTTTGGTGATATCCTTATCTATAGAAAATCCAAGGATGAGCATTTGAAGCATATATGAGAGGTCTTTCACACATTATGAAGTTGCACACTCTTTGCTAAGATGACAAAGTGTTCATTCATGGAATATGAAGTGGAATACTTTGGTCATATCGTGGGAGAGCAAGGCATTTGAGTGGATCTCGACAAGGTCAGATGATTCACACTACAAGATCTTTTTAGTGATTATGAGAGACACCAACTCATCAAAATCTAGAAATGGCTAAAGTATGTACATAGAAGTAACAAAGGATTTCTCGGCCTTCTCATTATTAAGGCCACCCAAAGTAAATGAAACCAAGTCATCATCAGGCATTGGATCGATAGCTATTAAGATATCTACAATGAATCTGTGGAAAAACTTGGATACTTGCTGCGCAATGTCCATAGATGGTGCATACTTCGAGTAATAGGCTTCCAGTGTTCCAAGTTGCTTTAGACCAAAGAATTCATTCATCTTTTGTGTGTGATATGCTAGCAGAAGATACCAGCCTCGCACTACATCCTTTAATATGTCCCAACTAATAGACGCTTCAGAGATTCCATGGCCTCTACACCATTGTTTCCACCAAATTTGGGCTTCTCCTGTTAGCTTTAACTTACCGATCATTGCTTGATTAGCTAGGGTCATTCCAAAAGTAATGAAATAATCTTCCATGGACTTGACACATATTTTTGCTTCAACCTCAACGTTTTTGCCTTGGCCACAAAGAAAAAACTCATATGTCAAGGTACAATACCAAGCTTTTTCTAAAAATATTTCTTTTCACTCTGATACCACTTGTAACGTATCCACCTTGATTTACATGATGAGTAACGTTTTAGTAGTTGCCCAAAGTTTAACTTCCAGGCATCTCCATCTGTACTCTAACCAGAATGATCAGATTTTCACTAGTTAACCCTATGTCTACCCCACAAGGGAAGCATCCTACCCTTACCCACAGAGGACCGACCTGAAGGTTCCTAATTGACCTAACAATCACCTATCAACAACCAGCTCACGTCCAGAGATGTCCTTTGAGAGGCTTCTTGTTTGGAAGGAGCGAGTGCCTTTACCCTTGGTTCATGGAGTACAACACTTTTTTCTAGTAGTAGACTAAGGATTTATGAAATCCCTCGTAGTGCTCTAGCATAGCCGTCATACATTTCCCCTAAGATAATTTACAGTTCGGGATTTGAGACCAAATCCTAGGTAAGTCTGCGAATCTGGTCCTTCCTAGAGTTTCTTCCTAGTGTTTTTTTTTTGGGAAACCTCTCGACTAACCGAGACCACCGTGCCATAGGACTGGATTTGTCCAGAATCCATCCACCCGCTTCCCTCTATGGAAGTTCTTAGTTATCTAATTGCCTACCATATTATGTAAAACATATAAAAACAACTTCATTAATTAAAATCCCTTTATGCACAGTTGTTCGTTTATGTAATTTACTCACGGACATACAATCAGAATAAAACAAATTCATTGATTATATTCCATAATGTATGTTTTCCCAACCATACAGGAGAAAAATTATAATTTCACGTGTTGCCTCATCCAGCGCATCCGCACATCACCAAGATCAAATCCACCTATAGCTAGCGTTCACATGTGTCCCAAGTAGAACTTGGGCCATATGGGGGACGAAGTAGTTCCTAGTGCGAAAAAGGGATTTACTAGGCAGAGCCCCTTAGCACTCTATCCACCTCCTACTTAATTTGATCCTTGCTGGGAGACCTCTCGACTGAGCCTTCTGCAGTGGTAAAAAACATCTCCTCTTGGTATGGGGATTCTGCACCTATCCTGAGGAGGTATAAGTCTCCTCAATTCTTATCTATTCCAATTCTTAACTCAATCATGATATAATCTAGAAAATCACAAATAAGATTGATATCTGCAAGCAGTTATGACTTCAATCAATCATGCAACTTTCAAATGATGCTTAATTCTAGTAGTAATCGACACTTGAGTTTCACATAATGAAATCTTCCCCTTGGAATTCAACTAGGGGTCTCTAGATTTTGGGATCTCTAACTTTTCAATTCTTGTAACCAAATTACTTGGCCTTAAGTCAATATTTCTCAAGAGACTTATCTGATTTGAATAGAATTTTTTAAAAAAAACCTGTCGTATCACGGCTGGTAAAGGGTAGTTATCGGTACCTGTGACTCCGTTTGTGACTCCCGTGCTCGCAACTCCAATTGTTGCTTCCATGATAGTAGGGTCATTCACGATTTCCACTTTTGAATTCTTTTTCTTCGGGGCCATGACAGAAATATGATTCGTAGAAGAAGAAGAAGATGGTAGTAATACCACTTTGCAAAGGTGTAAGACTCTCGATGATAATGAAGGATATTGTGGGATTCAATGATGTAGGCCTCCTGGATGATTCTTCTTGCCTTGTGGAGAGCAATACTTCACTCTCTCTAGTAGAGGGAATAGAGATGAGAGTAGAGGTACAATAGAATAGGATAGAGTTCTTTAGTGTCTTCTCTTCTTGGATCAGAGTAGAAGAGGATGAGAGACCTTCAGCATATCCCCTTCCTTGGGTTGAATGGAATGGTGTCGCTTCGTCTCGTGGAATAGAGTGTTTTCCTTCTTGATCAACATCTTGTCCCATCAAGATTACTCTTGTCCCTCGCTTTGGTCATCCCTAAGCCCTCAATTTATAGTTTTGCAAGGGGGGGGGGGGGGGGAGGTAGAAGAGAGGAGCTTTTTTTAAAAGCAAATTTCAATGACATCATTGATGACAAAGAGAGAACACTTTCTTTTAGCTCTTAGCTTTAAAGCTTATGCTTTTTTCACTATTTTTATTTTTTTTCTACCTTGCAACTTGTTTGGATCACAACTTCGTCATATGAACTCCAAATATAGTCAGTCGAGTACTCAAAATGATTGGAACACATTTGGTCAACAAGCTTGCACAGACAAAATTACCAAAATCCATTAAAAATAAGAAAAATGATGATTTTTATGAGTCACATTATTTTTATCCATCTTTTGTCTTGGACGACTTATTTCCTTCAAAATAAGTCACAGTATATATTTGGATCCATCTAAAGTGGGAATTAAGTCATCTAAATATGATACTAGAGATTTCATACTATTCTAGTAAACCAGTCCTGCTTCTTGTAAATCTTGTAGAGATTCTACAGTTTTTCCATGTGTGGATGAGAAACACTACATATATGCACCTTAAAATAAACTAAGTAATGGGGACATTACAGTAATGTATGCTAGCATAATCCCATTCTTCAAGAAATGCAACAACTAATTATAATACGAATCAGAGTCTATCACTTGAACCTCAAAGAGTTCAACAGCCAAAAGCCGATCCAGGAACACCTACTTCATCCTCATGAGTTTCCAATCTTCTTAAATAATTAGCTATATCATGTTCTTTCTGAGGGGCATGGATGACCTTGAAATCAAACTCTTGTAACAACGACATCCATCTTGCCAATCTACCTGTCGATTGAGCTTTATTAATCAAGAATAAAAGTTCCTGATGATCCACATGAAAGATTACTAGATTTCCCAACAAATAATGCCTAAATTCCTGCACAGAGAAAATCATGCCAAGTGCTTCTCTTTTAGTAACCAAATAATTCTTTTCAACATTGCTCAATCTTTTGCTTGCATAATAGATTGGTCTGTACCAACCGGGTACTTTATCTTGCATAAGTACAACTCCCATAGCTAGATCAGAAGCATCAACAAAAACATGGAAAGGTAAATCCCATGCTAGAGGTTGCAAGATTGGGGCTATAACTAATATCTTATTAAGAATATTAAAGGCTTTCTTCTTATTCGCCCTCCAAACAAAATGCATCCCTTTCTTGGTTAAAGTTGTAAGAGGAGAAAAAATATGTGACAAGTACCTTAAATACCTACTATGCCACTTCACTTGCCCAACAAACCTCATAACTTCCTGCACAATAACTTGGACCTTAGCTTTCAGGGGACAACTGCAATCTTTCTTGGGTCTATACTCATACCTTCCTCATACAAGATGTGCCCTAAAAGCAAACCCCTCTTTGCTGCAAACACACTAACTTGAAGGGATTCAATGACATGCCAAATCTTCTACATCTCTCAAAACATAACTTGAGGTGTTTTAAATGCTCTCTCTTACTACCAAAAACACATAAATCATTAATGAATTCTCGCATAAAAGTTGTTAAGTATGGCTCAAATGTCTTATGAGCAGCTCCCTGAACTCAAGAGATCCATTAACACCATATTGAGGAATATGGGAATTTTCCATAAGTTGGGACATGTGGTCAAATCTTTGGTTTTGTGATAACTTGAATACTGTAACTCCAAATCCAGTGCTCTATAGCTCAATAAATTCACTTTTTCAAGCACTGTCCAATGATAGGTCACATCATATGGTTTGGAGAAACTTATGGGCATGTTATTCGGGTGCCACCTTTTTAGTATTGAAAAAATGGGAATTGGGAGATTCCCAAACTCACTAATATTGTGTTCATTCTTGAGTCCAAAGTTTATGACTGTGCTAACATATGCTCCCCATAGTAATAAAAGCTATCTTATCCATATCTGTTGGATGCATCCTAATCTGATTTTATCCTGGAAACCCATCCATAAAACTATACATTTTGTGACTTGTCACATCATCAAGGAGAGAGTTGGTAAAATGAATCAAGAAGGGATCTGTAATGGTAGCTTCATTTAATTTCCTATAATCCACATAGACTCTAATCTTCCCATTCTTCTTAGGTACCAAAACAACAAGAGATAATCAGGTAACCTCATTAATTGGTTTGATGAACCCAACTCTCAAAAGCTTTCAATTTCTTCCTTGACCTATTTAGCATAAATAGGGTTCATTGTGTACCTCTTTTGAATAATTGGCTTGGCATCTTTCTTTAAATTCATCCTATGCTGACACACTACTAGATCAAATCTTTTCATATCTATATAATCCCAATAAAAAATGTCTTGAAACTCTTTACACTACTTAATAAGATGTTGCTTAAAGTTTTATTCCACAAAAATACTGACCTTGATTGGTTTGGCCTCCCCTTGAAGATTGAAATTAACTTCCTAAACCTCATCCCCACCTGACCTTGTAGATCGTCTCATTGTATGCTCATATCGTAGCTTTCTATCCTTCTGCATCTAATACACCAGGACTATCCATAGAGCTGTCCACACCACTTTGTTGCTTGTCAGGTACATCCTATTGAGAAACTTCAGGATGACAGATTCCTTGGTCCTGAATTATTTTACATAGCTCATTCCCTGAGCTTTTGTGATCTTCAAGTTGCTCCTAACCTTCAGGAAAGCCCTCAAAAGTCGGTCCTGTCAGATTTGGAACTACAATTTGAACTACTTGGGGTTCTAGAACTTTAGTTTTTGTACTTGTAAGGGAATCATGATACTCTTGAATAATACTATCCACATCTATTTCAAAGACTGGAACCACAGAAGGATTTGATTGAAGAAATAATTCCTCCTCATCATCTACAAGGTTAATAGTCTACCATTCTAGAGGAACTCTTTAAGATAACCTTATTATCTATTGACAACTTGATTTCCTTGAGTTCTCTAGGGATACATACATAATCATTCCCCTAGTCTTGCTTGAGTTTGGCCAATTTAAACCACGATCTATCCAAGAGCATTATATAATAATCTCTGTAGTAGTGGGAGCTCACGCTCAACCGCCAAGACCCACGGACTGCTTATTGCTTCAAGCGTTTCAAGCGAGCTCTAATGGCTATCTCTCACCTAGCCAACACGCCGTCAATCCTGCAAGTGTAGTGAGCTTACCTTGATGCCGATGTGAGTAGCCTCCTTCCTCGCACACCTCGGTAGCTCCACAATTCTTGATGCTAGCTCAAGCATCCTCAAGCCTCCTCCATCTCCAAGCTCCATCCTCCATAGCCGCGCGCGCGAGAAAAGAGAAGAGAAGAGAAAAGAAGAAGAGAAGAGGAGATGGTGAAGAGCTTCACCCTCTTTATCCCTCACTCCCACACACTCACTCCCTCACACTCTCACACTCCCTCTCTCAAGAGCACACACAAGAAATAAGAAGAGAAGAAGAGAAGAAGAGAAAAAGAAGAGATCTCTTGTTAGCCACACACCGAAGAATGAGCTTCCATTCACTTTTTGAACTTTATATACAAGCCCTAAAATCCCATGGGCACCTGTCCCCTTTTTTACATGACCGGCCATTGTGGCAAGGTCCTTTTTCCATTTCCCTCTTCTAGCCTTATGCCTCTAGCCTATGCCCATCTAATATTTTACAATTGGCACAGGAGGGAGCCTGGCGCTTTTTTACAAGAGTTTTCCAAGTTTTTTGAGGCACCTTTCATTTAAAATTGCGCCTTTGGTCTCGACTTAGCTTTTAGAGGTCACTTGCATGTCTTTGCTCTTCTTCCATGCTTTTTTCACTTTTTTCTTCATTTTCAGCTATTTTTCGCCATCTCAACTTGGGGTTAACATTACCCCCCTCCGAGACGGGTGCCAGTCCCATGGCACTTCTTTGTTGTTGTAGGGTGGTAGGCACTTGGGCAATGATGGTGTAAAGGGAAGGGCCACATGTAGATTCAGGTGCATGTGGAAGCTGATGTTTGTCGGGGAAGCCAGGTGGATAGCGAGTGGTTGATGGGGGACCTTCGAAGTTGGTGGTTTGCCGCTTGTGTGATGCCTGAAAGGAGAAGGTGCAGTGCTCTTCCTAAGGGGAGTGTCTACTTTACTGTGTTAGTGCAGTGTGCTCGTGTTAGTGGAATGGGGAGGTGGGTCTAACCACACCCAAAGCCTGGGTGATGTCCCACACTTGAGGACCCCATTTGTGTTAAGGGAGATGTGGTGCAAGTGGCTTAGGGTGACAGGTCTAACCATAGGCGAGTGTTAGCTCCCTAGGTATGTCCTGCCCTTAATGTGCCCAAAGCATGAAGTGGGGAAGCAAAAAGGGCTAGGGGGTTAGGAGCGGAGCCGGCCGACCGAAGCCACCGGGCACGCCTAACTTGAGAACCCCTAGGTGCAGTGATAGTGCTCTATGTGGTGTTTAAGTACTTCTACAAGTGAGTGCTTGTGTGCTTTTCCTTTCATGTTATTCTTTTCTTTGCTTTGACTTTCCTTTTTTTTTTAAGTTGCAGTTGTGGAATGGCACCTGGGCCTAATGTCCTTCATCTGAATGAGGAGGAGAAGGGGGTTGGATGGATTTGCTAAAAAATTGGTAGCTTTGCATGTATCCTTTCAGATTCATGCGGACGTGGAGAGAAGTGGTGGAGAGGAAAGGGTGATTGCACCTAGTGAATTGGCTGTCATTCATATCTTCTAGGAGGGCTAGGCAAAAAGAGAGGAGGAGACTAGCCCTCATCATAAGACGACAACTGTCAATAGAGTTAGGGTCAAAGAAGAGGGGAGATAGGCCGCGCTCTTGTGGATTCGGGTCTTGTTTAAGGAGTAGCTTAAGTAACCTAAGGTAATTACAGGTTGTTACAAAGGCGGGGTTAGGGCACGAGGAGAAATCTGCAAGAAAGCGTATCATAGAATCATCTAGGCTTTCGGAGTTAAAGAGAAGGGCATGTTGAAGGATACTACATTAGAGTTATAAATAATAGGAAAGTCGTACCGCCCTTGGAGGGTGGCATCAAAATCCACACCTACCCTTCGAGGGTATGCCATGTAGGTGGGGTTGTTCCGCTCGAATGGCAGGGTGTTACAAAATGCCATCTAGGCAAGCATACTGATGTCGCATACTCGCCTCCTCCATAGGGGTTGGCTTTTGTAGCCCTGTACAGTGTGTGGAACTTCAAAAACCTTGTTTTGCCAGTAATCATCCGCTTCTATTCCCCAAGAGGTTGGGGCTTTTTCTCGCTCTTCTAGCCATCTTTGCCCCAACCGGCCACCAATCGCGATCACCTCATCCATCACCTTGAGCAGCAAGACCCTTCACAGACTGTTGGGTAGGAGAAAACTAAAGGTGAATGGATCATTTTCTTGTTCTTGTCTCTCCCACAGCACCAATTCTACGTGGAATCCAATGGGGATATCATCAGGGCAAGGTGGGAGGGGTGCGGATGGCAGCACGGCTGGTTTGGCTCTCATCTATTTCCCGGCTTCCTCTACTAGCTTTTTGCATCTTTCCCTAGATGCCGCTTGTCTTTCCATAGATGGGTCCTCCTGTGGTGGCTCTTGAGACTTTGGCAAGGGGGGTTGTGGGACTACATCCTCCCTGAATCGGTTCATGTCGATCTCAAGTTCTGCTTCCTCCCCCTACCGTTCTCCCTGTGGCGCTTCCTCTTCGAATCTGAGGGCGTCGATTTCCTAGGGGGTTAGGCCGGCCAGCAATAGTTATTTTCGTTGCTTGTCCGAACCTCCACAGGTTGGGGTGGCATCTGCAATCCAGCATGTAAGGCTCTGCGTGCGATACTGAGCTTTCTTTCTGTCACCTCCAACGACTCTCCTTGCTCTGAGCGGGTGGTGTCCAGGATGGTGTCGAGGAAGGCTTTTTGTTGGGCATCGAAGGCCACTTGGGTGGCTTCCGCCTTGCTCTCTGCAATGATTTTCTCCTTCTCTACCAGAGCAAGGCACCGTGCCAGTGTCTTCACCCTCTTTTCATTATGCACAACCCACTCCTCTGCTCTCTTGTTAATTTCCTCCATGCTCTCTGCTTGATTCAGGGTTAGAATCATGAGCCTTTGCTCTTGGTCCTCCAACTCCCTGACCAATCTCTCTTGCTCTTCTTTTTCAGAGTTTAGTTGATCTGTCAGGTGCTCAATTTCTTCTTGCTGCTCCTCTATGTCTTGTTTTCTCTCCTCATCTTTGGCATTCATCTCAGCCACAAGCGCATCAACCTGAGCAGATTTCATAGTGAGCTCCTAGTATTGCACTATCAGGAGCTTATGCGCTCTTTGCATCTTCACTAGCTCCTGTGTTTCATTCTCGAGCTGCTGTCTCTAGTACTCCTCCCTGTCATCCTTAGCCTTTATTTCTTGTTTGAGATCTGTGATCTCCCTTTGCTGCATGGCTATCATCCTCATTTTATCTAGCTGGAAGGTGGCTACTGATTCCTTCTCAGCTGCCAACTCAGCCATGGTTGTATTTCTTCCTTAGTTTTCTCCAATTGGGAGAGCAGCTCGGCAACGCACTTGCCGTAGTTAGTCAATGGCGTCATTGTTGTGTGGATGGGTGAGATTGAGGCTTCCACCCTCTGCTGTTTAGGATCTTGCCTAGATTTTGCATCAGTTACCTGGCCTCTTTTGTCTCGTGGCCGTGGTTTCTGTGCTCTATCCTTGGGATATCTCTTTGTTGATGAATTATTGCATCCATGCCATGAAATTTGACACGTCGGCACTGGTCGGGATGCTAGGGGTGATGGTGGTGGGTTCAACGGAAGGCACCAGGAGGGTAGGAATTGGATGAATTGAGGCCTTGCCCCTGTCCTCAGTGACTGTAGGTGACAAGATCTCCGGCACCTATGTGCTAGATCCTAGCCCTTCTTCTCTATGTGGGCTCAAGTTCCCCAATTCATCAGCTCGGCTTTGTTGCTCAATGGACCGGCGTGTGGCTTCAGCCAGGTCCTCTTCCTCCTTCCTTCTTACTTCTTCCTCTTCCTCATCAGCCTTTCTTCTCCTTTCCTCCTCTGCTTTTCTCTGCTCTTCCTTCTTTTTCTCTTTTTCTTCTTTTTTCTTTCTTTTCTTCTCCTCTGCTTCGTGTTTTGATGCCTTCTTTGCTTTCTGTAATTCTTCTTTCTCCTTCTCTTCCTCCTATCTCTTCTTCCTCTCTCTCTCCTTGGCCTCTTTTAGGGACTCTTTTTTTGCCATTTCCAAGTCTTCTCTCTCCTTCTTTCTGCCTTCATCATCCTTCTTCTTTCTCTGCGTTGTCTTCTTTTTGGGCTTCTTGGTTGTCTTTTTGCTTGTCTGTTCTTTCCCTTCTTCCTTTGTCTCAGTTCTATCGGTGGACCTATCCTTGTCCTGGTGAGGAGGCGACCTTTCTGGCGTTTCTCCTTCTACTTCTTCTGCATCCTGTGCTTCCTTCACTGCCTCCTGGATGAGCGCAGTCAGGACACCTCCATACCCGATGAAGGAGGCTTTCTTTCTTTCTGTAGCTTTAGAGGCTAGAGATTCTCCTCCTGCTAGCACACTTCCTAGGGCCAATGCTTTGGTTGCCTGGTCGATCATTTTTCACACATACCCGTTCCAGTCCACTTCATCTAGGGTATGGGCTGCTACATTCTCCAGCACATGTACGCTAATTCGATGCATCAATGAGTTGTAGCACTAGCTGGAGAAGAGCACATGTATCAGCTTTGCTTGCATCCTGGCTTTTGCGTCGGGGATATCTTGGATGCTTATGCCATCATTTGTGAGCACATCTTTCCTCTTCATTTTAAGCATGGCATAAACATCCCTTTTTAGTTTCCTCTCCGTCTTTGGCTCCAACCCCAAAGCCTTCTCCACCAAGGCTGGGTCTAAGCGGACCTGTACCTGCTTTGCATTTTCTCCTCTGCCCATTGTCACAGTGCCACATTCTTGATCTGGGTTGTAGGTTCTGAGGAACTCCACGCACTTTAGGTGGTCCGACTCCTGCGAGAACTTTTCAAGATACTTCATGAGGTTGCATTGTTCAACCACCTCTAGGTAGATGCGGTATTGCCCTCTTTCCTTGTCTGTGAACGGGAGTCGGTGGGTGCGGTCTTGTTGCGACATTTTATGTTCCTGCCATAAATCGTAACTTTCAGTAGTGCTTTCCACATATTAATTTGCTGATTGCTGGAAAAGAAAAACTCTATACTTTTTGAATGAATTCATTAAGAAGCAATGTAGATTTTTATTTTCAGACTTGGACTTTTTTCCCTTTACTTCAAAGTTTTCATGCCCATTTTCCTACCCCATCCGTTTTTTCATACTATATGTTTATGTTTTTCGCTGATTTTGCTTTGATTTACCCCCTTTGATTCATTTCTCATCTGATTCATTTCACCTTACCCCCTCTCCTTCCATCTTGAGAAGAATCCTTCCTAGGATTGAGGGTCAAAAGGTCAAGGGCTTTCGGCATGTTGGTGTAGGAGTTACTTGTGAAGGAGCCAAGTATAGAAATTTGGATTGTATTCCAATTGAGCTTTGCGGTCCAAATCAAAGGGTCGAATTCCCACGTGCATGATGTATGTGAGAACATCTGTGAGGAAGTCACCAGAGTCGACACGGCTAGTAATGTGTAACTCTTCCTCAGTCAACAAGTGATCGAGCTAGGGGTGGCCTTTGATGTGTTCTTCCATGGGTCGGCCCCAAAGAGTGGTTAACACTCTATACGAGGTGGGCGCGACATAAGTGGGATCATACTCTGCTATTTTGATGGTGCGGCGTTGCTCAGCGTTGGTCATTATGCGACATCTTTCAACTTCCCATTGCAACCTAAGAGCGTACCACTACCTCAAGAAAGGTGATCCAGTATCAGCGAGTTGTGATAACTCCGCGATTTCTTGGTTAGTGATAGAAGAAGTGGTTCGTGGATCGTATGACGTGATAATGCGCTATTTGATGGCTTGCTCCTTGGAGATTTTGCTGTTAAGCAACTCAACAGCGGAGCGAGAAGCTTTTGCGAATGCAAATTCAAAGGTTTCCCAAGAGCAAGGCATATTTTGCACTTCAGTTGCAAAGGGTTCTTCTAATAGACCTAAGTCCAAGAGGTCATAGCTTAGCACGAGTGACATGAAAGTGTCATCTAGTCTTTTAATACAATCCACCATGTCATCCCCAGTGTCCTTAGCAAGGTCAGCGGCTAGCGCTAAAAAGGATTTTCGTTCATAGGAGGGCGTAAGGCCGACAGGTGGTTGGGGTTTGATAGAACAAGAGCTTTTGACAATGAAGATGGGCGGTTGGGAGGGTTCATGAGTTTATGGTTGGGCCGCTTGGATGTTGAGTGGATTAGGAGCAGCCACAATGGATGGGCTGCTGCATTCAGGTTGGAGTTGGGGAGGCGAATTGACTTCAGCGGCGGGTGATGACTCTTGTGACGGAGCCTGCGGTTTGGGCCGATAGGCTTGTGGGACTCTCTTGAGCCTAGGTATGGATGAGGCAGATGGTTGTGGTTTAGGAGAGCACTGCATCTTGTGGTTTTGAGGGTTTATGGAACACGGTTTGATCAAGCTTGAGGGCGGTGTATGAATGGTGCCTTTGGCCGTGTGGGCCTTAGGGATCCACAGCCAGGTATTTCCCTCGTAGTAGCCTTGCGCATGTAAGAGGGCTTTAGGGACCCATATTTGCTTGATCATGCGGTGCTTTCTGTGACTACGTCTTGGTATCCTAGGTTTAGATTTTTTGGTCTTATGAGGATAGGAGCGTCGACTCCTAGGCGATGGTTGCGGCTGCTTAGGCTTCCATTGAAATCTAGGCTGTTGAGCCTTATGTTTTGCTACTGTGGGCTGTGATTCCTGGATTTTGGGATGTGGCGGCCGCGCACTACCCCCCTCCTTAGATTTGGTTATGGAGAATTCTATCGGTGGCTTTGCGGATAGTGATGAAGTCGTGCAACCCTTGCTAAAAGCTGTGACAATGTGAACGTTACCTATTGCGAGGTGGATGTGCTACAACTCATAATCAACATTGCAGTGAGTCTGATTTTTGAAAGTGCACCCTAGCAGCAACTCCGTGCCTGCATCTTTAGCATTTGGCAACACATAAAAAATCATTGCGACAGTCTCAGACTCGATAGAAATGGCTACTTTGCACTTGTTGAGGAGTGCATAGGAATGGGCCCCATATGGGCTTAATTTAGCATTCGTGGGCTGAAGTGGTGGTCTGCCAAGTTTGGTCCAATGATCGTGAGTTAGGACATTGAAGTCTGCTCCCTCATCGATCAAAGCGTTGAAAGCGCAGGTTTGTTTTGCAGTGACCATTATATGGAGGTATGCGGGCTCTACGACTTCCTCATCCTCGTCATCAATCTTAGTGATTGTGGCCACTCGTACTTTGACAGCGGTTCTAACATCGGGGGCTTGTGCAAAGGATGGGTGGGAGGGTAGTACTTCTTGACACGACTGCCATTGAAGAAGCCTATTCCCTCACCGTCTAAGGTTTCGAGTTCGACATTTCTTGTGCAACTGATCGCACGAACTTTGAAAGGTCCAAGGCCTTGAAATTTCATTTTCTGCTTATGTCCCTTAATGGAGTAGAGGAGCACTAAAGTCGTGCTGCTTGACATGCTTATCAAACCAACTCTTGCGACGGGCCTTCTCACATATAAGTGCATGGGTGGCTAGAAGACGGGGGTCTCTGATAGGCGTTCAAGCTCGACCAGGCATTGCGTCCATCCCTCGTTCCCTTCCCATCGTTCTTGAAAGCTTGAATGGGGTTTGACCGACAGTCGTTTTATAAGCTGTACAGTAGGTCCACAAAGCTGCCATAAGCTTGTTGTCCCAATCGCTACGTGAGGCTGAGACTACTTTGGTCAAGACATTGACGAGAATCTTATTTGTGGATTCTGCCTGACCATTTGCTTGAGGGTAGTATGACGATGATTTGCGATGGATAATGAGAAAGGTAGACAGGAGATGCGCTATGACTTTGTTGATGAAGTGCATGCCTTGGTCATCACTGACCGGTTTGACGGGGCAGCCAAATCGCGAGATCACTTGCTCCCATAAGAACTTGGCATTCGTCCTAGCGTCATTTTTATGTGTGGCTCTTGCCTCTGCCCATTTCGTGAGGTAATCCGTGGCCACAATGATGTACTTGGCTTGTGAGTACTACGCCGCAGGAGTGATGGGTCCTATGAAGTCGATTCTCCATTTTTCGAAGGGTTGTCGAGAAATAATTGGGGTCAACTCCATCTGATCCTTGAGAATCAGGACTTTTGTCCGTTGGCACTCGTCACAATGCTTGACGAATCACGTGGCATCGCGAAAAAGTGTGGGCCACCATAGTTAAGACTGCACCACCTTCCGTGCTGTCGTGTCTCCGCTAAAGTGTCCTCCTGTAATGCCGCTGTGTGCCTCCGAGAGCACATCGTGCATCTCATGCTCACATATGCATCTACGCAGCAATCCGTCTTGCCCCAGCCTATAGAGTTGGCCTACAATCAGCTGATAGGGCTGGATCTTAAGGATTAAGTGCCTAAGTTGGGCTTTTTCTATTGGTCACTCAGGTAGTCCGTGCTCAAGCACTTGGACTACGTCATCCGCCCAATATGGCGTTAGATCAGCCTTAAATAAATCTCTCTCGTTGGACGGGTCGAATAGATGGGCGTCAGGTAATTCATCAATGATGCCTTGTCCAATGGCTTCTCCCGTGGGAATGCATGACATATGGTCAGCCATGTAGTGTTGTTTTTCTTTCCGCACAACCACAGAGAAATCGAATTCCAAGAGCAGAAGGAGCCATCGAGCTATGCGTCATGTAGCACAAGGTTTGTTTACTAGATAGAGCAGGGCTTGATGGTCCACGAAAAAGATGAAGGGTGTGGCCACCAACAGATAATGCCGAAATTTCTTCACAATGAACACCATGGCTAATCCCTCTCTTTCTGTTGTCGAGTAGTTCATTTCCGTCTCAGTGAGTTGTCTGCTAGCAAAGCTCACTGGATAATCTAAGTTGTGCTCACCAGGTTGGCACAACACTGCCCCCACAGCAAACTTAGAAGCATCGATGTGCACGTGGAAGGTAATGGTCCAATCTGGGGCTTGTAGAATTGGTGCTGTGGTTAGAGCCTTTTTCAACTCTTCGTACGCTCGTTGGCATGCCTTGGTCTACTCGAAGACAATCAACAGCTTGTACAATGGTCTGGCGATCAACGCATAGTTCAGTACAAATCGCCGATAGTACCCCGTATGGCCTAAGAAGCATTGAACTCCCTTGTAATTAATTGGGGGTGGAAAGTCAACAATAACCCTGACTTTCGAGAAGTTAGTGGCAATGCTGTTCTTTGACACCATGTGCCCTAAGATGCATCCGTGCTTTACCCAAAACTGGCACTTGAAGGGGTTCAAGGAGAGACGATATAAGCAACATCATTCAAAGACTGTGTGGAGTTTGTCTAAGTGTTCGATCTAGGTCGAATGGACACACAGGTCGTCGACAAAGACTTCTAACTCCTTACAAAGCATGTCCTTAAAGATGGTGCACATGAGGTGTTGGAAAGTGGCAGGGGCGTTAATCAACCTGAAGGGCATGACTATATAAGCAAAGATGCCCCACTCAGTGGCGAAGGCAGTCTTGTGCCTGTCCGCAGGATGCACTTGCACCTGGTTGTACCCTGAGAAGCTATCCAGAAAATTGTAGGCTTCCTTGCCTGCCACCCTCTCAAGCATGTGCTCGGTGTACGACAATGGATAGTTGTCCCTCTTCATAGTAGCGTTCACCTTCTTGTAATTGACACACATCAGATTTTTCCATTCTTTTTCATCACAATGACTATGGGTGATACCCAGTCTGTGTGCTCAATTTTGTAAATGAATCCCGCTCCCATCAGCTTGTCAATTTCCTCTTTGACAGCATGAGCGTGTTTTGGATTCATAGGGTAGCTACTTGACTGGCGTTGCATCTGGCGTCATGGGTATGTTGTGAGTCACGACACTAGGATCTACCCCCTTAAGCTCTTCCAAGGACCAGGCGAATACGTCTATGTACTCTTGCAAGAGAGCGACAAGACTAGTTTCTTCTCCCTCAGTCAAGTCGTCGGCAATGAAGACTGGTCGAGGTGTTTCCCCTTCTTGGGCCAGATTCATCTCCTTGACCTTGGCTGGTCCCTCAATTGGTTCGTTGGTTTGTCCTTGGCGTTTGGCACCTAACAGAACTACTATCCTATCCCCATTTTTTGAATTTTGTGAAGCGCTTAGGGAGGTCCTGCGGTTTTCGCTGTTCTTCCGTTCGCGTATCCCTAGGTTGTTTTACCTTTTCATGCCTTAACCGTCTGCGCCTCAGGTGGATGGGTAGGTCTCCCTTCGTGCGTCTAGTCATGGGCTGCCTAGGGATTTTTGGATCACTATCCGAACTAACCTCCGACTCAGAGTCAAACTCCCCGTCTTCGCTAGAAGAGGTAGTCTCCCCTAGTGGACGTAGTTCAAATGGTGATTCTATCCTAAGGACTGATGTCATCCCTGGCTGGGCTAAGCCTGCTTGTTCAAGGTCTATGGCTCCTACATGTTCCAACCAGGCGTGGTCACATTCCATGCGCATGACCCCTCACTCTATCCTAAAGATATTTCTTTTCTGCAACTTGGAGTCTGTCCATATTTGCTCTATTTCTTGTCCTTCAGTGTCGTATTCTATGGTATCTACTTCACCCTCAGTTCCATCACTGAAGGATTGGCAGTCTTCATATTCGTCGTTAGAATCCCCTTCATCAGACTGCTCGTCATCTCCTAGGGCTTGGTACACCTCTTGTCGTTGGTCAGGGAGTAGGGCCCAGTTATACATGAGGTTTAAGTCATGCACTCTAGTCCATTGCCACTTCGATTCACCTAAGAGATCCTGGAGTGGTTTGAAGTGTGCAGGCTGAATTGCTAGCTAGCTTGTCTGTCAAGTATTCTAGCATCTCCTGGAGTTCCCTTTTGTTAGTTGGGACTTGGAAGTTGACATGTTTAGGCTTTCCCCAAAGGGTTCCTGCCATCATGCAGACTAGTACAAGGAGTGTGTCGCTAGGCTTGCTGATCGTTTTGATGGTTTGCTCATATGCCTCATAATCTGAGAATGGCAGGTCGATTGTAGCAAGAACGTGCATCCAATCCTGCTCATCCTCTGGGCATAGGATATACTTGGTCAAGGGCCCATAGGACTCCTTGACCTGAGTGTTACCCTTGAGCATAGCAAAGATGGTGTCTAGGTCGACTGGTGAGGTCTTCCAAGTATCAATCTCTATCCTTACGGCATCCGTTTTGTTGCCAAGGAAGATCAAGCCGTTACCCCAATCTTCGATGACTCTAGCATTGCGCATCCAGGGTCGGCCTAATAGGATATCGTAGTCCACTCCCTTCATGACTATAAAGTCAACAGAGAATTAGACGCCTGCAATCTTCACTGGCCAACTCTTAAATACCCCGAATGGCTTCACTCTCATACCGTTTGCTAGTGTAACATTGAACCTAGCAGTTTCGATAGGCGGGTTTCCCCAAGTCTGAAGCACTGCGTGGCTAAGCACACTAACCCCAGCTCCCGTGTCTACGATTCCCTTTCTTGTTGTGTCGCCTGGGGCTAGGACTGGTAAGACTGCGTGCATCTCAGAACCTTCCCAGAAGGCATTGATGTGCAAGGATTTAGGCACAGAGTGAAGCGTCAAACTCGGTATTTGCATTTTTGCATCATGGTCTTGAGGGTCTACCGTGACCTGCTCTCGTGCCCCTTCGACCCACTGCTTAAGATCTTGCCATAGGGTAGGATGCTGCCTAAGCAGATCTCCCAAGCTAAGTGTTACAAGGGTAGTCACTAGCATGGTTAGGAGATCATTGGATACTTGTCTCTCCCCTAACCTGGATTGTCCTGGCCAATGGCCGTGACTGATCTGCGGCTCTATAGCATCAAGGCTTGGTCTTAGCGGCATTGCTTGTGCTACGGTTGCTTTTGCCGACTTAGGTTGAGGTGGTGATATTGGCATGCTTACACTGGAGAGATCATCGATCTCGTCCTCTATGATGGGCTTAGTGTCCTTGAGATGATGTTGAGCCTCCTTCACCCATTCCTTCACCTTTTCTATGGCCTCTAACTGTCGCTTCGGATGCGGGTATTCCCCTACCTTAGTGCTTCCCTTTTTGGCTGTCTTAGGGGCTGAAGTCTCTACCTCTGCGTCTGAAACCTTCTTTCCAGCAGGCAGAGTCGTAGCACTCTCAATTTTTAGTGCGACTTTAGCTTCCGATCTCTTCTTTTTTCTCCTACGGCTTTTCTTCCCTATCAAGGCTGCGTCAAGATTGCTAGGTCCTGGCAGAGAGATGCCAGCCTGCTTTGTTTGGGCTCGAGTCATGACCCGCAATGGGATAGGTGTGGCCTCCCCATCGAGGTTTTTGACACCAAACAGCCCCAATGGGATAGATGGTACGTTGGTTGAGCTAGAAGATGGATTTCACTTTGGGCAATCTATGGAGAGATGGGTGATTCCGCACTTTGCGCACCTTTGGTTAGCCTTGTCTCTATTTTGCTACTCTCTTTCAGGGTAGCATGATGAGACATGACTGGGGTGACCACAAGTCCAATAGATGATTGGATCCTGCGTCTGCCCTCCTAGGCCTCTACCTTGTCATCTTCCTAATACCATCACCAACACGGGTCGATAGTCCATGAGGACAGCGTTACCTTTGTCGTCATGCGAGAGGTAAGGGTATATGTAAGTTTCTTCCTCACTTGGCTCTTCCACGTAGTGGATTGGAGCATCGCTCGGTGGATGGGTCAGGTAAGGACCAGGTGGTCTAGGGATGCCCGTAGGATTTATTTCCATCCTAGGAACATCTGGCTTCATATCATTAGGTGCGGAAAGGGCCAATGGGGCTCCCCTTCCAAAGAATGGATGCGGCCTGTTCGCTAGGTAAGGCTGGCCACCATAGGGTTGCGAGTACGGAAGTCTTCTTGGTAATCTATAATGCGTGACGTCATGGCCAAACCTATTGCAGTTAGCACAAGGTCTTGACCTAGGGTCTTGGCACTCGAAACTGCTCTTTCAGTCGGTGCTTGCCCAGAGGGATTCTCTTGAAGGGACTCCTCACATGGGTTATGTAGTCCCACGAATGTCCTCCTTCTCTTTCTGCTTGAAGTTCATCAAGCATACTAGTAGGTTATCAAAGTATCCGGGCTCGGCGAATCTCTTAATGAAGAGATTCTTGAGGCCATTGAAGTTGGCTCGCTCTACAGCATCTAGGCTCGTATACCACGTCCTGCCCTTGTTGACTAGGCAAAGCCCGAACACTTGCGAGCATTGACTTAGGTCATTGAGGCCGTTGGCTTCGTAGACTTGCTCAAATTGCTCAACAAAGTTGTATGGGTCGTCATGGGGTTGGTACTTGTCGAGTTGCTTGGCAACTATTGGTATTTTGGACTAGCTCTTTGAGCCTTGGTTCACCCCTAGTCTTGCGAGCAACGATGTCGCTAGTGTGTGGCACTTTTCTCTGTAGCCGTGTTATCTAGTAGTCGCTTCATGAGAAGCTCGCTCAATGTCAAGTCCCCCTCTAGGGCTCTCTCGTGATCTATTTGGTTCCTACCTACTAAGTTCAACACTCACTACACCTCGCGCAACTCCATACTTTGCCTCTGGCTTCTAGCCTGCTGATCCATATTGTATTCGGCTATGCTTTGCAATGCTTTGCGAGCTAGATTTCTCTCCTCTTCTAGATCTGTGATGATAGCATCTGCTGTCCTACCGTGGTGCTCATACCAGGCGTGTGCATCGTAACTACTTACCAGCTGTGCTGAATAGCATCTGGGAAGACGTTCAAATCGAGTTCCTCATTAGACTTGCGGTCTGAGCTTTCCTCTGCCATTGTCGAGTTGTCTTGCTCCACCAAGCTGTCGATCAGGTTCAGTAGACTTGTTAAATCCACATCGTTGGCGCCCCTTGCTTTGTCCTAATCTGCGCTTTGATGGTTTGTCTATGTCTTGGGTCCTCTCCTATTGATGGGTTCCTTGAGTGATTTATCTGAGTGAGTTCCTTTAGTTATTGAATACAAACCTCAATTTATGATCACTCAGTGCATGTGTCATTTCTTTTTCACTTGTGCTCAATCAGGCTTTCAGCTTTCTTAAGTGTACTTCAAGTGCGGAAATTCAATGTGAGTGCAGCAAGAAATTCCTAAGCGTCTTACGCACTCTTACTTGTTTCGGGCCTGATAGGCTTGTAGATCAATTTCTTGCCGTTTTGTCAGGGTTTAGGGTTTTTCTCGTATGTCGCCTTGTTCGTTTTCAGTCAGTTAGGTTTTACAGCTCAGCGGTTCATGTCTAAGTCCTTGGGTCTCGCAACTGCCTACTTCTAGCTGCTAAGCGGCTGCGCGCTACGAATTTTTCCTATTACGTGTGCCAGAATCAAGTTTTGAGCGCCTGAAGGGTTTCGACAGTTTGCGTTGTTGTGTTTTAGTTGGGTTAGGTCAAATTTTTAAAAAATTTGATTAAAAATTGCACTCAGACCAACTGGTCCAAATTGCAGGGTTCGAGTAGGTCACTTGGACGGGCCGAGGCACAGGGCCAAGGCACTCGGCCGAGGGCCGAATGTGAAAAGTGGCCAAGGGCCGAATTTGAGACTCAGACGGGTTGTTCGGATGGCCGAGGCTGACGTGTGCCATGTGGCCAAAAGTTTGACTCGGACGGGCCGAATGGGTGGACTCGGACGGTTTGCCTCGGATGCGGTCCAAGAGCCGGACGGTCCGAGGGCAGGGCCGAGTCCGAGGGCCAACTAGGGTTTGGGCCGAGTGGGCCGAGCGATAGGGGCCAAGGGCCGATTCTGGGACTCGGCCCAGAAAAGGCCACTCAGACGGGTCGAATGCAGCGCACGTAAACATCGCGAACACAAATTTGATCGATTCACAAGATTTATGCAAGCACAATGGCCATGCACTTCCAAATCCTATCTAGGGGAGTAGAGGGAGAGATTCATATACCTAAACGGGCCGGTAAGTGCATCGGTGAGACGATTGAATCGATGCGGGCTGGAGCTCTCTATATATATCTCTCTCTCTTTCTCTCATTGAAATGGCACAAATGAGCTCTCCCTTGGCCTCTTGGATCTTATACCCCTTCCCGGGTGTGGTGTTGATGCCCCCAATCACTCACTTGCCAATCTTAGGCATCACTAGTGAGTGTTTTACAAATTTTTGCATGATTTTTGCCCTGCTTTGTCCTGTTTTGAAACAGTAAACCCTACCCTTATCCGATTCGATTTCCTAATTCTAACCTATGCTAAATGCAACAAAATCGAAGGCAAAAAACTGAAATAAATTCTCCATGTTTTCCAATCATCAAATAACCAAAATATCCCAAAATACTTACTTGTTTTGAAGATCAAAAACACCCAAACTTCCTACCTATCTCAAGCTCCGTTTTGGGGATGAATCCCCTACTTCGATGCTTGATATGAGGTGCGCAAGTGCTCAATCTTGAACCCGTTGGTCCCACCAATGGAACCAAAATGTGGTGGGAGCTCACGCTCAACCGCCAAGACCCACAGACCGCTTATTGCTTCAAGCATTTCAAGCAAGCTCTAATGGCTATCTCTCACCTAGTTGATGTGCCGTCGATCCTACCAGTGTAGTGAGCTTACCTTGATGCCGATGTGAGTAGCCTCCTCCCTCGCACACCTCGGTAGCTCCACGATTCTTGATGCTAGCTCAAGCATCCTCAAGCCTCCTCCATCTCTAAGCTCCATCCTCCATAGCTGCGCGCGCGAGAAAAGAGAAGAGAAGAGAAAAGAAGAGAAGAGGAGATGGTGAAGAGCTTCACCCTCTTGATCCTTCACTCCCACACACTCACTCCCTCACACTCTCACACCCTCTCTCAAGAGCACACACAAGCAAGAAGAAGAGACAAAGAGAAGAAGAAGAGAGCTCTTGTTAGCCACACACCAAAGAATGAGCTTCCATTCACTTTTTGAACTTTATATACAAGCCCTAAAATCCCATGGGCACCCATTCCCTGTTTTACATGACCGACCATTGTGGCAAGGTCCTTTTTCCATTTCCCTCTTCTAGCCTTATGCCTCTAGCCTATGCCCATATAATATTTTACAATTGGCATAGGAGGGAGCCTGGCGCTTTTTTACAAGAGTTTTCTAAGTTTTTTGAGGCGCCTTTCATTTAAAATTGCACCTTTGGTCTCGGCTTAGCTTTTAGAGGTCGCTTGCGTGTCTTTGCTCTTCTTCCATGCTTCTTCCACTTTTTCCTTCATTTTCAGCCATTTTCCGCCATCTCGACTTGGGGTTAACAATCTCCAATTTTTGACATCCATAACACAACAAAACTCACCTTGAATTTCAAGAGAGCCACTTGAATTTGTTGATTCATAAGAATACCCAAAGGCTATAACCTCTTCTGGTCTCCCATCCTAACCTAAAATGGGGCTGGTAGTAGCTCTTCTTGCTCAGTTGCTAAATATCTATGTTTAGAAAGTATATTAACTCCTAAACCCCCATCCAATAGGACATCGTCATGCTTTCTTCTTGTATACTCAACTTGAATAATAGGAACTTAGTAACCGACCACTTCTTGTTGGGCTGGTATAACTACTTGACAATCACATGAACTGCTTGATCTTGAACTACTGGACATTCAAGAACTTGCCATTGCTTTTGTTGGATCTTTAGGAGTAACTTGTCCCTAAATCCTAGTATTTGATCCAAGATCTACTCCAAAGTTAAGTACAAAGAGCACTTTGCTAAGGCTTGAAATAACTCTTCTGAACCTCCTTGTGGTAACTTTCCACCAATAGTACTACTATCAAGAATCTCTTCCTATTGATGATCAGTAAACTGATCCTACTTGTCAGGACCTAAATCCAGCCCAACATTGGCTCTAAGGCACTAGCTAGGCCTCTACTACTCACCTAAAACCACCCCACACGGCCTTGCGGTGGCTATGAGCGTCTAAGAACTTTGTGTTTGTCCAATTTTGTAGTCCAATGAATAATTATTTCCCCACTCCTCAAAGGGAGTCCCTAAACATGTTGGTGTTATACACCACATAGCACACACATAGGGAGCATCCATCGCTTGATCACCGTGGCTCCACTAGGGCTCTCCTACACCTCGGGAATTGACCCCATGATGAATCATAAACATAAAACACATTCGAAACAAGTCCAGTCTTTTGATAAATGATCTAGGAGATGATAGATCAACCTCACCAAATAAACCCCAAGGAACCGAACATCTAGCCCTATGGCTTGGGATACCTCACACTCTCAGTGCATCCATCATCACTCATGCAAACAGGTGCTATGCATCTAGGATATGATACCATATGGTATGTCAATGCAAGTGTGAATATGACCATTGTGCTCAACCAAATGTTCATTGAAAACGAGCAACATGAAAGTGCGAAGATAATTATTTTCATTATTTTCTTTCCTACGATAGTGCTTGATTGCTTAGGGCTAGCACCAAGCTTCCTTGTGCTACTAGTCCCTTTTTTAATTTTAAACAACCACGAACTCTATATGATATGCACCATGAAACATCAATATTTAATATACTTCATCACTCAACAACCTCCTACTCCCTACCATTTAAAATTTGTATGTATTGACAGGTGTAAGGCATGGTATTATATGTAATTTTCTTTATTGAAAGTGATTAAAAATCACTCTAACAAAGAGATAGGGCTGAAATGAGGCTAAAAATCATGCTATAGCTCTATCATACATCCAAAAATATAAATCTTATTTTTTCTTATTTTTATGATATAAAAAATATGATTTTCTCCATTAAAAATTCTTATTTATTTATATAAAATTACAAATAATTACTATTTTTTTGGTTCAAATAGATTACTCTTATGGAAAATAATTTTTTAGCATGTTTCATTCCATAGGAATGGCAAATGCACACCAAAACCCAAAAACCACATATTTTTCTTGAAAGTGCCTATAGTCTCGAGTTTCGCGTGTTTTGTATAAAATTATTATATGACTAAATTTTTATGATTCCTTCAACATGACTGATCAAACAGAAAATGGGCAATCAAATGCAAGCATTTTTAACCATTTCAAACAACAATTGATCATAAAACGATAAAATCTACATTTTCCTCATAAAATTGCTGATTATATGATACACGTTTTTTCAAACTTGGAGGTCCACTGATGTTTTTTCATGGCTATTGATGATCCATCTAAGCTTCATTCATGTCTCTTTCCACTGCCACATCATCATTTAACAAAAAACATCCATCTCAGTTCATCACCCTCTATTTTACATTGATCCATGAGAACAAACCATAAGAGGAGAGAGGAGAGAGAAGGACTAAATTGAGATCTTGTTGTAGAATATATCAACTTCAATTATTTGTGAAGCGATGGAGGGTGAGAAATTGATGGAGTCTGCTGCAAAGATCATTCGCTGTGTAGTGCTCAACCCAAAAATGAAAAAAATTTGAGAATTTGGGGGTGTTAGAAAAAAGGCACCTCCCCCTCCCCCCCTCCACATTTTGATTAGTTGTGCCTCTTCATTCTAAAAGGTTTCATTAAACTTTAAGCTTTTTTTACAAAAAACTAGTTCACTTTTCTTGTTCACACTCTAGCCCAAGTGGTTTTTTTAATTTTAGAGGGACAAACGAGCTTGGATTTGAGATCTGTCTAGATGCTTGGCTTCGTGATGCCAAAATCTATAAACTTGGCCACTGCGATGCACTTTTTGGCTTCTAGATCATGTAGCTGCTTCATAATGCGAAACCTTGTGGGGATTAAATGGGGGGTCAAACATCCACAGATCAACAAACCAAGACTTGTGTTGGGTTCTTGGTATCGTACTCCATCTAGGAAAACTCTAACTCATCGATCTATAACCATTTCATTTTGCATGAAAAAATTGGTCTTTGATGGCTGGCTGCGCTCTTTTCTACTTCAAAAATAGCCTTTAAAATCTACTCTCATTGATGTACACAAAAAGACTATTGTTTTTCAAGAAGGTGCTCTTGCAATTCAGGCTTCAGAATACCTAAATCCCCTACGTCAACAGATTGATCAGATTCTAATTTCTCAATAAGTTTTTGCAACTTTTTAACTTGGTTTGTTGCCTTCTTCCTTGTCTTCTCTTGTTCTTGCCAATCAAGCTTCAAACTAGCTTGTTGTCTTTGTGTAACCGCTAAGATCATTGCTTCCTCCAAACCATCCTATACTTCAATATAATTAGAATAGTCACAACAAATATACATACTTTCAATATGAATATTGCTAGACACTGCCTTCTCTGACCTTTCTTGAACCTTCTCCTGTTGAATTTTCTTATAGTTAGCAGTACCTATACCTTCAGAAAATTGCCATTTCTCATCGTGATTAGGTAACTCTATGAGGATTGCTGCAATTGGGGTAGATGGATGTTGTGGATAGATGCTCCTTTAGGTCTTCTATCATTGTAGGACCTTGCTTCCAACATTCCTCGCTCAGTCCTATGCCATGCCCAAAGTTCATAGTTTCGTCCAACAAAGTATCCTTGACCTCCACAATAGTGGCATGCTCCCATTTGGGTGGTTTGTTGTTGTGCTTGAAAATTTCTCTAAGGCTGTCTTGCTTGCATTCTTCTAGGTCCCTTGAAGGGCCTCTAAGGTAAGGTGTTAGGAATAACCTAATTGACTGTAGCTAGTTGAATAGGTCTTGGCCTAGGCTGCATCATTAGCATCTGCTATGCCATCTGAACATTAGGATTGTACCAACAAGTCCTAGTCTCATGGCCATTCCTCTGACATATCGCACAATAATTTTCTTTCTTCTTAGTATCAGAAAGACCCAAATCCTTAAACTTTTGTTTTATCTTCTTATCCAACTTGGTGTCATCTGCCTTTTTCTTATCTTTATCCTTTAATTTTCTCTTTTTAGTCCCGGCTGATTCTAATTTCTTTTTTTTCTTCCTGTGCTTCTTCTTGCTAGACTCATCATCATCAAAGTCAATAAAATCATCATTTGATTGTGAGCTGTAGTTATTGTCCATATCATCACTATCTGTGTTAGAATCTAAATTCGAATCTACATCAGAATCTAAATCCGAAGAATCCTTATTCTTAGGGGGCTTTGATCAAGAGGTACCAAGTCTCCTCTTCACCCTCATAGCAGCCGTAATCAAGGTGTCCAATGTATCATTTTGACCCATCTCCACATTGGTAATGGGGTTTCAAATTTTACCCCTTAAGCCCTTCATAAAATAAGCGATCTGCATTTCAATTGAAGGTGCATCATCAGCATCTAACTTGTGCAGCAAGTTCTTAAACTCCTGGGCATAATCCTCCACCAATATATTCTGCTATTTGATCTTCTTCATCTTCCGTAAAATATCAACTGTCAGCCACCACCAACTTTGCATAGCGTTATCATTCTTCATTTTTCAATTTTTCATTCATTAGATTTCAAAAGATACAATTGTCTGAATATCAAGATGACATGAGCCTACATTTTAGGTAAATGTATCACATGACATGTAAATTTGGTTTCACATAGGCTGATCTCTCATAACACATGCACACACAGACTAAGGTATGAAATAGTATTAAATATATGGTGACATTCAAGTCATAATAGCTCTACTAGCCTTGCTTGTTTGTAGTCCATCACACCTAAATGATCTAGCCAAGTGCGATCGCATTTGATTTTGAGGACTCCTCTTTACTCCTCTTTCAATTATAATTGCATTGGGTCTCTATGGCTTGGAGTCTACTTTTACTTATTCAATCATTCAACTACCATTAGTGTCATACTGTATCATCTTGACCTCTTCTTCAATGCTTTTAGTTGGAGGAATAGAAGTCCTTGTACTCATCCAATGAATTGCTACTCTTTGAGTGCATCTAGGTCTCCATTCTCAACTCTCTTTTCATTTGTGATCAGTGCCCAACTGTATCTAAGGTTTAGATCATGCACTTTGGTCCATTGCCATTTAGGTTCATCCCTGAGATCTTGGAGTAGCTTGAGATTAGCAGCTAGGTAACAAGCTAGCTCCCTTGTTAGGTACTCAAGAATCCCCTAGAGTTCATGTATGCTAAACGGGACATGAAAAGGAGTGGGCATTTTTTGCGTGCTAGGATTTTTGGCCATCATATAAAGTGGCATTTATGGTAGGGTATTACCCCTTGGAAATTGAGGTGCAGTGGCTTTGTGGGACTCATTGGCTATCATTGTTGCAACCTGCTTATAATCTTCTTCCTCATCCAAAAATGAGAGGTCAATGGTGGCTAGTATCTACATCTAGTCCCACAGGTCTTCGGGGCAGGAAATGTACTTCATCAATGGTGTACATGATTTCCTGGCTTGGGTATCTCCTTTCAAGATAGAGGGGATGGAATCTAAGTCGATTGGTGTGGTCATCCAGGTGTCTATCCCAACTCTCATTGCCTCTAATCTGTTGCCTAGGATTATGAGTCCATTACCCCAATTTTTGATTACTCGTGTGTTCCTCATCCACGGCTGGGCTAGCAAGATGTCATAGTCTACTCCCTTCATAACAATGAATTTCATTGAGAATTGACCACTTGCTATCTTCCAGGGCCAATCCTTCAACACTCCAAATGGCTTAACTTTCTTGCCATTAGCCAGCGTGACATTAAACCTTGCAGTTTCCACTGGCGGGTTACCCCAAACCTGGAAAACTATATGGCTAAGTACAGTGACTCTTGTTCCCATGTATTATGATCCCCTTTCTCATGACATCTCCTAATGCTACCACTGGCAAGACCGCATGCATCTCTATGCCCTCTCATAAAGCATTCACATGCAAGGACTTAGGCATTGAGCTTAATGTGAGGCTAGGTATCTGCATGACTGCATCATGGTCATGCGAGTCAAGTACTCTTGGCTTGCAATTCTCACCATAATGAAGGGCTTTGCCTAAGCAGATCCCCATCAACAACATTATAGGAGCCACTAGCAATGTCATAAACAGGCCATTAGTCACTTGCCTTTCATCTTGCCCTTCACTCTTTTGCCATTAGTCTTGGGCAGCTTGCTCATTGGTGGTGGCATCTAAGCCTCGTCTTTGTGACTTTGCGTGAGGTGTGGATGCACCCCTTGAGTTTATGCATTTTGGCAATACCTACATGCTTACATTGGAGAACTTGTTGATCTCATCTCTTCTAGGATGGGCTCAACATCCTTTAGATGCTCTTGGGCTTCTCTCACTCACTCAACCTTGTCAACTATTTTCAATTGGCACTTTGGATAAGGATAGTCCCCAACCTTTGCACTCCCCTTCGTCTCCACAATTTTAGGTGTTAAAATCTTATCCTCTGCATCTACCACTTTCTTCCCTCTTGTTAGTGTGGTTGCACTATCCATTTTCAATGTTACTTTGGTGTCTGCTCTCTTCTTTCTCCTTCGGCGAGTCTTCTTTCCTATCGATGCCACATCTAGGTTGCTAGGTCTTGACAATGAAATATCGGCATGCTTCCTTTGTGTCCTATTCACGATGTTCAATGAGATGGGACTAGCCTCGCCACCATCAAGTGTTTGGACTCCAAATAGCCCCAAAGCTAGAGAAGGTACAATAGCTAGGCTAGTAGACGGTTTTTGCCTCAAACATTTGGTGTATAAGTGAGTGATTCCACACTCGAGGCATCTTAAATTGGCCTTTTCTTGGTTAGATAGTTCTGATTCAGGGCAATGAGATGAGATATTCCTTGGGTGGCTGCAAGTCTAGCATTAGGTCTTGGTTTTGCTCTCCTAGGTCCCTTCGCCTTCCTTGATCTAGTACCATCACCGATACCATTAAGATAGGATTGCCCTCATTGTCATACAAGATGTAAGGGTTTACATATGTCTCATCCTCATTTGGCTCCTCTATGTAGTGTATTAGAGCGTCACTTGTTGGTGGTTGGATGGGTCATGAAGGGTCCAGGTGGTCTAGGTATGCCTATAGGGTAGATGTCCATTCTAGGAATTGCTGGCTTAGCATTATTAAGTGATGGGAGAGCTAGTGGGAATCCCCTTACGAATTGCAGGGCTAGCATTATCTGATCGGATAGAGTACTTTACGTGTTTGAGTGGACTAACTTGGATTGTCGGAGTTCAAGTGTTTGACTCTGGGAATTGGACTCCATGACATGTGTCTGATTCTAATGGTGTAAATTGACCCGCGAGGCACAATTTTGATTTGTTTTCCTTTCGTGGTGGTTGATACCAAATGTTGAGAACTTCTAGAATCAATGATTAGATGTTGAGGAAGGCTTGTGTATACCTAGGGTAGTCAAAAACCTCCAAATTGGTGTGCTCAATCTTGCCTTTGCCTTGGATCTCCAACACACACACACACACACACTCTCTCTCTCTCTCTCTCAAAGCCCTGAAACTGAAAATAAGCTCTCTTCCCCCTTTCTCAAGATTTTAGTCCCCATCTTCAACACTTCTTGGATGTCTTTTCCTCCTCTCTCTTGGGTTTCAATCTCGTTTTTCTTTTATTTACCCTTGTTGTTATGTAAAACCCTATTGTGGTTTTCTTTGATTTCCTATTTTCCTACCTAAATGCCTATAAATCACAAGAAAATGTTATTTCTAATCACACCATCAGCTTATCCAAACTTCAAAAATCCAAAACACTTACTTGCATCAAATATCAAATACCCTTTCTTCCTACCTATCTACCTCAAGCACTGGTTTGGGGAAAACCCTCCAATGCCCAATTTTGAGTGTGCAAGCACTCAGGGCTCGAATTTTTTGGTCCTAGCAATGGAATTGAAATGTGAGAGATTTCACTCGACTGCCAAGACCCACACAATGCTTATTACTCAAGTGTTTCAAGCCAAATGCCAGTGGCTACCTCTCACCTAGCCGCACGTGCTCTCAAGTCTACAAGTGTAGTGAGCTTACCTCAATGCTTGATGGAGTACTCTCCTCTCTCAAGCACATCGATAGCTCCACAATTTGAGATGCAAGCTCAAGCAAGCTCAATCCTCCACCTTCAAGCTTCATGCTCCATAGCCGGTGTCGTGCTGCTGCGCATCCGAGCCCTAAACACCTCCATTTTTGTTGTGCATTTGTGGTATCTTTTCGCGTGTGATTCATTGTGTGTGATTGATGCATTAAGATAATCTGTCCTTTCAGTACCCGCATCCAATGTACATACTCCACTTGTGTGTTTGTGTTTATGTGTGTTTCAGTTTGTATGCATGTTGTATGTGTGACAGAAAAATATGAAAAACTGATGCCAAAGGACATTATCAAACTGATAATTTCAATAATGATCTCCAAGAAAAGTGCAAGAAATCGTGGAATCAAATGAGGCGAATGGAGGAGATGAACCAAAGAGCTTTGTGACATCAAAGGTCATTGAAGCATTGAATCAAATCGTGCTATCGTGCTAATTTTCTGATGCTTGTGGTTCATGTCATCCATTGGACCTTGCTTCGATTGGATCACAACAAAAATCCTTTGCTACATCTGATTTCAAAGGTTGATTATAAATTGGTGCATTTGATACTATGGATTCATGGGAGAAATCATTGAAGTAGTAAAAGAGAAGGCTTTCTGTTTTGAAAGTTGGAGGGAAAGATAGAAAGTTTGGTACTTTCAAAATAGCCTTACGAATGCTATGTTGAGATTGGAGAGGGAAAAATCTAGGAAAAAGGGAGATATTTTTGAAAGGCTATGAATGGCGGGCTGGCAGAAAAGTCTGGGGGAAAGAAGGATGACGACTAACAGGAGTTACGCATTCCGGATGGACATGAATATGGCGAGGTGAACCAAGTAGAGTAGTACTCTATGAAGCTCGGAAGCGGAACCAGCTATGATTCGTTCGCTAATACGGATCTTAGAGGTCTATCTACTGCATCCTTTGATTTATATGTGGAGGGAGGATCTACAGCAATATTTCTTGGTAACTTATCAGTAGAGCTTAAGGAGCATGGAACGGAAAAGATGACACGTAGTGGGTTTTCTGGTATTCGCACAAGGCAGACAGACGAGGATCATGAGGAGGATGTGATGACGGAGGGACTTCGATGAGCAGGGGAATGTAATGGCCGAAGTTCCTGAAGAACGGAAGCTGGGTTTGTGAAGATGATCCCCACCAAAGGCATGACTGTGGAGAGCTTCAATGATTACCCACCTCTCAGGCTCTTTGCTAGTGTGCACGCAGACAAGCTTTGTGGCCCTTTCTTTGGCAGCAGGAGCTGGAGTGCAGATCATCTCTTTGACAAACCGAGATCGCTCGTAAGATGCTGCCACGACTGCCACCATGGTGCTCTCTTAGAAGGAATCCAACATCTAGCTCATGCTCGCCACCGATGTGCATCTCAGCACCAAGAGTTGCGACTTTCAGATGGAGCGATACATGTGGTAGAGGCGTTATGATGGTATTTTTATCATCAATGTCGGTAAGACTTGGAAGAAGCTACATTTAGCTGCAAGGGTTATCGTGGCTATTGAGAATCCCCAGGACTTCAAGACTGATCTCCATTTTCAGAGCCATGCCATTCTTGCTCTACAAGAAGCTGCTGAGGCTTATCTTGTAGATCTGTTTGAGGACACCAACCTTTGCGCGATTCATGCTAAGAGGGTTACTCTCAGGGAAATTTGTAAGTATTAGAAGAGTACAGAGCTCTTGATCCGTAAGATTCCTTTCTAGAGATTGGTCCGTGAAATTGCCCAGGACAATATTGAGCACTCAGCGATGGCCTGGTGCAGCGTCATGT
Organism: Lygodium microphyllum; assembly: GCF_053477565.2. Taxonomy (NCBI): domain Eukaryota; kingdom Viridiplantae; phylum Streptophyta; class Polypodiopsida; order Schizaeales; family Lygodiaceae; genus Lygodium; species Lygodium microphyllum. Next base: position 4,744,225 of record NC_141163.1, on the reverse strand, counting down.
CAATTCATTACTTCAGTCTGTAAACGTTTGACCACAATGACCAGGTTACAAACGACAGAGCGACACTGTTTGAGGACTGGTTGCCAGGAAGGGCAATTATCATTTCTGTGATTGACAATCTTGTCAAAGGCGCAGCAGGACACGCATAGCAAAATGTGAACTTACTTAAGGGTTACCCAGAAGACACTGGGCTTCTATAACAACCAATGTTTCCTTAAGGATGTTGGTTCGTTTACATTCAACCAAAACTGCAATGATGCTGCAAAAGTGGCTGAAACCAGTTTATATACCACCAGCGGAAGCATAGCTAATGTCCTTGGCGTGATATCAAAGACCTGCTGAAAGTGTATGGAACAATCAAGTTTGTAGAATATAGTTATGGTCAACCATCTAGATTTGTCCAATTTGAGAATGCTGAAACCGTGTACTTTTCACTGGAGATGAAGACTGCACTGTAAGAGCATGGGATACAAGAACAACTGAGCTTATTCTGAAAATATCTAGTGCTCATTCCAATCGAATCAGAGGGCTGAGTGTATTAGATTCAAGTCATACAGTAGAAGTGTTTCCATTCTCTGCTGTCCACTGCTATTGTCTTTTCCTGTGGCAATCTCTTGCTGAATTAGATCGAGAAAAAGCTCAGAATTGTTGCCCAGCAGAACTCTTCCAGCAAAACTCTTCAAGACACTTCAAGCCTATGTGCCAATGGTATAATTATCTTCAAACACCTGAATGTAAAACAGTTTATGAGATACTACGGATTTTTTTGAACATGGACCTCATGTAATTTCCTTGACAAGGAATATAGTGAATTTTGGCATCAAAAATTCGAATTCTTCTTGTTAGCCTCTTTCCTTGTTGCAACTTGAACTCCGTGTTCAGCAGCCCTTACACGAAATCTACGACACCGGGCCTGCAAGACACAAGAAAAGAGAAGAGAAGAGAAGAAGAGAGGAGAAGACAGAGAACCTCTCCACCATGGTTCCTCACCCTCACCCTCACCCTCACACACTCGCTCCCTCACACTCTCACATTCTCTCCCTCAAGCACAAGCATAAGCAAGAAAGAAGAAGGAGAAAGAGAAGAGGAAGAGGAGGAGGAGGAAGATGAAGAAGAAGAGCCACTTTTGCCACATACCAAGAATGAGCTTCTCTATTCACTTTTTGGCTTTTTATACATGCCCTCATCCCTTCAGGCACCTATCTCCTTTTTTACATAGCCTTTCATCTTGCCAAGGCATCTTCTCATATTCCTATGCCCGCTGTCCACTCTTTACAACTTGCATAGGAGGGAGCCTAGCACTCTTTTTACAAAAAATTGGGGATGCCTTTACATTTTAAAATGCACCTTTGCCTTTGCCTCAACTTTTAAGGTTGTTCTTGCTCTTTTGGCTATTCCTCCTCTTATCCTTTTGTCGGGCCACCCTTTTTTAATTTTCTTCATTTCCTTTTTCTCTTCTTGCACTAGGGTTAACATCCTCCAAATTTTGGTAATGTTTCCATCACACTAATTAATATGCCAAATCCAAAGCTCATAGGCATCCAAGCATCACTCCTTAAAGAAGAGAATAAGCTCAAAGAGGTAAAGAGGAAGGAAACACTTCAAAAGAAGAACATGTGCTCTATGTTGACACAACAAGTACAAAGGAATGAAAGATATTGTTTGTGACTTTTGTAAAAGAACTAGGCACATTGAAAAATTTGTCATGCTAGAAAGAGATCACATAAGGCCTACCTTGCAACTATCAAAGGAGAAAAAGATCATGAAGAAGAAGAAGACACTCAAGAGCAGAAGGGAAAGCCTCATTAGTCCCTTTCCCATGATTTAGATCAACTTTTTAAAGCCTTGTGTGTACTTGCATTAATGATCCAATCATTAGCTTGGCATTTTTCATGTAACCTTTTTCACTATAGCCTCTACACACTCTTAAGAATCGTGTGATGGGGGGATTTGCTTGAGTTGCTGCGCCAAACACACATTGTATACACAAGAGGAAGCTCACTCAAGAACACAAGAAGAGAGATGGAGGCCAAAACATTTTCTTGCTGATTTTTCTTCTTCTCCCACACACTATACAATATACACAAAGTATAGATAAGATACAACATAAAGGAAAGTGGCCTTCTAAGTCAAACAATGCATAACCGACTACACTAATCGACTAGTGTTATATCTTTGCTAGGTGTAGGTAGGTGTAACAAACTAAATATAATAAGTGATAAGTCAGTGGCCATGTGAGTATCATAATGACCACCAACATGCTAATTGTAAACGTGTGGACTCATCTAGCCACACAGTCCATCATCAATGTCTGCACGTGTTGAGCTTACCATCTCAACACTCCCCCTCAAGATCAACTCTATCTCTGCAACTCCAAGTAAGCATTGAAACTTTCAAAGCTTCTCTGCACCCAATGCCTTTGTGAAAATGTCCGCTATCTGATCGTGTGTGCTGACATATACAAAGTCAATCTCTCACAAAGTGGTAGTGCACCTCAATGTTTCTTGTCCTAGCATGGAACACTGGATTCCTAATTAACTGTATGCTTCTCATGTTGTCACAATGAATGAAAACTGGACCATCTCCCTGTATGTCCAAATCACCTAATAACTTTTGCAGCCATACCACCCCACATGCTGCCATAGAAGCACCTCTATACTCAGCCTCTCTACTCGATAAAGCAACTGTACGTTGCTTTTTGGTGCTCCATGTAACTGTTACACTACCAAGGGAAAACATGAATCCACTTGTAGATCTTCTATTTGACATGCTACCAGCCCAATCTGCATTTGTGTATCCAAAGACATGTATATCCTTACCTGCCTCATAAAGAAGTCCATAATGTAAAGTGGACTTCACATACCTCAATATACATCTAACTGCATCCAAATGAGGCTTTCTAGGTATCTGCATAAACTGATTGACAAGGCCAACATCATAGCTCAAGTCTGGCCTTGTGATAGTTATGTAAATCAAACTCCCTACTATCCTCCTAAACATAGTAGGGTCTTCTATCTCATCCCCAATGTCAACACTCAACTTCACATTTTGCTCCAATGGTACTGAAAGAGGCTTACATGCTGTCATACCATACTTGGATAACATATCCAAGCCATACTGCCTTTGGGATAGCCATATACCATCATCACATCTGATCACCTCAATACCAAGAAAGTATCTCAGCTCACCCAAATCTTTCATCTCAAACTTCTTCTTCAAGAAGTCCTTAACTTTAGCATTCCCATTGTCACTGTCACCTAAATTAATCAAGTCATCCACATAGATGACTATGATGACCAAACCTGCATCTCCCTTTCTCACATAAAATGAGTGATCAGCATCAAAAATACAAAATCCAATATTGACAAGATACTCTCCAATCTTGTCAGACCATGCTCTAGGTGCTTGCTTCAATCCATAGAGCGTCTTCTTTAACCTGCACACATATGTGAGATGCTCTAAATCCTCATAACCTGCTGGCTGCTCCATACAAAATTCTTCTTACAATTCACTATGCAAGAAGGTATTCTTAACATCCATTTTCTACAAACTCCAACCTTTGGCTGCTACCAAGGCAATCACACACCTAATAGTTGCCATCCTAGCAACTGGACTGAATGTCTCTTCATAATCTATTCCATATGTTTGAGCATAGCCTTTTGCAACTAGCCTAGCCTTATACCTGCTAACTAAACCATATGCATTATGCTTGACTTTGTAAACCCACTTACAACCAATAAATTTTTACCCTTAGGTAAAGGTACCAAATCCCAAGTCTTATTGGCTTCTAATGCAGCCATCTCCTCATCCATTGCTATATCCCAATGAGCATGACCAACAACATCCTCAAAACAAGTGGGCTCAACATGCTCAAATAGTTTCACCATATAAGCATAATGGTGAGCTGCATAACCTTCAAAACCAAATATTTTAACAGGGTATCTGACCCTACTAGATCTGTGTACCACCGAATCACTCAATGGAGCCTTTACATTACTATGAGCTCTTTGTACACATGGTGTCTTGACTGAAGGAATACCAAGCTCATCATCCAAACTCTTTGAAACACTAGAATCTCCATCAAATTCCAAATGACTGGTACATGCATCATTACCATCCAACGCTTTCTTCTTTCCTTTGTCCTTCCCTGCAACACTTATATATCCACCTGAAGATGTAGGGCTACTCCTTAGTCTCCCAGACCAAGGGCTCATTGTAGGTATAGTACCAAATGATGTTTCTGGTCTAGTAAGACTTTGTGATTCTTGTTTTTATTTTTGCACATAGCTATCGTGATCATTATCATCATCTAATACATCACCAGCAGGTGTATACCAGCTGCCCATCTCATCAAAGATAATATCCTTGCTCACTCCAAACTCACCTGTGATAGGGTTATAACAATGATACCCTTTCTGCTCTAAAGAGTACCTAATAAAAATACATTTTTCAGCCTTTGGATCAAGCTTCTTTCGTAGCTCATCTGGCACATGAATATATGCAACACATCCAAATACCTTCAAGTGTGATACATCGGGCTCCTTGCCAGTAAAGCATTCTTCAAGAGTCATCCCATGAACTGCAACTGTGGGAGTTCTATTCATAATGTAGAAAGTAGTATGGAAAGCCTTAGACCAAAAATGTTTGGGCATATTCTTTTCAGCCATTAATGCCAGTGTGACTTTTTCAATATGCCTATTTTTTCTTTCTACAACCCCATTTTGCTGTGGGGTATACCTGCAAGTAAATCTCCTCTTTATCCCATGAGTCCTCAAGAAGCCAGTAAACTCATTAGAGAGGTACTCTCCCCCTCCATCTGATCTCAAGCACTTCATGATTAAGCTTGTTTCTGTTTCAACAATTGTGTTAAAATATTTGAAGTGCTCAAACACATCACTCTTTTCCTTCATGAAGTATACCTATAACTTCCTTGAACAGTCATAAATAAATGTGACAAAGTATTTGCTACCACCAAAAGATACATTCTATGTAGGCCCCCAAACATCTGTATGTTGAGATATCGAGCTCCACTCATGATACGCCAGGGTGACCGTTGTGTATTTATGTCACTGACTTATCAGTTGCAGACGCGATTGGTACACCGCCCATGAATAATAGCTACATGACAGCTATCCTTATCTACTCTAGTTCGTGGCTCAGTTAGTACGCCACCTTAGTTAGTTGAGTTTGGTTTAAGACCCATATATAGGGTTCTTCTATTTCTTTGTATGAGAGTTCTTTTGGCTTACACAACTAAGAAGAGGAAAATTGTTTTCAGCCTCCACCCTTGTGTGTATTCCCCCATTGTGAAGCAAGAAAGCTTCAAGTGAGACTCCTTCCTTCTCTCCCACAATCTTGACATGGTATCAGAGCCTTGTTCGTGGTAAGGAGCTCAAGAAAGCAAGCCAAGCTCGCGGTCTTCTAGTAAGAGGAGCAGTGTTGCTTTCATTTTCTGTTTTGGGAGCAGATCTCTGTAGGTAGCACAGCCGGAAAGTACAGGAGTGCATTGTCTCAGGTTGAGATGCCCTTCGCGGTGAAGCAAGTGGATAGTATATGCTGCAGGAGAGGCCTTTAGCCCTTGGAGACCTTTTTTTTTTAATTTGAGGCCATTTCGGGGCCTGTTTTGGAGGCGGAAGTTTTCTGCACGCACTCAAGAAAAGGCCCAGTTTTATGCTGTGCAGCCACTGTTCTACAGGTCGGTGAAAAGTTACTGTAGAAATTGCATCGTATGCTTGTGCACAGAGACATTGGGAGTTACAGAATCATCCCTGTTGCATGTTGATGCAAAATCGTCACTAGGAAGTGACTGTGTGGTCAAATACCACTTTCATCAGTTTTGCAGATTTGCCTTTGTGAGGCTGAAGCTGTGTTCTTTGTAGTGACATAATTTTTTGCAGTGTTCTGTAATGGCGTCTGATTCTCTCTCACAGATTTTCACTGAAAAGCTTGACAAGAACAACTTCCAAGCATGGAAGTTTAGAATGACGAATTTCCTTATGGGAAAAGGATATTGGGAATTTGTTGTAGGAAATGAAGAAGAACCAGTTATTCCTGATGTTCCCAATCAACAACAAATGTAGGCATTTAAAGCATGGAATGAGAGAGCCAGGAAAGTTATGTACTGGCTGTCTATCAGCATTTCAGACTCTATGATTGTGCATATTCAAGATGCAAGTACGCCAAAGGAGGCATGGGATACTTTGTCAAAAATGTATAGCACAAATACGCAAGCCAGGAAAATGTAGCTCAAGCAAGAGTTGCATAATGTGCAAAGAGAAAATATGAGCATCAATGACTACCACATGAAGGTGAAGAAGATTGCAGATGCACTTGCTTCCATTGGGTCGCCAGTGGAAGATGATGATTTAGTTTTTGTGACCTTGAATGGTCTAGGAAAGGATTATGCACAGTTCCGAACATCCATTTCCATCCGTGAAAGATTTCCTGATTTTGAGGAGTTGATTGCTCTTCTTATTTCTGAGGAGCAGAGAAATGGTGGTGCATCTTCTTCAGGAGGAACTTCAAAATAAGTTGTCTTCTACTCAAATGCTGGAAGAGGTAGAGGCAGAGGTAGAGGAGGCCGATATGGAGGCCGTGGTAGAAATCAGAATATGCAGCAAACTCAAGAAAACCAGTCCTATGGAGGAGGACGTGGTAACTCTAGAGGCAGGGGAGCCAAAGAGGTCGTGGTGGATGGCAAAGAGGCCAAAATGCAAACAATAATGTTGAATGCTACTACTGTGGTAAAATGGGTCATATGGCTAAAGACTGCTATAAAAAGCAGAATGACACCATGAATGGAAAACTGCAACAAGGGAATTATGCATCTTCTAGTAGACAGGGTGATGACAGAAATGAGCACTTGTTTATGGTGCAGCACATGAACAATTATGTGACAAGTGCAGAAGAAAGCAATGATGTATGGTATGTTGAATCAGGTGCATCAAACCACATGACAGGTCATGCAGAATGGATGGAGGATGCAAGGAAAATGGAAAAACCAGGATTTGTGGAGACTGGTGATGATACTGCACATCCTATTGTGCAGATTGGAAAATTTCCCTTGTCTATGCAGGATGGGAAAAAGAAATACCTGTCCGATGTATTTCATGTCCCGAATATCACCAAGCATCTGGTTTCTGTTGGTCAAATGGTTGAACAGGGCTTGCAGGTCAGATTTAATCCTCATGGATGCTTTGTTGAGGACATGAAAAATAAAGGTCGCTTGATAGCAAAAGGAAAGAAGAAGGGCAGAATGTTTACATTGGATGCAGACATGTCTGAATTGAGTGCAGCAATGTTTACACATGGGACCGGTGTAGTTGCAGATATTGATATCTGGCATAAACGCATTGGTCATGTTAATGTACAGCGACTTAAATCAATGCAGGCCCAAAATATTGTTGCAGGATTGCCCAAATTCAAGGTTGTAGAAATGCATAAGGTATGTGAAGCCTGTCAGTTTGGAAAACAGGCAAGGAAACCATTTCCTAGACATGTTCAAGAGAGTGAGAAGCCATTGGAATTAATCCACTCTGATGTGTGGACTACTAAAGCTGCATCTCTTGGATGTTGTCATTATTTTGTTACTTTTATTGATGACTATAGCAGAAAAGTTTGGGTGTATTTTATGAAAAAGAAAAGTGAAGTTTTTGGGCATTTCAAAACTCTTAAAGCTATGGTTGAAAAAGAAACAGGCCTGTAGATAAAATGCCTAAGGTCAGATGGAGGGGGAGAGTACCTCTCAAATGAGTTTGCAAAGTTCTTGCAGGAGCATGGCATAAAGGAGCAATATTCATGCAGTCATACCCCACAACAAAATGGAATTGCAGAAAGGAAAAACATGCATATTGGAGAGGTATCTCGTGCCATGCTCAATGAAAAAGACTTGCCAGATTTTTATTGGGCTGAAGTAGTTGCTACAGCAGTCTACATAATGAACAGGACTCCCACTGCAGCAATACATGGAATGACTCCAGAGGAGAGATATACTGGTAGGAAACCGGATATTTCTCATTTGAAAATTTTTGGTTGCATTGCCTATGTACATGTGCCAGATGAGTTGAGATCCAAGTTGGATCCAAAAGCTGAGAAGTGCATCTTTATTGGTTACTCTCTATAGCAAAAAGGGTATAGATGCTATAACCCTTCTACTCGTAAGTTTACAGTGAGCAGAGATGTTGTTTTTGATGAGATGAGTAGCTGGTATAAACCATTAAATGTGATTGATGATGTAGATGCACAAAATGGTAATGCTGCACAGAATTTATAGCAGCAGTCACAAAATATTAGTGGACCTGGAGCGTCCTCTAGTAGTGGTTCACATTCTTCGCCATGGATAGGCAGATTGAGATCAGGAGAATCTTCTCAAAGTAATGCAGATAGTGGTATGCAGGTATCACGAAAAGGAAAAGAGAAGGTTGATCAGCCCATGTTTGATGTGAATGCAGGTCACTCTTATGTGGATGGTGAATCTAGTGGCTCAGAACAGAGCATTGATGATGAGTTGGGTATTCCTTCTATTGTTACACCTGGAGTAAGGAAGACCAGGGATGTTTTGAGAGCACCTGGGAGTGAACCTACTTTGCGCAGGTCTACGAGAGCTAGGTATCTTGTGGATAGGCTGAAATATGATGGATTTACAGCCATTCACTATGCATATATGGTCAAAGTGATACAGGAACCAAAACCCACTTCTTTTGAGCAAGCCATGGGAAAAGAAAAATGGGAGAAAGCCATGGATGAAGAAATGGATGCCTTGGAAGCAAATGCTACATGGGAATTGGTACCTTTGTCTAAAGGTAAAAATGCAATTGGCTGTAAGTGGGTTTATAAGGTGAAGCACAATGCAGATGGTTTTGTGATCAGATACAAGGCAAGATTAGTAGTCAACGGGTATGCACAAACATATGGCATTGACAATGAAGAAACATTCAATCCGGTTGCAAGAATGGCAACCGTAAGAGCAGTCATTGCTATGGCTGCATCAAAGGGATGGTCTTTATATCAGATGGATGTAAAGAATGCCTTCTTACATGGTGATTTGCAAGAAGAGGTCTATATGGAGCAGCCACCAGGTTATGTGCATGTTGTTTATCCTGAGTTTGTTTGCAGGTTGAAGAAAGCCTTGTATGGCTTGAAGCAAGCACCTAGAGCATGGTCTGACAAGATAGGACAGTATCTTGTCACTATTAGCTTTCAGATTTCCAAGGCAGATTTCTCACTTTATGTGAGAAAAATAGAGAAAGGTATTATGCTACTTGTCATTTATGTTGATGATTTGATTATGATAGGTGACTGTGATGAAGATATCCTTCATGTGAAAATGCTATTGAAGCAGAAGTTTGAGATGAAGGATTTGGGAGAGCTGCGTTATTTCTTGGGCATTGAGGTGATTAGATCACCAAGTGGGATACAGCTCTTACAGAGGCAGTATGGATTGGACATGCTATCCAAATATGGGATGACAGGCTGTAAGCCTATTTCAATTCCTTTGGAGCAAAATGTGAAGCTGAGCACAGATGCAGGTGAGCTTCTAGAAGACCCTACTATAGTAGGAAGTTTGATTTATATGACTATTACCAGGCCATATTTGAGCTATGCTGTTGGATTGGTAAGTCAATTTATGCAGGCTCCAAGGAAACCGCATTTGGATGTGGCTAGACGCATACTCAGGTATGTGAAGTCCACATTGCAGTATGGACTATTTTATGAGACTGGGGTTCAGATACAGTTGCATGGATATACTGATGCTGATTGGGTTGGTAGCATTTCTGATAGACGATCTACCAGTGGATATGTGTTCTCTTTTGGGAGTGCTGCAGTCACTTGGAGTAGCAAGAAACAGAATATAGTTGCCTTATCCAGCACAGAGGCTGAGTACAGGGGGGCAGCAAGAGCTGCATGTGAGGTAGCTTGGTTGCATAAGCTACTTTATGATATGCATCAACCTATAGATGGGCCAGTTGTCATTTATTGTGACAACATGAGTAGTATACACTTGGAAAATAACCCAGTCTATCATGTTGGGACAAAGCACATTGAGGTGCATTATCACTATGTGTGAGAGAGGATTTTACTAGGTCTTATTGATCTAGTTTATGTCAGCACAGAGGATCAGGTAGTTGACATATTCATGAAGGCATTGGGCGCAGAGAAGCTGCACAAGTTCAGAGACCTGCTTGTTGTGTAGGAATTGGGATTGAGCTCGAGGGGGAGTGTTGAGATATCGAGCTCCACTCGTGATACGCCAGGGTGACCGTTGTGTATTTATGTCACCGACTTGTCAGTTGTTGTAGACACGGTTGGTACACCGCCCATGAATAATAGCTACATGATAGCTATTCTTATCTACTCTAGTTCGTGGCTCAGTTAGTATGCCACCTTAGTTAGTTGAGTTTGGTTTACGACCCATATATAGGGTTCTTCTATTTCTTTGTATGAGAGTTCTTTTGGCTTACACAACTAAGAAGAGGAAAACTGTTTTCAACCTCCACCCTTGTGTGTATTCCCCATTGTGAAGCAAGAAAGCTTCAAATGAGACTCCTTCCCTCTCTCCCATAATCTTGACACTGTATGCACTACATCAAGTATTTTTATACTCACTTCTCTGTCATGAATGAAGGGTTGTCTTGCCTGCTTACCAAACTGGCATGCTTCACAGACTTTATGCAATTCTGAAACTCTAAAAGAAGGCAACCTTGTAACCAATCCTTTGGAATGCATTAATTTTTCCTTTGCACAGTACAAGAGCAATTGAAAGGGAAAAAAGCATGGATCGAATGCTTAGTAGAGTTGGAAAATCTCTCCAAGGCTCAACTCCTAGTAGCTACTCATGCACTGATCTATGAGAAGGCAAGACAAAAGAGTTGGTTTGACAAGCATGTCAAACAACGTGACTTCGAGCAAGGTAACCTAGTATTGCTATACTCAGTAAAGGGCCACAAGCAGAAGATGAAATTAGAGGATTAGGGCCTTTCAAAGTCTACAATATATTAGTTGAATAGGAAATGTAGAGCTCAAAACTTCAGAGGGAGAGGGCATAGGCTTCTTTAATGGCAATTGTCTCAAGAAGTACTACCCCCCAACCGATCCATTGCACAAGCTGCCAATGCTACATCCACCTGTCAATGTAAGAGTAGCCACAATCACAAAAATTGAAGATATAGATGAGGAGGCAATAGAACCTACTTTTTACAAATCACACTCATTTCTCAAAAGACATGCACTTTTGATGCACTCTTTGATGAGGGAACAGACTTCAATATCCTTACTCGGTTAGCCCCCCAGCTATAGCCCACAAATGTGAAGCTCCACTCATTTGGAATATAGTTCTATCTCTGCTCTAAGGAAGTGTAAAGTGGTCTACCCATGATTTTCTATGTGCTACCTAATACCAAAACTGTAGGTAAGGAATTGCTGCTAGGACGCGCTTTCAAGAAGCGGACACATTGCAACATTGACTACAACTTGAAATGCATTCATCTCACCATTGGCTTTGTGAGGATAGTAATGTCTTTTAGCAAGGACATTGTGGCTCCACCCAAGCTCACAATGCCAGTGACGATAGTATCTAACACAAAAGCTAAGGAGGGGGTTCATGACTTGTACCACCCTGCTAAGACCAACCCAAGGGAAACACAATCAAGACCACTAAAGAAATAACTAAAATGGGTATCTAATGTAAAGAATCTAGTTCCCACATGAATCTAGTTCCCACATGAAACCATTAAATTGAATATATAAAGAAAAAGACTATTTACCAAGAAACCATAGCTAGGGTGGCTAGGCTAAATTGACATTACCATTGATGGCCAAGAATCAAATGATGAGAGGCTGCAACATGGTATGCACCCGAAGCTATAGTGGCCAAGAGTATGCACCCTCTTAGATGGTGGGAGGTTGAGACCTCAAACATGAAAAGTTGTAAAATGGAAAAAATATTCTTTGCCAGTTGTAACTTAGCCTTTTATATTGAACCTTAGTAGACTAAATATTAGCTAAGGCATTAAGGCATTTTTACTCTATTATGAACCATCCCGGCCTAGAAGAGCTTTGTCCTCAAAGATGAATTTAGCACAAGATACAAGGATGAGTACAAAGATAGGAAGTCAATGCTAAAATAGAAGTCCATAATAAAGAAGACTAAATAAGTCAATGAAGAAAGACCATGTAAGTGGAACAAATGCTGTAGGCTATCCAAAATAGGTTGCAGTACAAATCTAGTCATATCTTGAAGTAGAAGTGTACAATTTCCATGTGTGAACTACAGAAATGTATAGGAAAATATGTAGTATCCAGCCATGCCATCAAATTATAATTTTGATGAAGATAAAGTAATTAATTTTAGTACAACAAGCTGATTACTATTCAATGAATGAACTATCCTCTTGAAGAAGCCATGGAAATTGTTCCAAATATGAAGCATGCTGCCAAGAAGATTATTGGATAGGCAAACCCTTACATTTTATAAGATACTCCTCAAGAAATTGGTTCCTTATAACTTTCTCTCACTTACCAATAATCTTTTTAGGTTCATAAATGATCAAACCATCTTTATCTAGGGGAGGTAGTTCTTTAAGAACTTGGATTTCAGGGCCAACATACTTCTTGAGTTGAGATACATGAGAGACATTGTGGATGTGTGTAGTTGAAGGTAAATCAAGTTGATAGGCAAGCTCCCCAACCCTCTTAATTATTTGGTATGGACCATAATACCTATGAGCAAGTTTATTATGTCCTCCCTTAAGAGAAGCATAACGGGATTTTGAAACCTTCAAGAAAACCCATTCACCTTTATCAAACTCCACACGTCTTCTTTTATCATCTGCATAGGTGTTCATTGTCTCTTGAGATTTTTCAATGTTATCCTTGCATTGCTTCAAAAGATCCTCCATGTTCTCTAACTCTTCATGAGCATTGGGATTTACATAATCATGAAACAATGTGGAAGGCACTTAAACCTTGTAGCCATATAATGCTTAAAAAGGAGACATTCCAATACTCATATGATGAGTATTATTATAACAAAATTCTATAAGATGAAGCCAATGGTTTCATGCATTTTTTGTATCATGGCAAAAATGATGCAAGTAAACTTCTAGCCATTTGTTGACCCTTTTAGTTTGCTCGTCCATTTGTGGATGATAAGCCGCACTAGGAGTCAAAATAGTCCCCATAGAAGAGAATAAACTCATCCAAAAGTTGCCCATAAACTTTGTATCATAATTGGACACAATCTTCATTGGATTTCCATGAAACTGAAAGACACCCATAAATTGATCAGCCACTTGATTTGCTATAAATTGATAAGCTGCTTGCTTTGCTATAAATTGAGCCTTTGTTGTTGGAATAAAATGGGCTAATTTAGTTAACTAGTCTACCATAACATAAATGCTATTCCACTCGTGTTCTATTGTAGGAAATCCTATTATGAAATCCATGCTTATATCCGTCCACTTCCCATGAGGAATAGGTAGTGGCTGAAGCAAACCACCAGGTAGAAGCATGGAATCCTTATTTTGTTTACACAGAAGACAACTCACGACATAGTTGATCTCGTTAACATATTTCCAAATACCTTTCCAATTAAATCTCTTATGGATATTATCAAATATTTTGAATAAACCATGATGTCCCACTAAAGGTGAAGAATGCATCTCTCACAAAATGTGGTCTTTGAAAGATGATTGAGGAGTCCAGAAAACCTGACCTTGATGCCATTTATAATTTGGATACTCTTCTCCATTTCCTTGTTGAAATTCCTTCATCATTTTGGATGCTTGCTCACCAAGAAAATAGTTTTCTTGAATGTCATGGATCTAATCCTTATGCACAGTTGAAATGGTAGAGAAAGAACATACCCACATTCTTGATAAGGCATCCACTACCACATTGTCTTTTCCAACCATATAAGATATCTCAAAGTCATATCCTTGAAAAGTAGCTAACAATCTTCATTGCTTGGGAGACAAATTTGGTTGTAAAAGGAAGTATCTCAGCACACCATGATTGCTTTTGACCTTGAAATGTTTGCCATATATGAAAGAATACCACTTTTTAATAGTGTGAAATATTGCCAACATCTCTTGCTTATATACATGTAATTGACACTCCTTGTCATGAAGGTTTCAACTTTCATAAGCTATGACTCCATGGTCTTGACATAAAATAATCCCAATTCCTCTTCTACTAGATCCACACATATGATAATTTCCTTAGTGAAATCCAAGCATATAAGGATAGGTGCTGAAATTAAAAGAGATTTCAATTCATCGAAACTTTGATCGGCAATGGAGTCCCAAAAGAAAGCCTCCTTTTTAAGTCTATCCATCAATGGAGCTACCACATGAGCATAATTCTTGATGAACCTTCTATAGAATGATGATAATCCAAGGAATCTTCTTAAAGAGGTTGCATTCATAGGAGTAGGCCATTCTTTATTATTAACACATTTCACCTTGTTGGGATCCACTCTAATGCCTTGATCTCCCACAACAAGACCTAGGTATTCAACTTTATCTTCCATGAAAGAACACTTTGTTATCTTGGCAAAGAGTGTGTGTCTTTGTAATGTGTCAAAGACCTCTTGTATATGCTTCAAATGCTCATCCTTGGATTTTCTATAGAATATCGTCAAAGAAAACAATGACTGTTCTGAACAAGAAGGGTTGTAATGAGAGCTTGAAAAAATAGTGAGTGCATTGAAAAGCCCAAATGGCATAACCAAGAAGTGGTATAAACCTCTTTTAGTCCTAAAAGATATTTTGAACTCATCTCCTTCATTCATTTGAATTTGATGATAGCCTGAACAAAGATCTATTTTGATAAAGACTTTTGTATCTTTAAGTTCATTCAAAAGATCATCAATTGGGGGAATATGATACCTATTCTTGACCGTTGACTTGTCTAAATTATGATAATCAATGCACATGTGAAATGATCCATCTTTATTCTAGACTAAGAGCATCGGAGAGGCAAACAATGATTAACTTTGCTGAACTAAACCCATTTGCATGAGGGTGATACTTCCATTGAAATCCACCTATATTGTGCATGAGGGTGATACTTCCATTAAAGTACATAGACACACTTCTTTACTAGACTCATATTCACCATTGGAAACTTGTATCCACAAGGAGGATTCCATATCAATGGGTAGCAACTTCAGCCCATTCAAAGATTTGGTGTTGGTGAAGCTATGTGTGTTGCACGTATCTACTAAAATATGTATATCCTTGCCATTAATGATACCATTAGAGTCTAAGTATACTTTCCCCTTTGCATCCAATCCATGCATCATGTGAAATAGCACATAAGGAAGAATGAGAACCATGAGTACCACCCAGATCAAATGGAAACCCATCCATGGGATCATAGAATCCTTCATTAGTGGCATCCTTTTCTTCATGAATTTCTTTGACCATTGGGTAAGCATCAACATGAAATAGATTTCCCTCATGTTCCTCTTCTTCTTAAACTTCAACATCTTGAGTGATCACCATATTGATTTTTGAATTCTTGGCTTTGCACTTCAACTTATGATCCTGTTTGTGACCACTTCTCCCCACATTTGAAATATAATCCTTCGGCATGCATTTCTCTAAGCTTATCGAGTGAGGAAGAAAGTTGTTGTTAGAACTATTATCGGACAGTTTAGGAGCATTTTTAGCTCTTGAAAATTTTCCACTTATCTCAACCACATTTTTGAAATTTTACCTAGGTTTCTATGCATAATTTCCACCTTGTTTAGAGGCATAAATAGTAGGAAAATTTGAGAATTTGCTATTATAACTATTCTGATTGTTATAATCCTTGTTGCCCATATTTTATTGGTTGATTGGAAAAATTATTGCCCACATTCCTTTGCTAGAAATTTCTTGCATCTCTCTTGTACTTCAAGGAATATCTTTTGACCAATTATATAGCCTCATGTAAAGTTTTTGGTTGTTGAGATCCCACCTCCAATAATAGGGCAAGGTCAAGACCAAAAATGTATTTATTTAGCTTAGAAAAATTTGAAATGCTTATAACGTACATGGAAAGATTTAAGTAGGTGTTGGAGTATTCTTTAACAAGCATTCCTCTTTGAGCACATGCATGCCATCTTGTGACGGAAACATCAATCATTGCTTGCTTGAACTCCTCCCAAGTGAGAAAGTTTAGCCCAATCTTGTGCATGTAATGCCACAAAGTATAGGTGTAACCTTCAAAATGAAGAGCCATGAAATAAATGTTAGCTTCTTCACTTCTAGGATTAAAAAGGGTGAAGTACAATTCAAGCTTATTAATCCATTCCTCCCACTTCGAAGGTGAAGCATTATCCCCTTTGAAATTAGTGATATTGATATTTTCCTTATACTCCTTTTCATTGTAAGATGGCTATCCACCATAAGAATATTTCTTCCATGATTCCTTATTCCAAGAGTTTTTCTTAAAAGTAGATGGCCCAAAACCATGAGATGAGGGTTGATAATTTGAAATATGCTATTTATTTGAAAGATCATGGGCTAATATTCTCTTATCATTTCTTCCACACCTTCCTAAAATTGATTGTTGGATTGCATTTCCTTTTTGTAAATTATAGGAGTGATGATAAAAAAGACTTGTAGAAGGGGTCACATCCATGATAATCATCATCCAATCGATTGCTGTCTTATTCCCCTTCATGTCTATGACTATCTTTTTGGCTGCTAGACTAAGGCCTTGTGGTATGAATGCCATGGATTTGTGAAGGGTGATGGTTACCCCTCACTCTAGATGGTTCTCCCCTTTCAAAATTATGTATAGGTAGCTGAGAAATTTCTTTCTTTAGATGGGAAGGATTGCCAACAACAAGGGTTGCGTATGGATCTTCAATAATTTGATATTCCCTTTATGGCTTGCTTTCAATTTCCTCTGTTGTAATAGTAGATAAATTGTTAGTAAATTCCCTATTTCTCTCAGAATATAGCACTAATCCCAATGCTTAATAGCTCTATGGAAAGATTATTATATAGGGATATACCCCAAATTTTAGAAGACGTCAACTTTTTTTGGAGACTTTAGGTGAAAAAATGGTAAACAATGTCCCCCTGTATGTTGTCTGGGTGTTGTCTCAGTGTACCTACTGATTGTAAATTAGTAATAACTTGAGCTCCCGATATCAGATCGAAATTTTTTTGATTCAAATTGAAGCTTAGGATCCCCTCTTTGAATAAAAAATTGAATCTTCAGTTTTGAACAAAAGTTTCATGCACCTTGTCCACAACCTGTAAATACCATGTTTGACCCTAGGGAGTACCCTGAGTGGAAGAAACCCTTGTAAACTATTGTAGCAACGTGAAGAGGGTTATGGGCCACCTATAGGGCTCAAGGATAACCTTTAGATTAGTAGGAACCTACTGTAAAGACCTTTAAAATTGTGACAACATGTAGGTATCTCGAGAATAGGAGATGCCCTGCACCCCTTCGAATTTTGTTCCAATGGAACCTTAACCACTTATGGTACTCTAAACAAGGCTGATCACTACTATGCTACTATCAAAATATCACAATGGTGAATGTAACTATACCTAAATTTACAAATTTCATGGTCTTCGAGACAAGAGGGGTGTGCAAAGTTCCTCATGATCAAGCCGAGTTGTGCACCTCTTTAGGGTCATAATATTAGGAAGGGAGGGTCACCTCACTACTATCTTTTTTACTCACATGGAATCCACTTTTTCCTTGTGGGAATCAACATGACAAGTAAATTCTAATGGCTAATCAAACAAGGATGATATGCATTGACTAAAAAAACCTTTAAATTCTTCAAGTGAGTATTTGGAAAGTGACTGTATTGAAAGGGCTATGGATAGGGCATTACTCTTTTGTAGTGGCTCACTGCTTTTACAATATCGCCACTTACCATTTTCATCATTATTTCACTCCTTTAGCATTAATGTTTAATCATCCAACAAAAATCCAAGTTAAGTAGGCAATGAGTAGTATTTTTGCAATCAATCTGGCATCAACATTTGAATGGGCAGGAAAGAGAATTCATCAAGAAATCATAATAAATCCTAGGTTGGATTCTACATGCCCTTTTATGGGGATTAAGGGATCTATTGCACTCAATCTATCTTTATCAATAGTAGGACTAGTTCAACAATTGGATAAAAAGAGAGATTCAGTTAAAAGCAATAGAATTACCTCTTAATGTTGATGAAGAGAAGTAGATGAATCCCCAACCAATCAATATTCAACATAATCCACCATCCACGGATCAAGATTGAATAACATAAGGCCAACTTCAAGAAAACTTTGTCCATAATGATTGCTCCCATGTAATTTTTAGCTCCCAATCAATAAGATTGCTCCAATGCATCAAGAGAATCCAATGCTTTGATAGAAGTCTACAATGATTTGTTGAAGAAGATCCTTTTAACTTTGAAGAATGAAAATTCTTGATAGAATCAAGGATTCTAGGAAATTTCAGACATTGCCATGTTCAAGAGGCTGAAAATGCCTTCAATCTTGAAGGAATGATTCAATGTAAGCCCAATCTTAATGGAATAGATTCAATTAAACCTTCCCATGATTGTAGACAACAAAATCCCCATGAATTGAAGCCTCAAGGAAGCAAAAGTTGATGAAGATTGATGGGTGCCCTATTTTGCCCCAATTTGAGATGAGGAAAATGCTTCAATCTTGCTTGGAAGCTCTAATGTATGCCCAATTTCAGTTGTAAATGCTTGCCTTTCACTTCTTGAAGCTAAAAGGCACCAAGATTGACTCAAAACATCAAGAAATTGCTGAAATCTTCATGCTATCCATTTTTAGCCATAGCTAGGGTTGTGGAGAAAGAGCTTCAAGGTTGAATGAGAGTGAAAGATCAAGTAGTAGAAGGTAAGTATTTCATGTCAGGAACACCATTGATCAGTCAAATGAAGGAGAAGCTTCAATGGTGAAGAAGATTACTCATTTTCTAGGAGGAGAAGGGCTAAAAAAAGTGGCACTGCCTATGTCCTCTAGCTCCATTTGGTCACAACTTTGATAAAGATCAAGTAAATATGTAGTCAATAGGTTGCCCATGGTATCAAGAATCATCCCTTGTAGATTGCATGAAGAGATATGGCCATGGAAGATAGAAATAAGAAAAGAACTCCATGGAAGCTTTCAAGAAAAAGATTGGAAAGAGGAAAGAGAAGCCTGCTTCAAAAAGTAACCATGGTTTAACTCTTCTAAACCTTATATAGACTTTAGTTAGGTCCAAGAACCTTTGAAATGGCTCCAAATTGACCACCACAAATCAATAAAATGACCTTGAATCAGCCATTCTTTCTTCAAGATCTACAAATTTAGTGAATGACTTACTATAGAGAACCTTAACTAGTCGTGATTTTAATTGTGTCAAATCCTATGACTAATTCTTGTCCCCCAGTTACTCAGTGCCTAATCTTGTAACCAGATTCACCATAAAAATGGCATTCCAGTTGGATCAAAGATGTGTTATGATACCGATGTAAAAAAGCTAATTCCCAAAAGAAACCATTAAATTGAAAATACAAAGATATAGACTATTTACCAAGAAACCATAGCCAAGGTGGCTAGGCTAAATTGATATTAGCATTGATGAGTGAGAATCAAATGATGAGAGGTTGTAGAATGGTATGCACCCCAAGCTATGGTAGCCAAGAGTACGCACCCTCTTAGATGGTGGGAGATTAAGACCTAAAACATGAAATATTGTAAAATGGCAAAAATATTCTTGGCTAGTTATAACTTAGCATTTTATACTTCCTAGTAGGCAAAATATTGGCTAAAGCATTAAGACACTTTTACTTTATTACACCTAAATGACAATCAATGCCATCTAAGAGCTGACATGCAAGGACCCATAACTCCCAAATAGCACATCCTAAGCGTGGGAGACATAGTTGGAACTCTAGAACCTAGTGAACACTCAAGTTGTGATGGATACCTACGGCCCTATTGCCTGCATAAGGCTACTATGAGGGCAACAAGTGGATTTGGGTGCCTAAGATCAAGACTAGCATACATGCCCCTCACCCAATTGCTATTTTCTCATCTCCAAAGACTAGTGAGACACCTAAACATGCTAAATCGCTTGAGCCAAAAACCAAATCTGTCGAACCTCAACAGGTTTATTGACCAAAACTGCAACAACCGGCTATCCCCAAACTAACTCAACCTAACACTGTTAGCGCCCCGATGACTTCACAACCAGTAAGGAGAACCACATCTGCACCCCAAACCGAGCCCCTCACACAAGTGGCTAGCCCACACCCTAAGGATCAACTGAAGCAACAGTCACCACTTGTGCTGAGCTATCGAGCCCCAGCCAAACCCCAACCTCTTGCAGGCCTTAAACCTTCTTATGAGTGGAGATCTATTCTTATGTTGGCCTCTAATCTAGCTGCAAATAGGGGGAATGACTTGGTTACATAAATTAGATGCTTGGATGCTATCTTCACAATGCTCGCTAAAAAAGCTACATGTGGTTGACCTAGGCCTCTTGCATGAGCTTTCTGATGTAGACATGATGCCACACACTTGGAAAGAATACTAGTTCATGCTCATTAAAGTCCCCATGGTAGTCAAGGAATTGATCACCAAATGATATTTCTCATGAGCGAGCTCGTAAACAAAAGCCAATCACCTCCTATAGCAAGAGCAAAGTCTCTACCACCACAGGCCCAAAGCTAAAAGAACTTAAAAAGTTGGCCATCTTTGACTCTTTCTTTTTACACAAATGGTATGTTCTCTTTCTTCAATGGGAAAATGGGAATGAGAGGGCTACCCAACCATGACCAATGCCAAGTAGAGACACACCATCAATAACTTTGAGTATGACTTGCCTTATGTGGCTCCTATCTCCTTTAGAATATTGGCCATCACTTGCAATTGACCCTTAGAATATCATAACATGGCCCATCCCTATTTAAATCGAGTCCTTATTGAGGAAGAGCTACACATTGCCAGCAAGATCAACTTTAGTGACTTCCGAACTGATGTCCTGACCTACATGATGCATGTAGGTATTAGACTTCATGACATGGACTGTCATGCTCACTTGGAATATAGCCCACATTTCTATGCCTAGCTAATGCAAAAGTAAAGCATCACAAGCTTGCACTTAATGCCCTTAACCCTTTGTTCTCCAATCCTACGAAGGATTCATATAATTCCTGGGGGGGAGGGGGTTAAAGTGGCAAGTAAAACATGTCTCAAACCTCAAGCAATGTTTAAAGGAATAAAAACCAACTTATGATTGAGGAAATTTACGATTTTTTTTTTGGATTGTGTGGATTGCTTGAAACAAAAGTCGTTATTCTATACTTAAGTACTTCGCCTTTCCATAGCTTACGTTCATTATCTGCTTATCATTTTGCAAGAGTTACCTCAAGAAAACTAATGGTAAGTTATGTATTGTGATAGGAACCTACTATGCTAGGCCAAGACAAATGCAAGCTTCCATTTATAGAAGAAGAATAGGTGAAGTACAGCCTAATGGGGTTGAGATAAGGGCCTTCAACCAATTCAAGTTGAGGAACATGATGAACTTGGATGACATGGTAATGGAAGAACTAGTTGAGAAGCGGATTGTCGACCAATGCAACCTGGGAAAGTACATGAAGAAGGTTGACTAGAGTAAGTGCGCAAAGTTCCTATGGACCTTTGGTGTTAATAGTAACCACTGCATGGTAACAATGTGACAAGGAGAAGAACCTCGTAGGGTTGAGGTGAAATTGAGCCCAAAAGTAGTGGAAAAAGCATTGGGCCTAGTCAACAAGGCGAAGAGGCAACCTAAGAGGGATGTCCTACGGCATTCTAGGGATGGCAAAAGCCCTAGTTCACTCCAATGATAGCATCACTCTAGTTGATATTCTAGATCTTGAAGTCAAGTTGCAAGTCAAATATACAATGCCCTAATGAGAAAAATTAAGTGCCCCTACTAGAGAGGCTTGGAGCCAAGTCCTTGGATGAAGTGAATTGGAATGGCTACATGTGAAAAACCATTGAAGCTTTGACAAAGGCACTAGCCATAGGGACAAGACCAGTGAGTGGGGAGTCTCTGGCTTCCACACGGGGATGGCAAGGAAGAAGTCATCATCAAAAGCATCCATTCTAGGATTTGACGACCACCATAGTCTAAGGAGCTATGGGAGAGGACGAAGGTGAAGAGGAAGTGGGGGGAACACCTAAAATGTCACCACCCCAGGAGAAGGAGCAATTGATTGAAAGGTTGGTGAAGTGAGGGCAAAGAACTAGAGATACCATTTGGCAAAGGAGGGCCTAGGAAGCCAAAGAAGACAACTCCTGAAAAGCAATAGTACGAGGCTAGGGAGAGAATAACAAAGGAAGAAAAGGCTTGAGCTGCAGCTTGGGGAATGGATCCCCGAGAGGAACACCAAGGAAAAGGGAATTCTCTTGCAAGAAAATCTATCTTGTAACATCAACAAGCTTGTTTATCATGTTTCATATGATCACAATGAAGAAAAGAACACCAGGCACAACAAATCTTCATGCAGCATCATGTAAATCTCCCACGGTTTTAATAGAATCAACCATATTCTTCAATATCTTCACAAAATCCATCAATAGACCAAAGAAAGCAAATAAGGACACCATCTTTGAATGGAAATACATCACATAGTATTCATCTTCAATATCTTCATAGTCTTCTCTCTCAATCTCTCATATACAATCACTTTGTTTCAGTAGAATTGGCTATCTCTGACTCTCTCTCTCACACTCCATCAATAATACATCATATCCTCACTACAATCTCTCAAAAATTACTCTCAATAATCACTCTTAGGTCGTGGATACCCCTCCCAAGAGGTATGTCTGATATGAAGGGTCACCAGAGCCACTATAGTGTCTCTTCACAACTCACTACTGTCACTTCACTCTAGTCTTCTCTTGAGTCTTCATCAGCTACTTCTTCCACTTCTTTCAGCTCTTTTGCACTTGTATTCACCTCTTTCTAAGGCTAGAAAACTTTCCCCAAAGTCACACATACATTCCACAAAACACTTACAGAACAGTCTACAGAACAGTACCAGAACAGTTACAGTACAGAACAGAACAGAAACAGAAGCTCTACAGAAGACCTACAGAAGGTTACAGAAGGTCATCAAAACCTCATAACTCACTCTCAAACCATTCAAAACTCTCACAAACCATTCACTAAGCTTTCACAATATCTCATTCTTCATCAATCAATACTCCATCCCTCCTTACAGAAGACAATCAGAACAAAACAGACCAAAACAGAGCAAAACAGAAGGTATACAGAACCATTCAGAACCTATCAGAACATCACAGAACCATCAACAAACATCATGAACTTCCAAAACACTCTCATTATCATCCAAAACACTCTCAAACCACTTCCTAATCAATCAATCATCCCATAAAATCAACCATTCAGCTCTCAAAAACAATAAAAATCAGCCAAAAAACAAGTCATTTCAACACTCAACATATCCCCACACTTAATAAGGAAGCGTCCTCGTGACCCAGGAAAAAGGGAATACAAGTTCATTGAAAAGCTTCACTTTGATCTTCATTATCTTCTTACAAAAAATCCATCCACCACGACCCCAACTTATAATCTGTTTCTGATATAAAAATACAAAGAAAGGAAAACTCTTTTTACATTAACACCTATTATCAAACTAAAAATCACCACAAATTTGTAAAGGATATAAGAGTTTGCTTCTTCTTCATCTGCATCATCTTCAATTCTCCAACCACGACCCCATCTCGACAAATCTCCAAAACATAGCTCGTACACAAAATCCAATAGGAAACCACCACGTTCGTTTGACATACATGAACTCACAACACAAATACACTAATACACAACCATCTGAATGACTTCTTCAAAAAGAAGAGTTTGGCATTAAAAAGCTTGCACCATACATTGGAAAGGCATCAATGAAGATGATCCCTCTTAAAAGATTGATGTTGTCGGAATCGATCCATAGATAAGGATTCATCTACAAAGTTTTTAGGAGGATTTTGGAAAAATTGGAGACAGCACATCCTTTCCAATAGGACCAAGTATCTGCTAGGCAAACACAGGGCATGAAAATACAGTATCTCCAACTGTTGGGAATCAATGCTAACATTGACATTCATGCACAACTTTGGAATAGGCTTTGAATCAGTATGAGAGTGCCTATGCATATACGCCAGGTACCAAGCAAAGTGAGCAGTTAATCTCACTGAGGGATCTGCAGACTGTGAATATTGTTGGGCAAAATGAACATAGTTTTGATAAGCTTGACTTGAAGCTGTCCATTCCCCTGGAATTACTGGCCAATTAATCTGCGGTCCTGTAAGGCAATCATCCGAACTCCATCCCCTTCTTCTGGAAATCTGATTATCAAAACCGGCACAGTCACTAACCAACTGAGGTGGTTGAGATATGGAAGTGTTAGGAGAGGGTAATGGAATAAGGGAAAGTGGATGTAGGGAAGGATAGGAAAAATCATAAAAGGAAGAAAAGGTTAAAGAAGGAGTGGCAGAAATTTGTAAGGAATCACTAAGGAATGGTGTTAACTGATAAATAGGAAATGTAGAGGGTACATTAATGAGGGGTGAAGGACAAGGTGGAGAAGGGGAAAATACCCTATCCTCAATAAAGGAACAGTAAGTGAAAATAGGAATTTGAGGGAAATTGGAAGGTTGGAAAAGAAGTGGTAAAATTACTGTGGAATTTGTTTGACAAAGGGAAAAATATATATCATAGCGGTGAGCCAATTGTTGGTAATAGAGGAGGGTAGGAACAGAAGGTCCCAAGAGAGATCGTCTATGATAGGCATCAAAGAAAGTAGCATCAAATGGATTATGTTTGGAAAGATAAGTTAAGAGATCCATCCTCAGTTGGTTAGTACTCTATACAAAGGTAGGAGCTGTGTTTTGTCTTTGATTGAGGACCACCGAATCAATCATGGGATGCCACGAACTATCCTGACAATCAGCCACTTTGGAGGAATAACTCTGAAACATATCAGCTATGCGCAACTCCAAATGATTGACATATAGAACAGCCTGTAAGACCACATCCCCCACATACCATGCCATATCCACCTCATCTGGAATTAACAAATCTCCTCGGAGATACATGTATGACATCAGCATGGTGTCTGGCGTGACAGAATCTTCAAAGAGCATTCTGACTACCTCTGTCAACAACTCAGCAGACCAAGCTCCACTCCAGCCATCTTCTGGAAAAGGTAAATCCATCGTGGAAAGCTTCATATAGAAGACCAACTTCTGCAAGTGGTAGTGGACAAAGAAAGAATGGTCTGGTAAGACATATTCCTGAAATTGTTCAAAGGAAGACCATAACAAATCCATTCGGGACTGCAATCTTTCCACTTTATCTTGGAATAGAGGGCACAAAGTAGCCTGTCTCTGTAAGGCAGCCAAGTCCTGCTGTGAAAGAGAGGGAATTAATGGAACAGGAGGGCTTGGAGGAATAGAGCGGGACTTTGCAAGCTGATCTTGCAACTGCTGGATTTGGGAGGCTTGGTTGGCCACTGTGTCATTAGCCATCTGTAAAGCTGAAAGCTTGTCATCTAAAAGAACTTGGAATTCTTTCGCTTCACTGGACATCCTCTCCTTCTCTGCTGAAAGGTTAGTAACCTGTGACTGAGCCTCGAATAACTGGGTCTTCAAGGAAGAAATCTCATCGCTTTGAGTGGCAACCAGTTGGGTTTGCTGTTCCATTTGCTTAAATAGATCTGCTAGGGTATCCTTAGCAGATGCTAACTCAGATGTTGCCTTATGCAACTGGTCTTTGGACTGCATGAGCTCCTCATAGAAAGATGCGTACAGCTGCTGAACACAGGCTGTCACTGACAACTCAATGGAACTTTGAATATCCTTGCAGAGGAAAGGAATGGCATCTCCTGAGACGAGACTGTTCAGGGAAGGAACTGAGATCTCCAAGGATCCTTCTCTATGTGCTCGGAACAGATTAGTGCAAGTGAGATACCCAGGGAGTTCACTGCCAGAGGTAGCAGGGATTGACACTGAGGGAAGTACAGCAGGGGCTTTATCCGCTACCCTCTTCAAGCGTTTGCGTTGTATGACCAGGGGAGGCGGAGAATCATCATCCTCAATGTCAATAGGTGCTGACTCTTCTGAAGGTGGAGGAGGAGGTACTGGATCTGATGGAGGAGGTGGAGGCACAGTCTTCTGTAAACCTGAATAGGTTAAGAAGGCAGACAAATATGATCCATAGGTAACATTGGTAACATTACCCCTCGTGACTTTAACAAAATGCTGATCCATTTTAGTAAGGAGGTATGTGCTCCAATCAATGGCAACTCCTTTTAGCACCATCCTGGAAGCTGTGAAAAGCTCTTTGGACAAATAGTGGGATGGCGTTTTGGCAGGCATGAACCTGTCCTGAAGGAATTGGCACATGGTCTTCCAGACGGGATCAGTAATCATAGAAAAGGAAACTCCTGAAGAGTTTATCACCTTCTTAACATCAAGGACTTCCCTTGTCTGCTTCTGCAACAGCTTGAGAATCTCTTCATTAGAGAAGAGCTGACGAGTGGTCACAAAAGGTTCTCCTTTGGAGGGTAAGGACAGAGCCTTCCCTAAGCCTCGAGACGTCAATGTCATAGACATTTCTTGGACTACTCCTGTCTTCTTGTTGTAAGAGGCCAGGAACTCATCACATACGGACGGATCCTCTGGAAGTAATGGAAAAGGAGTGGCCACAAAAGCAGCAAGTCCTGCCTTCGTGAGGGGCTCAAAAGTAAGTAGGGACGAGTAATCCCTACTAACTAGTGGGACGTACTGG
Source organism: Lygodium microphyllum (assembly GCF_053477565.2). Taxonomy (NCBI): domain Eukaryota; kingdom Viridiplantae; phylum Streptophyta; class Polypodiopsida; order Schizaeales; family Lygodiaceae; genus Lygodium; species Lygodium microphyllum. The sequence goes on along the minus strand of NC_141163.1, from coordinate 4,717,410 downwards.
ATAGGGGGAGGAGCATGAGAAGGCGCCATTCAGATGGTTACACACACACCACAAACACAGACAATCAAGGTGAATGCCTGCAAAGCAACAGACAAAAAAACCACGGATAAGAGAATTACCAATCAAAACGTGACTGGACCTACTAACCCCAAGCAAACCACATCCTAGAAAAAATTTGACATGACCTTGAGACAAATGTGACCGAAAGCTTCATGCGATACATCAGACAAACATCCTGAACCCCGTATCAGGCAATAAAAGAAAAAAACTACATACCGTACCCGTAACCGTAACTAAGACAGGAAACCAAAACCATATCATATCCAACACAACATCTGTGATAGAACCAAGACTGGACCATGGAAAATAACACTAATGACTGCGTAGACCCATCCCACGAAACGCTTTATTAAAAAGGGGATTTAAGTGCAGTGAGGGGGGATTTAATTTAATGAAGGGTTGATTTTAATCAATTATTAAAAATGGGTGAATTTTTATTAGGTGATAAACCTTAATAAGAAAACGGCGGTTCCTTATTATGAATTTATTTACCAATTATTAGGTTAAACGGTGTAGTTATACGATTCCCGGACTTCGATTCTCGACTGGGTCTCTAAATGCAATTCATTAATTATAAATTAAGGTGATGTGGAGCGCTTTTTTGCCAGCGCGTGCTCATGTGACGGCTGGTTGATTTTAATTAAAATTTTAAAGTGCCTCTTTAGTGCACGTAGCGCGTGCTAAGTGAACGGCTGGTTGATTTTAATTAAAAAAAATATGTGTGTTTAGCGCGAATGCGCGTGGAAACGGTGGGTGAATTAAAGGGTTTATTTTAACAATTAATTCGTGATTAAGGGGGAAAATAAATAAATAACATAACATAAAATAAATACCTGGAAGGGTGTGTATGAAATGCAGGAATGCACACGGAAGAGTCCCAGTAAAGAAAAAGCAAAAAGCACTGATGAAACAACAAACAACACCTTAGCAGATGTGGTAATTTGATTTATGTTGGTTTTTTATTTTTATTTATTTTATTTTATTTTTAGTTGTGATTTTTTTATGTTTGAATAAATGGAAAATGAGCAAGGGAGGTGAGGGGAATTTTTTTAGAAGGTTTTTAGAATTTTTTACAATTTTTTACAATTTTTAAAATGATTTTTCCATATTTGTTTGGCAATTTATGGGGAAATTTAGGAAAGATGGATTTTCTGAAATTATAGGAAAGGCAATTCTTAGCAGACAAAGTTCCAAAAATTGGCAACTGGCAGAAGGGATTTTTAGAATTTTTTTTGAAATTTTTTTATGGAAAAATTAATGTAGTGATTAATTAAGTCACATTAATCACATTAGTCACATTAGACATAAGTCAGGTTAGTCAGGTTAGTCTACCTAGGTTAGTTAAGTAAGTCTACCTAGGTTAGTTAAGTAAGTCTACCTAGGTTAGTTAAGTAAGTCTAACTAAGGTCTAACTAGCTCGAGTTAGTTAGGATAAGTTAGGTCTGTTAAGTTAAGTGGGATTAGGTTAGTGTTAATGAGTTAACTAAGGTTAGTAGCTAACTTTAGGAGGTGGGGGTGGTGGAGGAAAAGGGAGGTGGTGCAGGCGGCGACCAGGCCAGGCGGGCGAGGAGGCGCGACGTGGCGCGGCGTCCAGGCGAGGAGGCGGCAGTTCGAAGGCGGCGAACGCGGCGACGGCGGGGCTGGCGAGGAGGCGCGACGTGGCGCGGCGTCTAGGCGATCCGGGCGGCGACCAAGCAGAGGCTGGCGAAGAGGCGCGACGGCCAGGCGAGGAGGCGCGAGGTGGCGCGGGCGGAGGGCAAGGAGGGGAAGGAGAAGGGGAGGAAGAGGAGGAGAGGATCGGCAGGAGAGAAGGGAGAGGAGAGAAGGAAGAAGGAGTGAGAAGAGGGAGGAGGGAGAAGGAAGGGAGGAGGAGGTCGTGGAGGGGGGAGGAGAAGGAAGAGAAGGAGAGGAGGAGGAGGAGTGGGAGGAGAAGGAAGAGAGGGAGAGGAGATGGAGTGGGGGTGGAAGGAGAGAGAAGGAGAGAAGGTGGAGTTGGAGGGAGAAGAGGGAGGAGGGAGAGGAAGGAGATGGAGGAGGCGCAGAAACGCACAGAGAGAGAGAGAGAGAGAGAAGAGAGAAAGAAAGAGAAAGAGAGAGAAGAGAGAGAGAGAAGGGACGGTTGGCGGGAGGGGGTATCCGTTTGTTGGTTTTTTTTTTTTTTTTGTTTAAATAAAAGGTGGGCGGGCAGGGGTAAGGGAGGATGGGCGGGGTCAAGAGGGGGCGGATCCCCGTCCCGCGCACGTGCGCGGGGCGGGGTAAAAAAATTTGCCGTGACGGGATTGAAACGACGCGAGGAAGACGGTACGGGTTTCACGGACACGACTGAGGTGCGTGGAGACGCGTTAAATCGAAAACGGGCGCGTTCACGCGCAAAACGAGCGCGAGAAAAAATGGAAAAATAAAGAAAAATTAATAACTCCCAATCCGGATGTCAAAACGAAATATCGTAAAAACGAAAAGTGGGCAGGACGACAGGGGGGAAACAAGAAAAATATGGGACGGGGGTTCCGGGAGGGATAAAGGGCGGTCACGTGCAAAAAACACAAAAAACGAACCAAAAACGCAATTTAAAAATTAATATCGAAAGATCCGTGCATCGGAAGGAAGTGCGGAAAAAAGGAAAATGGTGCAGAAAGATGTGCCCGACAAGCCTATCATGTCAAAACATAATTTCGACTAAGGTAAGACACGTTCACATGGAAAAAACCCAAAAAACAAACCCGAAAATGGGATCGGAAATTAATATCGGACGAACCGTTCACCGGAATAACATGCAGAAAGAAGAAAAAATGTCCGCAGGAAGGGGTGGCACAGGGTGATCACGTTAAAACGTAGGTCCGGCGGAAATAGAAGGGGTTCACATGTTAAAAACTTCCAAAAATACTCCCGAAAACACATTTAAAATTTAATAAGTAAAAATCCATAAGGCGAAAAAGGGTAGAGGAAAAAGGAAAAAGGTAGGGGAAGGCACGGGGGACACGGTTGTCAAGTCAAATTGGAATTCCAATACAAATAGGGCAGGTTCACATGGAAAAATGTCAAAAATACGCACGAAAAAGTCGCGAAAAACCCGGAAAATTAATAACGGACAAACCGTGTATCGGAATGATGTGGAATAAAAAGGAAAAATGTCATGGGAAAAGCTTTGGTCAGGGCTATGACATCAGATCACGGTTTCGAAACAAGAAAAGCGCGTTTACATGGAAAACCGTCCAAATTTGGTAAAATGGTTCAAAAATTAATAACTCAAAAACCGTGCACCGGAACAGGGGAAAGTAAAAAGGAAAAATGATCAGTTCAATGGGAGGAACAAGGCTATGAGGTTGGATGAGGACTTTGGTGAACGTAGGGTGCATTTACATAGCAGGACCTCAAAATCAGGGAATGAAGGAAAACTGCAAGGGAACAGCCCCAAGGGTGGGTGGAACATAACCGGGCGGGTGGGAAGGGACCCCAGGAGGGTAAAAGCAAGTCATGGTATACATGCATGAGCAGGGTAAGGCATATGCAAAGGATATGCAACGTAGACGCGCAGGGACGCGTCCCCACACTTAAGACCTTAACGGATAGGGTTAACCGAGCAACAGGGACCTAGGACCATGCCACAGACCATCCACTAACTTCCCCACACTTAAAACATGAACATCACTAAGAAACAGAAGTTGTAGGTTTAGAAAAACTTGGCCCGTTTCGTCAAGAATCAAGGTTGAGTATCGATGGCACGTCCAGTGTTGTTGTCGGCGCTGGAGGGACCAAGGCATCTTCTTGGCACACGTTCGTCATGGCAGGGACCACGCGGCAGCACCCAGGGAGGTAGCTGATGGAAGGAATCGCAAGAAATTCGTCGATGATGGATATTACACTCAACTCACAGTCACTCATTTGGAATGAAAGAACAGTCACTCGCCCCATGACTAATATCACTCGCGGAAGAATGATTAAAACCCATATCTCATACCCGGTTTAGGAATCGACAAGGGGGGAATGGTGCAGAAGGAGTATGCCAGGGTGCACAGTTGATGGTGCATTAGTGCGTCCAAGCCGTCTGGCATAAGTGCAAGGAGGAAGGCAAGGGAGCCTTACAGTGCAGTGTACAGAACAGGGTGATGTGTCTTGTGTTGACGGTAAAAACCCATCCCGTGGGTGCACAGGGAAACGGGAACATACCTGAATCCAAGTGTCGTAACGTCCCTCAAGCTCACCTCTCGGTAATTGATTGAAGAAACTCCAGTCACACTCAACCCACCCTCTGTCTCACGCTCAGTGGATAGATACAGGAGGGCAGCCTTTTCCTGAAACCCATTGATGTAATCCTCACAGTCGCTTGTGCAAAGGGTGTATGCCTTGTGCGCATTTGATGGAGCAACTGTGCATCCCGCCTTGTGCCGGCATACGGTGCGAGAAGGAAGGCCAGGGAGCCTTATGGTGCAGTGCACAGAAACAAATTGTGCTTTGTGCATTGAGAGGCCCATCCCGTGCATGCAACACTTCATTCACACTTCTCACCTCTCATTTGATTGGAAGGGAAAAGACTGGTCTCTCGCCCCACCCTCTGTCTCACGCTCTGTTGATAATACAGAGGGCAACCATACTCACTTCCCCATCCGGTTAGGATGAAAGCTCACATCACTCGATTGTTTGTCGATGAAGATCGCGTCATCAGTTGTTGAAGAGGCGTACCCAGGGAGGTAGCCATCAAATCGAATATTGTGTTGGATAGGAACATGTTGTCTGCTAGAGGACAGGTAGTCCCTTTACAGAGAGACCCAAGACACAGCGTACCAAGGGAGGTAGCGTCGGAATTGGATCCGAGGGATATCAATCAATGAATCCACTTTCTGGACTGCTGGGTGTTACCACCTTTTCCACAGCCAGCTTCCCGCCCAAGGGTGTTTATCACCTTTTCTTGGAACGAGGCCTGCTATGACAGGGAATTGCTTCCTTTTCTCTCATAACAAATTTGTTTTGTTTTTTTTGTTTTTCTTTTCTTCTGTTTTTTTCTTTTCTTTTTCTTATTTTCCCCCATTCCCGAGGGTGTTTCCACCTTTTCTCGAAGAATAGGTCGGCATGACAAGGACCTAAGTCCGTTTCTCCCATGACCGATATGTTTTTGTTTTGTTTTTTTTTTTCTTTTTTTTTTTCAAATTGAGCAAGGGAATGGCAGAACTACCATTTGTCAGAACCCACCTCGCCACTGTCGCTGGTGGAAAATAGAGGTTAAGAGATCAAGGCTGGAAGGGGGGTTTGAGGGGACAGAGGGTTGCGTCCACCTCATCAGAAGTGATTGAAGAACGGCTAACAGAAGTAACATCATAAGAAGTACAGTGCCGTGCCAACGAGGGGAAGGATCAAGTGACCGTAATTGTCAAGATCCCCAAGGAGGGAAGTACTTCTTCAGGCGATATCCATTGATCAGAAAGGGATCATCAGAGGCATCCAGGGTCTGTACTTGAACAGAACCATTAGGGTTGACGGCAAGTACCTTATAGGGGCCCATCCACCGCTGTTGGAGCTTGCCACGAAACTTGCCAAATCGTGAATCATAGGCTAGGACCAAATCACCTTCTTTGAACTCCTTGTGCTTGATGAAACTGTCATGGTAAGCCTTACGTCGAGCTTGCGTGGCTTCCATGCACTGTAGAGCCATCCTACGAATTTCGTCCAAACATTCCAAGTGCAGGAGACGGCGTTGCAGTGAATCATCATCCCCCAAACGCTCTTTGATCGCCACTCTCAAAGAGGGTAGTTCCAGTTCAACAGGAAAAACTGCTTCTGTACCATACACCAACTGGAAGGGTGTCTGGCCCGTTGCTGCTTTATGGGAGGTTTTGTACGCCCAGAGGGCCTCTGTAAGTCGATCGTCCCAATCACGATGATGTGCAGCAATTGTTCTTGTCAGAATCAAGCAGAGGATGCGATTCGTGACTTCGACTTGGCCGTTGGCTCTGGGGTAATAGGGAGTGGACTTGCGATGGCGGATCTTATACAATTCTGTCAACTCCTCCATGACTTTGTTGAGGAAATGCGTGCCTCTATCACTTACCAGCTCTAAGGGACTGCCAAAACGGGTGATGATATTCTCGTACATGAACAGGGCCACGCTGGTACCATCGTCCCGCTTTAGGGATTTAGCTTCACACCACTTTGTGACATAATCAGTACATACGAGGATGTATCGGTTCTGTTTCCTTCTGGTAGGAGGATCGATTGGACCTACGAAGTCAATGCCCCACTTCTCAAACGGCTTTAAGGGAAGGATAGGTTGCAATGGCATGGCACTTGTCTTGGTGGGTTTCCCCATTCTTTGACAAGCATCACATCTTTTACAGTAATCATAGGCATCCTTATGAATGGTAGGCCACCAATATCCCGCTAGCAGAGCCTTCCTGGCTGTAGCTTCTCCTGCAAAGTGACCTCCACATGGCTCGTCGTGGCAAGCCTTCAGAACAATCCCAATCTCATCCCCGGCAACACATCTTTGGAGCACTTCATCTTCGCCCTTCTTGTACAGTGCACCGCCGAGCAAGGTGTATGGGGCTGATTCGAGCATAAGCTTCTTCCTTTCCCGACTAGAGATACCAGGAGGGTACTGTTGGGTTGCCAGCAGATTGGCAATGTCTGCATACCAGGGAGTTACAGTTTCTACCAAGAATAGGGAAGCATCAGGGAGGTCTGGATCATCTCGTTCCTCGTCTGCAGTTTGTGGGATACGCGACAGATGATCAGCCAGGACATGGGAACGACCAGGCTTAGTAATCACCTCAAAGTCGAACTCCTGGAATAAAAGGAGCCATCTCATCATTCGTCCTTTCACATTTGCTTTGTTCATCAAGAAGGACAGGGCCTCATGATCCACATAAAATTTAAAGTGGGTGGATAGGAGGTAATGGCGAAACTTCTCTAGGGCAAACACCATTGCCAAGCACTCCAGCTCTATCACTGTATAGTTCCGTTCCCTATCAGTGACTTTGCGGCTTGCGTAATAGATCGGTTGATCCAGCTTCGAGGAGCCCTTTTGGCAGAGGACAGCGCCTAAGCCTTCAATTGATGCATCAGTGTGTACATGGAACTCTTTCGTCCAATCAGGAGGTTGCAGAATGGGTGCCTCTATCAGACACTGCTTCAGAGTGTGGAAGGCTTTGTCACATTCTTCTGTCCAAGTAAACTCTGCATCTTTCCTCAGGAGCTTGTGCAAGGAAGTTGCCTTTGTCGCAAAATGGGCTATGAACCTTCTATAGTAACCCACATGGCCTAGGAATCCTCTCAACTGTTTGAGGTTGGTGGGTGCTTGCAGAGCTGCGATCTTTTCGATCTTTGCAGGGTCTGTTGATATCCCTTGTGCAGAGACAATGTGGCCCAACAGAACTCCAGAAGAGATCCCAAAGATGCATTTGTCGGGGTTGAGGGAAATCCCATACTCCCGGCATCGGTCAAAGCATTGTTCCAGATGTTCCCAGTGTTCACGGATCAAGCTATAGACACAGAAGTCATCCAAATATATCTCAATGAAGTCGTGCAGATGATTTTGAAATGCGGCCATCATGACTCGTTGGAAAGTAGCAGGGGCATTGCAGAGCCCAAATGGCATCACTCGGTAAGCGTAGGTCCCCCATTCTGTGGTGAAGGTTGTTTTGGATTGGTCTTCTTTTGCGATTTGGACTTGGTTGTATCCACTGAATCCATCCAGGAGAGAACAAAGTTCATGTCCTGCCACTGTGTCCAATAGTTGGTCTGTGAAAGGGATAGGAAAGTGATCCTTCTTTGTCTTGGAATTAAGCTTTCAAAAATCCACACATATTCGCAATTTGCCATTCTTCTTGGGTACAACTACGATGGGTGAAACCCATTCACTGTTTGCCACTGGATAGATAAACTCGGCTTCCAGAAGCTTCAGCAGCTCCGCTTTCACCAATGTGGAATAATTCGGGTTCATTCGCCTCTGTCGTTTCCGTACTGGCTTGGCATCAGGCTCCAAGTCAATATGATGTTGACATATTGTGGGATCAATCCCCTTTAGGTCTTTGTAAGACCATGCAAACACGTCCAAATTTTCTTTCAACAAATTGTACAAGGTTGACAACTCCTCTTCTGGGAGACTGCTACCCACCTTCAAGTGGCGTTCAGTGCCATCTGCATCCACAAAGGTTAACTGCCTTTCACCTTCTACTTCACGGATGAAGGTCCCGCGGACTGCTTCTGGATACAGATCCGACTCCTTCAAGGGAGTGGTGTCCTCTTCTGATGTCCCACTAGAACCGATTTCTTCTTTTGGTGGAGACTTAGGTTGCTCCTTGAGACGTTGAAATGGGATAAGAGCCATTTCGGGTTTGGTTTCAAAATTAATTACCTCATGGCTTGAAGACTCATCTTCGGATGATGACACATCCAGGAACGTCACATAACAGGGACCCTCTGATGCCTGTTGGGTTGGTGGGACTGGTGCTTGTTGGCACGGTGCATCATCATCATCTTTCTTTGGCAAGGATGGGTTAGGACGGCATGAGCCACACTTAAAAGACGGCTTATTCTTCTTAATCCATGTCTTATAAAGGTTTTGCATATGAGAAGATCCATTTACCAGACCAAATGGTACCAGCACCATTCTGCCCCGTAGCATGAGCTCGTCGGCTTCTGATGCTTCTGGAACTTCTTCCTCAAATGTATCCTCTTCAGGTGGGATAGACCCTTCCGGCTCACTTTCATAATCTTCTTTGTCCATATCATACCCATCCTCTACTGTCTCTGTCTCTGTCTCTGCGTCTGCTTCTGTCTCTGGTTCTGCTTCTGTCTCTGTAGGAGCTCTGTAACAGAAGAACAGATTCTCTGGTTCCTCTCCTGCCTCTCTCTCTGCTGTGGCCATGTAACATGGAGAGCAGTACATCCATGCTTCTATCTCACTGTCAGAAGTGATTTTAGAAGTCATTCCTGATTCAAGCAGGAAGTATTCACCCATTGATAATGGCTTTGCATCTTTTGGAAGTCGGCTTACAGTATCCACTGTTAAGGAATGTGCCACTGTTTTCTTGGGAAGGATCTGTTTGACAGCATCTTCGTCTGCTGACGTTCCATCTGTAGCCTCGTTAGGGGAATCAGAAGATAATTCCAAGGAGGTGGATCCATGTCCTTTTTGAGAACCATACAGTTTCAGCACCGCTTTGTTGGGTCCTCTGCCCAAGGTCAAGGTTCCTTTGAACCAATCCGTCCTTGCTCGGGCTTCAAAAAGCCATGGTCTGCCTAGTAACAGAGGATAGGATGTACCATAAGAGTTTGGCTTCACCACTAAATAGGTCAGCCAATAATCTTTTCCAGCCACAGTAGTCTTCACATATGGGAGAATGCCCAAAGGCTTGATTCTGCTCTGATCCGCCAGTCTGATGAGCCATTGGGTTGGTTGCACACCTTGTAAGCCTAGATCCTTCATTGTCACATCCGTCATAATGTTCACTGATGAACCACCATCAATTAGTGCATTTGCGATGAAGCAACCTTCTATCCACACGCCAGTCTCTGGGGTACCCGGATCTAGGAAAGCATTAGCCACATCCACTTCTTTTACAGGCTCTGGAGCCTTGTTGGACTTTGTCACTGTTGAGGGAGCAATCCTTAAACCACGTCTTTTTGTCAGTATACTTTTGAACCTTTTCCGAAAACTGGGGGACAACATCAATAATTGTCGAAATGTGAGGTTTGGTCTAAAGGTATCTAGATCTCTGACCAAATCGTATTCCTTAATAGGATCCACTGGCTTCTCTAACCGATTAGGGAATGGGGCAACACCCATTTTCATTTTCCCTCTTTCTTCCAACAGAGGAATTACAGGAACTTCTTCTGCCACTTGTGGCACTTCCTCCTCTTCTGTATCCTGGACCTCTGGTCCTGTCTCTGTAACTGTCTCTGTAACTCTCTGTGGCACTGTAGGGCTCTGTACGGCACTGTTAGGCTCTGTTCTGTTCTGTTCTTCTGGTGGAAGACTGAACTTCACTATTCTGGCAGGAGGGTTATTTTCTTTCTGGATAGGTGGTTCCTTCTGCTTTGCACGAGTGATGGCAGCAACTTCCAATTCCACTAAATTGGAGGTAGGCTCTTGGGCCTTGGACGGACTATCAGTAGCACTGTTTTTCACTGGGGCTGGGCTTGGACAGTCTTTTGCAGTGTGGCCTTCTCCTTTGCATCGACTGCATAAGGGCTTGTAATCCACTGACCTTCGAGGATTTGGACAATTTGGTGAGATGTGTCCCTTTTCCCCGCATCTGTAACACTCCACTTCTGATCTCTGACCACCGCCAGACTGTCTTCCTCTGTAACTTTGAGAAGGAAATCTTCTGGGTCCGAAATTAGGACCAAACTCTCTAGGCTTGGGTCCAATATCTTGTGTTGTCATTTTGGATTCTAGCAAGTTAAATCTTGCGTCTTCTTCCTTTCTTCTCCTGTCATGCATCTCCTTCAGGGAGCAAATGTCCTCTGTATGGTTCTTCCGCAAACAGTAGGAACAGAAGGCTCCAGGGATGGTTGGTTTCCGTGTACATTCAGTGGCTAAATGGCCTGCTTGATGACACTTACCACACCAAGTATTTGACCGCATCACATCTCTTCCTGCTCCTGCAACGTTGGATATGCTCGCTGTGTTCACTTTCAACGTCTGTAGTTGTTCCGTAATCACATCCATCAACTCCTTTTTGATGTTTGCAACTGAGTTGGATAAATAATCCTTCAAGCTTTCTCCTCCAGACGTACTGGTAGGAGGGTTTTGAGGAGTCTCTGTAATCACTGCATAAATTGGTTGGGTTGGTACAGAGGGGTCTCTGTTCTGGTTCTGATTCAGAGCTCCTGTTTGAACTGTTGGCTGTTGACTCCAGTTGGTAGGGTTCCACTGTTGCTGCTGATTTTGCATCGAGGAGATTGGTTGGGACCATTGTTGTTGTGGTTGAACCATCATTTGAGGCATGGATTGTGGCCACTGAGGATTTGGTGCACTGTATTGTGATACCGGGGGCATCTGTTGGTAGGGATAGGGAACAGTCCCTGGGACTGCATTTGGTGGGTACATCATTCCTGGCACCGGAGGAGGTAGGACTCATCTTCCTGTATTCATTGCTAATCTAGCTTCCACTTCATCGTACAGTCTTGCACCTTCTGTTGCAGCTTGCAGGGTGGCTGGTCTTTGTAGCTCTACAAACTTATGGACTTCTGGTTGTAATCCTCTGAGAAACACTCCCTTCTGAATGCCATCATCTAGATTATGGTTAGTCCATCTCTTCAGGATGGATTCCATTCGTGAGACATAGGCTTCCACTCTTTCTCCAGAGGACTAACTTAGGTTCATAAATTCCTCTCTCATCCGCTCTTCAAAACCTTCACGCCTGAATTTAGTGAGGAAGGCCAACTTCAGGTCGTCCCATGTGCCAAAAGTTCCTGCTGCTTGTCTCTCATACCACTGAAACGCCGCGCCCTTAAAAGTGGCGGGGAATATTGCTAACCAATGCTCAGGGGTTCTGGCATTGTTAGCCACACATGCTACCATAAACTCTGCTACATGAAGATCGGGGTCTTCATTGTACTCTCCCTTAAAAACTGGCAATGGGACTACATTCGCTGGTCTGTCATCAATATTTCCAGGACGGATCTGGCTTGGAAGTGGACCTCCAGCAGGAGGAGGAAGGGCTTGATGTGCCATTGGGACTTCTGTAAAGAGTTCCGCAAGGGCGTCCAAGGCAGCTTCTGCTGCGAGCTCGTTCTCAGCTCTGATTCTTGCTTTCTCTCTTCTCACGTACCTCTGGACTCGTTCTAACGCTTGCCTTTTTATTGCGTCATTCATCAGGAGTGTGGCTCCACTAGGTTGTTAGTGCTCCACAGAGGGTTAACAGAAGGCTTCAGTCTCTGGAGGACTCTCTTGCCAACATTTCTTCTACTTCTTTCCTCTCAACGTCCCTGAATTCTGCTTTCATGCCACTGCACAGAGGAAGGTATTCGGTTCTGAAGGTGTCAAAATGCATACGTCTGAGCATGGTGGTGGTGCCATCATCATAGTAATGCCAGCTTCTGATGGTTTCAATAGTGTATGTTGTGAAAAACACTCTGTCTACCAACTTCCAGTGGGTTGCTAATTGAACAAACAGAAGATTATCAGTACACCAAGCATCCCATGTATCTTGCTGTTGAGCGTCCACGAACAAATTCCAACTCTTTTCCTTCTTGTCCCTGTGAACCTCTACAGACCAAGACTCCTGAAGCTTCTTCAAAATCTCCCACTTGATGTTGTCTGGAAACTTCTCAATAAATGCCAAATCTTCCATAGATGTTCATTCTCTCTGTTTCTGCTCTTCAGTTTGTTCCCAAACAGTTTGCCACCAAGATGCAAGTTTCTGCTGCTTCAATAGGAAGAGGAAACTGTCCACCACATAGAGCATGCGTCATGATGGTGATGTGTTTCCGCCATTGTGGGATGAACTTCTTGTGGAAAGTGGCTTTGATTATGAGGAATTCCAATTCTTCAGTAGAAGAAGGAACTTTACAAACATCCATTGAATTCTTCTCTTCTTGGAAATGCCAATTCCTTCATTTTCAGGCTCTTCTAGTGCTTGTTGATGGCAAGATTCCCCGGCTGCGCACCAAAAACATGGATCCCCGAGAGGAACACCAAGGAAAAGGAAATTCTCTTGCAAGAAAATCTATCTTGTAACATCAACAAGCTTGTTTATCATGTTTCATATGATCACAATGAAGAAAAGAACACCAGGCACAACAAATCTTCATGCAGCATCATGTAAATCTCCCACGGTTTTAATAGAATCAACCATATTCTTCAATATCTTCACAAAATCCATCAATAGACCAAAGAAAGCAAAGAAGGACACCATCTTTGAATGGAAATACATCACATAGTATTCATCTTCAATATCTTCATAGTCTTCTCTCTCAATCTCTCATATACAATCACTCTGTTTCAGTAGAATTGGCTATCTCTGACTCTCTCTCTCTCACTCCATCAATAATACATCATATCCTCACTACAATCTCTCAAAAATTACTCTCAATAATCACTCTTAGGTCGTGGATACCCCTCCCAAGAGGTATGTCTGATATGAAGGGTCACCAGAGCCACTACAGTGTCTCTTCACAACTCACTACTGTCACTTCACTCTAGTCTTCTCTTGAGTCTTCAGCAGCTACTTCTTCCACTTCTTTCAGCTCTTTTGCACTTGTATTCACCTATTTCTAAGGCTAGAAAACTTTCCCCAAAGTCACACATACATTCCACAAAACACTTACAGAACAGTCTACAGAACAGTACCAGAACAGTTACAGTACAGAACAGAACAGAAACAGAAGCTCTACAGAAGACCTACAGAAGGTTACAGAAGGTCATCAAAACCTCATAACTCACTCTCAAACCATTCAAAACTCTCACAAACCATTCACTAAGCTTTCACAATATCTCATTCTTCATCAATCAATACTCCATCCCTCCTTACAGAAGACAATCAGAACAAAACAGACCAAAACAGAGCAAAACAGAAGGTATACAGAACCATTCAAAACCTATCAGAACATCACAGAACCATCAACAAACATCATGAACTTCCAAAACACTCTCATTATCATCCAAAACACTCTCAAACCACTTCCTAATCAATCAATCATCCCATAAAATCAACCATTCAGCTCTCAAAAACAACAAAAATCAGCCAAAAAACAAGTCATTTCAACACTCAACAGGGAAGTTACTATATGTATATCCTTTACATCACATGAGTTCAAAGCTTATTTATAAATATCCTTATCTGTGAATTTTTCCTGAATAAAACATAACCCTATTTTATTCAATCTATAAACAACCCCTTTATATTACACCCTTTTGTATGTAAAAAAGGTATAAAAATAGTATTTTAAAAATACCTTATTTTGAACCCAAGTGATGCACACATATATTCATGAGTAACTTACCCGAGAGTTGTAGAGGGTGTAGGAGGAGTCAAGGAGGTCTAAAGAAGAGAGGAGGAGGAAAGCCTAAGCAGATTTAGAAGAGCTACAGAGGAAGGAAGAAGAAGACTTGGCTCAAGCCATATGTTTGTCGGTGGAGCCTCGAGTAAGTTACTCGTGAATATATGTGTGCATCACATGGATTCAAAATAAGACATTTTTGAAATAACATTTATATATATATATTTAACATACAGAAGGGTGTAATATAAAGCGGTTATTTACAGATTGAATAGAAAGGGTTATGTTTTATTCAAGAAAAATTCATAGATAAGAATATTTATAAATAGGCCTTGAACGAACATGATGTAGAGGATATACATATAGTAACTTCATCAAGGGTAGAGCAACCTTATAAGGAGGAGGAGTTAGTTGCTACTATGAGCCCATGAAGGGAAGAATGATCAAGCACTAGCACCAAAGTACTAAAAATGGAACCACCATCAATAGTAGAAGGCAAAGGCAAGGGCTTGTTGTATCCCATCCTGCCTGCTCTAGTTTCTAAACCTGTAACTCCCACAACCACCCAAGGCATCATAAGCACAGTGGATGTGAGCAATCTCATGGTGTGGGTGCAATACCTAGTGAATAAGGTGCAAGAAATAGCCTGATATTTGAGTGGGGTAGCCCCAATGACTAGAGGGAAGAGACCAACAAGTGTAGATGTTGAATCTAGCCAAGACTCCAAGAAGCAGAGAATAGAGGCATCAACAATGACCGTACCTATAGCTTCCACAGGCTACGAGGAGTATGTCAAAAAGCTTCCCGCACAATTGGATAGGGCAAAGGAAAGGAAGAAGATACCCGTAAGCTAAAGTGGAAGCCAAAAGAGAAGCATTGGCAGCTTTCCAGTTGGAAAGGACTCACCCTGATACCAAAAAGAAATCTACGAGCTAAAGGAAGAGGTCAAGGCTAAGGAGAAGAAAGAATATCATTGGCAATGAAGAACAAGAATGACATGGATTGATAGGGTTGCAAAGGGAGTACAAGCTCATTCTCGTGCAACATGAAGAGTTGAGAGAGTAGTGAAAGAGGATAGAAGAGGCAATGGATAAACTTGAGGTAGCAGCTCTACAAAAAAAGATTAGAAAGAGGAAGAGCATCGAAGAGGCATGGAGGTAATGGAGCATAGGCTACTAATGAAGCTAGAAGAGCAAGGAAGACTGCAAAGGGAAACTAAGCACTTGGAGAAGGAGAAAGAAGAAGCAATACAGAAGTGGAAATAGCTAGAGTCGAGAATGGTGGCCCTAGCAAAAAGGCAAAATGAAGGCCTAGAGGAAATGAAGCAAAAGGCAGAAGAATGGGTGGCCAAAAGTGAGGAAAGAGTGAAAGAATTGGCATGTCATCTAGCCCATGTTGAAGGCAATAGAGTGCTAGCAGAGAGTAGAGAAAATGCGATAAAGATGAGCATGGAAGCCCAATAACATGCCTTCCTCAGCACCATTTTAGATGTCATGAATCCAAAAGAGGAGGAGGCCATTGAAACCTTAAAGAAGAAGCTGGAGATTGCCCACAAGGCCATAAGAAATGGCTTGTGTGTCCAGTCAAACAAAGAAAAAATGAGCCTAAGCCAATGAGAGAAAAATAAATTCTTGCTAAAGGTAGGACCAATAGTTCAAGAGATGGAATGGATGGGGTATATGGAGGAGCAAGGACCACAAGAGTCAGTGAAAGAAGAAGAGCAACGGATACCACTCCCTAAAGTGGGGTAGGATTTTAAGGGGAGGCAACAAGATAAGGAACAAGTCCCCCAACCACCCTCTCCAAGACTAGAAGCTTACCAAGAAGTGCCACCAGAGGATGGAACTGTAGAAAGAAAAGCAAAGGTCAGGAAAGGAAGGAAGAAGATGCTAGAACAAGCACAAAGAAGACTAAGGGTACGACCCCTAGCATTTCTAGAAGCCCCCATCCCATAAAAAGAAGAATGCTTTCCTATCAACTCAAACATGGTACTCCCAGTGTGGGAATAGTGGAGAAACAAGTGCAAGCCTTTTGAATTTAACTTCCGATACCCATCCACAATGAGCCGAGTATTATCCCCTACAGTGATAGAGGAGGTGATAAGCATGGGCAGAAGGCTTGGAGATTGGTGGAGCGTAGAAAGAGAGAAGAATCCAACATTGTGGGGAAAAAAGGCATAGGAATATTGGGAATTAAAAGTTAGGGAGGTGCCTAAGACCGTAAAGGGATAGAGTTACATTCCCCAAGTGGAGGTGGAGAATTTGAATGGGAATGTGGATTCATAGATGCCATTTTGTAACATCCTACCCGACAAGAGAAACGACCCCACATACATGGCGTATCCAAGAAGAATAGGGGTGGACTTTAACTCTAACACCCATGGTTGTTTTGATTTCCCTAAAATCTATAATGTGAATGCTACTGAGCCAAAGGAATCCCTCATATTCTTTGAAGATGACCTAGGACCCTCCATCTCCCATTTCCTTGTGAATTCTCTTCTTTCCCTGCTCCTGCTTTCATCACAAGTTGTAGCTATCTTAGGCTACGTAGAGTTTTGCTTAAGCAAGAGCCTACCCCTCACGAATACCGCCTACCACCCCTATTTTTTTATTTGAATGCTGACATAGATAG
Organism: Lygodium microphyllum; assembly: GCF_053477565.2. Lineage (NCBI taxonomy): Eukaryota > Viridiplantae > Streptophyta > Polypodiopsida > Schizaeales > Lygodiaceae > Lygodium > Lygodium microphyllum. The sequence goes on along the minus strand of NC_141163.1, from coordinate 4,700,778 downwards.
CTATGCAATGACCAAGCTCATGATGAGAGGAGCCAACCTCCTTCCATCCTCTTGCATGGCCCTACCAAAGGACATGAGCGATAACCACTTTACCAGATGTAGTCATCCATTTTTTTCACAACCCCTCTAAGTATACGTATGAATCTAAAGGGATATGTACAGAGTAGGAACTTCCTTAGTAAGTCCCTTAAGCCCCAGCCTCCTTCTCTCACGACCAAGAAACCGAGGACTAGCTCCTCGTGTACATTTTTAAAAAATACGGAAAAGAGAAGAAAAAGGAATCAAGAAAGAGAAAAAGAGAAATGAAAGAGAAAAAAAGAAAAGACAAGAGCAAGTAAAGAAAAGAAAATCAAGTAGAAAGCGGAAAAACACACCTCACTTGATGAGTACCACAATCACTAAACCTAGGGTTCCTCATGTTAGACACATTCGGTGGCCTTGGGTAGCCAGCTCTGTCCCTAACCCCCTAGCCCTTTTTCCCACACTTCATAGTTAGGGCACATTAAGGGCAAGAAACACCCAGGGAGGTCACATTCACCTATGGTTAGACCTATCTTCCTAAGCTACACATACCATAGTTTCCCCTATACACAAACTAGGTCCTCAAGTGTGGAACAATGAACCAACTCCGAGTTCCACTGGCATGGATGCAATGCACTACATGGTGAGATAGGCACACCCCCAAATAGTGCACTCTCTTTTCTCTTTCAGGTGAAGCTAACAACCCACACCTAATCATTGACTTTGGAGGTCCCTGTCACCCATTCAATATACCCTTGAGCTCCACAACCTCAACCATTTTGAAATGCTTCTCTCCCATGTCCAATCCCCACAAAATCCCAATCATCGACTCACATGACCACCCTTCAATCATCCTAGCCCTCATTGACAAAGTTCTACAAGTGCCATGGGACTCACACTCAACTAGAAGGGGGGTAACGTTAACCCCAATGCAAGATAGAGAGAAAAGAAGAGAAGAAAATTTGAGAAAATTCAAAAAGGGCAACTCGATAGAAGGATAAGAGGAGAAAAATCCAAAAGAGCAAGAGCAACCTTTAAAGTTGAGGCAAAGGCAAAGGTGCATTTTAAAATATAAAGGCATCCCCGATTTTTTGTAAATAGAGCGCCAGGCTCTCTCCTCTGCAAGTTATAAAGAGTGGACATGCATAGTGTAAATTGAAGGGAATTTGAGAAGAGACCTTGGTAAGATGGCAATCATGTAAAAAAGGGGATGGGTGCCAAATGGATGAGGGCATGTATAAAATCCAAATAGTGAATAGAGTAGTTCATTCTTGGTGTGTGGCAAAAGTGGCTCTTCTTCCTCTTCTCCTTCTTCTTCTTGCTTATGCTTGAGGGAGGGAGTGTGAGAGTGTGAGGGAGTGAGTGTGTGAGGGTTAGGGACTGTGGTGGATAAGCTATTCATTTTCTCCTCTCTTCTTCTCTTCTCTTGTCTTATCTTGTCTCACACATGTGTAATATCAAGTCCCCAAACTTGTGGGATCGTGGTTTATGATGGAGTGCTGCAAAGAAAATAGAATAGCATTGTTAAAAACACAATTGTTAGTACAAATGGTATTCCAAATAAGAAAGTGAGAAGAACAAAAAGGAAACTTACAAAGTTCTCCAAATAAGATGTGTGGCCGCAACTCCCTAGATGATGCACAACCCCTGCCTCCAATTGTGCCCTCATTGCTTCCTGCTACTGTCGCCACCCATCGACTCAAATAATCTGTGGCCTCCTCTGCAAGTCCACCAATTCTCTACATATAGACACTTGGTCTTTGAGGCACCACTCCTAATTTCCTTGCGTGCATCTAATCATCTATGTGACATGTATGTACGCATACACTCCATCATCCACCTAGTGGAAATCCTCTCTACCACTGTAGGTACATGAAACTCCTCATGCAAAGATGCCACTACATAATCCTTGCTCCCCTTGGGTATATTCTTCCAATGGTCTAGAATAATATGTCATCTACGAGGTAGCCATATGCTACTGGAGTATGTCTAAGGTATGTCCTCTCCCACCTCATATGACCACGCTCCTAGGCATAGCCATGAGAATCATGTATGTCTAAGCATATCTATGGTAGGGATAGTATCTATTAGAGTAGCACCCATAGGTGTGCCACTTGGAGAAGGTTGAGCAAAACCTAGATGTGCAGGGGTAGATGTCTCTAGGCAGCATGACAAATCCTAGAGGTGACAAAACCTGAACAACCCTCTCTAGAACCAGTATGAGAGTGAGGAGTAACAATCCTCTCTAGAAGCAACTGCAGACTCATAGCATCCACATTTCTATAGCACCCCCCAAAACTACTCCTTCCATCTGGAACTAGTATAGAGGGTCAACCTCGTCTAATGGAAATTGAAGTATCAAAATTTTCTAAAGTAGACCTCACAAAACGGCCTAATGATGTCCATGACAGCTCCAAGTCTACCATATCTCTAAATCGGTCCATCTAATTTGAAGACCTACGTGTAAATATCTTCTACTTCTCCTCATCAGTTGTAACGTGCCCACTTATTGACTGCTGTCCAAGCACGCTTTAGCTGCCCATTGAGAAACAAATCTAAGCGTCGCCGCCCAACACTCCCATGGAATGTTCCAGGGAATCTAAGCATTGTCACCCAGCACTCCCAAGGAATGTTCTATGGTTTGTCGCCTAAGGTTTCTTGAGTCCACTTTGCAATGGAAACATTCACGGCACAAACCCACTAAGATCGACCTGAAATCTGGGTTTCTAGGTCCTAGGTCTCCTAAAAGCATTCTAGCTTTGGGTTTTGGACATCCTACTTTACGCAGAGATACCCAATCCAAATTAGATCCATACCCCACTTGGTTCAAAGAGAATGGGAAATGAGAGAGATGCGCCGCTCAACCTCTCTGCCCTACGGGCATAGCCAACTTTAACATGCCCGCCTATTAGCTGTCCAAGCATGTTTTAGTGGTTCATCGAGAAATGAATCTAAGCCTTGCTACCGGCACTCCGAGGGAATTTTACAAATTCATTAATTAAGAATTTTAGGGCACAGGGTTCATTTGCGTAATTTACAGTACAGACATGGAAATAAAACAAGTAGTCCTTTTGATAAACAACTTCCTTAACTTATCTTCAAGTTAATATTTGTCTCCTTCCCATACAAGAGAATTATGTATCCCTTTTGTCCAATAGAAGTACCTGGTCCAAATCAAATGGAACCAAAATTTCCATCCTTTATCTAGAATAGGATCTTCCAACATCTCTAGACGTTGGGCTCACAACAGTCTACAATTTTGTTCTGGTCTAGGCAAGGGGTATCCAGAGCTCCACTGACCCTAAGCGACCTAGGAGTGAGACACATATTTCATGGTTAGCCTTTTCACCACTTGACCTTCGGCCCGTGAATCGAGGAGTGCCCTCTCAAGGTAATCCGCGGTGCGATCTTGGAGATGATCCACCTGTACAAATATCCTTCCTTAATTAATCCAATTAAGAATCAAACACAATCAAGGCAATTAGCCTAATATTATCTACGAGTGAAACATTCCTTTATTTACCATGTGTACTTGTCATTATTGACCCTTGCCATGCTTTTACCAACAAACACAATCACTTGGAATATTTATCCAAATCACAAATGCAACAATCAGTTGATTGAAAAAAAAAATTAGGGTGTTGCTCAATCAATGTAATAGTCCCGCCATAGGACTCCCCTCCCCCCTAATAAAATGAAATTTTTATTTTAAAAAAAGAAATAACCCCCCTGGTTACACCACCAATTGGTGGACACTGGGTGGGGGGAGGGGGGGTGATCGTGTTGACAAACCGAGGAGGGGGGATTGTCAAGATGCCCACCCGGGAGGCTGCCACAGCAGTCAAGGTGGCAGGGGGGCTGCTGCCATGTGATGGGAGGTGGAAGGGGGGGCCGCTAACGCGTGTCCTGAAGGTGGCAGGGGGGGATGCCATTACTAATTTCTCCCCCCCCCCCCCTCAAATACCTATATAAACCCATCCTCAAGGGGATGAGAAAGCTAGGAAGGCCACGGCTTGCTGTTGCTCAGGTAAGGAGAAGAAGAGAAGAATAAGAAGAAGAGGTAGAGAGAGAGTAAAGAAGAAGAGAAGAATAAGAAGAAGAGGGAGAGAGTGAGTAGAGAAGTAGAGAGGAATAAGAAGAAGAGGGAGAGAGAGAGTAGAGAAGAAGAGAAGGAGGAGAAGAAGAAGAGACGAAGAAGAAGGAGAGCAAGAGAAGAGAGAGAGCAAGAGACAGACAAAAAAAAAGGAAAAGGAGGGTATGAGATGAGAGAGAGAGAGATAGAGAGAGAGAAGGAAATTTTTTTTCTTTCCTCATTGAAGAACTCAGAGCTCGCCGTCTCTCTTTCCTTCCCCCCCCCCCCTTGGAGAAGATCCTCGCAGACTAGTCCCTCCCGCGAGGAGCCGTCTCTCCGGAAATCTGGGTGTGTAGCCGTGACGCAAAAGCCAAATCATATGATGCCTCCCAAATTAAGTAAGGTCAAACCGAGCACGAATATTGCCTCAACCGATGGGGCCCTGGGTTAAAGAACCACATCACTTGGTAATCAGGTATGTTCCATACACCCTACCCTGATGGGGAGTCTTAAGGACATATGCCAACTTCCTTGGGAAGGGAAAGCATTCAGTGAAAGTCTATCATAACTAACCACCATTTAGTTTACATCATTTTTTTTCATATTGGAAATTGTTCTTACTTGCAATCTGGTATGTTTTTGAGCAAGTAAATTGCACAGGAGGTTTTGCATTCTTGCATCCAAAAAGAAGTTAGGACCTTATTGATTATGCTCACAATACTTTAGATTATGCACTAACGTTAGCATGCCTAAAAATGGGTTGTTAAAATACTTATGCATATTTTTCAATTAAGAAAAAATCATACTTTTTTTTTGTATCACAAAACTTGTGAAATTGGAAAGGTAGAAGTAACGGTTTGAATCAAGTACATGAAAGTCTTATATTGCTACGATGACATTTAAGTATATTTAGGCCATTGCAAGACTAAAACAGGCACTAGGCCCCTATAAACCTTCAGAGGGGTGTGTTCACTTTTGCCTTAGGACTGATAACTCCACGTCCTCCACCCAAAAGGGAAAAAAAAGGCAAGTCTCCATTCGTGTTTTGCATAAGCATGTTGAAATGAACTCCCAAAAGCAAAGGCCTGCATTGCAACATTGTATTGTTTAGGAAAGATATGGCTCCAAATTGCGTGGCATCATGATCACTTTAGTTGCGCTGCTAGGGATTCATCTTGAAGATAACTATCAACCACACTTACAAAATACAAAAAATTGTTCAAGAGCCATTCAATAAAATTGAACCCTATACACACAAGGATAGGGCTCAACTCAACTTATTTAGGGTTTCGAAGAAACTAAGCCAATTTTTGGTTACTTTGTAGGGGGATGGAATGAGGATATTTCCTACCCTTCAGAGGATATTGGAAATTACCACTAAGGCAAGAAGGACAAACGCTTGGGTCAAGAGAGGGACCCCACCCTAGCAAATGTCTCGAGCACTCACCTGCACCTTTATTTGTGCTTGTAAATTTAGGAATATTGTTTCTAAATTTAAAAAAAAAATAAGAAAAAAAATTGTGTAACCCCAAACTCATAAATGAGTATAGTGAATTAGGTTGAACTTTTGGAGGGCATGCCAAACTACCCCCAGTTGGCCGCCAACCCTAGCCAAGGGGGTTCTAAATCGCTGTGACAGGAACATGGACTGAACACACCACGAGAGGTCTCTCCGTGGATTGGTTTGAATGTAGGAGGACGCTTGGATGCCAGGGGGGCTCTCCCTGTAAATTCCCTGCCTTCCGGCCCTACTCAATCGATCAGTGTGACTCAGATTAGACTTTGAAGAGCCCTTGTTACTAGTGCAAGGTGGAAAATTGGTGGAAATAAAGTGCATCCTTATAGATTGCAAATATTTCCCCTTTTTAACAAGACTTGTAACTCCGATAATTTGCTAATATTAAGTAATTCTAGGGAAACAATTCGAATTTTTTTTCGTATCAATGCCATAAGATTACGTGAATGAACCCTGTCCTCTAAAAAGGTTAATTAAGGAAGTTGTTTTTACATGTCAAACTTAAAATTAATAGGGCTAATTAGACAACTAAAGTACGCCAAATGAGGGAAGTGGGAGGGCGGAACCCCCAATGGGTTTGTCCTATGGCAGGGTGGTCCCAGAGAACTGGGAGGCTTCTCACAAGGTTTTACTGACGACCGACACTTAGATATCATTAGGCTAGAACCCCGACTCATGCCTTTTTAGGGGGCCGGAATGGGGCTATGCCCTATGGGCAGAGAGGTGGAGCACCGCATCCCTCTCATTTTCCATTCCCAAGTGTGGCATGGGTCTTCTTTGGTTTGGTTATCTCTACGCAAAGTAGGATGTCCGAAATTGACTTTAGAAAGCTGTCAGGAGACCTTGGCCACTAGGGACTCAAGTTCAGGTCATCCTAGTGGGTTTGGCCGTAAACATTTCGTTGCGTGGCGTACTCGAGAAACCCTCGGCTACAAACCACGCGACACTCCATGAGAGTGTCAGGCGGCGTCGCTTAGATTTTAGACCGCTAAAAATGTGCTTGGATAGTCAATAGGTGGCATATTATAGTTGGTATCAGAGCCGACCTACCACTAAAACAATTAGGGAGAAAAATCGGGAAGAGTGAGGTGATGTGTCCATTAGTAAATGTTTTTCTTTTATACTCACTTGTGGATTGATGCCGCTTCCAGACTTACGAGGCATAGAATAGGTTCCTTGTACTTTAGATCATGTTCATGATAGCTATGAAATCTTCAAGCTATCGCGAGGATGCGACACGATGAGGATCATGGATCGGCTCTACAACCCCTCACCATTGTATGTGGAAAGCCGTTGGACTTGGAGCGCGGGATACTACTACATAGACGCTAGCTTACTCGCCTATCTTTAAAACAAACTGAAGAGGTTAAAGTGGCTAGAAGACTTGAAGATTATCAAGCTATTCATCTTCCATGAGGCTCGTGTAAAATCGACCCTACACATCGGATGCCAGCAAGTAAATTAGAACCGCTACATCTACAAAGAGGAGGTTAAAATTTTACCAACGGGCAAAATTAAAATAATGGGGCAACACGAACGTCATGGCTATCAGAAGTATGAACTTCCCACGATCTAAGAATCCATTCCCCAAATCCATACTACTATTCTATCCATGTAGCTGAATCCAATAGAGAATCATTAACCTGGTGTTAATGTAACTCCATAATAGAAAAAAAAATCATCTCAGCCAAACCCTATCCATTCTCGAATAATTGTACTTGGGCTTACATTTCCCTATGGTTAAATAAGAATTTTATGTTCATTTGAATGGTTGCAAAGGAAAAATATGTGCGCTTTGATTTAAGTTGTATAGGGGTATGTAAATGCAAACCTAACACGGGAAAGTTTAAATGGTAATCAGATACACCCCCAAGCGCAGATCTAGAACTCTGTTACCATATTGAGCCTAGCAGAAGTACAAGAGAAGAAGTTTCTTCTCAAAAAAATGCCACCAAAATTTGATGGAAAGGGGAAGACCGTTGAAGCTGATGTTGAAATATGGATTGAATCTATGGAAGACTATTTTAGTTTAGTGGGAACATCATCTCTGAATCGAGCCATGATTACTAAGCTCAAGCTCATCGGTGAGGCTAGGCTGTGGTGGAAGCAATGGTGTAAAGACCAAGCAGTCATTGAAATCAAAATAACTTAGGAAAAACTAAAGGAAGCAGTGTAGGGAAGGTATATGCCACCTGCGTATAGAACTCAGAAAATGAATGAGTTTTTTAAGTTGAGGCAGTTGGGCCTATCTCTGGAAGCATACTACTCAAAATTTGTTTCTTTGCTAAAGTACGCCCCGACAATGAGCATCCCCCAATAGGTCTCAAAGTTATATTCCACCTGCGTATAGAACTCAAAAAATGAATGAGTTTTTTAAGTTGAGGCAGCTGGGCCTGTCTCTGGAAGCATACTACTCGAAATTTGTTTCTTTGCTAAAGTACGCCCTGACAATGAACATCCCCCAATAGGTCTCAAAGTTTTGTGATGGACTGAATCTACCAATAAACACTTGGTTCAAATCAATGCATCCCCTCGGACTTGCAATATGCAATGATAAGAGTAGAACCTATTGCCGAAGAAGTCCAGCCAACCAGACCTTGGGCTTACAGAGACCAAAATCTAGGGATGTCAAGAGCTCAAATTAAAAGGATTCAAGGAAGGGGTGAAGGTCAATGAAAGAAGCTAAGAGAAAATGCAATCAATGACTTTGTCCCCACTCAAAGAAGTGAACAAAACCTATGTTGTTTTCATTGCAATGAACCTGGGCATTTCAAAAGGGAATGTCCCAAACTTGGCAGGGATCGCCGTCAAGGGAAATCTAGAGGCCAAGCTAGGGCTACCCATGGCCACGGTTGTGCAACATTTGGAAGGGCAAAAACTTCCAATATTACCATTAAAGGATTAAATGAAGAAGAAGATCCGTGTATGGAAGCTGAGATTGAGAGGGCAACCGTTCATGCCACCCTCAATGACCCTGATACATATGAAGATGTAGTCGAAATAGCCAAAGAAAAGCAAAGGAAAATACAATTGAGGTCCGATCAATCAAGAAGTATTGTTGTGCATGCTTTTTTAAGGCCTAATCAGGTTGACACTATTTGATGGACCTAAAAACGGGCCGGCACTGGCTCATGCACTAGCCGGACCTCGTCACTGCGCACAAGACAACCCCTCGGCCTCGCGACCAGGAGCGTCTATCAAAATCTCTGCCTTCCTAAACATTGTGTTTGTAATACGTTGTAGTCCAACTGATCCTAACCCAATATTACTCCTCAGAGGGAGTCCCTTTCACATAGCCAAAAAGGCTCGAATCACATACACATGGGGTTCCTCCTACGGCTGAATGCCGTCAACCCTCTGCGACTCTCCTACACCTTGGGGATTGGCCCCTCAGTGCGTCGCTCCACATATAGACATTTCGCACAAACGTCGCTCAAGGTACCAAATAAACGTGTCCAGGAATGTACCATTGTCCTTACTTGATTTCCCCTTTTGGATCCCATGACTAGCCTACAGCATTGGGTATCCTGTCTCTCACTCAACGTAGGGTGAAAGTCCTAATACAAGCAAGTGCTATGCATTTCTAGGAGCTGGCCTCTGATACTTTTAAATTCTTTCCATGCTCTATGTAGTTGGTGGATGCCTACTCCTCATACATTTAGTAAAACAGTATCGTGCACAAGTGCAAAACATCCTTTTCATGGTTCCTTTCTAACGATTGTGCTTCGTTGCATGGCATTTTACGGCTTTTTCCCTTATTTTTCATATCAAAAGCGGACAAAACCGAACTAAAACATGGAAACAAGGCTGATCTGAAGCAAATCTTCATGCCTCAGCCTTGCTATACATTCACGGACATTACTCATAATTTTCCCAATTTTCCAAAGCCCAAAATATAAATTTTTCCTATTTTTTAGGGTTTTTCCATCATTTTCTTGCAAATTTCCCCATTTTCTCCCATTTTTTAATTGCTAAAAATTAAGTTCAGTTTATGGGCTGTGGCCCTTAGTTCATTTCAGTAGAAACAGAAATTTTAGTAGGTGTGGATTAATTTATTGCATCATTTTTAGTCCAAAAAACCCTATTTTCCTTCATTTTTATGGTTTTTCGTGTCTCGGTTTTCTATTTTCTGCTATCCCACACATGTTTTTCTGATTTTTAAATGATGAACAGCTAGAAAACAACTCAAAGCACGACATACTCAAAACTCAATCCATATGAACATATTTTTATCAACCAAATTTGCATCAAAAGACCATTTTCTTTGTAAAAACAATTATTACCATGTCTTGCGGGTTTTTCATTAAATTTGGCACGTCCCATGATTGATTTCCAGCCATGAATTTTGCTTGGAATCAGCAATCTACAATGATTTGGCATTGCCCTTCAATCTCGTCAAGAATCGACATCCATCCGGCCATCCATTTCCATTCTACTCTTCCACGCATGAACGGGGGTTAAGAGGAGAGAGAGGGAGGAGAGAGAAAGACTGATTTTCTCTCTCTCCAACCAGTCCACCATTTTGCGCGCGAAGGGCGGCGATGCAGAGTGTAGCCTTGATGTAGGAGCCCGGGCTGATTACCTTCATGGCTTATGTGTAGCCTGACATCTCTCAAATGGGGGGGGGGGGGGGGGGGGGCGCGATTTTTTCGGCGGCTGAAAACAGCCGCCGCCCCCCCCATATTCACGATTTTTTTGGAGGGGGGGGGGGTTTCAAAGGTCACCCCCCCTCTCTTACACCTCTTGGGATTTCCAATTTGGGCCCCCTTTTGGGCACCCCGGCTGGTTTCGGGCCATCTTCTGCATACGGACTCCGATCGGCTGTCTGAAAATTTCTATGAGCTCGTCTCGACATCCCGCACTGACCGGCAGCTCCACTGACTGGCACAGGCGCACGGAAAAATTATGAAAATTCTCGGAGTGTCGTACGGGCGCCCGTCAAGTACTTGATGCTTAAAATCGTCCTAGGTCGAGCTGCCGCCTTCGTGGTTGAGCATTTTCCCCCTCATTTCCACATTTTTCTCCTATTTTTAGGCACGTTCCGGGGCCTAAAATCCATCCTTCATTGGCGACCACGGGATAGGACAACTCAGTTCGTCGAACCCACAAACATATCTGCACATAAACAACCAAAGAAGCATCAAACTGATACAAAACAAATATATAATAAAACTCAGCACAATGCTCCCCCTACCCCTGGACAGAACCAAGGCATGCCATCCACAAGGAGTAGGCCTAGCATCATCTAATAGAAGATCCGAAGTGAGTCACTAACCAACTGCTCCAACACAGCCAAACTAAAAAACCTATCAAAGAGGTTGCCCTAAGTGGTAGTTTGAACTACTTACCAACTAAAGACAACACAACTAGGAGCTCCTACAAGGCGAGGACTCCTATAGCCTGATCAAGAAGTATTTTCTTTCATTACATTTCTTCTTTTAAAGTTTGTATTAGATGAATATACTTGGGCATGTAAAAAGGAGGGAGCTGAGCATAGTGACCCAAGGAGAACAGGGCATTGGTCTCAGGACCTGTCTCGGCACCCAAGAACCTACCAAGCCCTCGCAAGGCGACACTTAATCCTTTTCTAACGCTCACTTTTATTTTCGCTCCAACCTTCCTTGTTTTGGCATTATATTTGGCAAGAAGCCACCCCTAGGAAGACAAGGTATCGGCCCCGGGTCTGATTCGTCCCCAGGAACCTACCAGGCCTTCGCAAGGCAATGATCAACTGCTTATATATTTTCATTTCATTTATTTTCTTTGATAGGGGTTAGAACCCCTTTTTACACACCTTCATATTTATAGTCATCTTTTAGGATATACAAAGGTTCTGGGCATCATCATTATTATCTTCTGGCAGGCTTCTCTAACTGCCTCACTACTAACAAGAACTCCTAGAACGGCTGCCTAGCAGGCTAGCAAGACAAGGCCACTAGGACTTCCTTCTAAAACAGGTCTTTCAATGTCTAACAATGTCATTGCAGGAGGCAATGACTACTCCGACCTCCCTCAAACATACTTAGCCTAAACTTGGGACTTCATGCCTTGGTTGCCGGCCCCCAACAAAAATGTATCCCCTCGACAAGTACAAATACAAATATAACAGGAAAGAAAGGTACTCGTAAAGGAGAAATATCACCTGGATTGGCCACAAGAAGCTTCCATCGCAGCAAAGGCTTTGCCAGGCTCCACCAAAGTCCATGAACCACGAAATCTGTCCAGCACAACACTAAAACAAAAACCCAATTAAACGTACCTGCACTAGACAGGGAAATGGCCCTCTTGGCCTAATGAAATCAGACACTTCACTATAAAACTGAATTGGCCCTCTTGGCCTAATGAAATGAAACACTTCACTACAAAACTGAATCGGCCCTCTTGGCCTAATGAAATCAAACAATACTATACAGAACAACCACCTGGAAACAACCATGATAGACATCAAAGCATACTATTCCCAAGGGAACAAAGGTGCGTAGCCCTAAACTAGGTGCATTAAATTATGACCTATCCCTCCTGCGTATATCGCAAGAGGTGTTCGCATCACGTGTCGTCTAATCAGTCTATGCGTCCCAGATAATAAAGGCAGATGAGTCTCGCTTACCCTCTGCATCACCCAAATCAACCATCGTCTGCCAAAGAGGGCATGTTCAGAAAGCATACCCCACAAACGACCAGGTCCTGTCTCATCATCAATAGATATATCGGGACAAGGCCCACAATTAAAGAAGAGGTCCTCTTCATACGCAAGATTAGCCAATGAATCGGCAAACTGATTCCAATTCCGTGGAATCAGCTGAAAAAACACTCTATCGAATTTGTCTAGCAGGGCTATGGCAGTATGATGGTACATACAAAGGATGGGGTTTCGTACCATGTATGTCCCATTGAGTTGATTTAAAACCAACTGAGAGTCCCCTTTCACCAACAATTGGTGGATACCACCCTTCTTTGCAATATTCAAACCCATTATCAGGGCTTTGTATTCAGCCATATTATTGGTAAAATTCACCCCGAGATAAGCAGCTAACTTCATGACAATGCGCCATCGGGGGTCTCGGATGACAACTCCTACACTTCCTTTTTTGCATGGACCCCTGGACGCCCCATCAAAGTACAAAGTGTACATCTATAAAGGGTTTGCATATCCCACCATCCTGAACTCTACTCGTAATTATGATAATCGAAATTCAGCATATTCAACGGGTGGACTGTAGGTTCCATCCCTCCATCGTCATTGAATTCAACAGGGATACTCGTCAAAATTTGTAGGCAGTGATGGCAGAAGACCTTGATCTCCCAAATAAATGTCCTGCCTTCTTGCTCAATCACCTTGTATCCTTTGCTCCACCAAATGAGCTTTCCCTGATGATACCTCCGCTCTAAATATGGGTGTTCTAAATAAGGGATCAGACGACCATCAACCTCTATCACGATTTCCTTGCAAATGTTTGATCGATCTTGCCTAGACCTGCAAGGCCGTCATAGCATTAGTGCAGTCAGAAATAATAAGGTTTAATCTTATTAAGATTAACCTTATTTTTAAATTCTATCCCCTCAAGGTCAGCTAACAACACTGTGGATTTATTCTTTCCTATTCTAACGATCCTATAGGGCCCATCCCATTTAGGCTCTAGCTTGCCTGGAAATAATTCACATCGTGCATCATAATACAGAACAAGCTGTCCTTTCTTGAAGGTGTATTTCTTGGCTTTGAGGTCGTGTAGCTGCTTCATTCGGCGCTTCGCCACTTCTTGGTGCAATAAGCTCTGCAACTTAAGCTCATCTAAATGTGCCAATGTCGTCAAGCACTCAAAAAGTGTGTCTTTATCGCTCAAAGAATGATTGATAGCAAACCGAATAGTTGGCAGCTCAATCTCTAAAGGCAAGACACACTCCTCCCCATATACTAACTTGAATGGGGTATGGCCAGTGGCTCGTTTGAAGGTCGTATTATAGGCCCACACTGCCACGTATAACTTTTTATCCCAATCTCGTTTCTTTTCCGACACGATTTTGGACAGGATGCCCACAAGCTGCTTGTTGGTACTTTCAACCTGACCATTGGCTTGCAGATTATATGGGGTTGTCTTGTTATGCTTGATTTGCCACAACTCTGTCAAACCTTTAATCACCTTATTCAGGAAATGAGTTCCGCGGTCCGACACTAATTCTTTCGGGGGACCAAACCGGCATATTATCTGCTCTAAAAGGAAACTAGCAGTTTCTTTAGCATCATCTTTCCTTGTCGCACGTGCTTCTGACCACTTTGTGAAGTAGTCAATTGCGACAATGATGTACCTCTTTTGCGTAATCGACGACGGAGTAATAGGACCCACAAAGTCTATTCCCCACTTCTCAAATGGAAGTATCGCCATAATTGGGGTGAGTAGTCGTTTCCTATTCTCTCGACTATCATGTCGTTGACAAATGTCGCATCGCTTAACATACGCAAATGCATCCTGGAAGATGGCAGGCCACCAATAACCTGCTCTTAAAGCCTTTTGTGCCGTAAGACGTCCAGCAAAATGGCCACCGCAAGCAAAATCATGGCACTCTTCCAAAATGAATGGCACCTCGTCAGGCATCACACACTGGCAATAAATATCATCAACCCCTTGCCGATATAATGTACCTGCGATCAAGGCAAACTTTAACGCTTGCTGCTTAATTTTCCTTCTCTCAGCTTTAAATAATTCGGATCTCGCCTCTCCTGTTGATAAATAATGCGTTATTGCAGCATACCAGGAGGGAATAGATGCCGTATCTATTTTAAATAACCACTCCATATCACTACCTTCAGCCACAGATTCTTTCGGCTCCCCAAAGTCCACAAGACATTCCACGATGCCTTGCAACCTTGGTGGCTTACTTTTGATTTCATAATCAAATTCCTGCAAAGTGATTAATCACTTTGCTAGACGATCAGGCGGCTGTAACTTATTCATCAATAATCAAAGTCCCTCCGCCTTCGTATAAAGCATGACTTTCTCATAGAGAATGTAATGCCTGAACTTCTTGGTCCCAAAAACCATCGCTAGACACAATTTCTCCATGTAAGTGTAATTGATTTCGGATACCCCCAGCTTTCGACTAGCAAAAGCAATCGGGTGGTACCACTTCTCCTCCCAAATTTGGGCTAAACAGCAGCTGATACTATACATCGTGGCTGTTGAAAATATATAAAACACCTCACCTCTTTTAGGTGCTTTTAAGACGGGCGCTCTTGCTAGCTCTTGTTTCACATCCTTGAATGCTACCTTACAAGGGTCACCCCATACAAATGAACAGCTAAAGGACAATAAATTTGTAAGCGGCAACGTTCTTTCTGCTAAGGCATTGATGAATCTACGGTAGTAACCAACCGAAGACAGGAAGCTATGCACCTCCTTCGGAGTGCGTGGTGGACCCATGGCAACTATAACTTTAACCTTCTCAGGGTCTGTCGCAATTCCTACCGAACTGACCACATGACCCAGCAATAGCCCATAAGGTACTCCAAAAACACACTTCCGTGGGTTTAAGGCGATGCAAAATTGTTTATAGCGCTCGAAGCATTTTCTTAAAATGATCAACTGCCTTTCTCTCACGGTGGCGGCCCCTAAATCATCAATAAACACCTTTAACTCTTCAGGGGATATGTCACCGAATGTCTTATCTGTTGTTCGTTGCCACGAACCAGGCGCATTGCATAAACCAAAGGCCATCACATGGTACGCAAAAGTACCAAATACAGTGATAAAAGTTGTTTTCAACTTGTCCTCTTCTACAATTGCCATTTGGTTGTATCCTGCAAAGCAATCCATAAACGAATATATCTCCCTACCCGCTAATTGATCCAAAATCTGGTCAATAAATGGCAACGGGTAGTAGTCCTTAACTGTTTGCTTATTCAGCTCCCTAAAGTCTACACATAAACGGATTTGATTATTCTTCTTCTTTCTAATCACAACTGGCGAACACCATTCCGTGTGTTGCACAGGAAAAATCAAACCCGCTTTTCGAAGCTTCTGTAACTCTTCAAATAGGCCGTCCCTCAATTCGAAAGGCATACGCCTTACTTTCTGCCGTACAGGATGACTGCCTTCCTTCAATGGGATTGTATGAACAGCAAGACTAGGAGGGATGCCTCTCAACTCATCATAACTCCAGGCAAAGATATCACGGAATTCTTGGATCAAGGCCACATAGTCCTCCCTTTCTGCTGTACTGAGCATAGACCCTAATTTGATTGGCCGCGAATCATCAAGCGTACCAAGGTCTAGCTTGATAACATCTGCATCTCTTATACGATCTTGGCCCTCTATCGGCTCGTTCAAAGTGATCTGATAGATGTCCTGCGTGGTGGATCCCTCTTTGGACTCATCACTTGATGATGTCTCATTGCCAGATAAATCTTCTAATGTCTCCAATTCTGTAGAAGATAGAGGAGCTCTCTCACTCTGCGGGGACTCAGGATAAGCATCAACTACCACACGCTGGGCACCTCTACCGAATATCAGTCGACCGGCGGGTATATCTACTTGGCAGTCCACTTGCAAGATCCAAGGTCGTCCGAGTAATACTTGGTAACTTGGACGCCCTGCAAAACGAATCACCCTAAAGTCTAACAGGCATTCTACATTTGCAACAGTGACATGGACCTTAGTAATGCAGCCTTCCGGCTGTCTCAAACTATCATCTGCCATTCTAAGAATTGTGAAAGTATCTTTCTGAATCGCAAGACCCAACCTTTCCATCAGTTCAGAACTCATAATGTTAACAGATGATCCAGTGTCGACAATGGCATAATCTACTAATATCCCATCGACATAGGCTGCAACCCTTGGGCAATGCTTCTCAGCATGCTCAAACCAGTCATCACCAACTCGCGCAATTCCCAAAGGTTCTACGATATAACCGGTACATAAGATCTTTCTAAATTCCTTACGTACTCCTGGGGAAAGCTTAATAAGTTGTAAAAGGTTCACATCCGGCTTGACTTCGCAAAGAGAGCCTGCCAAATCGAATTCATGATAGTTTGATAGAGCTCGCTTTTCACGCCAAACCATCCGCTCTTTAGGTCGCTGAACTGGCTTTATTGCCTCTTTCTTAACTTTCACCTTCTTCTTTGGTGCTTCCTTATCGGCTTTACTTTCTACGGGCTTCAAAGGTCCCCCTTCCAGGGCAGGATCCAAAACTTGCGTTCCTTTGTCACCTTGTTTAGGGTTTCCGTCGACAGGCTTATCCTTGTCAGCTCCTCTGCCCTTTTGACCTCTTGTAAGGACAGCTCGCAAATTAGAGGTTTCAGCATCGTTAACGCGTACAACCTCAATCAAACTAACCCCACTACCACTTGGTAGCTCCTCCACTGTAGTCTTTGGTCGTTGAAGTATTTGTTTAGGCCCATCCTCTCACTGGGAATCATTTCCTTGGGCACGATGATTAACAGGCCCTGGTTGCCGACTACCACGCTGGAGAGAACTGATCTTACTCCAGCAAGTAGCTGCTAAATGGCCGGATTTTCCACAAATGTCGCACTTAACATTTGGGCAATTCCTTGGATAGTGCTGCCCACCACACCATTTGCAACTAAACCTCGACGGTGCACCCTCATCTGGGTATCTACTTCCTATCAAGTTTTGTTGTTTTTTAAGGAAGTTGACATCCACGGCTATTTGCCGATACTGCTCCGTAATCATGTCGGTATAATGCTTCATCATGTCCTTAACCTCGCCAAGAACATTGGAAGAACTCGACTCATAGCCTTGGTCATTACCCTGTCGTTCCATCGGCCTAACAATTCGATTAGGCGCTGGTTGTTGAGCCACAGGCATGGTATTAGAATTGACCGCCTGGCCTCCACCACTTGAAGCCATTTGACTGCCCGTAGGCATCGACATGCTAGGGGGAGATGGTAATAAAGGCACATTCTATATCATGTTCTCTCTCCCATTAGGGTTAGCCATCGCTATCCCTTGACCACTACTGCCATTGGCCATTGCCATATTGTTTCCCAATACTAAACCCATGTTCGAATTACCTCGAGAAGCATAGGCTGCTTGTAGTCGGGATTCCACCTCTTGTGCTCGTGTAATGGCAGTATCTATATCCCCCAAGGGAACACTACTCAACTGCAATTGGATATTAAAGTCCAAACCATGTAGAAAATATTGCAATTGGGCAGCTGCGGGGATAGGGATAAAGGTGTCCAACTTACGGAAAACCTCTTTTATCTTCTTCGCATAAGCACGAATATCCTCGTGTGGTTCTTGACGGGTCACGTTGAGTACACGCAACCAATATTGCCCACCCCTTTCAGGGGCAAACTCCCTTCGAAAAGCTCCATAAAATGCATCAATGTTCAATATGGTTCCGGCTTCTAAACCATGATACCATATAGCGGCTCTTGAAGAACATCATTAAATGTCCTTCTTCTTGAATGCGACAGTTAAACATCAGCTTTTGAAACTCCCTAATGTGGAGTTCCGCATCTTCCTCAACTAACCCATTAAAAATGGGTAGCGGGTAACCTAGAGCCGGCAAATCCGTCGTTCCTGCTGGAATTGCAATAGGCTGTGCCATGACGCGGATTGGATTTGTACTAAGAATAGGGGACGGTGGGGTTAAACCTCCCGCAATTGATGTGGACTGGCTTATAGCAGGAAGGGGAGCACTAGAGCTTCCACCTTCTCCTAACTTGCTGCTTGTGGCCCCAAGACCACTAGATCCACTCCCTCGTAAGGGTTCAGCACTGCTACGCTTAAGGGAATATCTCCTAAAAATTTTGGCACGTCGCCTAGCTCTTTCGTCTCTTTCTTGCTTTTGGATTTCTGCTAGACGATGCTTATCAATAAATAACGGATCAATCTCAGTATCCTTTGGCATAAATTGCTAGTGGGTCCCTAAACAACCAGGATTCGAGAACCGCCACTTTTAAGTGGCTCCCAGCAAACGCACCACTGATGGACCTAAAAACGGGCCGGCACTAGCTCATGCACTAGCCGGACCTCGTCACTACGCACAAGACAACCCCTCGGCCTCGCGGCCAGGAGCGTCTATCAAAATCTCTGCCTTCCTAAACATTGCGTTTGTAATACATTGTAGTCCAATTGATCCTAACCCAATATTACTCCTCAGAGGGAGACCCTTTCACATAGCCAAAAAGGCTCGAATCACATACACATGGGGTTCCTCCTACGGCTGAATGCCGTCAACCCTCTGCGACTCTCCTACACCTTGGGGATTGGCCCCTCAGTGCGTCGCTCCACATATAGACATTTCGCACAAACGTCGCTCAAGGTACCAAATAAACGTGTCCAGGAATGTACCATTGTCCTTACTTGATTTCCCCTTTTGGATTCCACGACTAGCCTACAGCATTGGGTATCCTATCTCTCACTCAACGTAGGGTCAAAGTCCTAATACAAGCAAGTGCTATGCATTTCCAGGAGCTGGCCTCTGATACTTTCAAATTCTTTCCATGCTCTATGCAGTTGGTGGATGCCTAGTGCTCATACATTTAGTTAAACAGTATCGTGCACAAGTGCAAAACATCCTTTTCATGGTTCCTTTCTAACGATTGTGCTTCGTTGCATGGCATTTTACGGCTTTTTCCCTTATTTTTCATATCAAAAGCGGACAAAACCAAACTAAAACACGGAAACAAGGCTGATCTGAAGCAAATCTTCATGCCTCAGCCTTGTTATACATTCACGGACATTACTCATAATTTTCCCAATTTTCCAAAGCCCAAAATATAAATTTTTCCTATTTTTTAGGGTTTTTCCATCATTTTCTTGCAAATTTCCCCATTTTCTCCCATTTTTTAATTGCTAAAAATTAAGTTCAGTTTATGGGCTGTGGCCCTTAGTTCATTTCAGCAGAAATAGAAATTTTAGTAGGTGTGGATTAATTTATTGCATCATTTTTAGTCCAAAAAACCCTATTTTCCTTCATTTTTATGGTTTTTCGTGTCTCGATTTTCTATTTTTTGCTATCCCACACATGTTTTTCTGATTTTTAAATGATGAACAGCTAGAAAACAACTCAAAGCACGACATACTCAAAACTCAATCCATATGAACACATTTTTATCAACCAAATTTGCATCAAAAGATCATTTTCTTTGTAAAAACAATTATTACCGTGTCTTGCGGGTTTTTCATTAAATTTGGCACGTCCCATGATTGATTTCCAGCCATGAATTCTGCTTGGAATCAGCAATCTACAATGATTTGGCATTGCCCTTCAATCTCGTCAAGAATCGGCATCCATCCGGCCATCCATTTCCATTCTACTCTTCCACGCATGAACGGGGGTTAAGAGGAGAGAGAGGGAGGAGAGAGAAAGATTGATTTTCTTTCTCTCCAACCAGTCCACCATTTTGCGCGCGAAGGGCGGCGATGCGGAGCGTAGCCTTGATGCAGGAGCCCGGGCTGATCACCTTCATGGCTTATGTGTAGCCTGACATCTCTCAAATGGGGGGGGGGGGGGGGGGGGGGGGGGGCGCGATTTTTTCGGCGGCTGAAAACAGCCGCCACCCCCCCCCCCCCCCCCCCCCCCCCCCATATTCACGATTTTTTTGGAGGGGGGGGTGCCAAAGGTCACCCCCCCTCTCTTACACCTCTTGGGATTTCCAATTTGGGCCCCCTTTTGGGCACCCCGGCCGGTTTCGGGCCATCTTCCGCATACGGACTCCGATCGGCCGTCTGAAAATTTCTATGAACTCGTCTCGACATCCCGCACTGACCGGCAGCTCCACTGACTGGCACAGGTGCACGAAAAAATTATGAAAATTCTCGGAGTGTCGTACGGGCGCCCGTCAAGTACTTGACGCTTAAAATCGTCCTAGGTCGAGCTGCCACCTTCGTGGTTGAGCATTTTCCCCCGCATTTCCACATTTTTCTCCTATTTTTAGGCACGTTCCGGGGCCTAAAATCCATCCTTCACTGTTGCAGGAAATGCAGGATAGCAAGCTGTGAATCTTCATGGGGCATTTGAAAGAGCAGAGAATGGAACTCAACAAGGCCATAGGAAACATGATGATGATGTGATTAATAAACTGCAGGAACTGTTGGCAAATCTGAATTTGAATAAGAGCATATTGTAGGCAAGGTAGCCTCAAATCCTCTCATGGCCTTCCACGCACGAGACACCTGCTCAATGTATTGACTTAATAAGTATAAGATTAGTTGCATATGCCTTGTATATCATTTTTCACTTGCTCAATGTAACTAGTTGTCTTTGATGGTTCAAAATTTATGGTTCTTTTACATTTCCATTGTATATCATGTATCGGTCTTTGTTGTATGAAATTGAAGTTGTTTTGTATGCGCACCCTTATGTCTCCTTTCTCTCACAAATACATTGGCCATTGAAAAACCTATAATATCGATGGACCTGTGGGGTGAAAATAGACATATCATATAAATCTTGTGATATTAAATCACTAAGTGTATTACAAAAGATTGTTATTGAAAATGTGTTCAAGTTTAAACTAGTTTGTATTCAAACTTCGGTCATGACCCTTATAGCATCATCATTTGCTTCGAATTCTTCATCACACCCTCCCTCTTCTCTTGAATTGATGCATACAAATAACAACAAAGAGGAGAAAGGAGAGAGCAGAGAGAAATACTAAAAAATCAGATTTCTCATTCCTTCATGAAGTCTAGCGAGATTACAGCCATCTTCTTCCTCTCTCTGCATGAATCAGTAATTTCTCTCTCTCTAGAAAGATGTGAATCAGAGAGGCATCGATCATATTTTGAGAGGGCACAAAAAAATTTGCAACCCCCTTGCCGTCTTTTTTTTTGGAGTTTTTAAGCTTCTTTTAATAAGCCTAATGTTTAAATTATTAAAATAATTGGTTCATGGTTTTTGTGTTCACATTTCTTGACAAGTGGATATTTTGGTTTTGAGGGGGCAAACGGACTTGGATACGAGATCCGTTTGGACAGGCGGCTTCACAACATCGAAATCTATAAACCTTGACCACGTCGCGCACTTTTTCACTCCTAGATCCAATATTTGCTTTATAATACCAAACCTTGTGGGGATTAAATGGGGAGTCAAACAACCTCCAATCGACAAATCGAGACTTGTGTAGGATTCCTAACGTCAAAATGCATCTAGGAAAACTTAGCTTGGCCATCCACCATCGTTTGATTTTTCATGAAAATTTGATTTTTGGTTCTTCTCGGGCACTTTCTCCTCCAAAAACAATCTTAAATGCTTCAAGCACAGCTCAAAATTGGCTCCTCAAATCCAACTCTCATTGGCAACTACGGGATAGGATGACTCAGCTTGTTAAATCTCACGAATAGATCTACACATGCATAACCACAAAGAGCATCAAGATGATATAGAAAATACACAACAAAAATGTTGAGAGAGAGAGAGAGTACGAGAGAGATACACAAGACATGCTCCCAAAGAATGATTCATATTGATGTAGAGTTAGTATATATAGGTGAGACCCAAGTCAAGTGAGAGATGACATATATAGTTGTAACGTGCTTATACACTCTGGTTTGTCTTGAAAGTTTTGGGCTGAAGCACTTCTAACAGCTGTTTTTATTCAAAATAATCTTCCAACTATTGTACCTGCTGGTAAAATTCCTATAACAATTTGGACAGGGAAGACACCTTTAGTCTCTCACTTTCTCACATTTGGCTATATTGCTCTGATATTTTATTATTCTTGCTCTGATACCATGTTGAGAGAGAGAGAGAGAGTACGAGAGAGATACACAAGACATTCTCCCAAAGAATGATTCATATTGATGTAGAGTTAGTATATATAGGTGAGACCCAAGTCAAGTGAGAGATGATATATATAGTTGTAACAAAAACATTCCATAGCTTGCACCCTACCACGTGACAAAATCAAGGCATGAAAACCCACAAGGGATAGGCCTCGGCATAATCTGAAAGAAATCCAAAGCGAGTCGCTAACCAACTGCTCTAACAAAAACTGGCTAAAAAGCTTATCAAAGAGGTCATCTTAGTGGTGGTCTGAACTACCTATCTAACTTAGGACAACTAGACTAGGACCTCCTATTAGGTGAGGAATTATATAGCCTAGGCATCATATTCTTCTTGTAGCACATTTTTTGTTCAGGGTTTCCATACTTGGGCATGTAAAAAGGAGGGAGTTGAGCATAGAGTGGCCCAAGGAGAATAGGGCATCGGCTTCAGGTCTTGACTCGGTACCCAAAAGCCTACCAAGCACTCATGAGGTGACACTTAATCCTTTTCTAATGCTCACTTTTATTTTCAATCCAACATTCCTTCTCTTTTCTTTTTAGCTAACTGCTACCCCTAGGAAGTCAAGGCATTGGTCTGACTCGTCCCTAAGCACCTACCAAGCCTCCACAAGGTGATAATTCACTATGTGTAGTAATTATTATTTTTCATTTTGTTGTCTTATGGAGGGGTTAGAACCCCTTTTTACACACCTCCATAATTTGTATATTTAGATAGATTCAGAACTTGCTCTTCTTTTGATATTTTGGTAGGCTTCGCTAACTACCTCGCACTAGCAAGGAATCCTAGAATGCAGTCATCTAGCAAGTCAGTAGAACAGAGTCACTATGACTATCCTGTATCACAGGTCGTTATTGTTGAGAAATCAAATGATGTATGCCTAAAAGAGGCTGGCCCATAAGTGGATATGTATGTAAGATGTGAGAAAAGATGTATACTCTAGAAGCTCTATGAGAGTTACCCAGAATCCCATAAGCATAGTAAGGAAGAAAGGTACTATCCAAAAAGCTATATAAGCATGTACTTGACACTCATTTGAATAAGCAATGGAACTATCAGTTTGAGTTACTCAAGACTATCTTTATGAGTCCAATCTAATCTATCTTGGAAACCTAATTCACTTGAGCTACAATCTCTCATACAGATAATGTATCATGTGTTTGATTTGCATCCACCATAGATAACTAGCTCTAGGCTAGTGTTTCTTAGCATGGTATCAGAGCCATGGTTGAGCAAGTTAGCTAGTCTGTGTCCTTTCTCAATATCCTTCTTTATCATCTCCTCTATCCCTCAAAGCCATCTACCATTGCATACAAGGTAAAGGAGCTCAAGAGGTCCAATGTCATAGAGTTCAAGATGGGAAGGCTAGTCTTTAGCTAAAATTGGTTGGTGGCTATTATCAAGCAAGAGGGTAAGTTGAGGGATCTACTTCAGGCTTGAAGTTTCCTTGCTTCAAAGCCATCACTGAGGCTCATTTGCAAACATTATAAGGGGCCTCTATTCAATTTCTCTAGCATAAGTTTTGGTACTTCCAGGTTGTTGATAAATACTTTCAACTACTCTAGGAACATGTCACCAAAGTTCTTGTCTGTTGTTTGTTGCCATGAACCAGGTGCATTACATTAACCAAAGGACATCACATGGTATGCAAAGGTACTGAAGATAATAATGAAAGTTATTTTCAACTTATATTCTTTTGCAATTGCCATATGGTTGTATCCTACAAGGAAATCCATGAACGAATATATTTCCCTACCCACTAACTGGTCCAAAATTTGGTCAATAAAGGGCAACGAGTAGTAGTTCTTAACTATCTACTTATTCAGCTCTCTAAACTCTACGCAAAGATGGATTTGATTATTTTTCTTCTTCGTAAACAGCATTTAGTATGTTGAACAAGGAAGATTAAACTAGCTTTTCGCAATTTTTGTAACTCCTCGAACAGCCCATCTCTCATTCCAAAAGGCATGTGCCTTACTTTCTAACGCACAGGACGACTACCTTCCTTTAGAGAAATGGTATGCATAGCAGCTAGGCTGGGAGAAATACATCTCAACTCAAGAAAAAATGCCACAAAAATCTTGGATAAGGAACATATAGTCCTCCCTTTCTTCGGGACTAAGCATGGACCCTAATTTAATTGGCCACAGATCATTTGGCATACCAAGATCCAGCTCAATCATATCCCATCTCTCTTATCCTATCTTGAGCTTGTATTGGCTCATTCAAAGTTATTTGATTAGATGTCCTCTCTAGTGGACCCTTCTTTTGATTCATCGTTTGACGAAGTCTCACTAGCAAATACATCTTCTAATGTCTCTAATTCTGTGGAGGGGATAGAGGAGCTATCTCACCTTGAGAAGACTCAGGGTATACATCTACTACCATAGGATTGGCACCTCTGCCAAATATCAATCAACCAACATGTATATCAACTTGACACCTGGATTGCAAGATCCATGGCCTTCTTAAAAATACTTGATAGTTTGGTTGCCTTGTGAACCTAATAACCCTAAAGTCCACAATGCATTCCACACTATCAATGTTCGCAAGGACTTTGGTAATACAACATTTAGGTTGTCTTAAACTATCATTAGCCATTTGTAGAATTGCAGAGGCGTCCTCTTGGATTGCTAGACCCAATCTCTCCATCAATTTTGAACTCATGATATTAACAAATGATCCTATATCTACGATAGCATGATCCACTAGTATTCCATCAGCATAGGCTTACAACCATTGGGCAATGTTTTCAACATGCTCCCACCAATCATCTCCTTCCTTGAGATATGCCCAAAGGTTCCACAATATACCCAGTACATAGGATCTTTTTAAACTCCTTGCACACTCCTAGAGACAGTTTAATCAGCTTCAAGATATTCACGACTAGTTTAACTTCATAAAGAGAGCTTGCCAAATCGAATTTGTGATAATTCACTAGAGCTCTTTTCTCTTGCCCGACCATTCTCTCTTTTGTTCTTTGAACTGCTTTTGGTATTTCCTTCTTAGCTTTTGCCTTTATCCTTGGTAATCCTTATCCTTCTTGGTGTCGGCTTTACTTTCTACGTGTTTTAAAGGTCCCACTTCCATGTCTGGGTTAAGGACTTGCGTCCCTTTGTCGTCTTGCTTAAGGGTTTCCATCGACAAGTTTCACATTATCTTTGTTGCCTTCTCTACCCTTTTGACCTCTCATAATGGCCCGTAGATTAGAAGCTTCAGTGCCATTACCTCATACATCCTCAATGAGGCTAACTCCACTGCCACTAGGCAGCTCATCTATAG
This sequence comes from Lygodium microphyllum, assembly GCF_053477565.2. Taxonomy (NCBI): domain Eukaryota; kingdom Viridiplantae; phylum Streptophyta; class Polypodiopsida; order Schizaeales; family Lygodiaceae; genus Lygodium; species Lygodium microphyllum. The sequence goes on along the minus strand of NC_141163.1, from coordinate 4,675,135 downwards.
TAGCCTTACCTCTTTGAAGTATTTGTTTCAGCCCACCATCTTGCTAAAGATTGTTCCCTTGCACACAATGGTTAATAGGACCTGGTTGTCTACTACCCTGTTGGAGAGAGCTAATCTTACTCCAGTAGGTGGCAACCAAATGGCCGCACTTCCCAGAAGTATCAGATTTAACATTTGGAAAATTTCTAGGGTAATGTTGGCCGCCACACCATTTACAACTAAATCTTGAGGGTGGACCCTCTTCACGGCATCTACTTCCTATCATATTTTTGTTTTTTAAGGAAATTGACATCAACATCTATTTTTCGATATTGTTCAGAAATCATGTCAGTCTAGTGCTTCATCATATCCTTAACTTCATCAAGGACATTAGAGGCACTTGACTCATAGCCATGATCATCTATCCGTCATTCCATTGGACTAACAATTTGATTGGGCATTGGTTGCTGACTCATAGGAACAACATTAGCGTTTGATGCTTGGCCTCCAACATTTGGTGGAGCCATCTGACTAGCCATAGGCATAGTCACACTAAGAGGAGCTAGCAATAAAGCCACATTTTGGACCATGTTTCATCTCACATTTGGATTAGTCATAGCTATCCCTTGACTTCCATTGAAATTGGTCAATGCCAAATTATTTCCAAAAAATAGACCCATATTAAGATTGGTTTGAAAGGCATAGTCCTCTTGCAGTCAAGATTCTACTTATTGTGCTCATCTAATAGTAGTGTTTACATTCGATGAAGTGACACTACTCAACTACACTTGAATATTAAAATCCAGACCATGCAAAAAATATTTTAGTTGGGCGATTGCTAGGATAGGGATAGAGGCTTGCAATTTATGAAAGACCTCTTTTAACTTATTGGCATATGCTCCAATATCCTCATGTGGCTCTTGATGTGTCACATTTAGTACATGTAGCCAATATTGATCACCCCTTTCAAGGGCAAACTCCCTTCAAAAAGCTTCAAAAAATAAATCAATAGTGGTTATGGTTTTGGCCTCTAGGTTGTGATGCCATATGGCAGTTCTTCCTTTGAGAGTCATGTTAAAGAACATCATTAAATATCCTTCATCTTAAATCCGACAGTTGAACATCAACTTTTGGAACTCATTAATGTGTAGTTCCGCATCTTCTTTTGCTATCCCAATAAACATGGGTAGAGGGAAACCAAAGGCTAGCAAATCCGTCGTTCCAACAAGTATAAAAATAGGTTGTGCTGCCATGGTAACAACCAGATTCCCTACAGGGGTTTGAACAACTGGGACTATAGCTCCACTCATAATGGAGGAAATGATTGGATGGGGGAAAGTACTAGAGCTTCCTCCCCCTAATGGACTCTATGCCAAGCTAAGGTTATTAAGACCCCACCCTTGCAAATATATCCGACCACTCCTTTGAAGAGAGTATCTTCTGTTTATCTTGGCCCGCCATCTAGCTTGTTTAGCCCTTTCTTGCTTTTGGAGCTCCACTTGATGGCATTGTGAATCTACCTCACTAATTTTTGGCATACACTAGAGAATAGGTCCAAATCTATTGAGGTCTAGAAACTGCCACTTGTAGCAGCTCCTGGCAAAGGCACACCTGTTGGGATCTAAAATGTGCTTGACGCTAGCTATAGGCACTAGCTAGGCCTTTATATACCCCACATGGCCCCGCAACCAGAATCATCCAAGGGACACACTACCCTAATTGCTAATGTAGATATTGCATTTGTAGTGGAACGTAGTCCAGTGATTGCCCTTCCTTACTCCTCAGAGGGAGATCCCATACATCTTGGTGTAGTACACCAATGTAATACAAATATAAAGTATAAAGGAGGCACCCCTCCAGTTGAATGCGGTGGACTCACTATAGGTCTCCTAAACCGAGAGGATTAGCCCCTCAATGCGCTCCCCTAACATAAAGCACATACAAACAATCTCCGCTCTTATTTATTTTGAACGATCTAGGAGATTGATATTTTCTTACCAATCTTGCCCCAAGAAACCGTTCATCTACCCTATAGCTCGGGTTTCCTTACACACTCAACGTAGGTCAATGTTTGGAAAGCAATTGCAATGTGTCCAGGTTTGATACCATGTTATTCTCAATGCGTGTGGATGACCATTGTGCTTAAGCATTTTATCATTAGAAACCAAGAAGGTGAAATGCAAAAATAGCCCTTTAATTGTTTTCCAACTAATTGTATGTGTGGAGTTGATAGAGACTAGCATTGAATTTCTTCGTGCTACTAGTCTCCTTAATTCAAACGATAATCCGTCCTATATGTTATGCATAGCCAAATAGTTCAGAATTTGAATTATTTTCAACAAGTGACCACTTTCACAAACCCTCTTTCCACCTACCATTTAGGTTTTGCATTCATTTGATAGGTGTAGGGTTCATTTTTATGTAAATTTTCATGTAAAAATCAATGAAAACATTAACATAGAAACACGGCTTTACTCAGGCTTAATTCTCATATTCTAGTCTTGTTATACATTCATGAACATAAAATGTATTTTTTTTCTAAATTTTTAGGCGCAAAAACTAAAATTTATCATTTTTTCTCTATTTTCCATTTTTTTTCATAAAAATGTGATATTTCAAAATTATGAGTTATCACTGATCAAGGACACTCAACATCATTTTTATATCAATTTCTATCCCACATGAATCCAAAACACTCAACAAAACCCCCAAATTTCATTATTTCCATGAAAAGCGCAACTTCTAGGTTTTCTGTGTTTTGGGAAAAATTTATTATACTACTGAATTGTTTTTTTCCTTAGCATTTTGGAGAAAACAAATCATGGGAAACCAATATCAATCATCCTTAAATAATTTCTTCAACCATTTATCATAAAACAAAAGAAAAGGTCACTTATGCATAGAAACCGTGATTCCGAGGCTCGTATCTCATAGATGGTAGGCCGTTAACACTTCCTCTTTGCTACTGATGCACTCTCTCAACCCGCGAATCTATGATCTCTACGACTCTAGCATCATCATTTGCTCCACATTCTTCATCACACCCCTCCTCCTTCTCTCTTGAATTGATGCATATAAATAACCGCAAAGAGGAGAGAGGAGAGAGGAGAGAGAAAGACTAAAAATCAAATTTCTAATTCCTTCATAAAATCTAGTAAGATTATGGCCATCTTCTTTCTCTCTTTGCGTGGATCTGCAATCTCTCTCTCTCTAGAAGGATGTGAATCGGAGAGGCATCGATCTGATTTTGAGAGGGCGCAAAAAGATTTGTGCCCTCCCCCCTCCCCCCCACCCCCCCCATTGTCAATTTCTTTTAATGTTTTAAGCTTGTTTTAATAAGCCTAAGGTTTAAATTATTAAAATAACCCGATTCATGCTTTTTGTATTCACACTTCCTAGCAAGTGGATATTTCGGTTATGAGGGGGCAAATGGCCTCGGATTCTAGATCCGTCTAGATAGGCAACTTCGTAACATCAAAATCTATAAATCTGGATCCATCACGCAAATTTTCGGCTCTCAGATCTAGCAACTGCTTTATAACACCAAACCTTGCAAGGATTAAATGGGGGGTCAAACGACCTCTGATCGAAATCGAGACTTGCATTGGATTCTTAATGTCGAAATGCATCTAGGAAAACTCTAACTTGGCCATCTGCCACCATTTGATTTTTCATGAAAATTTGGTCTTTGGCACTTCCCAGGCACTTTCTACTCCAAAAACACCCTTAAATGCTTCAAGCACGACTCAAAAACAACTCCTAAAATCCATCTCTCAAAAAGTAAAAAAGGAAAGAAAAAGAAAACAAGAAAAATAAAAAGAGAAAAATGAAAGACAAGTGCAAGGAAAGAAAAGAAAATCAAATAGAAAGCAGGAAAACACATCTCACTTGATGAGTGCCACAATCACTGCATCGGTCCTCAAGTTAGGCAAGCATGTTTGGTGGCCTTGGTCGGCCGGCTCTGTTCCTAATCCCCAAGCCTTTTTTCCCCCACTTCACACTTAGGACACATCCTCGGGGAGGAGGGGATCACTCATGAATATATGTATATATAACGTGAGCTCAAAATAACGGGTTTTTAAAACACCATTTTTATACATTTTTTACATACAGAAGGGTATCATATAAAGGGATTACTTACATATTGAATAGAAAAGGGTTGTGTATTATCCAAGAAAAATTCACAGATTAGGATATTTATAAATAGGCCATGAGCGCATGTTATATAGAGAATATATATATAGTGAGTCCCCCAAGGGCACATCAAGGTCAGGACACACCTGGCGAGGTCACATTGGCCTATGGTTGACCTGTCTCCCTAAGCGATACTCACCACACTTTTGCCATACATAAACTGGGTTCTCAAGTCTAGGACAATATCTTAGGCTTTCCTATGGTTCACGATCCAACTCCCAGTTCCACTAGTGGACACAATGCATGGCATAGCTAGGTAGGCACACCCCTAGGTAGTACACTCTCTTTTTTTTTCAAGTGAATCTGACAACCCGTGCCTAACCACCGACTTTAGAGCCCCTGTCCCCCACTCAGTATACCCTCAATCTCTACAATCTCAACCATTTTGGTGTGCTTCTCTCCCATGTCCAATCCCCACAAAGGCCCCATTATTAACTCACATAACCACCCTTCAATCATCCCAATCCTCATCAACAAAATCCTGCAAGTGCCATGGGAGTACCACTCGACTAGATGGGGGGCAATGTTAACCCCAGTGCAAGATAGAGAAAAAGGAAGCAAAGAAAATTCATAAATACAGAGTAAAGTGGAAAAATGTGGCATGACAGAAGGATAAGAGGAGAAAAGGCCAAAAGCACAAGGGCAACCTTAAAATTTGAAGCAAAGACAAATGCATATTTAAGAATGTAAAGGCACCCCAAATTTTTGTAATAGAGCACTAGTTTTCCTCCTTGCAGTAGACAGGCATAAGTGAAGGCATAATGTAAATAGAATGGAATATGAAAAGAGGACCTTGGCAAGTCGGCTGATCATGTAAAAAAAGAGATGGGTTCCGAAAGGGATAAGGGCATGTATAAAAGCTAAAAAGTGAATAGAGGAGCTCATTCTTGGTTTGTGGAAAAAGTGACTCTCCTCTTCTTCTTCTTCTTCTTCTTCTTCTTCTTCTTCTTCTTCTTCTTCTTCTTCTTCTTCTTGCTTGCTTGCTTGTGCTTGTGCTTGAGAGAGTGAGTGTGAGAGTGTGAGGGAGTGAGTGTGTGGGGGTGAGGAACCATGGTGGAAAAGCTCTCCATCTTCTCCTCTCTTCTTCTCTTCCCTTGCCTTGCACGCATGGTTATGGAGCATGGAGCTTGAAGGTGGAGGATTGGGTTTCTTGAGCTTGCATCTTTGATCATGGAGCTACCGATGTGCTTGAGAGAGGAGGGTACTCGATCGGTAAGCTCACTACACTAGTAGGCTTGAGAGCATGTATGGCTATGTGAGAGGTAGCCATCAACATTTGGCTTGAAATGCTTGAGCAATAAGTAGTTTGTGGGTCTTGATGGTTGAGTGAAAGCTCCCACAGTTGACTTATTGGAAGAAGGAAAGCACTAGAGCTTCCTCCTCCTCCTAATGGACTGTTTGTGGCACTAGGGTCATTAAGACCTCTCCCTTGTAGGGGGTATTAGGCTATTACATTGAGGGGAATACCTCCTAAGGATTTCAACCCACTGTCTATCCCTTTAAGCTCTTTCTTGTTTTTGGATCTTGGATTGACAATGTTTTTCAGGAAATAATGGATCTATCTCGATGCTCTTTGGTATAAATTGACTAACTAACCAGGGTTCAAGCATTGCTACTTATCGATAACTCCCTAGAAATGCAACTAACTTGCCATTCTCGCACAATGAGGGATGTGAGCAAGCTGCTAAGGTAGTCGGCAAGACCCGAGAAGAGCCCTCAGTGCCAATCTGCATGATTGCTAGGAGCACACAAAGAAGACCTAATCTTGTCGTGCTCCAAGTACTCAACAACAAGCATGAGGGCTCCATGAGATCTTAGAGCACTTGACCGACAAGTTAGCTGGTAACCCATCAGAAAACCTTAAACCACTCAAAGATCTCTTGAATGAACCTAAGTGATGATGGACCAAAGTACACAACTTAAACTTGATGTACAATTGGGCCCTAATCACCAACAAGAAGGATGAGATATATCAAGGCTTAGGAGATGACAAGTAGTCACATGAAGATAGCTCTAATGACAAATATGAGGAGTGATGTTCCTTCAGTGGTGAGAGTGAAGGGATAATTGACATGATAGAATATGACAATAAGGGATGGTGATAGAGCAAATAGGGGTAGACTCCAAACCATGCAAGGGAAATGCCTTTAAAATAAAAAAAGGAGTCATGCGCATGGATTGCGATCGCACTTGGCTGGAGAACATAGGTGCAATAGACTTTGTGCAAGCAGACCTAGCCCAACCAAGTGCCATGCCATTGCTTAATATGAGTTCACCATCAGGAGAGACTTTCTCTTCTAGGGAAGACGGAGAATTTGATTCTGAATTGGAAGTAAGCTCAAATAGTGATCTCAAAATACCTCCTAGTTCTAAACTAGATGCAGCAAGGGAGACTTACCCATCCACCTTAGGCATCAACAGTTAAAGGAGGAAAGAAGGAAGCAACCTAGGGATGCATAGACAGAGGAGAAAAGAACACCACAAGACTTACCAAGGAGATTCACTAAGTTGAAAAAAAGTTATAGGGTAGTGATCTTGTTCGGAGCCAAATGCCAGGGGCAAGCAAGCGAACCAATAGAAGGACCTACCAAGGTCAAGGAGGTCAATTTAGCTAAGGAGGGGGAACCACCCTGACCTTTCTTCATAGCCAATGACCTGACCAAGAAAGAGGAAGCAAGCCTCATTTCTCTCTTGTGAGAGTATATAGATGTTTTTGCTTGGACCTAGAGGAACTCAAAAGGGTAGATCTAAGTGTAGTGACTCACAATATACCCATGATATGCAACACAGGTCAAGCAACAACCAGATTCCATGAATCCAAAGCATGCTCACACTGTCAACAAGGAAGAATTTGATAAGCTAATGACATCACGATTCATCTACGATTTTTGAGCACACGGATTGGGTTTCAGCCATAGTCATTGTACTAAAGATGAACGAGAAGATCAGAGTGTGCATCAACTACAATGCTGCTATGAAGAGAGATAATTACTCATTGCCATACACTGAGCACATGCTTGAGAGAGTGGCTGGTAAAGAGGCCTACAATTTCCTAGAGAGCTTCTTAGGGTACAATCAGGTGCAAGTGCACCCTGACGATAGGCACAAGACCACCTTTTCCACTATGTGGAGAGTCTTTGCCTACGTAGTCATGCCCTTCGAGCTAACTAACGCACTAGCTACCTTCAAGAGGCTCGTGTGTGCTATATTCAAGGATATTCTTAGGAAGAAGTTAGAGGTTTTTGTCGACAACTTGTGTGTCCACTCCACTTGGAAAAATAGCATAGCCACACTTTGAGCTATCTTTGAACTGTGTCAATTATATGTCTCTCATTGAGCCCCTTAAAGTACCAGTTTTGGGTAAAGCACAGTTGCATCCTAGGGCACATGGTGTTAAAGAATGGCATTGCAGTGACTTCTCAAAATTCAAGATCATCGTCGATCTTTCACCACCAACTAATTACAAGGGAGTTCAGTGCTTTCTAGGCCATAGAGGGTATTATTGGGGGCGGTTTGTGTTGAACTATGCATTGATTGCCAGACTGCTATGCAAATTATTGATTATATTATAATGGACCAAGGAATGTCAAAATGCATATGAGAAGTTGAAAAAGGCTCTAACCACTGCACCAATTCTATGAGCCCTAGACTAGAAAATCACTTTTCATATTCAAATTGACGCTTCTAAGTTTGCTATAGGAGCAATATAGTGCCAGCTTGGTGAACACAACTTAGACTATCCCATGAGTTTTACCAGTAGACAACTCATAGATACAAAAATGAATTATTTGATAATAGAGAGAGAAGGTTTAGCCATGGTGTTTGCTGTAAGGAAGTTTTAGCATTATCTTTTGGTTACGCCCTTTACCTTCTTTGTTGACCATCAAGCCCTGCTTTACCTTGTTATTTAATAAAGCATGCGCTACAGGATGCATAGCTCGATTGTTACTTCTACTTTTAGAATTTGACTTCTCTGTGGTCATGAGTAAAGGAAAGCAGCATTATATGGATGACCATATGTCTTGCATCCCCACAGGAGAATCCGCTAGACAAGGCATTGCAAATGAACTACCTGATGTCCATCTATTCATCCTTTCTAGTGCAAAAGATTTGTTTAGAGTTGATTTGATGCCTTATTGGGTAGATGACATAGTCGAGGAGCTTGAGCATGGACTCCTTGAATGACCAATAGAAAAATCCCCCAACTTAAGTGACTCATCCTCAAAGCCCAACCTTATGAGTTGATAGTGGGCCAACTCTACCAACTAGGACAAGGCTAATTGCTACACAAATGTGTGTGCAAGGATGAAATGCATGAGACGCACTTGCAGAGACACATGGAAAAATAGCAGGAGGGCATTTCAACGGAGACACAATAGCCCGCAAGGTGTTGTAGTCTCAACTATGGTGGCCTACTCTTTTCCAAGATGCAACACACTTTGTAAAGCACTATGATAAGCGCAAAGGACCAGGATACCAGTTTGCAAGGACAAATGGAGCTGAGCCCAATCATTCCAAGGCAACCATTCAAGAAATGGAAAATCAACTTCATTGGGCCAATCAGCCCACATCACAATACTCACAAGCAAAATACATCATTGTTTCCACACAGACTACCTCAGGAAGTGAGCAAAAGCACAAGATAAGAGAAAGACTGATGCTAGGACCACTGCCAAGTTCCTTTTGGAACATGTAATTTCAAGATTTGGCTACCCCATTGAACTCTTTAGCAGCCAAGGTACACACCATCAATGAAGTGATCGCTCATCTCCTATCCAACTTTCTAATCATCCATAAAAAATCCTAACTATACTATCCTTAGCCTAACGGCCAGGCTGATTCTACAAATAAAATACTAGTAAATTTCCTAACCAAGGTAGTACCTGCTTTGAATAGCAGTAACGACTGGGATAACAAACTCATGGTAGCCTTATGGGTCTACTACACAGCTTACAAAACGGCTGTGGAAAAGACTCCCTTCAAGTTAACCTATGCGACTAAAATAATTCTATCTATAGAGTTCTTCATTCCTAGCCTAAAAATCACTCATCTAGAGAGATAGGATGGAAAGGAGGCATGAACACAACACCTAGTTGAGCTAGAACGCCTATCAAAAACTCAATTTCTAGCCACACATGCGAAAATATGCAAAAAGGAAAGACAAAAAATTTGGTTTGACAAGCACGTCAAGCAACATAATTTCAAATAGGAAGACTTGGTACTGCTGTACTCAATCAAGGGACATAAGCAAAAAATGAACTTTAGAGGGCTAGGGCCTTTCTGAGTTTGCATCATCAGTCAAATTGCAATGTGAAACTTGAAACCCTAGTGGGTGAGGGCATAGGCTTCTTCAATAGCAGTTGCATAAAGAAGTACTACCCTAATGCGCACCCATTTCATGAGCCGCCAATGCTAGAATCCCCTGTCAATGTGCGAGTGGCCACTATCATAGAGATTGACAACAATGAGGATGAAAAAGTAGTAGAACCAGCCTACCTAAGCATAATGGTCACTGCCAAGAAAACACACACCTTCAATGCATTGATCGATGAGGGAGCTAACTTTAATGTCTTAACTCACATTCATTAGACTCACATTGGCAGACCACAATTGCAGCCCACCAATGCCAAACTCAGCCCACATATGGGGGCCAATCATATGCACTCTTGGGAAAGTGCAAGGCTACGATCTCTATCAGGTTTGAAAGCATACCAATGATCTTCTATGTGTTTCCAAACACCAAAGATGCATGCATGAAATCATTGTTAGGATGCATATTTAAAATCAAGCTCATTGGAATGTTGACTATGAGTCCCAACATATCCACCTTGCCATAGACAACGCACATATAGTTACCTCTTTCAGCAAGGGATGTGTGACTCCTTCAAAGTTCACAAAGCCACCGGTAGAGAAACCCACCACTAATTTTAAGGAGGGGAGTCATGACTTTCCACCTCCCACCAAACCTAAAGACTTGCAACCCACTGAAGCCAAAACTAAGACACTTCAACCAAAGCTTGACCCCAAAAAATCTATATGACTCTATAGTCCATTGTGCAAACAAAATCTCCTCATGCCCCAACCTTACATTCATTACTACTTGCAATTACCTTAGGCTACTTACTATTTAGGCAAAATCCCACTCCATAAGAATGCAACATTTCACCACTCTACTTTGATCCCAATGCCATAGACAGCTTTGCCATGGCCTCTCATCGACTAATAATGTGCATTACTCTTCTTCCTTCGTTTTGTTTATCCCTTCTAGAATATATGAATGATAATTGCTTTATGCCTTGCAATCATCCATTTCTATTTACCACCACTCTACAAGTTCACCACAATCTCAACCAGATAATGTCTCTGGTCCACTAAGAGTCCGTGATTCTTGCTTTTCAGATTGCACATGAGTGGCATGATCATCATCATCATCCAATGCATCACACTAGATGCATACCAACTGCTCATTTCATCAAAGATGACATCCCTGCTCACTCTAAACTTACATGTGACAGGGTTGTAACAACGATACCCTTTTTGCTCTAAAGAGTATCCAATAAAAACACATTTTTCTACCTTTGGATCAAGCTTCTTCCATAGCTCATCTGGCACATGAATGTATGCAACACAACCAAATACCTTCAAGTGCGATACATCAGGCTTCTTGCCAGTAAAGCATTCTTCAAGAGTCATACCATGAACTGCAGCTGTGGGAGTTCTGTTCATAATATAAACAACAGTATGAACAGCCTCAGACCAAAAATTCTTAGGCATATTCTTTTCAGCCATCAAGGCGCGTGCAACTTTTGCAATATGCATGTTTTTCCTTTCTGCAACCCCATTCTGCTGTGGGGTATACATGCATGTGAACTGTCTCTTTATCCCATGAGACCTTAGAAAATCACTGAACTCATTCGAGAGGTACTCTCTCCCTCCATCTGACCTCAAGCACTTTACTTTCAAGCCTGTTTCTCTTTCAATTGCAGCCTTGAAAGTTCTAAAGTGCTCAAACGCTTCACTCTTTTCCTTCATAAAATATACCCACAGCATTCTAGAACAATCATCAATGAATGTGACAAAGTATGAACTGCCTCCAAGAGATACATTTTGTGTAGGCCCCCAAATATCTGTATGCACCACATCAAGGATATTTCTGCTTACATCTCTATCATGTGAAAAGGGTTGTCTTGCCTGATTACCAAACTGACATGCTTTGCATACCTTATGAAATTTTGAAATTCTAAATGTAGGCAAACCTGTAACCAACCCTTTGGAGTGCATTAATTTCAGCCTTTGTACATTTGCATGTCCAATGCGTTTGTGCCTAATTTTAATGTCTGCAACAACACCTTTTTCCTTTAGCATACATAGCAACATTCATAGTAGGAAATCCAGCATCTAGAGTAAATATACGTCCAACTCTACTTCCCTTTGCAACCAACCTACACTTGTCATTGAAGTCTTCTACAAAGCAGCCCTTTGCATTAAATCTGACTTGTAGCCCTTGCTCTACCATTTGACCGACTGACACCAAGTTCTTTGTAATAGCTGGCACATGTAATACATCTGAAAGACTCTTTGTCTTACCATCATGCAAGGATAAGGGAACTTTTCTAATGTGTGAAATTGGGTGGATGAATCATCACCCGTCTACACATAACCTGTATTTTGCAAATCCTGCATCTCTCCAAACCATTCTGCATGGCTGGTCATATGATTGAATGCACCCAAATCAACATACCAAACATCATCATGTGTTCCCTTTCCTGTACAACATTCAACATATGCTGCATAACAAATAGACGTTCATTTTTATCTTCATTCTATCATGAAGATGATGCATAGTTTCCTTGCTGCAACTTACCACTGTGAATATCATCTTTCTTAACATAACATTGGGCTGCAATGTGACCTGTTTTGCCACAGTAGTGACACACAATACCATAGTTGTTAGAACCTCTGTTCTGCCATCCACCTCTTCCTCTAAAGCTCCCACTGCCTCTAAAGTTACCACGACCTCCTGAAACCTGTATATCGCCAAATTGCTGATTCAATCTGTTTTGCTGGTTGTCACTACCACGTCCTGTACCACAGAATCTTGAAGAGGATCTACCACGCCCCCTTCCTGAACTCGAGTAAAATGCTTGGACCTGTTCACCATTTCTTCCAGACGAATCACCCTACATATTGATCTCTTCAATAATCATGAGAGAGATCAGCTCATCAAAATCTGGAAATGGCTTCCGTACATATATTAAAGTAAAAAATGATTTCCATGCTTTCTCATTGTTAAGGCCACTCAGAGTGGATGAAACCAAATCATCATCATCCGCCATTGCATCAATTGCTGCTAAAGCATCTGCAATGCTCCTCACCTTCAACATATACTCATTGACATACATTTTCCCTTTCTTTAAGGCATTCAACTCTTGCTTGAGTTGAATCTTTCGTGCCTTTGTGTTTACTGAAAACATACTCTCAAAAATCATCCAAGCTGCATGTGAAGTTTCTGCATTCCTGATATGTCCAAGCATAGTATTATCAATTACTACAGATAGCCAGTACATCACCTTTTTGTCTTTCGCATTCCATTCTTTCCATGCTTATAACTCATCTGCAGTTGGAGGGATACCCAGCTCTGGCTCCTTTTCTTCACCTGAGACAAACTCATAAAGGCCCTTTCCAATGAGGAAGTTCGTCACACAGAACTTCCAAGAAGGGTAGTTGTTCTTGTCGAGCTTCTCAATAATGGGATTTCCACTGTTCTCTGCCATTATCACAAACAAGGATATAGCACAGCAAGCTAGTCTTCTGTAATCTTCCACAATACGTGCATAATAATACACCAAGCAACCTTTTTCACTGATTGCTCAACAGTACATGTAATCTGCAACCTGTTTATAGATAAACCTTATGTTTGCTTCCTGCAAACACTTCAAAAATTACAGATTCGCAATCTGTAACCTGTGCACCCACTTTCGGTCAATACAGCCAAAATTAGAGTATATCCTAAAACTGTTGTCCGCAACCTTGCATCTCTAAAACGGGGCTTGAAAAGGCCTCTGATGCCCAAAATAACTGCGGGAAAGCCGTAAAGGGCTTATCTACAGAATATACAATGCTCTCCTTGCACACAAATCTCGCAGAATATACATTGCTCTCACTTCAGCCTTCAAAATCTTCCTCTCTCAGTGGCACGGATCTGATACCATGTTAAGAATAGCGTGGTGGGGAGACTTGCTCAAGATGCTGCACCGAATATACACAGAATGCACAAGGAGAAGCTCACTCAAGAGACAAGAAGAGAGATGGATACCAAAACGTTTTCTTGTTGGTTTCTTCTCCTTCTTCCACACACCTTACAATGTACACAAAGTACAGATAAGATACAACATAAAGGAAAGTGGCCTACTAAGTCAAACAATGCATAATTGACTACACTAGTCGACTGACGCTATAACTATGCCAGCCGTAAATAGGTGTAACAACCTGTAAATATGCCAACTGTAACTATGCCAGTTGTAAATAGGTGTAACAACCTGAATATAATAAGTAACGAGTCAGTGGCCATGTGAGAGTCATAATGACCACCGACATGCTAAATGTAGATGTGTGGACCCATCTAACCAGGTGGTCCATCATCAATGTCCGCATGTGTTGAGCTTGTCATCTCAACAACTACTACACGTCAGTGCCATGGGACTAGCACTAAGCTAGGAGGGGAGGGTAATATTAACCTCAACATGAGAAGAAATCAGAATAAGTGAAAAAGTGCAAGTCAGGACCTAAAAGAGGTGGCCCAAGAGGAAATCAGACACAACAAAAGAGGCAAGAGGAAGAATAACTAAAAGTGTAAAGGTGGCCTCAAAAATCAAGTCAAAGGTGAAAGTGCATTTTTAAATGCAAGGTGCCCCTAAAAATATTATAAAAAAGTGCCATAATCCCTCTTGTGAAAATTGTAAAGATAGATGGGCGGTAGAAAGAAAGTTTGGAAGATAGAAGGACAATGGGAAAGAGGCCTACCATCCATGTAAAAAAGGGGGATAAGGGGATGACCACCCAAAAGGGATTCAAGGTTTTGTATATAAATTCAAGAAGTGAATGAAGAGCTCATTCTTTGGTGTGTAGAAAAAGTAGACTCTTCTTTTTCTCCCTTCTCTTCTTTGTGCTTTCTTGTGAGTGCTTAAGGGAGGGAGTATGAGGGAGTGAGAGAGTAAGCAAGTGAGGGATCTTGGAGGTGAAGCTCTCCATCATCTCCTCTCTTCTTCTTCTCTTCTCTTCTCTTCTCTCATCTCACGCTTGTCTATGGAGGATGGAGCTTGGAGGAGGAGACTTGAGGATGCTTGAGCTTGCATCACGAATCGTGGATCTATTGAAGTGCATGAGGGAGGAGGCTAATTCTTTGGGTATTAAGGTAAGCTCACTACACCCCGGTAGGATTGAATGCACGCTGGCTAGGTGAGAGATATCCATAGGTGCTTGCTTGAAACGCTTGAAGGAATAAGTGGTTTGTGGGTCTTGGCAGTAGAGCATGAGCTCCCATTATAGGGGTCAATTCCATCTTATCTTTACAAAAAAGGGACCTTGGTCCTTTGGCACTCGTCATACTGCTTTACAAATTTGGCAGCATCGCGAGGAATACAATTAACCACTACAATTGAGATTGTGGCACCTTGTGGGCCGTGGTATCTCCGCCAAAGTGCTCTCCAATAATTCGAGCATATGCTTCAGTTAGCACATCATGCATTTGGTGCTCACACATGCATCTTTGCAATAAGCCATCCTATTCTAATCTGTAGAGCTAGTGAACAATTAACTGATAGGGATGAATCTTAAGGATAAGTTGCTTTAGCTTGGTCTTTTTGATAGGTCTCTCAGGTAATCCATGCTCTAAGATCAAGTCTATGTCAAATCTGTCCAATATGGTGTTAAGTCTACCTTGAACAAGTCTTTTTTGCTAGACATGCTAAATAGGTGCACATTGGGTAGGTCATCTAAAATCCCCTATCCCCACGAGAAGCTTCTCCTGTGGGTATGCGAGGCATGTGATTGACCATGTAATGTTTCTTGTGCATGCATACAACCATAGAGAAGTCAAACTCTAAAAGCAAGAGAGCAGTCATCTAGCTATGTGTCCTGTAGCATAGGGTTTATTTACAAGATAAAGCAAAGCTTGATGGTCTACAAAGAAGGTGAAAGGCATAGCCAAAAGATAATGCCAAAACTTCTTCATAATAAATACCATGGCTAGGCCTTCCCTCTTTGTCATGGAGTAGTTCTTCTCCGTATCTGTGAGTTGTCTACTAGTAAAGGTCACTAGATAGTCAACATTGTGTTCACCACGCTAGCACAAAATATCTCCCACGGAAAACTTTGATGCATTAATATGCATTTGAAATGTTATTCTCCAATATGGGGCTCGTAGAATGGGTGCAGTATGAGAGCCTTTTTCAATTCCTCATAAGTGCATTGGCACTCCTTGGTCCACTTGAATACAATCAGCAACTTGTAAAGTGGTCTAGCAATCAATGCATAGTTCAAGACAAAGCGTCGATAGTACCTCGTGTGTCCTAGGAAGAAGTACCAAACTCCCTCATAGTTTTTTGGTGGTGGCAAGTCAACAATGACCCTAATTTTGGAAAATTCACTGGTAATGCTATTCTTGGAAACCAAATGCCATAGAATGCATCTGTGTTTTGCCTAAAGCTGGCACTTTAAGGGGTTTAAAGAGAGACTATACAATTTACACCATTCAAAGGCTGCACAAAGCTTATCTACGTGTTCTGCCCAACTAGAGTGTATGCATAGATCATCAATGAATATCTCTAAATCTTGCCTAGGCATGTCCTTAAAGATGGCACACAATAGATGCTGAAAGATGGAAGGTGCATTAGTTAGCCCAAATGGCATGACTATGTAAGCAAATACCCCCCATTTTGTGGCAAATGCCATCTTCTATAGGCTTCTTTTTCCTCTACTCTCTTGAGCATGTGCTTCATGTAGGGCAATGGATAATTGTCTCTCTTAGTTGTGGCATTAACTTTTTTATTTACGCACACTCAAATTTTTATGTTCTTTTTCAGGATAATCACAATGGGTGATACCCAGTCCATGTGGTCAATCTCATAGATGAATTCGACCTTCAATAGTTTATTGATCTCTTCCTTGACGGTGTGAGCTTGCTGATCTCTTCCTTGACGGTGTGAGCTTGCTTCGAATTCATCAGGTAAGGTCATTGGTTTACTAATGTTGCATCCAATTTCATTGGAATGTTATTCATTATGACTCTTACATCGACTCCTTTGAGTTCATTTAAGGACTAGGCAAACATGTTTATGTACTCTCACAAGAGAGCAAAGAGATCAGCCTTCTCTTGCTCAGTTAGGTCCTCAATTATAAACATGGGTTGATACTTCTCTCCTTCCCCTACTAAGTTGACTTCCTTGACTTTGGCAGGCCCTTTTATTGGTCATCTGGATACTCACTATTTCCAAGGGCCAATCCTTCAACACCCTGTATGGCCTAACTTTCATGCCATTAGCCAACATGACGTTAAACCTTGCGTTCTCAACCAACAAGTTACCCCATGCCTTTAGGATTGCATGGTTAAGCACACTAACTCTTGTCCTATGTCTATGATCCCCTTTCTTGTGACATCTTCTAATCGTGCCACTGGTAGAACTGCATGCATCTCAATGCCCTCCTAGAAAGCATTTATGTGCAAAGACAGGCTCTACACTCTTTTGCCAATGATCTTGGGTAGTCTGTCCACCTATGGCATATAGGCACTGCCTATGCGATGTTACATGAGGTGCAGATGCATCTCTTGATCTGAATTGAATAGGAAAGTCTAGTGTGCTCATGGTAGAGAGCTCATCAATCATCATCTTCCATGATGGGTTCCATGTCTTTTAGGTGCGCTTGGGCTTCTCTCACCCACTCGACCTTATCAACCACTTCCATTTAGTGCCTCGGATTGGGATATTTCTCAACCTTGGCACTCTCATTCTCCACTGTCTTAGGAGCAAATTTTTTTGCTTCTACATCTGTGACTTGCTTACCTTTCAGTAGTGTAGTGGTGCTATTAGCTTTGAGTGTGACTTTTGTCTCAGCTCTCTGCCTTCTCCTCCTACGAATCCTCTTTCCTATGGAGGCTGTATCAAGGTTGCTAGGTCTAAGTAATGAGATACTAGCATGCCTTCTATGTGCCTACTTATGACATTCAATGAGATGGGAGGGATCTCGCCATCAAGTGTCTCAACTCCAAAGAGCCCCAAAGGTACATATGGCACAATAACTAAGCTAGTGGATAGTTTCCACCTAGGGCACTCGGCATAAAAATGAGTGATTCCATACTCAAGGCATCTCAAGTTTTCATTTTCTTGGTTAGCTTTCTCTCGTTCAAGGCAACAATATGGCATGTGTCCTAGGTGGCGATTAGCTCTTGGTTTTGAACTCCTAGGCCTCTACCCCTTTCCCTACCTAATGCCATCACCAGTAGTACTGGTCTAAAATCCATTAGAATGGGATTAACCTCTTCATCATATGAGATATAAGGGTTGTATATACCTCTTCCTTGTTTGGCTCCTTGAGATAATGCACTAGAGCGTCACTCGGTGGATGGGTCATGAAGGGTCTAGATGGTCTAGTTTAGGGTTGATGTCCATTTTGGAGACAATTGTATTGGTATCATTGGACATTGGAAGAGCTAATGGAGCTTCCCTTACAAATTGTGGTGGCCTATTCCCAAGTAGTATGGCTAGTTGTAAGGCTATGGGTATAGTAATCTCCCCAGTAAACAGCAACGCATGGCATCATGGCCTAACCTACCACAGTTGGCGCAAGGTCTGGATCTAGGATCCATGCACTCAACAAAGAGATGGTTCCCTCTGCAATGCACTTATTGCACATGAGGTTGGTTAGGTCTCCTTATTATCTCTTAGAGATTGGCCAACTCTAGCTTTACATTTGTTAATTCCTGGCTTTGGTCAACACTCTTTCCTTTCTCTTGGGCACTCTGGCTCATTCTCTCACTAGGAATCATGGTTCTCTCTAAGGTTCTAGAGGTTGTGCTATCTCAGCTTGTGGTCCTTGAACTTATCTCTTTGAGTAGGTCATCCACTCATATGGCTTCTTCAAAGATCCTAGCCAGCACATCCGTTTGCACGTTCAAATTACCCACCAAGGCCTTGTAAAGCTCTTCACTCCTAATTCCACTTATGAATATGGTAGAGACTACTCGCTTGCTAGGTCACTCTATGGCTGGAATTATCTTGAAGAGACTTCACACGTGGGTGATGTAGTTTGAATATCCTCTTTGTCCTTTTGACTGATGTTCATAAGTCAAAAAATAAGGTTATCCGAATACCCTACCACCTCAGAGAATCTCTTGATGAAGAGACTCTTGAGATTGATGAAATTATTCCATTTGTCATTGTCTAGTCTAGTGTACCACATCCATCCTTTATCCCCAAGGCAAAGACCAAAATCTTGTGCACATTGAGCAGGGTTCGTTAGGCCGTTCACCTTGCATACTTGCTCAAACTGCTCTATGGAATTATATGGATCATCGAGTTGATACTTATAGAGTTGGTTGGCAAACTATGGGTATCTTTGTTTGGCTTTTTGAATTCGAGTAATATCTACTCTTGTTAGTAATGAAGTTGGTAGGGCTACTCTATTATGCTTCGTGCAGTTGTGTTATCTATGAGTCGCTTCGTGAGAATCTTGCTCAACATAGGCTTCAAGTGCTCTTTTCCTCTCAACGTGTTGGTCCTATCTTGTTTCTATTAGCAAGTGCTAAAACTCACTAGACCTCTTGTATTTCTATCTCTTGTCTTAGCCTCTGAGCTGGTTGCTCCTCCTAATTATAGGTGGCTATGCCTTGCAATGCTTTCTTTGATAGTCTCTACTTTTCCTTGAGGTATGCTATGATGTCCTTGGCTGGTCTACCATGGTGCTTCATTTTTCTCTACAAATCATACCAATTTATCATTTTCTATGATGACTTGGAAGTTTCCTAAGTCAAGCTCATTGTTTTTAGGATTGGTACTAGATCTTGACATTTGGTCACTCTCTTGGGCTAATAGAGTGTTTATCAAGCTGATCAACTCTGGTAAGATTGAGTCCCTAATTGTGTCAGACCCTTGTGCTCTCGAAGAGGCTTGCTCTAGGGCTTAGTATCCTCAATCAAGCGTTCAAGATCTAAGGGTCTTCTCCTATTAGTGGGTTCATTCAATTTTTCTTATTTCACATGTGAGTTCCTTGTTATTTTAGACAATTCTCAATTTTTATGCACCTAGGTGCTCGTGGGGTGCTTCCTTTCGTGCACGGTGCGAAATCAGGCTTTCAACTTTCTAGGCGCACTTCAAGTGATTATTTATGCAGTGTGTGACCATGATGAAAACAATGTGATACAACACACACTTTTCTAGTTTGCTCATGTTGCAGGTGGTGGTTGCTCTAACAAGTTTGTTTAGGTCCTCTAAGACATTTCAGATGGGTACTCTGAGGGGTTGTATTCGCCGTTTCTTCTTAGGCCTCCAAGTCACAATTTTTGGAGTCTAAAGGCTCTATGATTCTTTCAATGTGTTTGGAGGCCTACAAGGGTGTTGCTCAGCTTCAGGTGGTTGGGCTCTATCTAGTTTAGGGTGTGCTAGTTTTATCAGCTCTCAAGTTTTGTTTTTGGTGTCTGAGTTTCAATCGTCCGATTCCCAAAATAGAATTCTCTGATTCTGGCTCTATCATCTGAGTGGTCAACTCGAATAGTCCAAGTAGTATGAGGGGTCGACTTGGACTATTCAAGTCTAAGTGCCCGATTTTGGGTGGTCATGAGTTTGAGTCGAACAATTGTTTGAGTCACATGGTCTAATTGGCAAGTCCAGGTAGGACAATTTGAATAGGGTGGTTCAAGTTTGGATACTCAAACAAATGAGGTATGTCTAAGTGGACAAGTGGTTTTAATGTTTGAGTCTGGTAACTCGGATGAGGGAAGGGTGTCTAAATGGATGAAAATCAAGTGGTCCAATAGGGTCTAATTCGGGCAATCGGACCCTGTAGTGCACATATGATTATGGCAGTGGGTTATAGAATGACGAAAAATATTTAAAAATCCTACATGTGCCTTGCTAACGATTATAACTAGGGTACTAACACTAATCAACAAGCATTAAAAAACATCCAAAACATACCTGGAGAGCCAAAACATGCTGTTATGAAGATCACCAACAAGTAAAATCTCCCCCTGTTGCCTACAACTCTCTCTCTCTCAAGCTCTTTCTCTCACTCTCAAATGAGAAAATGAGATCTCCCATCTATTCCTGGCCTATTAAACCCCTTCTCTACTCAGTTTTGATCTTCCCTCTTTCTTCATTTTGATGCATTACACATTAAAGCGATTTTTCTCTCCCTTTTCCATGTTTGACTTGTTTACAACAACAGAAACCCTAATGTGTAAAGCCTTCATTTTCTTATTTTTCTTTATCCTAGTGCATTCAAATCACAATCAAATGCCTACAATAATCCAACCTACTCATCTAGATCCAAAAAATCGATAAACTTACTTGCTAAGGAAATCAAACTCCCTCACTTCCTACCTATCTACCTCAACTATCGGCTTGGGAAAACCCTACTTCAATGCTTGATTATTCGGAGCACGCAAGAAACCAAAGCTTGAATTTGTTCATCATGGAAATGGAACCAAAATGTGGGAGTTAATGCTTAACCACCAAGACCCACCGACCACTTATTGTTTCAAGCGTTTCAAGCCAAGTGCAATGGCTACCTCTCACACAAACGTACACGCTCACACCTACCAGTGTAGTGAGCTTACCTCTATACCAAATCAAGTTCCTCCTCCCTCAAGCACTTTGATAGCTCCACGATCCAAGGTGCAAGCTCAAGCAAGCTTGATTCTCAAGCTCCAAGCTCCATGTTCCATTGCCGTGCATGAGAAGAAGAAAAAGAAGAAGAAGAAGAAGAAGAAAAAGAAGAGAGGAGAAGATCGAGAGCTTCTCCACCACAGTCCCTCACCCTCACACACTCACTCCCTCACACTCCCTCTCTCAAGCACAAGCTCAAGCAAGCAAGAAGAAGAAGAAGAAGAGAAGAGGAGAGCTAGTTTTGGCCATACACAAGAATGAGCTTCTTCAATCACTTTTTGGCTTATATGCATGCCCTAATCCCTTTTGGGCACCCACCCCTTTTTTACATGAGTGGCCATTTTATCCTAGGTCCTCTTTCCCCAAAGATTTAGGGGCGCCTTTACATTTTAAAATGTGCCTTTTATATTTTTGCACTTGCCTTGGTTTTTTAAGGTGCCTTTGTGCTTTTGGCATTTTTTTCCTCTTATTTCTGCTATCACCTTCTTCACTTTGCCATGCATTTTAGAATTTTCTTTTACTTAAATTTTTTTCTTTCATTGTGGTTAATAGGTCCATAGAACTAGTGAGTAATTTTTGTTGTTAGATCCATCCTTCAAAGTAGGGTAATGAGACTTCGGTACTTTCAATAAAACCAACTCACCTTCCTAGAACTCCAAGGGTCATCTCTTGTTATTAGCATATATCTTCATTTGATCTTGAACTTTTCTAAGATTCATTTTACATTGTTGAACAAGGGTTTGCATTCTTTCCAATTCTTCTTTTCCATGAGGATTAATCTTCTCATTGAAAATGACTATGGATATAAGGGCACCTTGTAGCCATAGATAGCCTGAAAAATGGTAAAACTCAAATCTTACAATTAGTGGAGTTATTATAGGAAAAGCCAACCAAATGCAACCATGAATCCTAGAATGCTACACATTATGACAGAAATGGTGAAGGTAAGTCTCCAAATACTTATTTTCCCTTTCTATCTAGCTATCAGTCTTCTACGGATGATAGGCTATAGAAGAGCCAATTTAATACCCATGAGCTAAATATCTCCTGCCAAAATTTACTCACGAACTTTCCATCCCTATCATGCACAATCACTTGTGATAATGTATGCAATCTCAAGATGTGCTCCATGAAAACTGACTGGCCACCTTTGAAATAGTGAATTGGGTCTTGGTAGAAATAAAATGGGCTACCTTAGTGAGTCTATCTACTCTTACATGGAATGATGTTCCAACCCTTTTTGGTAGTAGATAAGCCAAAAGTGAAGTCCATGGTAATATATGTGGCTGCAACAAATCACCTAGCTTATGAGTACTATCCTTGTTTTGCTCACAAGGTATACACTTTATGACACAGTCCTTAACATCTCTCCATTATCCTTTCTAGTGAAAAGTTAAAGAAGAAGTAGAAGGAATAAAAATCTTGCCATTCAGTCAGATTAGGATATTCTTAAGCGCTAATAATGTGAGTTTTTCTTCATGAAACCTTGATATATTTTTGAAATACATGGCTGAGTTCATCATCCAAAAGATACACCTCTTGTAACTCCTCAATCGAGTCACTGTGTAACTTTGTTATAGCTAAAAACTTATATGCCCACATTCTAGAAAGAAAATCAGCTACCACATCGTCCTTGCCCCTTGTATGAGTGATGTCAAAATCATAATTTTACGAGGTAGTTACCCATCTATGCTACTTGGGAGTGAGATTTGAGTGAGTAAGAAAATACTTTAGGACCTTATGATCACTTTGAACTCTAAAATAACTGCCATATAAATAATGGTACCACTTCTTGATCGCATGTGGAATGGCCAATATCTCTTGGTCATAAACATTCATAGCCATCTCTTTATTTCTAAGCTTGCAAATTAAAAAGGCAATAACTCTATGCTCGTGTAGCGAAACAACCACTACGGCATGGCCACCACTAGCATCACATTGTATGATAGACTCTCTAGAGAAACATGGGCATACTAACATAGGAGGATAAGCAAGAAAGTTCCTTTAATTGGTTGAACTTGTTATCTCTAAGTGCATCCCAAACAAAAGCTTCTTTCTTCAACTTCTCAATTAAAGGAGTTGCTACAGCCACATGATGCCTAATGAATCTACAATAGAATGATAATAGACCAAGAAATCTTCTAAGTGAAGTAGTGGTGGTAGGTGTTGGCCAATATCTAACACATTGTACCTTCTTAGGATTGACATGTATCCCTTTCTCACTAACAATGTGGCCCAAGTACTCCACCTCAGTCTGCATAGAAAAACACTTCTTCTCCTCCTTACCAAGAAGTCTGTGATGTCTCAATACATCAAAAATCTTCCTAATATGTGATAAATGGTCTTGTAATGTCTTGTTGTAAATCAATATGCCATCAAAGAAAACAAGGATAAACTAAAAGAGAAAAGGCTGTAAAATCTTATTCATTAGACTATGGAAGATACTTGGAGCATTAGTAAGCCCAAATGGCATCACCAAGAAATGGTATAGCCCACGATCACTCCTAAAGGTGGTTTTAACTTCATCATCCTCTCATATATATAGATATTATAATATCTAGATCTTAAGTAAATTTTGGTAAAGAACCTAGCCCCCTTGAGCTCATCAAGGAAATCATCACCTCTAGGAATTGGATACTTGTTCTTCATTTTGATCTTGTTTAGATTCCTATATTCAATACACATCCAAAAAAATCCATATTTCTTTTTCACTAACAAGACCAAAGATGCATAAGGTGAAAAACTAGGTTCAATGAACCTCATTTGTAAAAGCTTCTTGATTAGCTTGGCTACTTCTTCATGCTCACATTTAGACGATTTGTAGGGTAGATTATTGACTAGCTTTGAATGAGATTCCAAATCTATAGGGCGATTCACTGCTCTCTTTGGAGGTAATGAGATAGGCACTTCAAACAAGTCTAGATACTCCTCAAGGAGAGCTTTCAAAGCTAGATGCTTAGTTGAATTCTTGGAATTATTATCTACCTCTTTATTCAGGTGTAAAACAAAAATTTGAGAGCTCCATTTGTACTCTTTCTTGAGTTGTTTAATGGTGATATTAAGCTGAAAATTAGATTTGTTAGGGATTTCCTGTAGATAGATAAGCTATCCATCAATGGAAAACTCCATGCACAACTACATGAAATGAGCATGAAATCCATTGTAATTTTTCCTAAATCATCAACCAACCACACCCAAGTAGAATATTTATGGGTTCCACTCCCAAGGTAATTAGGTTCTCCTATGCCTCATAATTTTCAACCAATCGTATGAGAACCTAACAAGCACATTTGAATGCTAATTTCCTCTTTGCAATTAGATGTGGACAATTATGAATCAACATGAAAAAAATGTAACTTATCCATAACTAACTTATTCACAAAACTATGTGTACTCCCACTATTGTCAAGATAACCACTGTTGAGATATCGAGCTCCACTCGTGATACGCCAGGGTGACCGTTGTGTATTTATGTCACCGACTTGTCAGTTCCAGATGCGGTTGGTACACCGCCCATGAATAATAGCTACATGATAGCTATCCTTATCTACTCTAGTTCGTGGCTCAGTTAGTATGCCACCTTAGTTAGTTGAGTTTGGTTTGAGACCCATATATAGGGTTCTTCTATTTCTTTGTACTTGAGTTCTTTTGGCTTACACAACTAAGAAGAGAAAAACTGTTTTCAGCCTCCACCCTTGTGTGTCTTCCCCCATTGTGCAAGCAAGAAAGCTTTAACCGAGACTCCTTCCTTCTCTCCCATAATCTTGACATGGTATCAGAGCCTTGTTCGTGGTAAGGAGCTCAAGAAAGCAAGCCAAGCTCGCGGTGTTCTGGTAAGAGGAGTAGTGTTGCTTTCATTTTCTGTTTTGGGAGCAGATCTCTGCAGGTAGCACAGTCGGAAAGTGCAGGAGTGCATTGTCTCAGGTTGAGACGCCCTTCGCGGTGAAGCAAGAGGGCAGTATATTCTGCGAGTGAGGGCTTTAGCCCTCGGCGACCTTGTTTTTTTTATTTGAGGCCATTTCGGGGCCTGTTTTGGAGGCGGAAGTTTTCTGCACGCACTTAGAAAAAGGTCCAGTTTTATGCTGTGTAGCCACTATTCTACAGGTCGGTGAAAAGTTACTGTAGAAATTGCATCGTATGCTTGTGCGCAGAGACATTGGGAGTTACAGAATCATCCCTGTTGCCTGTTGATGCAAAATCGTCACTAGGAAGTGACTGTGTGGTCAAATACCACTTTCGCCAGTTTTGCAGATTTTCCCTTGTGAGGGTGAAGCTGTGTTTTTTGCAGTGACAGAATTTTTTACAGTGTTCTGTAATGGCATCTGATTCTCTTTCACAGATTGTCACTGAAAAGCTTGACAAGAAAAAACTTCCAAGCATGGAAGTTTAGAATGACGAATTTCCTTATGGGAAAAGGATATTGGGAATTTGTTGCAGGAAATGAAGAAGAACCAGTTCTTCCTGATGTTCCCAATCAACAGCAAATGCAGGCATTTAAAACATGGCATGAGAGAGCCAGGAAAGTTATGTATTGGCTGTCTATCAGCATTTCAGACTCTATGATTGTGCATATTCAGGATGCAAGTACGCCAAAGGAGGCATGGGATACTTTGTCAAAAATGTATAGCACAAATACGCAAGCCAGGAAAATGCAGCTCAAGAAAGAGTTGCATAATGTGCAAAGAGAAAATATGAGCATCAATGACTACCACATGAAAGTGAAGAAGATTGTAGATGCACTTGCTTCCATCGGGTCGCCAGTGGAAGATGATGATTTAGTTTCTGTGACCTTGAATGGTCTAGGAAAGGATTATGCACAGTTTTGGACATCCATTTTAGTTCGTGAAAGATTTCCTGATTTTGAGGAGCTGATTGCTCTTCTAATTTCTGAGGAGCAAAGAAATGGTGGTGCATCTTCTTCAGGAGGAACTTCAAAAGAAGTTGTCTTCTACTCAAATGCTGGAAGAGGTAGAGGCAGAGGTAGAGGAGGCCGATTTGGAGGCCGTGGCAGAAATCAGAATATGTAGCAAACTCAAGAAAACCAGTCCTATGGAGGAGGACGTGGTAACTCTAGAGGCAGGGGGAGCCAAAGAGGTCGTGGTGGATGGCAAAGAGGTCAAAATGCAAACAGTAATGTTGAATGCTACTATTGTGGTAAAATGGGTCATATGGCTAAAGACTGCTATAAAAAGCAGAATGACATCATGAATGGAAAACTGCAACAAGGAAATTATGCATCCTCTAGTAGACAGGGTGATGACAGAAATGAGCATCTGTTTATGGTGCAGCACATGAACAATTCTGTGACAAGTGCAGAAGAAAGCAACGATGTATGGTATGTTGACTCAGGTGTATCAAACCATATGACAGGTCATGCAGAATGGATGGAAGATGCAAGGAAAATGGAAAAACCAAGATTTGTGGAGACTGGTGATGATACTGCACATCCTATTGTGCAGATTGGAAAATTTCCTTTGTCTATGCAGGATGGGAAAGAGAAATACCTGTCTGATGTATTACAAGTCCCGAATATCACCAAGAATCTGGTTTCTGTCGGTCAAATGGTTGAGCAGGGCTTGCAGGTCAGATTTAATCCTCATGGATGCTTTGTTGAGGATATGAAAAATAAAGGTCGCTTGATAGCAAAAGGAAAGAAGAAGGGCAGAATGTTTACATTGGATGCAGACATGTCTGAATTGAGTGCAGCAATGTTTGCACATGGGACCGGTGTAGTTGCAGATATTGATATCTGGCATAAACGCATTGGTCATGTTAATGTACAGCGACTTAAATCAATGCAGGCCCAAAATATTGTTGCAGGATTGCCAAAATTCAAGGTTGCAGAAATGCATAAGGTATGTGAAGCCTGTCAGTTTGGAAAATAGGCAAGGAAACCATTTCCTAGACATGTTCAAGAGAGTGAGAAGCCATTGGAATTAATCCACTCTGATGTGTGGACTACTAAAGCTGCATCTCTTGGAGGCTATCATTATTTTCTCACTTTTATTGATGACTATAGCAGAAAAGTTTGGGTATATTTTATGAAAAAGAAAAGTGAAGTTTTTGGGCATTTTAAAACCCTTAAAGCTATGGCTGAAAAAGAAACAGGTCTGCAAATAAAATGCCTAAGGTCAGATGGAGGGGGAGAGTACCTCTCAAATGAGTTTGCAAAGTTCTTACAGGAGCATGGCATAAAGCAGCAATATTCATGCAGTTATACCCCACAACAAAATGGAATTGCAGAAAGGAAAAACATGCATATTGGAGAGGTATCTCGTGCCATGCTCAATGAAAAAGACTTGCCAGATTTTTATTGGGCTGAAGTAGTTGCTACAGCAGTCTATATAATGAACAGGACTCCCACTGCAGCAATACATGGGATGACTCCAGAGGAGAGGTATACTGGTAGGAAACCAGATATTTCCCATTTGAAAATTTTTGGTTGCTTTGCCTATGTACATGTGCCAGATGAGTTGAGATCCAAGTTGGATCCAAAATCTGAGAAGTGCATCTTTATTGGTTACTCTCTGCAGCAAAAAGGGTATAGGTGCTATAACCCTTCTACTCGTAAGTTTACAGTGAGCAGAGATGTTGTTTTTGATGAGATGAGTAGTTGGTATAAACCAGTAAATGTGATTGATGATGTAGATGCACAAAATGGTAATGCTGCACAGAATTCACAGCAGCAGTCACAAAATATTAGTGGACCTGGAGCGTCCTCTAGCAGTGGTTCACATTCTTCACCGTGGACAGGCAGATTGAGATCAGGAGAATCTTCTCAAAGTAATGCAGATAGTGGTATGCAGGTATCACGAAAAGGAAAAGAGAAGGTTGATCAGCCCATGTTTGATGTGAATGCAGGTCACTCTTATGTGAATGGTGAATCCAATGGCTCAGAACAGAGCATTGATGATGAGTTGGGTATTCCTTTTATTGTTACACCTGGAGTAAGGAAGACCAGGGATGTTTTGAGAGCACCTGGGAGTGAACCTACTTTGCGCAGGTCTACGAGAGCTAGGTATCCTGTGGATAGGCTGAAATATGATGGATTTACAGCCATTCACTATGCATATATGGTTAAAGTGATACAGGAACCAGAACCCACTTCTTTTGAGGAAGCCATGGGAAAAGAAAAATGGGAGAAAGCCATGGATGAAGAAATGGATGCCTTGGAAGCAAATGCTACATGGGAATTGGTACCTTTGCCTAAAGGTAAAAATGCAATTGGCTGTAAGTGGGTTTATAAGGTGAAGCACAATGCAGATGGTTCTGTGAATAGATACAAGGCAAGATTAGTAGTCAAGGGGTATGCACAAACATATGGCATTGACTATGAAGAAATATTCAGTCCGGTTGCAAGGATGGCAACCGTAAGAGCAGTCATTGCTATGGCTGCATCAAAGGGATGGTCTTTACATCAGATGGATGTAAAGAATGCCTTCTTGCATGGTGATTTGCAAGAAGAGGTCTATATGGAGCAGCCACCAGGTTATGTGCATGCTGTTCATCCTGAGTTTGTTTGCAGGTTGAAGAAAGCCTTGTATGGCTTGAAGCAAGCACCTAGAGCATGGTCTGACAAGATAGGACAGTATCTTGTCACTATTGGCTTTCAGATTTCCAAGGCAGATTTCTCACTTTATGTGAGAAAAACAGAGAAAGGTATTATGCTACTTGTCATTTATGTTGATGATTTGATTATGACAGGTAACAGTGATGAAGATATCCTTCATGTGAAAATGCTATTGAAGCAGAAGTTTGAGATGAAGGATTTGGGAGAGCTGCGTTATTTCTTGGGCATTGAGGTGATTAGATCACCAAGTGGGATACAGCTCTTGCAGAGGCAGTATGGATTGGACATGCTGTCCAAATATGGGATGACAGGCTGTAAGCCTATTTCAGTTCCTTTGGAGCAAAATGTGAAGCTGAGCACAGATGCAGGTGAGCTTCTAGAAGACCCTACTATGTACAGACGCATAGTAGGAAGTTTGATTTATATGACTATTACCAGGCCAGATTTGAGCTATGCTGTTGGATTGGTAAGTCAGTTTATGCAGGCTCCAAGGAAACCACATTTGGATGCGGCTAGACGCATACTCAGGTATGTGAAGTCCACATTGCAGTATGGACTATTTTATGAGACTGGGGTTCAGATACAGTTGCATGGATATACTGATGCTGATTGGGCTGGTAGTATTTCTGATAGACGATCTACCAGTGGATATGTGTTCTCTTTTGGGAGTGCTGCAATCACTTGGAGCAGCAAGAAACAGCCTACAGTTGCCTTGTCGAGCACAGAGGCTGAGTACAAGGGTGCAACAATGGCTGCATGTGAGGTAGCTTGGTTGCATAAGCTACTTTATGATATGCATCAGTCTACAGATGGACCAGTTGTCATTTATTGTGACAACATGAGTAGTATACACTTGGCAAATAACCCAGTCTATCATGCTAGAACAAAGCACATTGAGGTGCATTATCACTATGTGCGAGAGAGGGTTTTACTAGGTCTTATTGATCTAGTTTATGTCAGCACAGAGGATCAGGTAGCTGACATATTCACGAAGGCATTGGGCGTAGAGAAGCTGCGCAAGTTCAGAGACCTGCTTGGTGTGCAGGAATTGGGATTGAGCTCGAGGGG
Source organism: Lygodium microphyllum (assembly GCF_053477565.2). Lineage (NCBI taxonomy): Eukaryota > Viridiplantae > Streptophyta > Polypodiopsida > Schizaeales > Lygodiaceae > Lygodium > Lygodium microphyllum. The sequence goes on along the minus strand of NC_141163.1, from coordinate 4,645,444 downwards.
GAGTGTTGAGATATCGAGCTCCACTCGTGATACGCCAGGGTGACTGTTGTGTATTTATGTCACCGACTTGTCAGTTGCAGACGCGGTTGGTACACCGCCCATGAATAATAGCTACATGATAGCTATCCTTATCTACTCTAGTTCGTGGCTCAGTTAGTATGCCACCTTAGTTAGTTGAGTTTGGTTTGAGACCCATATATAGGGTTCTTCTATTTCTTTGTACTTGAGTTCTTTTGGCTTACACAACTAAGAAGAGAAAAACTGTTTTCAGCCTCCACCCTTGTGTGTCTTCCCCCATTGTGCAAGCAAGAAAGCTTCAAGCGAGACTCCTTCCTTCTCTCCCACAATCTTGACAACCACATCATTTCCATGAATGGTACCCTTTATATGAAGTGTACTAGGACTCTTTAAATCTATCCAAGAATCCATGGAAATAGAAAAAAGGATAGTGGTAGCAAGAGGTAGATCTATCCCACCAAGATCAAAAGAAATATGCCCACTAGGGTCAACAAATGGAAATCCATCCTCAACCTCATAAGATTGATTGAAATCAAGATCCTCATCATGCTCTTCAATTTTAGCTTATGCACTCATTCTTCATTCTTCAATAACCTCATCAACCACATCCTTAAGTACTATCATGTTGTAATTCTTGGCCTTGGAATTTTTGTAAGACTGGCACTTGGATGCATGATCAATCATATATTTTTCACCATATTTGAAACATAGACCCTTTTCTTTTCATTTCTTAAAAAGATCCATAGGTATAAAATTTCCATTGTTTACTGAATTATTTTGAGGTCTATTGTCACCTTGCTTAGGCTCCACTTTATGGCTAATTGTTTACTTTGAAGCACTTTATTGTCTTGAAGCATTGAAAATAGGATATGTAGGGACTTTGGGACTGCTAAATGAAGAATTGGATCCTCACAATTACCACAAAAGTTTCCTTGTTTAGCAATAGCCCTTTTCTATTCAAAAGAAGCATGCACAACAGCTCTTTGCTATCTAAAAGAAGCCTACATAGGAATGTCCTTCCTATACTTAGGAGCATACCTCTCTACTAACACAATAGCTTGAAATAGTATGTCAGATTTTTGGGCCATAACATCAACTAACAAAATAAGGCTCTAGACCATATATATACTTATGTAACTTTGTATCATCGCTCACACTCTCTATATACATGGTAAGATTTAAAAATTGATTTGTATATTCTCTAACTAATTGGATTCTTTGGTCCAAGTGATACCATTTTCTAGCTAACTTTTCTTTCTCAATGGGAGAGACAAATACTTGAGACATCTTAGCTTTGAATTCATCCCAACTATCTATTTTCTGATATCGGGACCGAAAATGAGCCCGACATTGGCTTTAAGACTCTAGTCGGGGGTCTCTATGAATTCAACCAAAACACCCCATGGCCTCACAACCAAAGGAGCATTTGGAGGCTACACACAATGATCTAACTTATATATGTGTTTGTATCCCAACTCCTCTCACAAGGAGTACCCAAACAGATCAGTGTGTAGCACCTCATAGCACATACACATGGAGTGCCTCTTAGCTAACTGCCATGGCTCACTTCATCTCTCATACACCTCGAGGATTGGCCCCAAAATGTGCCATTCCAACATATAACACATGTGATACATAGTCCTCTCTTTTCATCAATCGTTCCAGGAGATAAAGTATACTCCTCAATGAGTAAGTTTCCCAAAGGAAATAGATCCCTAACTCTACAGCTTGGGACTTCTCACCCTCTCAACATGGGTCAACATGTATAAAAGCACGTGCTATGCATCTAGGATATATATTTCCAATACCATGTAGTGAATGCAATGCAAGAGTGGATGATCCATTGTGTCATTCTCAACCATTTTATTTATTCAAAATAGCATTGTGATAATGCACAAATTTACTTTATGCTTTTCATACTAACCATTTGCTTTGTTACATATACAGAATAACATCGATTATAATTGTGATATTGAATCCTTTAACTTTCAAAATAAGTGTGTTCTATATGTAAAGTGCATCATAAATATTATATTTCAACCTTTATTTAACACTCATGAATCCCCCTCTCCCTACTGCTTAATGTTATCCTTGAGGTGGTAGGTGTAAAGAATGTTTCCATATCATTTTCTTGTTTGAAGAGCAATAAATCACGCACTATAACATGAAAATGGGGCTATGCTGAGGCTAGACCTCATGCCTTAGACCCATCATACACCCACAAACACATTGGTAATTTTCTATACATTTTTTGGCACATAAAATCTATTTTTAATAAAAAATATATTTTTTGATTTATTTATTAATGAATTGCTATTAATTTTTTATTTTCTAATTCAAGTTAATTAGGATTATTGAGAATCATAATTATTATTCATGTCATTCCATAAGAACATGATTTTTCCACCTGAAATGACAAAACCCTTTTTTTTGCTTAAAGACTGTATTTTTGGGCTTTTAATTATTAGTAACGACCATATTTTATTATAGATTCTGCATGTTATCACTTGCAGCCCTCAAAGACATTTCAAACAAGGTTCATACAAATTTTCATTTCATATAGACTTTATTTGGATTACAAATGATTAAAAAAAACAAAATTTCTTCATAAAATAAACACACCGTTAAAATTGTGTGTTTTGAGTTATGAAAATTGAATGTGTAGACAACCATTGGATTTGTTATCAATCTCTACACAGCACTTGATATCATCTTGCAACAATCTCGTACATGTCGAACAAGCATTCTTCATCTCCTTCTTCACTTTCTCCCAATCGTATGAATTGCCTCTTAGAAGAGAGAGAGGGAGGAGAGAGAAAGATTGAATTCTGATCTATGCAACTTGCTAGCCATTCCTCTCATGGAGATAAGTGATGGAAAGTGAAAAATTAGAGAAGAAGGTTGGTATGATCGGTTCCTAGGCTTGCTTTATAGCCCCAACCTCCATCTTACCAAAATCGTCATGATGGCATCGTCATCCTGTCCCCACGGATAGCCATTCCTCGCATGGAGACAAGTGATGGAAAGAAAAATTTTAGAGAAGAAGGTTGGTATGATAGGTTCCTAGGCTTGCTTTATAGCCCCAACCTCCATCTTACAAAAATCGTCATGATGGCATTGTCATCCTATTGCTCATCGTAAACCCCTCCCCCACTCCATCATGTAAAAATTTTTGGCCCTTTGGCGCAAAGGATCAAGACTTTTCCAATCTTGGTCAAAATTTTGACCCTTCAATATCCTAATTATATTTCATTTCATTCCATAAGAACACGATTTCCCCACCTGAAAATGACAGAACCCCTATTTTTACGCTTAAATACCATATTTTGAGTTTTTAAATGATTGTCTTGTGTCATTTTTGTATGTAAAAAATAATAAACACGTAATATAACACAAAGGACGAGGCCAAACTGAGGCTTGACCTCATGCTTTAACCTTGCCAAACATTCATGCACATAAATCTTATTTTTCCATATTTTTTTAGCGTGAAAACCCAAATTTCCTCTATTTTTTACTATTTTTTCCTATTTATTATTCATGGAAAATAGGTATTTTCTGATTTATTTGTGTTGGCTTATTATTTTGATTGAAACTTAACATTTTCTTTGATTTCATCCCATTTCCATTTCTTTTTCCCAACTCAAAATCGAAAAAAACCACTAATTTCCATTGAAAATGACATTTTGTGGGTTTTAAAGAATTAATAACGGCTCTAAATCATTATGGGTTCTACATTTCTATAGTTATAGCCCTCAAACATGATGCAAACAAGGTTCAAACAAAAATTCATTGCATATGAACAACATTTGGATGATGAAATAACAAAAACAAGCCTATTTCTTCATAAAATTGGAGCATACCACGTGTCTTGCGTGTTGCACGTTTTTTAATAATTATTCCGGGCAGCCCACAGACCAACCAGCAACCATTCTTCAGTGCTGAACCTCTTTCCTTAGCCTCCTCTTCATCTTGAAGCAATCCGCGGACAAGCATTCTTCAGCTCCTCTTCTTCTTGATTTCTTGCACATGAATTGCCTCTATGCAGGAGAGAGAGAGAGAGGAGAGAGAATGACTGGTTTTTTATCTCTTTGCTCAGTGCATCTCAGGCCCAAGAGGATTCCTCCTACCTCAGACCAATTAGAAAATGATAAAAAATGGGAGAAAAATGGGGCGCAAAAAACTAACGGCCCCTCCCTCCCCACAATGTTTCAATTTATGAGGATCTTTAAGCTCTTAATTAGATCTTAAGCTTAAAACCCCAATTATCTAGTTCATGCCTTTTGCTTTCACACTTCCAGCAAGTGGTTTTTTCGCTTTTGGAGGGGCAAACGACATCAGATTCAAGATCCGTCTTCTGTGGCATCAAAATCTACAAAGCTCAGCCCCATCACGCTCTTCTCGGCTTTCAGATCCAGTAGTTGCTTCACAACCCTGAACCTTGCGAGGATTAAATGGGGGATCAAACGACCTCAGAATTGAGATCTAAGACTTGCGTTGGATTTCTAACGTCGTTTTGCATCTAGGAAAACTCCAGCTCGACCATCTGCCATCATTTGATTTTCCATGAAAATTAACACTAGCGCTTTAGGGACTTGCCGCTTAAAATCGTATTGATTGCCACCACCGCCTTCGACGAAATCTATTTTTTCCATGACATTCATAATTTTTGGCTATTTTTAAGCACTTCTCGGCATCAAAAATCATCTCTCAAAGCATGAGAACCAATGTACATGTCTCCTGAGCATACCTATGCTTTGATGAGGTCTTCCAAATGTCTAAGAGCTCCAAAACCTTTCCAATGTTAAGCATATGCTGTATAATCTCTGTTACCAGTAGTTTCAAATTTGTAACCAATTGTTCCAGCTCATATATCATCTCTAGACTAAGCATTTGCATGTTAGAATCTTCAAGTACCTTCCAGAATGGGTATACAAGCAATAGATCACTTGAGCAGTGTAATGTGTCCCCTTGTCCACTTGTAGGACACGTCTTAGCGGCCCATCGGGAAGAGAGTCTAGAAAGCGCCGCTCGGCACTCACAAGGAGTGTCATGAGGTTTGCAATCTAGGTCTTCTCGAGTCTGCCACGAAGCGGAAGCATTCCGGCCATTCCCACTTAGGACCGACCTGAATTAGGGTTTTCCTAATGGTCAAGTTCCTAGGAGGTAGCTAGCGTCGAGCCCCAGATGAGCTACTTTGCGCAGAAACATCAGGGTCAAAGCGGATTTATACTGCACTTGGTTCAAGGAGAATGGAAAACGAGAGGGATGCGAAGCTCGACCTCTCTGCCTGTAAGGCATAGTCCCATTCCGTTCCCCTAAAACAACGTAAATCGAGACTCGAGCTCTATAGATTTGTTACCTCACTGTCAATTCCTTTGAGAAAATATCCCATCCAACCGGGACCACCCTTGCGTAGGAGGGACCCAGAGTCACGTCCACTGCACTTTCCTTAGGTTGCTTTAGTTATCTAATTACCTACCACATTTAGTTTGACAAGTAAAAATAACTTCCTTAATTAACCAAATTAATCATTGGTTCCTTCACGTAACTTAAGCACTGACACAAAAAAAAAAAAGTCAAGCAAGTTTCTTTTTCAACATTTGATCTTTATTTATTAGTCTTTGGAATACATCAAATAAACCTGCCGGAAGGCTATCCTAGCAATCCTCAGGGATCGCTATTCCAAGTTCCGCCCGTTGACTAGTATGCGGGCCTCGAGATCCCATCTCGAGTCATATCGGCCTCTTATGCAGGATCTGGAGGCAAGGGATTTATGGCCAGAGCCTCCCCTGGCACCCAAGCGTCCTCTCGCTCCAAGTAGCACCCACGAAGAGACCTCTCGCGGCGGTTCGGTCCACATACTCGGTGCGGCTAACAAGCCCCTTGGATAGGGCCAGGCAGACAGTCGAAGGTAATTGGTACTGTCTCTCCCTCTAGGCTTTTAACCTGAAGCATTAGTTGTTTTTCCTGAATTAGTTCCTTGAGGAAAGAAGTATAAACAGTGCATCTAATTATACAATCACGAACATTCCAGTGGTCGTTTGTATCGCCAACTACTAAGGTGTGATTCCTTCTCCCCGAATGCTTCCAGCATTCAATCCTGGATCAATTGCGACCTCGCAAGATCCTAAGGGTTTTTCGAAGCTGAGTTGCTTGTTTACCCTCTTTCCTTGGGTTAGAGTTTATACCTTGTTGACCCAAATTGTCAATACCTTAGGTTTCCTTATATTAAGGTCAATAAATCCTGGGCAACCTCATCGCCCTAACTTGGTTGGTCAACTGCTTTCTTGGCAAATTCGTAACTCCCCTAGCTTGGCAGAAAAGTTCAAGGAAGAGTGATGTAGCAGGATGACTACTCATCCTCTAGAAAATTAGACTTGTACTTAGAACTCGCCAAACTTGGTCTAAGGAGTGGCAATACTATTTTGTGATTTAGACACAAGACCATACGACGTTGCAGCTTGTTGCACAAGATAGGTGTCAGCACCTAACTTGTGGGATTATTTTCTCATCACACAGTATTCCTTGGTCAAGAATACCTTTGATCAAGATGTAGGGTTTGGGATTCCTATTGAACCAATCCAAAACCTTGACCCTACTAGTCTGACAGTCGTTTTGGTCCTAGGGTTCCTAAATTCCTTGCGGAGGTCTAGTATTTGGTCAACTAATCCTGAGGGTGGGAACCCTAGATCATTCTTGCACGGTGATTAAATAATCCTAAAATTTCGTGGATGTAGGTAGAACCTTTAAGATTGGAAGTATTAAATCGGCATCCCAAGTGCGATACTAGGCAGAATTTTATCATAGCTTAACCCTACCTAGCACATTGAGGTGATCGTCATATGCTAACTAATCATACCTCTATGATTCTCATGTAAGCTACTCAATTACATGCGAATTACTTAGTTGATCTAACCAACCCACGATTTAAGATGATCTTCTCTTTTAAAGATGCAAATACTTTCTTCTAAATTTGCAAGTACTTTCCCCTAAAAGATGTAAGTAACTGCAAGATAGGTGAGATGCATCATTCCATGCAATTTCGAGACCATAGACCTTTTCGCCTTTATGCAACTTAAAGGATCTACAGAGATCTTTCTTTTCCTTGCCCTATACTATAATAATTGAAATTCAAAGCTAACTCTTATAGACCCTACGTTGATGCAATGAAATCAAAGCTTTAATATTTTTAATGAAGATGTATTCAAACTTTGATAAAAGAACTCCATGCATGAGCGAATGCCATGAGTCCATCGTTGATTTAATCCTTCCTTAAGCACTTAACACAACCTAAAATGTAACTATGATTGCATGCAATTTGCAAAGTTCATAAATCCTTTCCATGCATTGCGACAATTTGGACATAATTTAATGGGCATCTACGATTATCTTATACACAAGTCACAACTAGGGAATTATTACATAAGTGCATTATGTGTTATATGCCATGTTCTTTGCACGATGCAACAAGGATGCCTTTGCACAATTCCATCTTTTTACTTATGCATCATATGTTCAGAATTTGCAACTACCCTTGACCACGGAAGTGCAAGCAATTGCAAATACTCGACATGCAACTAAACTTTGTAGATCGAATGAGTATATAAATTTCCCAATGTATTCAAACTTCCCTATGAGAGTTAAAATATGCTTAATACATCCTTTTCATGCAGGGTTAATTTTCGAAACCTGGGCATTCAATATCGGGGCGTTGTCCACTCTCATACTTTGGGTGGAAGTTCCCGGTGCGCTCCTCTTGACTTTTGCTTAGGAGAGCCATTGACGCAGTAGATTTTGACTCAGTGAACTCTCCATTTCCTTTATCCAATTTCCAAAACTCCCTACTGCCCGAGATTTCCCTTGCGGCACGGAAAATAGGCCTTGGGGAGCACGGTTTAGAAACCCCAGGAGATGCGGGTGAACTTGGCTTAAGGAAGCTTAAATAGAAGCTTCTCAAGTTTCTGGATTACAGGGATGACGTGGAAACGTGATGGGTGGAGATGATGATGATGGTGAAGATAACGATGAGGGAGATGACGATGACAACGAGGACGACGAGAACGACGATGATGATGATGATGATGGGGCGCGGCAGTGGGGCGGCAGCAGCAGGACGTCGACGGGTAGCTCCACGATGATGATGCCCCTCCCAAGCTTGGGAGGGGGGGTTTATATGGGTTGAAGGGGGGGTAGCCACACAAGTGGGAGGTAGCATGCTTCCCCTCCCCATGCCCTTCCACCACTCAAGCTCCACACATACTCCCTCTCCCCGCCATGCAATGGCTGAAGGGGAGGGATTTTTTAAAAAAACATTTGCAATTAATTCGTTATCTTTTTTGTCACTTGAAGGGGAGTTTCCGCGGAGGCCTACGGTTTTGGGCTACTGTTTCATATGCACTACGTGGAAATGGTATTGTAAATGCACAATGATGGAGCACTTAGGCCAGCGTATCTTTATTGTGGGAGATTACTTTGGGTTGCTTTTGTGTGGGGTCTAGGGTCGTTAATATTTTGTTGTGAAAATATTACATTCTCCCCTCCTTAGAGGAATCAATATGTCCTCATCTCGAGAAGATCTGGGGTATTGTTGGTTGAGAGTACTTTCATCCATCCAAGTGGCATCCTCTTCGGGGTAATCTCTCCAGTGGATGAGGTATTATCTCACGGTCCTGGATCTCAAATGCCTCTCCCTAACATCTAAGATACTATCAGGCTATAGCTCAAGGATTGCTTGGCTTGGCATTACAATTTGTTGATCATCAAGCATGTGACTAGGGTTAGGCACATACCTTTTCAATAGACTAATATGGAATACATTATAAACTTTTAGGTTTTCAGGGAGTTGCAGTGTGTAAGCATTAGGCCCTAGGCACTTGAGAATCTTGTAGGGTCCACAATACCTTGGACTTAGCTTTTTGCATTCACCCAAGGATAGGGAACTCTTCTTTGGACATACACGAATGAAGACCATATCACCTTCAACGAAGGATCTGTCTTGATGTTTTAGGTCCGCATAAGCCTTCTGTTTGTCCTTGGTGGCTTGGATGTCTTGTCTTATTGATTTGATTTGGTCATCCATGTCTTCTAGCATATGCTTTGAAGCTTCAACCCTCAAGGTTGGATCCAAAAAGCTAAAAGGACTACGACAATTGTGCCCATACAATGCTTGAAAGGGGTCATCTAAATACTTTGTTGGTAAGAAACATTGTAGGCAAACTCAACCAGTGGCAAATATTGAATCCACTTTTTGGGTTCGCGACAGCAATGTGCCCAAAGCATATCTTCAATGCCTTGGTTGACTCGTTCCGTTTGACCATCGGTTCGAGGATGGTAAGCGGTACTGAAACAGAGTCCCAATGGCCTCGAAGATAGCCCTCCAAAAGTGTGAGGTGAAGAAAGAGTCACGATCAATAATGATTCTTATGGGTAACCCATGTAGTTTGGATATCTCATTGATGAATAACCTTGCGATGTCTGAGGTTTTATAGTTTGTCTTAATAGGGATAAGATGTGTAACCTTTGTGAGCATATCCACCACGACCATAATGGAGTTGTATCCTCCCTGAACTTGGGGCAGGCCAACAACAAAGTCCATACTAATGAATTCCCATTTCATTTGGGGAATGTCAAGTGGTTGCAACTTTCCAGGCATTTTGACATGTTCGGCTTTAATGCGTTGGCAAGACAAACATTCCGTGACATGTTTGAGAACGTCACCTTTGAGCCTATCCCAATAATAGCTCTTCCTGACCGCGTTAAGGGTCTTGGCATAGCCAGGGTGTCCTGAGAAAGGGGAGTCATGGGCTTCCCAAAGTATCTTCTACTTGAGTGATTGGCTTGCTGGGATACATAATCTTGTCCTAAAGTAGACAAGTCCGCTATGGGTAGAGAATTCTTGATACTTCATTTGTAGCTTTGGGTCTTGATCTTTGATGGGGATCTCCCTTAGCAATTTTTAATAGGTTGGGTCATGGCATGTCTCTTCTCTAGCTAGCTCAAGAATTGGGTTGTTTGGCATGGATACCTTTATAGCTAGAGATCTTGCTGTTGATGGATCTTGCAAAATCAGAGAATTTAGAAATGCCTTGCAACTGAGTGCATCGACAACTACATTCTTCTTTCCATGCCGGTATTTGATTTCAAAATCATATTCTTCTAGTACTTCAATCCATTGACGTTGCCTCATATTGAGCTCATTCTGGGTGAAAATCCATTTAAGACTTTTGTGGTCCGTCACTAAGGTAAATTTGTTACCTAGCAAGTAGCGTCTCCAAAGTTTGAGAGCATGGATGATAGCCAAGAGCTCCAGATCGTGGGTAGCATAATTTCTTTCATGGCTCTTCAGTTTCCTTGAAGAGTATGCTATGGGATGACCTTCTTGCATGAGCACACATCCTAAGGCAAGTGCGCTAGCATCGGTTATCACTTCAAACTTCTTACTAAGATCAAGAAGTTTTAGGATGGGTGCTGATACCAAGCTTTGCTTTAGTTTGTCAAAGCTCGACTATTCAGCAGGTGACCACACAATTGATACTTGGTTCTTTAGTAGATCGGTTAGGGGTGCTGCAATCGAAGCATAGTTTTTGATAAAGACCATGTACCATCCTATCAATCCATGAAAACTACGTATTTCCTTGACACAACTTGGTGTAGGCCACTCTAGAACATCTCTGATCTTGGCCAAATCTAGTGAAATTCCTTCCGCTGATACAATGAATCCCAGATATTCAATCTGTCGCTTGAAAAATGTACACTTCTTCTTCTTAGCATAAAGCTTGTGTGCCCTCATTGTTTCAAGGACAATGCGAAGCTAGGGTTCATGATCTTCCCTGCTTAGAGTAGACTAGGGTATTGTCAAAGAAGACGAGTACAAAGTATCAAGATAGGGCCTAAAGATATCCTATATTAACCTGTTGAAGGTAGCAGGAGCATTTGTCAGCCCAAATGATATGACCAGGAATTCAAAGTGTCCATACCTTGTGTTGAATGCCGTCTTTGGGATATCTTCTTCCTTGGTCCTTATCTAATTAGGTTTTGAAGCTTTTACCTTGATAATCCGATGGATTTTGAATCACCAAGAATTGGTGATTTGGGCCTTTCTTGTGAAGAGTGGCATGAACCGTTTCCCTCTCAATGTCAGCTTCCATGGATGGATCTTCTTCATCACCCAGCTCCTTGTTGGCAACACTAGAGGTTCTCCCTCTGGCCCTGACGGTGGCTCCTTGGCCATGGGTGTCTCCTTGGGATGGCCCTTGACGTTGCCCTCTTCTAAGCTTGGGACATCGCCTTTTAAAGTGACTAGGCTCGTTGCAATGGAAGCAATGGAGATTGCAGCCATTACCTTGTGTAGGAACGAAATTGTTGATAGCGTTGGCCCTAGCTTTCTTCCTTTGTCCCTGATTTTGGCCCTGCTGTCTCTTAGCCTGAGACCTAAGCAATCCCTTGTTCTGATCTCTATAAGACCAAGTCCTGTTATTCATTGGCTTGTTCTGCACCTCCTGTATTATTGGCGCAACTCGAATGAGCGCGTCTTGTAGGTCCGTTGGGCGCATTGATTCCAAGCGGGTGTTAATGCGTGGGTTTAATCCAGCACAAAACCTTGACACATGTTGTGTCATATCCATATGTGGCGCGTACTTTAAGAGAGAGACGAACTTTGAATAGTATGCATCCAGGGATAGTCCAAGTTACTTTAATTCATAGAATTTGTTCAACTTCTATGTGCAGTAGGCAAGTGGCAGATATCTCCCTCGCACAGCTCTTTTAAGCTTCTCCCAAGTAACTAACCCTTTTGAGATCCCTTGGTCTTTGCACCATTATTTCCACCAAAGTCTTGCTTCACCGGTAAGATTCAGTTTGGTGAGCATAGCTTAGTTAGCGGGTGCAGTTCCTGCTATCTCGAAATAATCCTCCATGGATTTGATCCAGATCTTGGCATTAGTTTGGATAGTCCTTCCCTTACCATGGAATTAAGGTGGCTTGATTTGTTTGAGAATGAACTTCTTCTCTTGAATTACAGTCGTACTTAGTGTAGGGGTCGGGGACTAGGAACCTGCACTTGAGGTTACACCTGGGAAATAAGATTCTTTGCATTAAAAATTTGCTAAACGTTTCTCACATTACATTAATATACCCAATTCAACTTTTAGCCAAGTGACCAATTCACTTAACTCCTTTACCAACACTTACAGCCAAGACAACCAAGAAATTCCTTTACCAACACTTACAGCCAAGACAGTTAGTGACATTTATTTTGGGAATGTAGAACCAAGACAACCAAGAAATACCTCAGTTTCGGGAAAATAGGATTGTGTTACATTCAGCTATGGGAACTGAGTAATAATATGGAGAGGGGTCATGAATTTTCAGGAATCAATAGGTCATAAGAAGCTTGGGGTATCCTTTCCTTTGATACCCGTTCTTCTCATAACGTCCCAGCACCTTAATTCTGTCGGTAGGGATTATTCGAGTCACTTCCTCGTACACATACTTGTTCTGCTTGACCTTTCGATTGCCGACATGCAGGGTTGTGTTTGCGTGAGCCTCGACAAGGATGAATAGCTTCACGATCTTTAAATCCTCCATCCACTTGATTCTCCTCAAGTTGATCTGAAGGTATGCAAGTCGGTGGGCCGCTATGTAATAAATTCCTAATTCATCTCTCCATCTCCGTTCCATGTATAGGGGTGAAGGATCCTAGAAACGGTCTTTAATATTCATCATGCCTAGCCTCCGTCGATAATCCGAAGCACGCATTGCAGTCATAAACATAACTTGGAACACCAAGAATGTGTTCCATGCTTCGTAACTCTACAAGCCAGCATTCAAGTAAGTAAGGAAATGTACTTAACGGCAACATTGCTCTACTTTCCCCTCATTAACTTTCCTTGTAAATATTAGATCCCGTTGGTTCACTCTAATACCAACTGTAACGTGTCCCCCTGTACACTTGTAGGACATGTCTTAGCAACCCATCGGGAAGAGAGTCTCGAAAGCACCACCTGGCACTCACAAGGAATGTCACAGGGTTTGCGATCTAGGTCTTCCCGAGTCTACCACGAAGCGAGAGCATTCCGGCAGTTCCCACTTAGGACCGACCTAAATCAGGGTTTTCCTAATGGTCAAGTTCCTAGGAGGTAGCTAGCATTGAGCCCTAGATGAACTACTTTGCGCAGAAACATCAAGGTCGAAGCGGATTTATACTGCACTTGGTTCAAGGAGAATGGGAAATGAGAGGGACGCAAAGCTTGACCTCTCTGCCTATAAGGCATAGTCCCATTCCGTTCCCCTAAAACAGTATAAATCGGGACTCTAGCTCTATAGATTCTAGGTCATTGTTACCTCACTATCAATTCCTTTGAGAAAAGTTCCCAGCCAAATGGGACCACCCTTGCGTAGGAGGGACCTAGAGTCATGTCCACCGCACTTTCCTCAGGTTGCTTTAGTTATCTAATTACCTACCACATTTAGTTTGACAAATAAAAACAACTTCCTTAATTAACCAAATTAATCACTGGTTCATTCACATAACTTAAGCACTGACATTAAAAAAAACAATGTCAAGCAAGTTCCTTTTTCAACATTTGATCTTTATTTATCAGTCTTTGGAATACATCAAATAAACCTGCTCGAAGGCTATCCCAGCAATCCTCAGGGATTGCTATTCCAAGTTTTGCCCATTGACTAGTACGCGGGCCTCGAGATCACATCTCGAGTCACGTCGGCCTCATGTATAGGATCCGGAGGCAAGGGATTTGCGGCCAGAGCCTCCCCTGGCACCCAAGCGTCCTCCCGTTGCAAGTAGCACCCACAGAGAGACCTCTCATGGTGGGTTCAGTCCACGTACCCAACGCGGCTAACAACCCCCTTCGATAGGGTCAAGTAGACAATCGGAGGTAACTAGTACTGCCTCTCCCTCTAGGCTTTTAACCTGAAGCATTATTATTTTTATTGAATTAGTTCCTTGAGCAAAGAAGTACAAACAGTGCATCTAATTGTACAATCACGAACATTCCAGTGGTCTTTTGTACGACCAACTACTAAGGCATGATTCCTTCTCCCCGAATACTTCCAGCGTTCGATCCTAGATCAATTGCGACTTCGTAAGATACTAAGGGTTTCGTAAGCTGAGTTGCTTGTTTACCCTCTTTCCTTGGGTTAGGGTTTATACCATGTTGACCCAAATTGTCAATACCTTAGGTTTCCTTATATTAAGGTCAATAAATCCTGGGCAACCTGGTCGCCCTAACTTGGTTGGTCAACTTCTTTCTTGGCAAATTCGTGACTCCCCTAGCTTGGCAGATAAGTCCAAGGAAGAGTGATGTAGCAGGATGACTATTCATCCTCTAGAAAATTAGATTTGTACTTAGAACTTGCCAAACTTGGTCTAAGGAGTGGAAATACTATTTTGTGATTTAGACACAAGACCATACGACGTTACAGCTTGTTGCATGAGATAGGTGTCAGCACCTAACTTGTGGGATTATTTTCTCATCACATGATACTCCTTGGTCAAGAATACCTTTGATCAAGATGTAGGGTTTGGGAGTCCTATTGACCCAATCCAAAACCTTGACCCTACTAGGCTGATAATCATTTTGGCACTAGGGTTCCTAAATTCCTTACGGAGGTCTAGTATTTGGTCAACTAATCCTGAGGGTGAGAACCCTAGATCATTCTTGCACGGTGATTAAATAATCCTAACATTTCGTGGATGTAGGTAGGACCTTTAAGATTGGAAGTATTAAATCGGCATCCCAAGTGCGATACTAGGCAGAATTTTATCATAACTTAATCCTACCTAGCACATTGAGGTGATCGTCATATGCTAACTAATCATACCTTTATAATTCTCATGTAAGCTACTCAGTTATACACGAATTACTTAGTTGATCTAACCAACCCATGATTTAAGATGATCTTCTTTTTTAAAGATGCAAATACTTTCTTCTAAATTTGCAAGTACTTTTCCCTAAAAGATATAAATAACTGCAAGATAGGTGAGATCATCATTCCATGCAATTTCGAGACCATACAACTTTTCACCTTTATGCAACTTAAAGGATCTACAAAGATCTTTCTTTTCCTAGCCCTATACTATAATAATTGGTATTCAAAGCTAACTCTTATAAACCCTATGTTGATGCAACAAAATCAAAGCTTTAATATTTTTAATGAAGCTGCATTCAAACTTTGATAAAAGAACTCCATGCATGAGCGAATGCCATGAGTCCATCATTGATTTAATCCTTTCTTTAGCATTTAACCCAACCTAAAATGTAACCATCATCGCATGTAATTTGCAAAGTTCAAATCCTTTCCATGCATTTTGACTATTTGGACATCATTTAATGGGCGTCTACGATTATCTTATACACGAGTCACAACTAGGGAATTATTACATAAGTGCATTATGTATTATATGCCCTGTCCTTTGCGTGATGCAATAAGGATGCCTTTGCACAATTCCATCTTTTTACTTATGCATCATACATTCAGAATTTGCAACTACCCTTGACCACGGAAGTGCAAGCAATTGCAAATACTCGATATGCAACTAAACTTTGTAGATCGAATGAGTATATAAATTTCCTAATGCATTTAAACTTCCCTACGAGAGTTAAAACATGCTTAATGCACCCTTTACATGCGAGGTTAAATTTCGGAACCTGGGCATTCAATATCGAGGTGTTGTCCACTCTCGTACTTTGGGTGGAAGCTCTCACGTGCGCTCCTCTTGACTTTTGCTTAGGAGCCATTGAGACAGTAGATTTCAACTCAGCGAACTCTCCTTGCCCTTTATCCGATTTTCAAAACTCCCTACTACCCGAGATTTCCCTCGCGGCCCGAAAAATAGACCTTGGGGAGCACGGTTTAGAATGTTGAGATGACAAGCTCAACACATGCGGATATTAATGATGGACTACTACCCGAGATTTCCCTCGCGGCACGAAAAATAGACCTTGGGGAGCACGGTTTAGAATGTTGAGATGACAAGCTCAACACATGCGGATATTAATGATGGACCGCCTGGTTAGATGGGTCCACACATCTACACTTAGCACGTTGGTGATCATTACGACTCTCACATGGCCAGTGACTCATTACTTATTATATTCAGGTGGTTACACCTATTTACAGCTGGCATAGTTATATTGCCAGTCGACTAGTGTAGTCGGTTATACATTGTTTGACTTAGTAGGCCACTTTCCTTTATGTTGTATCTTATCTATACTTTGTGTACATTGTAAAGTGTGTGGAAGAAGAAGAAAAAACCAGCAAGAAAACGTTTTGGCCTCCACCTCTCTTCTTGTCTCTTGAGTGAGCTGCTCCTTGTGCATTCTATGTGTGTTTGGTGTAGCATCTTGAGCAAGTCCCCCAAACACACAATTCTTGACATGGTATCAGAGCCGCGCCACTAAGAGAGGCTGATTTCGAAGGCTGAAGTGAATGAGAAGAAGCAAGGTTCGAGCAAGCAAGCCACAGGTAAGAAGCTCTCCCATCCTTCCACTTTCTCTCTTGGATAGTGCTTGTGGAGGCACCAGAAGCAGGGCAAAGCAAAAATCTCAGATTGTAGTGAGATTTGGTGTGCACAAAGAGCACTGTGTATTTTGTAGATAGGCCCTTTAGGGCTTTCCCACAGTTATTTTGGGCATTTGAGGCCATTTCAGGCCCCGCTTTAGAGCTGTAAGGTTGTGGATAATAGTTCGAGATACCCTGCAATTTTAGCTGTGTCTGCTGTAGACAGGTGCACAAGTTACAGATTTCAGATCTATAAGTTCAAAGATGTTTAACAACAAAAAAACATAAGGTTTATCTGCAAACTGGTTGCAGATTGCATGTATTGTTGAGCAGACAGTGAAAAAGGCTGTCTGGTGTATTGCTGTGCACTACAGGTCAAGGGTTGCAGAAGATTTGCTTACTGTTTGGTATTAGTTTTGTAATAATGGCAGAGAACAGTGGAAACCCCATCATTGAGAATCTCAACAAGAACAACTACCCTTTATGGAAGTTCCATGTCACGAACTTCCTTATTGGAAAAGGCCTCTACGAGTTTGTTTCAGGTGAAGAAAAGGAGACGGAGGTGAGTGATCCTCCAATTGCAGAAGAGACAAAGGAACGAAAGGAATGGAATGCAAAAGACAAAAAGGTCATGTATTGGCTATCTGCAGTAATTGACAATAATATGCTGGGACATATTAGAAATGCAGAGAATTCATATGTTGCTTGGACCATACTTGAAAGTATGTTTTCTGTAAATACAAAGGCATGAAAGATTCAACTCAAGCAAGAGTTGAATACATTGAAGAAAGAGAAGATGTCTATCAATGAGTATGCACTGAAGGTAATGAGCATTGCAGATGCCTTGGCAACGATTGATGCAATGCCCGATGATGATGATTTGGTGTCGTCTACCTTGGGTGGACTTAACAATGAAAAGGCTTGGAAGTCTTTTGTAACTTCTGTATATGTCAGAAAGCCATTTCCGGATTTCGATGAGTTAGTCTCCCTTATGATCACTGAAGAGATCAACATGCAGAGTGAGACATCTGAAAGAAGTGGTGAATAGGTCCAAGCTTTCTACTCCAGTTCAGGAAGGGGACGTGGCAGGTTCTCTTCAAGAGGCCGTGGTACAGGACATGGTAGTGACAACCGGCAAAACAGATTGAATCAACAATTTGGCGATATGCAGGTTTCAGGAGGTCGTTGTAACTTTAGAGGTAGGGGAAGCTTTAGAGGAAGAGGTGGATGGCACAACAAAGTTTCTAACAACTCTTGTATTGTGTGTCACTACTGTGGCAAAACAAGTCATATTGCAGCCCAATGTTATGCTAAGAAAGATTATATTCCTAGTGGTAAGTTGCGGCAAGGAAACTATGCACCGTCTTCACGACAGAATGAAGACAAAAATGAATGTCTGTTTGTTATGCAGCATATGCTGAATGCTATTACAGGAAAAGAAACACATGATGATGTTTGGTATGTTGATTCAGGTGCATCCAATCATATGATCAGCCATGCAGAATGGTTTGGAGAGATGCAGGATTTGCAAAATGTAGGTTATGTGCAGACAGGTGATGATTCATGCCACCCAATTTCACACATTAAAAAAGTTCCCTTATCCTTGCATGATGATAAGACAAAGAGTCTTTCAGATGTATTACATGTGCCATCTATTACAAAGAACTTGGTGTCAGTCGGTCAAATGGTAGAGCAAGGGCTACAATTCAGATTTAATGCAAAGGGCTACTTTGTAGAAGACTTCAATGACAAGTGCATGTTGGTAGCAAAGGAAAGTAGAGTTGGACGTATGTTTTACTCTAGATGCTAGAATTCCTACTATGAATGCTGCTATGTATGCTAAAGGAAAAGGTGTTGTTGCAGTTATTGAAATTTGGCACAAACGCATTGGACATGCAAATGTACAAAGGCTGAAATTAATGCAGTCCAAAGGGTTGGTTACAGGTTTGCCTACATTTAGAGTTGCAGAATTTCATAAGGTATGCGAAGCATGTCAGTTTAGTAAGTAGGCAAGACAACCCTTTTCACATGATAGAGATATAAGCAGAAATATCCTTGATGTTGTGCATACAAACATTTGAGGGTCTACACAAAATGTATCTCTTGGAGGCAGTTCATACTTTGTCACATTCATTGATGATTGTTCTAGAAAGCTGTGGGTATATTTTATGAAGGAAAAGAGTGAAGCGTTTGAGCACTTTAGAACTTTCAAGGCTGCAGTTGAAAGAGAAATAGGCTTGAAAGTAAAGAGCTTGAGGTTAGATGGAGGGAGAGAGTACCTCTCGAATGAGTTCAGTGATTTTTTGAGGTCTCATGGGATAAAGAGACAGTTCACGTGCAGGTATACCCCACAACAAAATGGGGTTGCAGAAAGGAAAAACAGGCATATTGCAAAAGTTGCACGCACCTTGATGGCTGAAAAGAATATGCCTAAGCATTTTTGGTCTGAGGTTGTTCATACTGTTGTTTATATTATGAACAAAACTCCCACAGCTGCAGTTCATGGGATGACTCTTGAAGAATGCTTTATTGGCAAGAAGCCTGATGTATCGCACTTGAAGGTATTTGGCAGTGTTGCATATGTTCATGTGCCAGATGAGCTACGGAAGAAGCTTGATCCAAAGGTTGAAAAATGTGTCTTTATTGGATACTCTTTAGAGCATAAAGGGTATTGTTGTTATAACCCTGTCACATGTAAGGTCAGAGTGAGCAGGGATGTCATCTTTGATTAAATGAGCAATTGATATGCATTTAGTGGTGATGCATTGGATGATGATGATGATCATGACACTCATGTGCAGGCTGAAAAGTAAGAATCACGAACTCTTAGTGGACCAGAGACATCATCTGGTAGTCCTTGGTCTGGGAGACTGAGGAGTAGCTCTACATCTTCAGGTGCATCTAGTAGCACTACAGGTAAAGACAAAGGAAATAATAAAGTGTTAGATGGCATTGATGCAGTTCTTGATGGAGACTCCAGTGGCTCAAAGAGCCTGGATGATGAGCTTGGCATTCCTTCTGTCAGGACACCAGGTGTACAGAGAGCTCATAGGAATGTAAAGGCTCCATTGAGTGATTCGGTAGTACGCAGATCTAGTAGGGTTAGATACCCTATTAAAAGATTTGGTTTTGAAGGTTATGCAACTCACCATTATGCTTATATGGTGAAACTAGTTGAGGTAAAGAAAAATTTTTGCTTTCTATCTTTTCTCCCATAATTTGAGTGATATTGTTAGTGCCTTGAGTATTTACCATAGTTACAGCTTAGGTATTCAGTGATGTATACAACCTGTAAGTATTTGATTCCTTTTCCTACAGTTCAGGACCAATTTCTTGCTATTCATGATAATTTCCTGCAATTCAGGACAGTTTTCCTAACAACCTGCTTGCTATAAACTGTATTCCAACAATGAAAAAACACAATCAACTGAGCATAAACCAATATTAAATCAGTTCAAAACATTTTATGGTAGTGGCAAAACATCCCAGCAACAAACTATGTCCATATAAGTATCAATGTTTGTGTTGTATGCAAGTAGTAGTACCAAATACATCCAGCCTACTGCTATAACCAACATTATTTTCTCTATTAAAATAGAAGTATTCAGACCTCAAAACAGCCCCAGAACATCTCATTCAGTTGTCACTCTAGGTAAAAGTTGATACATGTCCAATCGGTCAAAATATATTGCATGTATATCAAGTAAGATGATATGTATCATTCCTGCAAATAATATCTAGTCAATACCTTGGTATAACCAGCAACAAATCACTCCAAACATTGGATTTTTAGAACTCACAATATCTCAAAAAGCATCTACCACTCAAGTGGTATGATCCAAACATTTGTCAATAGCAAATAAGCATCACAGATACTTCAACCCTGTAGGTATATTGTTTCCAAATTCAGGATAGCAACCAGTTCATTGTTTCCAACCTGCAAATAAGCTCCAAAACTGAGCATTTAACACTCCAATATCATGCTCAAATGCATGATAATAAGGGCAAATACATTGTTAGGATGAAAGCCACCAGTGCCCTAGAATCACCTGCTATTTACTGCAATAAACAACTAGTTTGCACATGTCTATGCTGAATATCTCAAAAATTGAGGAATTTGAAAAAACTTTCTTTTGCAAAGTTGTAGATCACGTCGAAACATCATGATTCATGGGCCATTTCTCCAAAAAACATTTCTTTAGCAAGATATAGCTTCTGCAAAAAAACAAGTTGTAGGCACAATCTCCTTTGATGACGTTTTTTTCGATCTGATGCCTTGATGTCAAATGGCCACTGCCAAGCCTTCAAGCTTCATGTATTCAAGCTTTGATACCATATTGGAAGAGAGGGAGAGAGACACAATGGAGCAGCAGATGAGCCTTAGCTCATTGTTGTTCTTCTTCCATTTTTCTTCCATCATATAAACTGAAAGAGACTTACACACATAGGTATGGCTAACCAAGACTAATTGTGGTTAAGTCATTGACTACACCAACTTATTGAATATCACACACATGTACAACTATATCTAACTAATGTCGATCACACACATAAAGATAGACTGACTAAAGAGTAATGGGAGCTTGATATTCTAATATATTGATTCAGTTGGAATCAAGCTTTAGTTCAATGCTTGAAGAGATTGCCTAAAATCCATTATAAAGCTCTAATAATCCATTGAATTCAACTCATACATGCTTAAAGATGATGAAATCTTTGAAGAATCAAAACCCGGAGCTTGGAACACTTGAATGTTAAAGATTCAAGCTCTTTAAACAAAACCCTTAAAATATAACTCTATTATAGACTTCAAGAAGGTTAATATGTTAAAATCTTTGTAATGTCCTCAATCTTGAAGCCAATCTTGCTCCAAAATGGTAGTAGAGAAGCCTTTGAAGTTGGAAAGAGCCAAATGTTGAAGAAATTAAAGCTTCCAAACTTAAGGCTATGGCTATTCTGTTGTGTTTTGGGGTTTTCAGCTCCAAGAGAATGAAAACCAGGGCTCAAATCTTGTGAAGGCTTGATGTAGGAGTTCCCAAGTGAGTGTTCCAATGTTGCTTGACAAGCATAGAGAAGATTGGAGGCCATAGAAGCATGTGGTCTGAGCACTATGACCAGCAAAAATTGCATCGCAAATCTCGACGGTGCTTTGGTGCTCTCTCTAATTCTTAGAAGGTCTAAAACTATTTCCCCATGGTTAAAAGTAAGGCTATGATTCTCATTGAGAGGTAAGGGATAGGGTTTCTTGGTAGCCACCATGAAAGCTTCAGTCAAAAGCTTGAAAGAGAGACGAAAGATAAAGCTTTTCTTGAAAAGTAACTAGACTTGTAATCAAAACTAACTATATTCTCCCTTTCTTTAACCATTTTACATCCAAAATGACCTATCATGGATGTAGAACATGCTATATATTTTATCCAAGATGCCTCCAAATTTATCTTCAAATACTCCAATTAACTCTAACTAGGTTGTCCTTGGTCTCCTTGTCTTTGCACCTATCCATTTTCCAAGCTGGCACCTTTTCATTGAGTAACTAGAAAGTAACTAGCTTATAAAGGAAATCTAAGAAAGGATTGAACTAAATGGATCAAAGACCAATGCTCAAATATCACTTGTCAAGGATAGGGCTGAGAGATGAAAGAAAGAAGAGCACAAGAGAGAGAAAAGAGGAGAGAAAATGAGTGATGAGGAGAGAGAAATACTAGAAAGATAGGAAAGAAAAGAGAGAGAAGCCATGAAAGCTAAGTACAAGTATGTAAGACGAGAGATAGTAATTACATATCTCACACCTTTTATACCTATGCCAATGTGACAAAGTATTATTAATAATTCTCTCACTAAAACATGTCTTCCTAGCTTCTTACACAATGCCTTTTAAAAAAGCATTACTTTTGTATGTTTATGTATTTTTGGGTCTCTCTAAACCTTGTCCTTCTTATAGTAGTGAGTGACCACATACTACATAAATCAAACTTTTTTGTCTCGCATATAAAGAAAATTTTCAAATGAATCCTCTCCCCTCTCTTATATTGGTCTAAACCAACTGGATCTTGCCTAACAACACTTTTGAACTTTGTTTTTCTTAGAAATGTCTCTCTTTAAGAATTATTTCTGTATTATAGTTCCACTTACCAGAGCCATCCGAACTTTTTGCAACAATTTATGATTGAAAATTACATACATTGGAGGAGCTACATACATTCAAAAACCACAATAATTTTGAGGCCCTTCAAAGTTGTGAGTGGCAACAAACTTACAATTAGTTGTGAGTGGCAACAAACTTACAATAGAATCTACAATTTGCCGGGGATGTTTGAAATGCTTGGCCGTGGATGGAAGAACATAATGGATGGTGTCAATGGAAATAGGTATGCATCGTTTTCTAAGAAAAGGAAAATGAATAATGCCGATGAAAAGAATAATCAATGTCAATGAAACAGGTCGACGTAGTAACGTACTCGTAAGGAAGCCATAACTTCTTCCATATCCTCATCGTGATCGAAGAAGAAGAACGACTCTGTAAGATCTTGATCGTGGTAGTCTTGCTCGTCCATTATAAATTGCGAGTGGTGATGGGGAGAATCGGTCTCGCTGCCTTGGAGGTAAGCCACGAGGAGCTGGACCAGACGGAGCTGCTCATGGTTAATATCTCTGCTGTATTTGCGCTCATCATGGGCGAACAAATCCATATGCATGGCGGTGCAGGCGTTGTACGCGAGTGGATCAGACTGTAGCACTTCAGTACCATCAACATGGCAACAGCGTAGGCAGGGTTGCAGGATGGAGCAATCTGTACTCCCTAGACGAGCCATGAGGCCACTGATGGAATGCTTGACTCTGAGAGAGAGAGAGAGAGAGAGAGAGAGAGAGGGAGCGACGGAGCGAGAGAGCGAGATCAGAGAATGTGTGTGTGATCACTATCGGCAAGTGAAGGCAGCTGAAATCATATGTAAAGGTCTAAGGCTTGCATTGGCCTAGCTGTCCGGCTCGCCGTGCGGGCACGAGCAAACAGCCGGCGCGCGTGCGCAGACAGCTAGACCGGGGGAGAGACAGAGAGCGCGTTCAGCCAGTTTTCATGGCTTCTTTGGTGCGGCGGCAAAATATTGCTCCTCAGTACACATGGCCTCATGAAAGAGTGGGAGAAAGCAACACAACGCCACTTGGGATCTTTACACTTAGAGGGGCTTCCTACGGCGAGTTTTTCAAGGGAAAGACTACCACTCTTGGCCTGCCTCGTAAAATACAAGAATTATTTTAGTTCCCCCCTTCAAAATCCATGATTTGGAACCATTTTGATTTCTTAATTTCAAAGTGCAACTCCTCATTCATCTAACAATATTGATGCAATGGTTGAGAAGTGCAAGAGAGGCAAGGCAAGCATAGGCACTCACTTGTTTGTTATCCCTGTATGTGGTTGTTGCGTAAATGTGTGTTGATCACTTCATGCGCCTAGGCATGCTGATGGCCACTGTTGCAATCACAATGCATAGGAGCAGCCACTGTGTGCCTCACATGAGCCAATTAGCACGTATGCACCACCTCAACACTGATCGAATTAGGAGCAGTAATACTACTCGGATCAACTTACATCATAAACAAGTTACCCCACCATTAGCTTACCGATTACAACCATGGTAGTCAAGCATAGGCCTGAATTAATCTCATACTCCTCGCTTTGTCGTGTTGCCAAGAAGAGTGAGGTAACTTTTCATTTGTGGGACCTAGTGTTGGGGTCCACTTTCCCTTCTCAATGGTCGAGATCTACTATTAACATTATTCCATTTTCGTTAGTACTATTATAGATATACTTTTTTGTCTTGAGTTACCTTTTCAAACACTATATGAACATCACATAAGACTACATAATGGTTCATTAAAAAAACTCAAATTTGAATAATATTTTGTGTCATTTTCATAATACTTTTTAAGATAGTGTAATGGTTCAAACTCCAAAGACTTTAAATTGAACAATTTGTTATTATCTCATCTATGTGTATATGTATGAACAGAAAATGTGGAAGACAAAGTTAAAGAAGATCAGGCATAAGTGCGAGGTTTATTTTTTGGAAGGATATTATTTTTCAAGCTTCATTGCACCCATGCACATTATACAACCTTCCATAGTTGTATTTGTCATATCATATCCACAATTATTGTGTGGATTGCACATTTAAATTTGTTATTGCAACAACAACTAGGTCTAATTAGATTAAGGTACATGGATGCTTGGATTGGTCCAAATCCTACAAAGTGGGAAGGATGCCCAAAATGGCATGCAAACCTTAATGCATAGTTGTGGAAATCCTGAAACACAAAAGGGGTGCAACACTAGAATGAGGTACCACCCTAGAGAAGGGACCTACTCTTAGCCTTGATTTTGGTCTAAATAAGGGTGGGAAGTATCAATTCTATTTACCCTTTTGGTGCATCCATGTATTTGCGAAAGCTCTGTTTATTGGAAGAAATCACCGTATCTTTGCCAAATATGAAAGAAAGATCATGTGAACAACCAATTGACAAAGAGTAGAGTGGAGAGAGAAGAATGCATGAGAAACCAATTGGATACAATCATCCTCCCATGTATGGGTGAGCATATCCCCTATGCATGTATTTGTTTGATTTTATTCTCTTGGTGTTCAAAATACAAAAGACATCCCAAAAATAGGCCACATACTTCTCTTCCTTGCACGGCTCATCTTTCCTGATTCTTTTCTCCAAAGTGAGTTGTATTCCCTAAAGGTAAGATCTAAAATATTAATCCCAATCTAATCAAAATCTACATCCATAAAATAATAAGTCTATGTTTTTATAAATTACCTTGCAAATAATCATCATTAGCACTTGTGCACATACAATCATCATGCTAAGGTGGGTGTATCAATAAAATCATCCCTTGCCACTCAAGTGCCAATAAGTATTCCTTGCACACTATAAGCGCTCTTCGAGAAGATAATATCTTCTTTAATAATACGTTGCAACAAGTACAAATCACATTAGTCCTTGCCATTTAACTACCAAGCATGAGCAACCAGTATCATACTCAGGCCTACAAACAATAAGCTACGATCATGCACTAATTAAATGCTATTTAAAATCCATGAAATAAATTTAATCATAATCTTATTTTCTCATAATTATTTCTATAATTTTGATATTATGTCGAGAGGTGAAGCAACTATCCGCAGTTGAAAAAAATAACCCACAAATAAATGCATAGGTGGCGATCCACATGCTAGTGCTATTTCAATATGATGAATCTATACTAAAATAATAATAAGAAAAAAGAGATTTAAGTATTATCTCAATGTGATGTATTTGTATGTATCCCCAAAGCAAAATAAGGTAGCCATGGATTTTCATAAATCATGTGTTATTGCAGCGAATCTATGACCTATAAACTCTTAATATGATTGCAAATGGTAAGCAGCACTTAAAAAATCATAAGTAGGGGATATATATGGTTTTTTAATGTGTTGGGATTCCTCAAGAGAATAGTTTTTACATTTAACTAAATATTGATGATATTGATTATCGATCCTTGTAGTGGTCAAATCATGGTCTATTATATTTTCAAGAATGAAAATCTCAATATCCTCATCTAATAAACCTAGATCCTCAACTATAGGAGAGATAAGAGGTGTACTCGAAAGGGCTTTAATAAGCTGATATGAAAGGAGTTATGAATTTGTCAATGTGGAGGTATACCTAGTCAGAAAATATTATGATTAATCTTGTGTACAATGGAATCGGGCCATAATAGCGATGAATGATAGCATCTAACTCTTTGATAGGTAAGTAATTCAAATACAAATTGAGTCACATCATGTTTTGAATTAGTCCAATAGAGAAATTCTTTACAAGCATTTAAAGTAGATTGAATACCTTGATGGCCTATATCTATTTGCCAAAATATCATTATTGAAAACATAAAGGTTAGAGTCATGTATATGATGTCATACGTCACAAAAATCAAGATTAGAAGAGTAAGTAGAAATCAGGGAATCAAATTATAGAATTGCTATTAAAGACACATGATTTAAGTAAATAGTTTTTATCTTGTCAAAACCAAGAATATGATGAGTGGAAACATGATCATGAGGACAAGGAGTAAGAGCACTTGCTACAATATTAGCATGTCCTAGTTGATATTGAATCATAGGATGATAATTTTAATAAAGGAATCCCATTTAATATACCTACCAAAAATTAATTATTGAGATAGAAGATGCTTTATTGCTTACTGATCTGTTTTACTTAAAACTTTTGAACTCATAAGGTAATGTTTTCAAATATCTAGAGCATGGACAATAGCTAATAGTTCTTGATCATAGATGCTATAATTTTGCTCAAATGGTTTTAGTTTGTGGCCCTCGCGTAGGCAAGGAGATAGTCATTCTACATGAGTACAATACCTATTCCCGATCCATTGGCACCAATAACAACAAAAAAAAGGTTAATTAAAATCAGGTAATTGCAAGATACATGCATGAGTCAAGAGATATTTTAAAGAGTTGAAAGATTTTTGTTGACTAGACCCCAATGGAAAATAATATTTTTATAAAGTAAGAGTGTTATATGCAAATTAATCTTTAAAAAAACTTACAAATTTCTTGTGAAAACCAACTAATCGAAGAAAAAAATGAACTTTATGGACATTTTGAGAGATATGTCATCCATTTATACTGTGCATTTTCTTTGGATCAAGTACACTGGTACCTTGGGTAGAAAGAATATGACCTAGATATTTAATTTGACCTTAAAATAATAAGTTTTTTGCAAGGTTAGAATAAAAGTGATTAGCTTTCATTAAAATGAAAAACACTTTTAAATATTCTTTATATTTGCTATTTGATTTACTAAAAACAAAAATATAATTGAAATACTCAATAACAAAATGATAATTAATAAAACATTATTCATAGGCCAAGCAAAAGTTGCACATGCATTCATTAAATCGAAAGGCATAACAACAAACTCATAATGCCTAAATTGTATTTGAAAAGCAATTTTAACTATGTCAACAATGTCCATTTTAATTTGATGGTATCACGATTTTAAATCAATTTTGCTAAAGATTGACTTATCTAGCAAATCATGAACATAGAGTATAGAATATCGTTTTTTGACAGTGACTTTGTTAAGTACTTTATAGTCAATGTATATGCAATATGTCTTTTCTATGAGAAGTACATGTGATCCAAAGGGTGATAAGCTAGGATAGATGATGCCTTTATCTAGAAGTTTAGTGACTTGCATTGAATTTTCTTCTAGTGCAGTGGGTTATCTATAAGGTGCCTTATGTGGTGGTGAAATTCCTAGAAATAGTTCTATGTTGTGGTCTAACTCACTTGGAGATGGTGGCACTTGAGGTGGATAGTCATTAACAAAACATTTCTTATATGTAGCCCAAAAATGATTATGTGATGGTATCAGAAGTGCAGTCTCAAGATTTTCAATCTCAATGACATAAATCATGCACAATTTTCTTTACTTCCTTAGGGTATGCTTAGTCTAGGTATGTGAAATCAAGGGGAATAACTCTAAGTTAGTATTGCCATGCAAAGTGATACACTCTCCATGAAATTCAAAGGTTGTTATTGAATGGATATAGTAGTCAATATTTGGGTTATACTAATGGAAAAAAGGCATACCTCGAATAATATTAAAAGATTGTAAAGGAGTCGTAAAAAGTTTATGTTTTTCTTTATAAGAACCCATAATTATTTTGAGACCTTTAACTTCGTGGGTATCATTATATCTTAAATTTTACCTTATACAATGATGGAGTGGTTTTCAAATATAGTCTTCTAACTAGTTTCTAAGAAATAAAATCACGTTAGCCATCGTCATAATGCAAGGTAACTACATCATAACCTTGAACAGTGCCTCACATCTTTAGTAAATCATGAGGAGAAACATGCATACCTTTCTTACATTTAATTTTTACCTCTTGTTGAAGAGATTTAGTGACCCAATCAGGAGCATAGTTTGGCACTTCTTCTATGTTGTGTAATTAAGAAATGTTGTTGTTGGTACTCGTATTATTGGTATTGTGGTTATTATTGTTGGGAATTTAACTTGCCAATTTATATGAAGATAGCTTGGACAACCACAACAATATCAAGTCAATTTAAACTTCATATATTGTACATTGAGATTTGTATTTTGAAAATCTGCCTTGGATGCTCCAATTGGTGGATCTATAAGGCCTCTAGGTGTGGAATCAAGTAAATGAGGAGATGGAGCAAACATTTGAATGAAAACAAATGAAAGGTTTTTGTGGATTATGGTTAGTATTATGCAAATAGTTTTGAGTAGATTGTTGTGTGCAAAGGATATGTGCAATAGCTTGAAATTCCTTGTTAACATTGTGTGCATGGGATATGGCAACTTGTAAAGAGGAAGGTTGAACAAATGAAAGGTTTTTGTGGACTATGGTTAGTATTATGAAAATAGTTTTGAGTAGATTGTTGCGTGCGGAGGATATGTGTAATAGCTTGGAATTCCTTTTCAACATCGTGTGTGTGGGATATGGCAAATTATAATAAGGAAGGCTTGATAGATAAAGTTTAGTTTGTATAGTTTCCATCTTCATTTTTTTGTTAGAGTATGTCTTCTAGGACTTTCTCGAGCATTCGCAACAATGGAAGTTGTTACCCAATGCTAGTCAATAACTACACTATCACCTTCTTGCCATGAAAGGTCCGCCCCATTTGGCAAAGTGTGGGGATGGAATTGAGGGGATAGGAAAGAATCCTTGAAATTTTTTTGCAATACACTCCATCTAGGAGGCTAATCAAGCAATTTAACGAACACTACAAGGACACAAAGATATACCGATAGTCATTTTCGATGTAAATTGGTGGTGTTGCTAATAATGTCCCAAAAAGTGACACTATTTGGAAAAAAAATAGGGGTGAAAGCCTGAGCACGACATTTTTAGTGCAACAAAATGAAATCAACAAAAGAGAGATGGAGAGAGGAAGAGAGCTCAAAGCTGTGTGTGTGTGTGTGTGTGTGTGTGTGTGTGTGTGTGTGTGCGCGTGCGTGCGTGCGTGCGTGCGTGCGTGTGTGTGTGTGTGTGACTGACCATCACCATTGCTACCCCCATTGCCGTCCACCACAAGGAAGGACGAGAGGAGTGTGAATAACAAACCTACTATAATACCCATAATACCTCTAGATCTGCATTTTTTAACTAATAAGACAAATTTGAAGCTCCATTCACTAAAAGAAATGATATTTTTCACTACTTAATGCATGAGAAGCATAATAATACTCAACAAATATAAACCTAGTGAACACCAAAAATCCCTATAATTTTGAAATGGTGCAATCTCACTAAGGCTTCAAACATTGGCACACATAAGAAGATTCACCACTTATATCAAGTAGCCACCTACATTTTACACATTTGTGTCCTAGTAAAAGAACAAAAAGGAAATCATTCATTGGAGGAGGATGAGCACTTTCCAATCCTGAATTGCCACACATCATGTCTCTTTACTGGTGCAGGTTTGTCTTCCTTTTGTGGGCAATTTTTTATGAACTTGAATCGATTGGAGAGCTCCAATCTTCATTAAAAGGGGCATGGAGCACCTCAAATTTTTTCTAGATAGTGGCTTCTAGGAAGTGAAGGGCTCACTTAATGGCTAAGATCAAAGGGGGGCAAGTTGTGTGCCATATACTAGCCCCCTTACCCTAGCCAACCTCTCCTTTGTGTCATCAAAACATATGTGTCTTGCCAATATGAAAGCACTTTATCCTACCACTTGGCTTTTCTCTCATTTGAATTGTAGCTCCTTGATATGCAACATCAGAAAAGTGTCACTGAGGTCACCCTTTTGAAAGAATGGTAGCTCATGTGTCAGGTATATGAGTGCCTATTCAATGCTCAAAGGAAATGTATTACTCTTAAGGTAAATCAAATATGGGCAAAGCAACTATGAAAAATGGCATTGCATTGTAGATGGGGAGGGAGAACAAAAGGTGATCAAGAGCTTCAATAAGGAAATGGACCTTAACTACACCAAAGCCTTGCATGCAAGTGTTGTCAATCATGTGGAACTTGAGAAGACTATGCGCGAGGTCATCTACAAGTTCATAATGAGAGATGCAAGTAATGGTTGGTAGAAAATGGCAAGAAGTGTGTGCTCAAACACTCATTTGACAAGCTTCAAAGTTTCACATATTTATCATGCTCATCGTAGTCTCTTCATTTACTTCATGGGAAAACCACCAAGTGAATATGAGTTTGAGTTATGGTTTGATTAGAGCTACCAAGGGCAAGCTCTACTGTAGCATTTCAAACTCTTTGGAAGGGGTTTCTTCCTAGCTAAGCAAGAACATGACTAGATCTTAGCTAGCATTGTGGGTCACAAAGATAACCTTGTCTATGCAACTCATTAGGCTACTAAATTTTTCCTATAGGATATACTCCAACATGATTTCCCAATGTGGATTACCTTCCCTTTTCATCGGATTAGATACATAGGGAGGTGCACATCCTCATAGAAGCATTGGGTAATGTCCTTTATGCCCCCTCATTCAATAAAGCCACAAGAGTGGAAAAATAGTGCATCCTATGGGATCATCACAAAGAATCCCTTAAGATTCTCAAAGTCTTTAAGCTACAAAATCAAGCAAGTTATCAAGAACTTGAATACAAAAATGTGAGATAAACCATACAATCTTTAACAATTATTGCTTCTGGTAAAACATGAAAATTTTAAGGAAACAAGCATACTTGTCCCAGGCTAGTGGTGCTATTGGTTGCTTCTCAAAGACCAAAAAAAGTGAATCCACTGATTCTCTCAACTAATGTCTTAGCTTTTTTAGAGTAGAAAGTCGAGACATGATCCTACAAATAAAGATAATGAAATGAATTAATGATATGTTCCTCAAAAAAGTTGAAAACTAGCATACAACAACATATAGTGACATGGAAAAATCATCATAATGAGATGCCAATGTGCATATAGCTTTGCAAGCTCCTCCATAAATTCAGCATTTGATCTTTTTCATAATAGTTTACCTAGCTTAATGAAGATTGGCCCTAGTTGTAGTATCCTTTCTCTCACCTAGCTAGCTATCTTGCGCCTTCTAACTTTCTATTTAAAAGAAAGAATTGAGTCAAGGCTTGACTTATCTTGGAAATAGGTTGATTAAATCTTCAAATGATGTCTACTTCATAAATAAAATTCCATAGTATAATAAGTAATGCAAAAGTTGTAAGAGACTTTGCCTACTTTTTCTCAAAAATCCAGCAACAAATGTCCACTTTGCATAATCAAGATAGACTCAAGTCCTTAGAGTTAAAACAAAGCTTCAAAAATCTATCATTCTCTATAAATTTCTATAGTTTTCTTTGGACCAATTGAAATTCTCATATGAGGATAAGACTTTAAGATTTTCATCCCATGCAAGAGTTTGTGGATAGACTTGAAAAGGTTTAAGCTATTCCAGTCTTTAAAATCCAAAATTTTGTTCTTTGCTATTCTATTTCATCAAAACCCCAATTTTTTGGAGCTAAAAATATGTTATTTTCCAATTACTTATTCAAAGTTGTAGCTCTCAAGTTATCAACGCTAGCTTTCTCAAAAGAATTCTCTATAAACACATGATAGTTTCAACACAAATGAAGAACTGCATTAAATAAAAAATAATTGAAAAACTCCAAATTATTTTCCAACATGCAGAGAGACTTATTGTGCCTATATCAAATAGGCAAATCATAATGCATGTACTTGGAGACAAAATTGGCAGATGTGATGGGCGTCAAAAAGGGATACCTACTCAAGATCTTAGGTTGAGCAAAGGAAGCCCATGATTCTCTCCTCAAAAGGGATACCTACTCAAGATCCTAGGTTGAGCAAAGGAAGCCCATGATTCTCTACTCAATAAGATAAAGAAGTTACCCTGTAAACACAAGTAAGTTATCTAGAACCTGAATACCAAAATGTGAGATAACCCACACAATCTTTAACAATTATTGCTTCTAGTAAAATATCAATAATTTAAGTAAACAAGCATGCTTTTCCTAGGCTAGCGGTGCTATTGAGTAGAGAATCATGGGATTCCTTTGCTCAACCTAGGATCTTGAGTAGATGTTGATTATCATGCTACAAAAAACGTTTGTGGAGTTGCAAGCCCATGCACATCAACAACCTGAAAAGTCATGTGCATAGAAGAAAGAAGGATATGGCATGAAAATAGAAATCTCACAAAAGAAAAAAAAAACGAAGCATCCATAGCAATAGAAACCTATTTCATGGATGATTGAGATTTTCACAAGACTTTCCAAGATATATAATGTAACTTTCGAACAATACTCCAATTTAAACTTCCAATAGACGAGGAATTTCTTCATCTTACTCCAGATCATGAAAGAGTGTTGCATACTTGTATTTGAGGTAATCAGGAACATATAGACACATGCCACTTGAATGAGCAACACATTTGGTTTTGAATCCTAAGGAAATAATTGTAAGATTTACAATCTTACAATTACTACTAGAAAAGAAAATTTGGAAACCAATACAACTGACCATAGCTTACCACATCACAACATTGATCCTTTCAAACATTAGGGACTTGCTTATCCCCCATGTACTCCTCTTCTTTCTTTCAAGAGCTAATATTAATAAGTCCTTAAAGTTCTGATTTCATGTTCAATCAAGCACTAATTGCATGCATTTAGCTCTGCTAACTAAAAAATGTGTATGCTTATCCTTGATATGCCTTCATTGTTGAGATATCGAGCTCCACTCGTGATATGCCAGGGTGACCGCTGTGCATTTATGTCACCGACTTGTCAGTTGTTGCAGATGCGGTTGGTACACCGCCCATGAATAATAGCTACATGATAACTATCCTTATCTACTCTAGTTCGTGGCTTAGTTAGTATGCCACCTTAGTTAGTTGAGTTTGGTTTGAGACCCATATATAGGGTTCTTCTATTTCCTTGTACTAGACTTCTTTTTGGCTTACACAACTAAGAAGAGGAAAATTGTTTTCAGCCTCCACCTCTGTTTGTATTCCCCCATTGTGCAAGCAAGAAAGCTACAAGTGAAACTCCTTCCTTGTCTCCCACAATCTTGACATTCATCCCTTAGTGGACAATCAAAAGGTTCTTGTTCATGTGCTCTAAATGGGGCTACATAAAGGATGTTTAGAAAGGCTGGCTATCTAACTGCTTTTCTATCATGTCAATATCATTATAAGGACCTTTGCTATGGTGAATGGCCATGTGATGTGCATTACATGGAAAATGAAACAAATAGGTAAGTCTTGAGGATGATTCTTCACCTTCTCTACTTGTGACCTAGAGAGAGTACTGTATTGCTATTGGGTGATTATTTTCCTACCCATCACTGCTATGATAAATTATTCTTGAGTGCAAAGGTCTTTCATGGACAACTATTCTATGAGGCACACTCCTCATCCGATCTTTCTACAACCTCCCTCTCAAAGTGACTCAGTTGTATTAACAGCTTAGCCTGCCGCATCATCTATGTTCGAGACCCTATCTCTTGCTATCTTTTGGAGCAATGGACATGTACATTGTTGGCTTCTTTACTTTGATGTTTGCATATTGCATTCTTGTCTAGACCAAGGTAATTACCAATCTTTTAAATATTATATTTGTGATGTACAAATGGCATGGCAAGTGTGACCATGACTAGAGAGAGTGTTGGAAACATTAGGAAAGCACATGGACACATAGGGAATATGCAAAATGAAATATTTGACCTAGGAGAATG
This sequence comes from Lygodium microphyllum, assembly GCF_053477565.2. Lineage (NCBI taxonomy): Eukaryota > Viridiplantae > Streptophyta > Polypodiopsida > Schizaeales > Lygodiaceae > Lygodium > Lygodium microphyllum. The sequence goes on along the minus strand of NC_141163.1, from coordinate 4,611,143 downwards.
TCATGATTTTCAATTGAAGTGTGACCTCCATGATTATGAAGTACTTCTAAGGAGAGTAGAGAAAAGCAATGCTAAAGAGCAAGTCCAAGTCATTAAAGTAGCATAGTTTGGCAATGGTGGCTTACTAAGAGTGAGATAAGATATCCTCTCTATGTAGACTTGCAATGGAGCCTTGGTTCATTATGACCCTTTCTCTTTCTTAGTATGGGTGTATGTGTGCCTCTAATATAGATTTGATCTTGCAAGTCAAAGTTCTCACAAGTGCACATATAATACACATAAATATGCAAATGTGCATGTACAAAGTGAAAGGTGAGAATGATCGAAGCTTGCATGGGAGAGCTATAATGGGAGAGCAAGACCAAGAGAGTGAGAGACCAAATGGGAACTCCAACAGTCACAATGTGTGACTGGGCCTTCCTTTATTCAAACTGTCACTAAAAGAATAAAGAATAAAGTGATGGTGACGAGTGCCTACCACCTGTAGTGTGCAGTGGTGGGTACTGTCATTGTAGTAATACATGCGCAGCTAGGCAAAGGCACCTTTACCCCCAAAAATCTCCCACTTAAAGGAAAATCTGCCACAGTGAGGAGTGAAAAGAAAAAGAAAAGACAATACAATGTACACATGTACAACATGATGAGGAAAAACGTCATCTCATCCAATGCTCATCAATCTCTTGAGGAAGGCAAAGCACTCAGTAGTGAGGTTTTTTGTGAGCAGATCTACAAGATTTTTGTTATGGAGATCTTCACAAGATCAACACACTTGTCCTCCATGACCCCATGTATGAAGTGATGCTTCACCTCAATGTGTTTCATCCTCGCATGGAAGACCGGATTCTTGGCTAGCTGAATAGCACTCATAAAATCCAAATGCAGCGTGGGTATAGAATCAATCCCAAGGTCATGAACCAAACGGCCCAACCATATGGCCTCCTTGCAAGCCTCAGTGGTGGCTGCAACATACTCGGCCTCAGTGGTAGAGAGAGTTGTACACTTCTGAATCCTGGACATCCAACAGACAACACCTCCAATATAGATGAATACAAAGCCAAAAGTGGACTTCCTACTATCTACATGTCCTGCATAATCGGAGTCTGTGTACCCCACAACTCTTGTATCCTGGCTGCCATAGCAAATACACATATCTGCTATGTCCTTCAGTTATCTCATGATACCCTTCACGGCATCCCGATGTTTCTTACTAGGTGTAGCCATATAGTGTTCCACAACACCAACTACAAAGATAATATCTCGACGAGTGGCTATCATGGCATGCATCAAACTGCCCACAGTTGATGCATAAGGGATCTTGGCCATCTCAGCCCTTTGCTCATTTTTCTGTGGACAATCAACCTGTGTAACCTTCACATAAGAAGGTAATGGACAACCAGTAGGCTTAGCATCCTACATGCGAAAACACTCAAGGACTTTATGAATGTACTCCCTCTATGAGAGGTAGAGTAGTCTGTAATGCCTGCCGTGCTTAATGCGCATACCAAGAATGGAAGAGGCATGTCCCAAATCCTTCATCTCCTTAAAGCTCTTCTTTTTCTAAGATTTAAGAGCATCCATCTCATCATGAGCTTTCCCTGATATCAGCATATCATCCACATAAAGTACCCAAATAAGCAATGAGCCATCACGGGCTGTCTTCATGTAATGATACGGATCCATAGTACTTCTGTTGTAGCCTTGTGACTGCATAAAGGCATCAAACTTATGATACCACTCCCTAGGTTCAAGCCATAAAGACTTTTCTTCAACCTGCACACTAGGTCCTCCCACCAGGCTCCGCAAAGCCCTTAGGTTGCTCCACATAGATCTCATCATGCAAATCCCCATGTAAAAATATTGTCTTGACATCCATCTAATAGAAGTCCAAGTCAAGCTATGCAACCAAAGCCAAGACTAAGCACAGGTTGGTCATCTTAACCATAGGAGAGAAGACCTCCTTAAAGTCAACACCATGCTCTTGCTTAATACCCTTTGCTACCAATCTAGCCTTGTATGCTAGCTTGGAGTGTCCAGGGGTACTTTTCAGCTTGTACACCCACTTGCATGGAAGATCCTTCTTGACAGCTGGCAAGGAAATCAAATACCAAGTCATATTCTTATGCAGGGAGTCCATCTCATACTACATAGCCCTCTCCCAGGAGTGATTGTCACCCCTATGCATAGCCTCACCATAGGTGAGAGGCTCTCTTGCATCTGTAACCAAGAGATAATGCATTGAGGTTTCAAATCGATCAGGTGGACATCTAGTTGTAGTAGACTCTCACTGCAAGCTTTGCTACATGTCTAGCATCCTGTCCAACACCCTGGCCATGTGTACCAACTGCTACTGTCTAACCATCTGGATGTGCACACTGTACTGGAGCACAGGACTCCTCTTGGAATATAACCTTGCATATCTTGACTACCTTCTCAAGTTTCCTATGCATCTTATCTTCATGGAAGACTACATCATGGCTACGAATAACTTTCGGCACATGCGGATCTCAGAACAATAACCCATTTCACCTACATCTCCATATCCAAGGAAAATGCATTTAGCACTCTTAGGATCTAGCTTACTACACTTGTTCTTAGGCACATGACAGAATGCCTCACATCCAAAGACGCATAGATACGCATAAGACGAAGGTTTCCCAATCAATATCTCCTCTGCAACCTAGAAATACAAACCATTGGAAGGTGATCTATTTATGATATGCACACTTGTACTGAGTGCCTCATCCCAAAAGCTTTATGGTAGGCCTACATGGCTAAGCATATTGCGTACGCGCTCTTGGATGGTTCTATTCATCCACTCAGCCAAACCATTCTGGGGTGGAGTATAGGGGGCAATCAACTGACGCTTAATATCTTGTCACATAGCTACTCAAAGGCACGTGACACATATTCTCCCCCATTTTCAATCCTAAGGCATTTCAGTGTATGCCTAGTCTGGTTCTCAACCAATGCAAGCCATCTCTGAAACACAGTCAAGACATCTAACTTAAGCTTAATGGGATAAGCCCAAACTTTATGTGAAAAATCATCAATGAACATCACAAAATACTTTGCACCACCCATAGACTGACAGCGCATGGGTCCACAAACATCTGAATATACCAATGTCAAGGGCTCACCCATGCGTGTCCGACCAGACTTCTTGTGCATATTCCTAGTCTGTCTACCATGAAGACAATGCTCACATGAATCAAAACATGAATAGTCAAGGGGCAGTAAGTACTGCAAAGACCAAAAAGCATTTTCATTCCCTTCAAGGACATATGGCCCAAACGAGCATTGCCAAAGAGATACATGTGGGATGGAAGTGACTCAAAACACATGGTCAACAAAGGACCCATCAACTACAAGAGGATAGAGGCTACTAGCCTTCGCATCTCAAGCAAGTACAAGTCTGCCCACCGATGAACTTCCACATAGAATCCCCAAATGTAACATGAAACCTAGCATCATCAAGCTACTCTGCAGACATAAGACTGCATGTAAGCACAGGTACATGACGTACATCCTATAATAGAAAAGTACTACCAGTAGAGAACTGCAACCTTACATCCCCAATGCTAACAGTAGCAAGTGACCTATCATCACCCAAGGAAACTGAACCAGAGATAGTGCGGTAGGAATGGAATCACCCACAGTATGGTGTAACATGAAATGAAGTACCCGAATCCAAAAGCTAGCACTGCGCATACATAGAGTGAACCTCAGTCAACGGTGTAGCATCTCAAGAACTAGCTATAAGTATATACTCCCCATCAGAGTCATCAGTCTGCATGACATTTATCTCCTCAATTTTCACATTGGATTTCGCAAGCATAATGCTGCGATCAAAGGACTTTTCATGTTTTTGTCTTTCCCCTTCTCTTTGCACTTCTCATTGCTCAACTCATGACACTGTGGGCGTATATGACCCTTCTTGCCACAATGATGACATATCACATTAGCATTTCTCCCACGAGACTTGCTGCGCGACTTACCACGCGACTTAGACCTAGACTTATGTGAGTCTCTACCACACCTATACCCACAGTCATTCTTTCAATTACCATCTCTGCCTCTAACAGTCAAATCATGCGACACATGAGAGGCATCCAAGTTCTTACAGTTGATCTCTTCCTGCAAAAGAGCACTCTCTACATCAGACAAGTTCAAAATAGTAGCAATAACACATAAAGCAGTGTGGAATACATCCCATGACTCACTCAAAGTCCCAATCAAAAACAATGGAGTAACCTCATCATTAAAGGTAATTCCCTGCAAAGTCAAGTTGTTGAGAATAGCATGGAATTGGCTCAAATGAGCAAACATTGTCATATTCTCCTTCATGTGTAGGTCCATAAGTTGCTTCACCCAATAGATCAGACTTGCTGGACTTTTCTTGTCATAGAGGCTCTTAATTTTATCCCAAAGCTACCAAGCACTCTGTGCTTCCTCAACCACATTGTAATGCACCTATTCAGTGAGAGACAAGATGAGGGTGGACTTGCATAACTCATTAATCTCATCCCATTTGTCATTAGTCATAGTTTTAGGATGCTCGTTATGCATCCATAGTGGCTTTATTTGCGATTTCTGCAACAATACATGCCAAACTTGGCTCTTCTAGTAGGCATAATTCGTACCATCAATCTTAGTGATGTTGAAGATAGCACTATCAATGGAAGAAGATGCTATATTGCAATCCAAAACAGTGCAGGCATTGCAAAACTACTTGTTGTTTTTTTATGTAAATAGCCAAATACCACCAAAACCAAGGTAAAATGACCACGAACTAATAGCTAATGATGCTACCCCTAAGTACCATCAAAAGTACATAAAATCATGATGATTCAACAAACACTATATTGGGGAATATGAGAATTTCCCATAAGTTTGAGATACATGGTCAAATCTTTGGACTTGTCATAACTTGAACAACATAACTCCAAATCAAGCGCTCTATAGCTCAATAGATTCCATTTTTCAAGAACTTTCCAATGATAAGTCACATCATATGGTTTTGATAAACTAATGGGAATGTTATCTGGGTGCCACCTTTTTAGTATTCAAGAAATGGGAGTTAGGAGATTCTCAAATTCATTAATTTTGTGTTAACATGAAAATTCCATGTCAGTCCATGCATAGCTGCTTGCTATAATAAATTATAGCCATGTATAATGAGAGAAAATTGTAGGAAAAATGAATGCACCAAGTCAACCCATTGACTGTCAAGGCATAACCAACATCAAGCAAGCATAAATCAGCATGTGACAGTCATATGGACATTGAGCAAACATCCAAGCATGTCAAATGAATCTGCCAATAAGCTAGCACACCCCTTATGTAATAGGGAAAAGTGTACACAACACTAGCAAGACTTGACATAAAGAGGTGTATGCTTAGGGAGTGCAAGCTCGAATGAGCCCAAGTACATCTGTGAGGACCATGGCATATCAACCATGCAACATCGAAGTGAAGATCCTAGTCTCAAGTATTTGAATGCTCAAGTAGCATAAACCACCTAATCAATGTCTATCAAGCGTATCAAGATGCTCCCACTGGCACAAAAGCCTTAAATATCAAGCAAAAGAAGTTCAACAAGGACATATGATAGCACGAGTGCTAGAAGATCCAAGACCAAGCATCAATAAGACCTCATGAGCATATAGGCTGTGTAGCATCCATACATAGCAGTCATAGACATCAAGTACATCCAAACTGTAACTCTAGCAAGTTGAGAAATAGCCAAAGAAAGCTTTGGGAAATCAAATGTCAAGCCAAAGCAAGGCTCGATAGCATCCAACTCCAAACAATGTAACAGCCATGTAGTAGTGGTATAGGCCAAGCATGTCAAGACCGGTCAAACATAAGCAAAGTACATGCCATATGTACATCAGAGGTGAATATCCCAATGCTATGTGAAGTGAGCTTAATCTCAACCAATGATTCGAGAGAAAATCCAATCTCTATGTCAATCCCCCCCCCCTCCCCTCGAGAGTCACTACATCAATGTATACATCTAAGACATAGCTCGAATCCAAGATGCATATCCAAACATAAGCAAAGAAACTTTAGCCCTAAATATTCCAATAGCAAATAAATTTCCAAAATTGAGAAAATAGTGGCTCTTCAATTCAAGCTCAAAACCATAGACAAACCATAGGCATACTTTCCCATATGCATAGGCACCAACCAGGCAAAATCGGACATCAAATGACTATGTAGCATGAGCATAAAGTGTAATGATAGAGGGCTGGCCTATTTTGGGCTGCCTGTGGACTATGTAAAACACTCAATGACTAAGTAAATTCAGCCCCAGAAGCATCTCACATCATAGACATACGTTCTCCTAGCATTCGAGGCGCATTCGAAACCAACCGAGCAACCAATGTCAATAACAACCAAGCATAAACATAAAGTGCAAATGTAACATTGTTTGTGGCTACATGTGGACTATGGAAAATAGTACTAGACTAAGGTAAATCAATCCACAAATCAATGCCAATGATAACCACTAGTGTCGAGCATCGAGGGGGTGTTCCCAACTGCCAAATGAAGTGTTTTCAAGCTGCCAATGAGTGTCAAGTGTAACATTCATGAATCTAAACCACGTATTCTACATATGAATCTCCTCTTAGGAGGCTAAAAAGTTAGGATAATAGCAAATTTTTTTATTGATTATCCCTCTCTCCTCCAGCCGACTGTCGTCCTGCTGGAGGAGAAGGGAATAGCATGAGCCACTAAGCTCCTTGTTGGAGCTCGCAAGGGGGGAGGCCATGCATATTGACGCATGGGGGAGGAAGGAACCCCCTCCCCTCACCTATATAAAGGGTATGGGGTATAGCCAGAGAGGAGGGGCTACCGTGGAGCGATGCCGTCAGTCTGCCGTGGGGAAGCGAGGAGTGGAGACACTGAGCTGCTGCCGTGAAGGAGGAAGAGGAGGGTCGTGAGAGTCCGCCCTGCCACCAACCATCCGCAGCTGGCCCATGCAACCGCCGTCGGAATTTTCCTGCCTTGCCCTCCACATGGAAGTGGACAGAAGCTCTCAGAAGCTTCTGAGAAGCTTCTAAAAGTCCCTTAGGAAGCCCCCTTCCTTATGGGCTTCCTTGAAGGGCCTTCATGTGGCATCCTTAAGCCCTTTTTCCACCCCCATACAAAAATTTCCTCCTAGGGGCTCTTTAAGGCCTTTCCCCTTCTCACACAAAATAACCCTCTTGAAGGTCTTATACACCCTTTTCCCCCCTTTCTTTTCCACCAAGATTTTTTTTTTCTCCCCCGGGATCCAAAGCCCTTTTTTGTGAGCCTTCGTATTGCCCTCTCAAGTGGGGTCTAAAAGCCCAGTTACCCCATTGAAATCAAGCCCTTTTGCCCACTTTAAGCCGAGGTTTAAAGACCCTTTCCACAGGAAATTCCCACTCAAATTCAAGGAGGAAACCTTCTAAAAAACCATTTCCAAAGGACGATGCAAGCTGTCACAAGGGGGAGCTACGCGTGCAAAGGAGACAACCAAGGTCATAAATCTGCATCCAAGATGAAAAGGCCGCATTGACAATGGCTCCTAAGAAAGCACAAGGTAGAGCTGCAGGAGGATTGTCTCCTAACATCCACGTGGACATCTCACCACAAGTCCAGGTTTTTCTTCCTAATTTTTATTTTACGTTGTTATAATTCAATCAGGCATGGATGACTTTTGGAGATAGGATGCATTTTTCATCTTAAATACTTTGGTTCATTTAAAAGAATTAGCTCACAACGGAAGAGTTTGGTCATTAGTATTTTCAATAAAACGAACAAAATAAAGTGAGCAAAAGATTGATATGCATTTCTAGCAAGTAGTTTTTATGCATTGCAATGAATTGAAATTAGGTTAATGTCCATATTTACAAAACGGAATTATGAAAGTACACTCCGATTAAGCATGAAAGGAATAAACCACATATTGCATTATTGAATATCTTTTTTTGAAATTATTCTTAAAGAAAGTTATTATCAAACGTAGGAAATTGCTAGGACTACATGAAGAAGATTTAACTAGGCAAGTGGTCTAAAAATTAAATTTAACGGAAGGGTGTGTAAATTCTGCACATGACAAATTCATTTGAACATGAAAGTAGTAAAAGGTTGCATATTTTAGCATGAATCTTGTTTGCATGATATAGAATGGTTAATTGGAGTTAGGCTATAACCTAACCTATGCTTGATCTTAAACTGGAAAGTTAGGGTTTGAAAATCAACTTATGCGTAGATAATAAGTCATGCGGTTATGGAAATGATAGAGTAATTACCTTCAAGAATAGAACGGTTAAATTGGCATAAACCTAAACACCTAAAACCGCGGAGTAATCGTTTAGAAAAGGGTTAATTCAATGCAACGTATCCCAAGGAACTGACTAGGGTTAGTACGGTGAAGACATTTACCTAGTCGCACGTATTGCCAAAACTAAAACTCCTATACCCTAAATACTTGCCTATATTCACGGAATGTAGGACATACTTGCGAGAAAAGATCTAGGGTTTTCCTAAGAATCTCTCGCTAAAAAGATGAAACTCGAAACCCTAGGACTGACAAGTCGGCCTAATGCCATCAAGGAATAGATTATTTCGTGACTCCATTCGATGGGTAAATATTCCCATAGTTGATGCGACACTTGTGCAACAAGTGGTAGAGTCTCATGATCTTGTGATTTGATCACAAGGGAATGGCCAATTCCTCAAAAATGATGTTGGCAATTTCTTATGCAAGTTATCTTGCAAGAGGATGAATAATCGTCCTAATATAGTATCTTTCTTGGGTAAATATAATTGCTTGGAAGCAAAAGACCAACCAATAAATTGGAGTAACATATGAACTTAAGGTATTGATCAAGTCGGGTTAATAGGGTATGCCCTAACCTAGGATATAGGGAACCTTGCCAAGTCGAAATTAATCCTGGATCGAGTGCTGGATGCATTCGGAAAGAAGGATTCACTCCTTAGCAGTTGGCCAACAATAACGACCAATGGAAATGATTGTGCTTGTTACAGATTTAAGAACACTGTTTTGCTTTGTTTGATCAAAGAACTAAAGGATAAATGGATATCTAATGCTTCAGGATGAAGGCCTGAAGGGAGAGGCAGCTTCAGTTACCCCGGATTGCCTTCCTGACCCGAACCAAGGGGGTTGTTAACCGCGCAGGGAAGGTGGACCGAACCCGTCACAAGAGGTCTCTCCATTGAGCGCTACTTGGAGCAGGAGGACGCTTGGGTGCCAGGGGGGCTCTGGCCGTAAATCCCTTGCTTTCCGGGCCCTACACAAGAGGCTAACGTGACTCGGGATTGAATCTCGAGGCTCGCATACTAGTCTACGGGAAGAATCTTGGATTAGTGATCCCTGTGGATTGCTGGATAGCCTTCGAGCGGATTGTGGATAAGCATACGGGCTAGACTTTATGTATTTCAAAGATAAATATGATAACCTGTTAAAAAGGAACTTGTTTGACATTGTTTTTCTATGTCAAGTGCTATGATTACGTGAAGGAACCAGTGCCTAACAACGTGCTAATTAAGGAAGCTGATTGATACATGTCCAAGTAAATGTGTTAGGTAATTAAATAACTAAAAAACCTGAGAAAAGTGCAGTGGATGTGACCATAGGTCCGTCCTACGGATGGGTGGTCCTGGTTGGCCAGGAACTTTTCTCAATCAAGATGGACAGCAAGAAGATCGTTCAAAGAACACGAACAACAAGAGAGTTGACCTAGAGTTTATATCCGATGTCGATTTACGTTGTTTTAGGGGAATGGAATGGGACTATGCCTTATGGCAGAGAGGTTGAGCTTCACATCCCTCTCATTTTCCATTCTCCTTGAACCAAGTGCAATGGGAATCCGCTTTGGACCTGGCATAGTTCGCTTGGGTTCGACGCTAGTTGCCATTAGGAAATGACCAATAGGGAAAACACTAATTCAGGTCGGTCCTAAGTGGGAACAGTCGGAATACTTCCGCTACGTGGCAGACACGGGAAGTCCTGGATTGCAAACCCCGTAACACTCCATAGGAGTGCCAGGCGGAGCTTTCTAGACATCCTTTCTGATGGACTTCTGCTAAGACGTGTCCTGAAGATAACAAATGGACACGTTACACCAAGGGAGGGCTAAAGTAAAAAATGAATTTTATGCAAGTCTTCAAGCTGGACCAAACTAATCTAGGGCATGTGGAAGGGCTTGGAAAGGTCAAGGCAAGGTTGGAGGAGTAGTTAAGGATCCCCAAGAGTTCCCTCTTGAAGGGCAAAGTCACGGGTAGAGAGTAGGCATCACAAGAAGCAAGAGGACATGGCTACCTTGCTTCACAAGACTTATGGACTAAAGTAAAACAACAAAAGAGAGCTCTAATACCTCTAAAGGAATTCCCTGAGGGTGCCCAAATGGGTTGGGTAGGTGCTCGGGAAGCTGAGGAGTGATGGGAGCTCAAGAGAGTTGGCTATGGCTGCTGGGATGGAGACGCAATGAGTGTAGGTAATCGATAGGAAGCTGAAGGAGTCATGAAACAAGTCAGAATGCTCAAGTAACCATGCTTCGATACCAGTTGAAAGGTGAGAAGGATCGAATCTTGCATGGGAGAGCTATGGCGGGAGAGCAAGAGCAAGAGAGAGAGAGACCAAATGGGAACTCCAACGGTCACAATGTGTAACTAGGCCCTCATTTATTTAAACTGTCACTAAAAGAATAAAGAATAAAGTGACCGTGATAGGTGCACACCACCTACAGTGTGCAGTGGCAGGTATTGTCAGTGCAGTAATACATGGGCAGCTAGGTAGAGGTGCCTTTACCCCCAACACAAAGAACAATAAAGCACACACCTACTAGCAGTGACTATCATGTGGAGGTAAGTAAGTTCTATTGAGATTCAAGCTCATAGTCTTTTGATAGTATTCTACCTTAGTTGAATAAGGTTAAGTCATACTAACTTAACCATGGTCAGAACTAGGTTACTGGCTTTGTGTATGTGTTGTATAGACAATTGACTTTACTGTGTGTTGATGGAATAAATTGAGAAGGGAGCATGTCTACTACCCAACTTGTCTGTGCCTTTGTCCATCTCTCTCTTGTTTTATAATATGGTATTAGAGCCTAGACCAGGGGCTGAACCTTGAGAAGTGCAGGCATCGGATGTCAAAGATGGCTTGTGCATGGAAACGGGCAAGAGCTGACTCTGCTTGAGGAGGCATGGATCTGTAGAAGCTAAGCAAGCCGCTACGCTTCTTCACCGATAAGAATGTTGTCCATTCTGATCTCCAGTGATCACCGTTTGCCAACACCATTGCCAGCTACTACATAGAGTGGCTCATATTTAGCTAGCTCTTCCTTGTTAGTTCCACTCGAACATTTGATTGTAGTATTCTGTTTGATGTGAAGCTTTTGAAACATTTGGCCTCCCAAGATGAAGCACATCCACTATAAATTGCTTGCGGGAAAGTAACGGTTAGTCATGAACTTGCGCACATGCATAGTGTAGGATTTGAGATCTGCCATGGCAAAGATAGAGGGAGTTAGTCATCTTGCCTGATGGTGTAGCTAATACTCCATCTCTACCAATAGCATTGATTGTTGTAGGAGCAATAGCATTGATGCTTGCATAATCGACATCACGAGCATCTAAACAGGTGGCTTGGTGTATCCATCAGGAAGAGAAACTCATCAACAGCAGGTAAGAAGGCCCTTGCCGTTTTCTAGATTGATGTAGTAGGCATTGTCAAAATGAGTGCTTGTTAGTGCATCCAAGGGATTTGTTGAACTACCCAAAGAACCACCCACTTCCATTGATGGACATGCTACTTCCAAGGACTGTGCAAAGCCCAGATCCAGCATTGGGTCAACCACCATGATGTCATTGTTACTGTTGAAACGGTCATTGAAAGCACCACATAGACCCACCCTAATCGTGTGACCTCCCAAAAGAACCACTAGTTGAGACAAGTCATTCTCTTCAAACACAGCAAGCAGATGATTTAGGCTAGAAGAGGGATCAAAGGAGAGCCAATCATATTCACAAATCCCTCCCAGGGATCTTGTCTCATTTGGGATTTTACACTGCCTTTCACAGTCAATAGCAACACATAGACCTTGCTTATTTATATTATAGGGGATATTGATAGATTGTCTTCTTTGTTATGCCACTGAGAGGGTATCAGAAGAAAATTCTGAGAGAATGAAATGCTGGAAAGTAACTTGAGTGAATTGTTGGCAATAAAAAATCTATATTGCCAATGACTTGAAGGGCTAGCTAGTTTTTAACGCCAGCAAAGTGTGTGCGCATTTAGGCTGAGCTCGATTTCCAGGAAAGGCTCAGTCTTAATTTGCCTTACCCTCATGGGTGCTCTGTGACTACTATAGACGGCCTAGGCAATATGTAGAAGGGCTTCCATGTAGTGCAAGAAAGAATTGTAGGTTTTCGTGGCAGATCTGGGTGGCACTTGAACTCTGAATTTGAGTTTGGTGTTTGTTGCTTGTAAAAACTATCTCTGCAACAGTTTTTGATCAGCAGGTGTATGCATGGTGAAATCAGCAATTTGGAGTAAAGCACTCATGGTCATGTTGATAATGCTATGATGACAGAATATCATTGTGTCTAAGTGAAGAGTTGAAGGATTTTTGAGGGTCTATTTCCTGCATATATTGGATCTTATGCAGTCATATAAGTTGAAATCTGTGCATTTTTTGAAATTGAATGTCTTTGTGGATTTCAAGGGTACTCATCACAGATGTCAGTAGTGTGGCACTAAATGATCAGTGATAGACATGTGCATTTTCACACTACAGGTCATTGAAGTATATTGCCTGCTAGCATTTTGAGAAATTGATAGGTTTTGCAAAGATGAAGACTTTGAAATGGCAAACACAGGAGAGAAGGACACTATCACTCAGATAGTTGGTGTTTTATGGAAATTTAGGATGTCTAATTTTTTAATTGGAAGAGGCTATTGGAACCTAGTCACATGTTTTGAAGATGAGCCCAAGCTACTGGAGGATAGACCTCCAACACAGGATCAACTAAAGGCACATAGAACATGGTTGGAAAAGGCCAGCAAGGTCTTGCATTGGTTGTCATTATGTGTGTCACACACAAAGGCTATGCAAATTGTAAAATTGTACTTCCCCAAAAGATGCTTGGGACTTATTGATGAAGAATTATGGGCATGTCACTCATGCAAGAAAGACACAACTGAAGCAAAAATTCAGCCACATATCCACGAATAGAAGGTCTATTGAAGACTATGTCAGTGAGATTAGAACCATTGCAGAACAACTAGGCTCAATTGGAGCTGAAGTTGAGGATGATGATTTGGTGGCTACTACCCTCCATGGACTTGGACAGGAATATAAGCAGTTTGACACTTCCATTTTAGTACGTCAAGAGCAGCCTGACTTTGATGAACTTGTACCACTTCTATTGCATGAAGAAGTGAAACTTGGACTCAATACAAGTTCCAGTGGGTCTAAAAACAGCAGAGACAATGTCTTCTACTCCAATCAAAGGAGTAGAGGTGGAAGAGGAAGATCAAAATTTAGAGGAAGAGGTGCTGGAAATGCATATCGAGCTCGTGGACAACAAGCTACTGAATGGAAAAATAGGTAGCCTCAAGCAAATAGAGGTGTCTCAAATGCTCATGGAAGAGGGGGTTATTTAGCTAACGGAAGAGGCACTTGGCAGTAGCCTCAAATGAGTCATGGACATCAATCAAATGCAAATAGGGATTGACATTATTGTGGCAAATACAGGCATGTAGTTAAGGATTGCTACAAGAAGCATAACAATCAGAGAGCAAGAGGGAAGCAGCATGGTAAATATGCTTCTTCTAGTGGTATGCAGGAGGATGGCATGTTGTTTGCTGTGTAACATGTGACGAAAGAGTTGCCTACACAAGGTAAAGCGGATGAAGTATGGTATATAGACTCAGGGGCATCTAACCACATGACTCCTCATTGAGAGTGGTTTGAAACATTGGTAGAAGGTGCTCATGGATATGTTTGCACAAGGGATGATACGCATCATGACATTATGCATACATGTACTGTTCCCTTGATGATGCATAGTGATAGGAAAAAGAGTCTCTATGATGTGTTACATGTACCCTTCATAACCAAAAACTTGCTTTCTGTGGGACAAATGGCTGAACAGAATCTACAAGTTAGATTCAATAGAGATGGATGCTACACTGAAGAGTATGGTCAAGGATGCAAACTCATTTCTAAAGGCAAAAGAAATGGCAAGATGTTTACATTGCATACAAAAATTCTAGCATTTAATGCTACTATGTACTCACATGACAATGCTACAATAAGTGTCATTGAGATATTGCATAAAAGGATTGGTCATGTAAATGTTCAAAAGCTGAAAAATATGCAGCATAAGCAAGTTGTACTTGGAATCCCTAAGTTCAAGTATGTGGAATTGGGACATGTATGTCAGTCTTGTCAATTTGGGAAGCAATCAAGGCTTGCATTTATGAGGCATGTAAGCACTACTACTAGACCATTACAGCTTGTACATTCTGATGTATGGGGACCCTCACAAATTGCATCTCTTGGGGGATCATGTTACTATGTGTCATTCATAGATGATGCTTTTTAGGACTTCAAGAGACATGTGGAGAAAGAATTGGATTGCTATATCTTATGCTTGAGATCTGATAGTGGTGGAGAATATGTCTCTAAAGACTTTGATCACTTCTTAGCAACCCATGGGATTAAAAGGAAATTGACATGTAGGTACATACCACAATAAAATGGTGTGGTAGAAATGAAAAACAGGGTGATCATGGAGTCAGCAAGAGCCATGTTGAATGAGAAAAGCCTACCAAATGCATATTGGGCAGAGGTTGTAATGACTGCAGTGTATGTCATGAATCATACAACAACAGTAGGGACACATGAGGTGACTCCTCATGAGAGGCTTTATGGGATAAAGCCAACAACAGTAGGGACACATGAGGTGACTCCTCATGAGAGGCTTTATGGGATAAAGCCAACAACAGTAGGGACACATGAGGTGACTCCTCATGACAGGCTTTATGGGATAAAGTAAAACATTAGCCATCTCGCTTAGCATATGTACATGTTCCAGATGAAAAGAGGAAGAAGCTTGATCCAAAGGCAGAAAAGGCCATATTTATTGGGTATGCACAAGATAGGAAAGCATACAAATGCTACAATCCTTCTACTCATGAAACATTAATTGAGAGCAGAATTTTGATGCCAAGAAGTGCTTAAAAGTAGCTAAAAATTACGAATATCAAGGGAAAAATATTCAACGTCGAAGGTGGCGGCTCGATCTAGGACGATTTTAAGCGTCAAAGTGCTTTAAAGGCGCCCGAGCGACACTTGTTGATTTTTCATAATTTGTCAGACTGGCGTGCAGATTGACAAGAGTTACTGGCCAATGTGGGATACCGAGCCGGACGCCCAAGCTTTTTCAAAGCTCAATTCGGAGTCCGGACGGGGAAATGGCCACAAAATGGTCAAGATATGAAAAGGTGGACACTTGGGAGGCCAAAATTGGGCATGCCTTTTGAGTTTGGACCCCCCCCCCCCCCCCCCCCCCCCCCCAAAATTTTATGCACCTTATGAAGCAAAAAATGTGGAGAGAGAATGAGGGATGAAGAAAAAACGTGGAGCAACATGGTAGCCATTTTTTGCGCCCTCTCATGATGGAGATGGAGTATGCAGGCTGAAAGCAACCGGCCATACAATCGATCATGGGGCTGATCTTCCCTCTCTTGGCTGGTCTTATCACCTGTCTTCGCCCGTCAAATGGTGGCCTCAATGGAAATCTTTGATTTCAGTCTTTCTCTCTCCTCCCTCTCTCTCCTTTAAGGGCAGATTCATGTGGTGAAGAAGAAGAAGAAGAATGGATGACGAATGCTTGTCCAATGAAGACCGGATTGCTCCGTGGTTCAACAGGAATGAAGATTGCTGATTGTGGACTGTCATGAGCATTAATGGCCGCTGGAAATCAGTCCCGAGATATGGCAAATAAAAACCCGCAACCCGCAAAGAACGGTAATCTCATTTTTACAAAGGAAATTGATGTTTTATGTGATTTTCTTCATGAATATTTGTTCCCATGGGATGATTATGCATTATGATGTTGCTTGCTATGAATTTGATCAGTTTATGCTCAGAAAATCAGAAAATCATAAGTGTTATGATTGAAATTAATGGTGTAAAACCCGTAAAAACACGCGAAATATGGAGAAATTGGGTGTTTTTGATATATAAATAGAAAATATAATAAGACACACCAACTAAATTTGTGTTTTTGCTGCAAATGAACCTAAGGGCCACAGCCCACAACTCATTTTGTATTTTCATTTATTTAATATTACGAAAAATACAAGAAAAATAGGAAAATGGGTAAAAATAAGGGAAAAATGGATTTTGAGTGCCGAAAATTAAGGGAAAATAAGATTCATGTTTGTGTATGTATGGGGGTCTCAAGTATGAGGTTTAACCCCAGTTCAGCCCTACCTTTATGTTTTAGTGAGTGTTTATTGTCTTTATACAACAAAAAAAAAAGTGGAAAATGAACCCTAAACCGATCAATAATGCACAACCTAAACGGGTGAGGGGGTAGAGTGTATAAAAGGTGTTTAAATGATGAATGAAATGATGAAAAGCTTGATGGTTTTTATGCATACCATTTAGGTTGGTCGATAATTAAAAATTAAGAACCTAGTAGCACGAGGGCTCCTCGGTGCTAAGTTCATGCAACGCCGCATACGAGCGATAGTCAAAATCATTGAAAGAGATGTTTTCCACATGTGCACAAATGCTGATTTTCTTAATTGTTTGAGCACATGGACATTCACAATTTGCATGAAGCATAAAATGGTAAAGGGTATCAGACAATACCTCCTAGATGCATAGCACCTGCACTTTGGGGAAAGTGCAAAGTCGCATCCTCTATCGAGTCTGAGAGCATGTCCATAATCTTTTTGTGGTACTAAACACAAAAGATGTCAATAAGGAATCAATGCTAGGATGCACCTTTAAAAAATAGGCCCATTATTTCAATGTCCACTACGAGTCACACCGCATTCACCTTGCCATCGGCAATGTATGCATCTTGATAACTTTCAGCCAAGTACAATGTGGCTCCATCAAAGCATGCGAAGCCACCAATAGAGAAACCCACCACCAAGTCTAAGGAGGGGGTCGAGACTTGTCACAACCCACCAAGCCTCAACATTAGCAAACCACGGAGGCAAAAGCCAAATCACATGAACCCAAGTTCAATTGGGTGCCTAAACATCAAGGATCGCTACCAAGAAGCAACCAAACATGACCTCACAAGGCTAAGAATTCACTCTTGAAACCTAGGAGGCGGAAAAGAAACTATAGGCATCAATGAATGGTCAAGCCATGCTAGGTCCTCAAGATCTTATTGCAAGCACAAGGCTATTATGAGGGCAATAGTTGGATATGGGTGCCCAAATCCAAGACTGCCAAGCGCACTACTCAAGTGCAACCCTTGAGCTTTCTCACACAAGCCCGCAAGATAGATCATAAATCAAAATCCCAAACAACTCAAGTTGTGAAGCCCATAGAGCCCAAACCCATTATTCTTGCGAATCCTCAACAAGTCTATCGACCAAAACTGCAGCTTGATGTCTCCAAACCACCTCAACCTAGCATTTCTAGTGTCCCTAAGGCCTCACAAGCATCTAGCAGCACAACATCTACATTGCAACCCATGTGCCTAATGCACAAGTGAGTGCCCCACTTCCTCAAAAGCAACCAAAATCACCAACCTCAACTACAAACCTATCTAGCCCAATCAAACCTCAACCTCCCATAGGCCCAAAACCCTCTTATGAGTGGCAATCAATTCTTACCTTAGCCTTGGACTTAGCTGACAATATGGAGAGATGACTTGGTTACTTGCCTTTGACACTTGGACGCTACATTTACTACACCTGCTAAAATCTATGACTAACTAGACCTAGACCTTTTAGAAGAGACTTTGGCCACGAAGGTATGTACACTACCTTGCTCTTAGAAAGAATCAAAATTCATATATGTTAAGGCTCCCTAGGTATCTGAGGAGTTGATTTCCACTGAGATTTCCCGTGAGCAAGCACACGAACTCTGACTCATCACCTCATATGACAAGAGCACAGTCCCCACCATAGACCAGAAAATTGAAGAGCACGAACTCCAACTCATCACCTCATATGACAAGAGCACGGTCACCTCATATGACAAGAGCACGGCAACCATAGACCAGGAAATTGAAGAGTTGAAATAGCTTACTATCAACAACAACTCCTCTTTCTTGCAAAAATGGTATGAGACATGCCATCAAAACCTCAAAGTATGACTCAACTTATGTAACTGACCCCTCAAAGAGCACATCATGACCCACCCCTATCTAGATCGCATGTTGAGGAGGAAGAGTTACACATTGCCAGTCGAATAGACTTTGGTGACTTCCTAATGACAGATGTCCTTGCTTACCTCACCCATGTAAGCATCCGATTTGTCAACATGGACCACTATGCTCACACGAAGTACAATGTGAACTTCTATGCTTGGCTCATCTGAACATAAAACACCATGAGCATGCATTGAATGGCCTTAACCCTTCAACCTCTAATCCTAGGAAGGATTATTCTCCTTTCCAAGGGAGGGTGTGGAACATAAAAACAAACCCTAAACCTCAATCAACATCCAAAATTAGAAAAGAATGGATACAAATCCACTTATGATTGAGGAAAAGTGTCATAAATTTTTGGAGGAATGCATGGACTGTTTGAAGGAAAATTTACTTTCTGTATTTAAGCATTTCAATTTTTCATAAGCATTTTTTCCATTTCATATGTGTCTTTCTACAAAAAATTATATAAAGAACACCAATGGTGAGCCCTTGCTTCATGACACGCACCTAAAATGGCAGGACATGAGAAAACCTTTCTCAAAGAAAGAGAAAGAAAAGTATGGCCTCTCAATGGAGACGAGGACCTACAACCATCTCAAGTTTAGGCACATCCTAAATTTGGTAGATGTAGTCATGGAAGAGCAGGCCATAAAGTAGATTGTGAATCAATGCAATTTGTAGAAGTACCTAGAGAAAGTCAGGCAAGCTGTGGATTATGAAAAGTGTGCGGAGTTTCTCCATACTTTCAACAGGAACCATGGCACCATGATTGTGCGGCAAGGAGAGGCCATCCACTAAGTAGAAGTTGAGCTAACCTCAGAGCTGGTGGAGAGAGCGTTGGGCCTGGTCGACAAACTTGAAAGACGATTGAAAAGGGACGTATACAACATGTTGGGAATAGTCAAAGTGCTTGTCCACACTAATGATGGCATCAACTTAACTGATATCATCGACCCATAAGTCCTACTATAAGCCAAGATGGTGCATGCCTTGTTTTCCATCCAAAGGTACAACACACTGATGAGCAAGATCAATGTGCCGATACTAGAAAGCATTGTAGCCAAATCTATAGATGAAGTGAACTTTAACGGCTTTGTAGAAGACAATTGAGACCTCATCAAAGGCACTAACTACATGTGGAAGATTCGCAAGTGGAGAGTCCTCAGCCTCCAAGGCAAGAAAGAAGTCGTCATCTAAGGCCATATGATTTGGTGGGGTCTTGACTGCCATCATTAAGGAGGTATTGGGGGAAGCACAAGAAGGCGATGAAGGAGCTGATGAGAAATGAGATAGGTCACATGCCCACCAAGAGCAAGAATAGTCCAGTGAGAGAAGTGTGAGTGACAAAGAAGGAGAACATGAAACATGGTCTAGGGGCCAAAAATTCCAAGAAGAAAACCCCCCAAAGGAATGTGGAAGAAGAGCGAAGGAAGAAAGAAAAAGTTGACTACCTCTCAAGGCCCAAGGGGAATCCAAGAACGGAAAAGAAGAGAGAAAGAGAAAGGCAAATGAAGAGGCTAAGGAGCTTAGAAGGAGAGAAGAAGAGGACATAGCCAGGCCCATCTACATGTCAACAGAATCCCTCTAGAGAGGAGGAGTTGGATGCCATGAGCCCACATAGAGAAGAAGGCTCGAGGACAAGTTCCCAAGTGCTAGAAATCATGCCACCCCCAATTAGCAAAAGGCAAGGGTTTGATTGATCCTATTCCACATGTCCTAGTGCCTACCACCCCAATCTCTCTACACCCACTGAAAGCACTTCAACTATAGTAGATGCCAATGACCCTATGGCGTGGGTCCAGTTCTTGGTGGTCAATAAAGACATAGCTCAAGATGCAAGTGGAGGAACCCCAGTGACATGAACAAAGAGACCGACAACTCTGTAGATGTGGAGTCAAGACAATATCCCAAGAGACAGAAGGTAGAAGCATCCACAACGACTATCCCTATAGCACTATCGTCGTCTATGAATTATGATGATTATTTCAAAGAACTCCTTTCATAGTTAGAAAGAGTGAAGGAGGAAAAGAAGATTGTTGTCACCAAGTTAGAAGTGGATAATATCGTACTAGTGGCCTTATAGCTTGAGAGAACCCGCCAAGTGACCGGTTATCAAAGAGAAATAAGTGAGCTAAAGGCAAAGCTCAGGGCTAAGGAAGAGTAAGAGGAAAGCTAGTGAAAGAGGCTTGAAGATGAGAATCGGGAGCTAGTGGGACTTCAAAGGGAGTACAAGCTCTTGATCCTACAGCAAGAAGAGTTGTAAGGACAGATGAAAAGAGCCTAGAATGCCATGGAGGAGTTCACAGCTAGAGAAAAAGAGAGGGCCCAAAGATATCAAGAAAATATGGAAAATTTGGAGAAGAGGGTGGTTGTAGAACTAGAAGAGAAAAAGAGACTAGAAAGAGAAATCGAGGAACAAGAGTAGAGAATAAGAGCCTTAGCTCAAATGCATAGTGAAAGCTTAGAAGAGATGAAAAGAAGAGCAAATGAATGGGTGGGTAGGATTGAAAGAAGAGTAAGAGACTTAGCGAGCTGACTAGCCCTTGCAAAAGGTGATAAGGTGTTAGTAGAAAACATGGCAGAGGTCGCATAAATAAGCTTGGAAGCCTAACAACGCACCTTCTCAATACTCTCTTGGACACCACACAATCAAAAGAGGAGGACATTGAGTCACTAAGGAGAAAGCTAAAGACCACCCACAGGGCTCTAAGACACATGCTACACATCCAACCACAAGCAGCAAGAACTAGCCAGAGCCTACAGGATCAAAGAAACTACTTGCTAAAGGCAGGCTTGACGGTCCAAGAAGTGGACTTTCTAGGGCTCAAGGAAGGAGAGCCACAAGAACACATGGGAGAGGAGATGCAAAGGCTCACTAAAGAAGCAGGAACAAGCTTTGAAATGGGGCAAAAAGACAAGGAGTTAGTCCCATAACCTCCCTCTCCACGGCCAGAAGTACATCAAGAGGTAGACACCACTACAGAAAGGAAGGCAGAGATCAAAAGAGGAGAATGAACAAACTGGACTAGGCATAGAGGAGTCTACGAGATCAACTAGTAGTGGCCCCAAAAGTGCCCATCCCTCCAAGAGAATATTGTTTCCCAGTAGACTGGAATGTAGAGCTCATAGTATGGGAGCAGAAGGAGAATGGTCGCGAACCCTTTGACTTTAATTTTTGATTCCCCACTACATTGAGCAAAGTGCTATCAACCAAGGTGGTGGAAGAGGTGATTAATGAAGGACGAAGAAGGCGGGAAGACATGTGGGTTGCCGAAAGAGAGAAGAATCCTACCTTATAGGGAGTAGAGGCTCCTAATGACTACTGGGAAAACAAGTTCATCGAGGTGCCTAGAACAATAAAAGGCTATGAGTGCCATCCAAGGTAGAGAAGGAAAATCTGGGATGGAAACATGGATGCATGGATGTTGTTTTGCAACACCCTACCCTTTGAGAGGAATAACCCCACTTATATGCCATATCCTAGAAGGATAGGAATGGAATTCAATCCAAATGTCCATGGCTGATATGACTTTCCAAAAATCTATAATGCCAGTTCCACTAAGCCGGAGGAAGCACTCACCTTTTCTGAGCATGACTTATATGCCTCTATTGACCATTTTCTCATTGAATTCAGCTCTTGCCCGAACCCCACTTTCCTCTCACAACTTGTAATTACCTTAGGCTCCTTAAAGTATTATTAAGGCACCCGTAGGAATACTACTTGCCGCCACTATTTTTTTAAATCAATGCTGGCATAGATAGCTGTGCAACGGCCATGCTAATGATGCATACTTCCCTCTTACCATCTTTTTGCATAGCCCTCTTAGAGGACATGAACGACAATCGCTTCTCTAGCTGCAACCACCCATTTTTGTCCACAACTCCTATCAATGTTCGAACGAGCCTAAAAGGATATATGCAAGGGAAAATCTTTCTTAGTAAGTCTCTTCTTAAACCCCCCACTTCTCCCTCTCATGACCATGACGATGAAGATTAGCTCCTTGTTGTTATGATCAAAAAAAGAAAAAGAGAAAAAATAAGAAGAAATATAGCAAAAGAAAGAGAAAAGAGAAAAAGTAAAGAACAAGAGAACAAAGAAGAAAATCACAAGAAAATTTAAGAAACTTATGAGTGCCACAGTCATTGCACCTACTAGGGGTCCTCAAGTTAGGTGCATCCAATGGCTTCAATCAGTCGTAACCCCTTAGCCCATTTTCATTCCCCACTTCACACTTAGGGCACATCAAGGGTAGGATATACCTGGGGAGGTCACCCTCACCTATGGTTAGACTTGTCTCCCTAAGCTGCACCCACCGCATCTCCCTCCCGTACGAACTAGGTCCTCAAGTTTGGGACAACATTGACCCAATTCCCAGTTCCACTACCACAAGCACAATGCACCACACAGTAAGGTAGACACACCCCCTAGGCAATGCACTTTTCTTATCTTTATAGATACATTTGAATGCTACCAACCAGCAACATCGGAGGCCCTGCCATCATCAAATCACATGACCACCCTTCAAATCATCATGCCCTAATCAACAAGGACCCGTAAGTGCCATGGGATTGGCACTCGACTAGGAGGGGGTAATGTCAACCCTGATGCAAGATAGAAAAATAAAACTCAAAAATTTAGAATAATGCATAAGGCAGCCCGACAAATGAATAAGAGAGAAAAGGCCAAAAGCGCAAATAGTCAAGTCAAAGTTAAAGGTGCATTTTAAAAGGCAAAGGCATCACCAAAATTTTGTAAAAGAACACCGTCCTCCCTCTTGTACAAATTGTAAAATCTAGATGAGCATAGGTGAAGGGATAAGGCAACTAGAAGGGAATAGGGAAACAGGACCTTGGCAATATGCCCAGTCATGTAAAAAAGGGGATAGGTGCCTAAGGGATTTAGGACTTATATATAAACTCAAAAAGTAAATGAGAAGCTCATTCTTTGGTGTGTGGCTAAAGTGGCTTCTTCTTCCTCTCTTCTTCTCTCCTTCTTGCTTGTGTATGCTTGTGTTGAGATAGGGAGTGTGAGGGAGTGAGTGTGTGAGGGTAAGGGACCGGGGAGGAGAAGCTCTCAATCTTCTCCTCTCTTCTTCTCTTCTCTTCTCTTCTTTTCTCTTGTCTCACATGCGGCCATGGAGGATGGAGCTTGAGGGAGGAGGCTTGAGGTTGCTTGAGTTTGCATCTAAGATCATGGAGCTATCAAAGTGCTTGAGGGAGGAGGCCACTCATTCGGGCATTAAGGTAAGCTCATTACACCCGTAGGATCGCAAGCGTGTTAGCTAGGTGAGAGATAACCATTAGATCTTGCTTGAAACACTTGAACAATAAGTGGTCCATGGGTCTTGGCAGTCGAGTGTGAGCTCCCACTACAAGTACAAGTCACAATATAGGGCATAGGGCATGTTCACGTATGCGACAAGGCTAAATTGCAAACACCTCCACTCATTCTCAAAAACAAACACCCCCCTTCACATATGAACATATACTTGGTCCAAACTCACCTACACTCACTCGTTCCCGCCCTCTTACACCTCCCTTCTACCTCGGGTAAGTTCCTCATAAATATATGTGTGCATCACATGGGTTCAAAATAAGGTATTTTTATAATACCATTTTTATACATTTTTTACATACGAAATGGTATAATATAAAGGTGTTATCTATAGATTGAATAGAAAAGGGTTATATTTTATTCACAAAAAATTCACAGATAAGGATATTTATAAATAGGCCTTGAATGCACGTGATGTAGATGATATACATATAGCAACTTTCCCGAGCCTTCTACCCACACATGCCACTATTTGAGTCATCTAGTCTTGTCTTTGAACATGGTGTACTTTGTCGCCTTGTGTTGATCAACCATATCAACCCTCATTAAGCCTCCATGCAACTAGTCATGCAAGGTCACCAAATTCGGCAAATCAGTACTTAGGCACAAAGAGCATAGTAGTCATTAGGTCGCAAGCTAGTCATATAGCCACGAGTACAAGTCACAATATAGGGCATAGGCAGGTTCGCATATGCGGCAAGACCACACTACAAATATGTCTACTCATTCTCAAAAATAGACACACTCCCTTTGCATACAAACATATACTTGGTCCAAATTCACACACACTCCCTCATTCCCACACTCTTGCACCTCCCTTCCACCCACATATACCCTCCCCACCATTTATACACACACCCTAAATAAATAATGTATATACCTAACATGCTTCACCCCCATACACACTCCCCTACACCCTATATACAAACTTGCATGGATGGTAGCAAGGAAAAGGTCTTCACTTTGGACCATCTTTATGTTTTTAGGACACACGCTATAATTGAATGAGAGAATGGCTTACATATGTCAAAAAATTTATTCCTTTGGGCATCCCTGAGCCATACCTCAAGGTGCTAAGAGATAGATCATAGCTTACATATGTCAAAATCCTATTCCTTTGGACATGCTTGAGCCATACCTCAATCATGGTATTTGCATATGTCATGTTAGTTCATGAATTGGACAACTACCTTGAGTGTGCTCCCATGGACATGCCACACTAGCAACCTCAATCAAGGTATGTGGCAATCATGTAAAAGAGAAGACGTGGAAAAGTTCTTCCGCATTAGTGAGATAACATGGAAATGTACTCCCATGTAAACGGTAAAGACTATGTTCATGGTCAATTCACTACCATATATGCATGAAAATGAAGATCATCATGATGCAACACCATCACTCATATTGACCTTGATTGAGGCCATAACAATGATTTGAAATTATATTATACATCTTGATCAAGGTCTTAATAACTGTTATAAATTATATTACATACCTTGCTAGAGGTTTTATATCCCTCGATCGAGGATAAATATATATCAATCAAAGTCATAAGTTATATAATAAATAATAATATACCTTGATCAAGGTCTCAACATATATAAGAAATAATATTATACACCTTGATCAAGGTCTTTTAAAATTTTTTAAAAAATAGTACATACCTCAATCAAGGTTATCAAATATTTGCCATGTCCTCCTTGATGGGCAACCAGCTCATTAGAAGTGATAAGTGGTGGTTACATGCAACAGATAAATTTTATTGTATATCAAGGAATGTTTCATAACAAGCTAAGATATCTACCAATTCATATTCTTAGAAAGATCTTGATTGAGGTTTTACTATAGCCAACCAGGGATTCGACTGATTATATTTTTGTGATATCATAATAATAACATGTCATTAACTCTATGACTTTATATCAATAACATTAACTGAGTAAACTTTGCTATGCTAGTTAATCCAAAGAGAGTTTTTGTATCTCATAGGCTTGATGGGTTGTGAATCGGTAGCTTAGTGGACTCGCTAGGTATGGAGAAAACCTAGCATGCTTAAACCCCTAGAAGATGCACTATATATAGAGGACCTTGACTGCACTTCTTATTTTTCTAGCTTTGAGGCGAGTCTCTTGCGAGAGTGCATCCTTCTTGGGTAAAGAACTCTCTTACACAATAACCCCAAGAGTGTCTCATGTATTGAGTGGATCGTTTTGAGAATCCTTCAATGAGCTAGGTTCTATTCTTTATATAGGGATAATTAAATACAATGAACCAAAATATGGGTGAATAAGATCAAGTTACTTACGCTAGTGAGAGCAATATGTAATCCTTAATTATTTGTTAGTCTTGGCTCTTGTTTTAAATAAACATTGAGGCAATCACAAAGTTATATCTTAGATATTTTGCCTTTTCAAGGGCCATAGGTATCCTAGATATAAAGCATTTGGTAAGGCAATAGCAAGTAAACATATGTGAACTTATTTTTAGTGGGCTAGCATCCTAGCTTAGGCCAATTTAATTATTGTTAGAGGCTACTTTGACTATATTATCCCTAATTTGGTTAAATTAGTTCATTAAAATCTTCTTATCATTAGTCTAAACATGTGATTTAATGTTATGGTCATTTATTGTAAGTTATATGTCTAAATTATTGATTCATTACTTATCTGAATTAAGAATATAAGTATAGATACACAATATATGCATATGTGTCTATACATGTTTGTGTAGTATAGAAACTATCAATGTATAGAGTCTTATCTTGCTATTAATGTTCAAATCATTATTATGTGTTTACTAACCTTTTTTATAATTCTTTTATATCACATACATTATGTATTCATTAAAAGTGAAAAAAATATTACAATATTTTATTACAATATTTTTAAATTTTCTAAAAAATGAGTAATGTATGTTGAATTGACAAGTAATAGCATTCACATATGGATTGCTATATTGCTTATATGTTTTTTTGTTTAATTATTTTTTTATCAATACTTTATGGAGGTACTTACCCATTTTTCATTGCCTCTTCTTTGTCTCCATATTTGAGATATTATGAATTGTTGGTATCACTGAGAATAGTATTAAAATAGATCTTAGATAATCATGAACTCATGACATGTAGTTTAGAAATTTTGAGAGACATTACTAGGCCCATCTATTTATAATTATTCTAGTGATGCTTTGAATAAGCTCTCAAGAATAAATAAATTTATGAATGACATCTTTTCTCTCTTCAAAAAAATTAATAGAAGAGAGTTGAAGATACATGTAGAGTTAATCGAGAAAAAAGGACTATGTCATTTTCATATATACACCTCTTAGCCACCAAGTGGTAGTGATTGTCTATTCTAAGGGTTAGATGTGCTTGTATGAAAGTGAGTCTACCCTTTCACCTTAGCAAACTCTATACATATCAATTTTATTTTATAAAATTCTTTGAAAAAGAGAAAATTATGATTCATAAAATCATTTATTCCTGAGAGTGTTTTTGACGTATCACCAAAATAATAATAAATGAATGAGCTTGTCATATCACTGAAGCTTTTCAAATAAATTTGAATTTGTGATCATGTAAGTATGAATATTTTTGTAATCCAACCCATCTTTACAAAGAAGTTTCTCCTTAATCTTGATCCAACTTCTTAAATACTCTTTATTCTCTCATGTCTAGTTTGGAACTCCTCTCACTATTTAGCTAACAATGTATGCAAGGTCTTGGAGTGGAATGTAGTATTCCATGTCGACAAAAAATGAGTATCAAATCCACATGAATTGGCATCCACTGCACACCTTGATGATATGGTAGGACTTTACTTAGTGGCATGTTAGGTGACTAACATGGAGGATATGCCAGTGATTCTATAGCTAGATTGCACCTACATAGTCCATTCTTAGTTATGGGACATTCATTGTGTCATCTCATCTATCTTTAGTGAGCTTACAATTAGTGACCACATGAACATGTATTTTAGCACTTTTATATTAGTATTTTATCATGTTATATACTAATTTCTTTTGTATGAAAGAAGAATAAAGAAGAAAAAGAATATTTTAGCCCTACTTTTCTATGTGCTCGGGTCCATTATGTGTGTACGCTCATGATTGCTTCATCTTTCTTCCTCTTATCTATTTACCTTATATCAAAGCAGTGCCATAGCTACACAGAGCTCAATCAAAGACTAATGTGAAGGTAACATAGTATAAAAGTAAGTAGCAATAGGTAAGAAGCTTTTCCATCTTCTTTGATTTGTGTTATAGTATAGCCATATGAGGATCCTAAGGTTGGTGAGGATACAATCTCTAATTACAATGAAACCTTGATGAGCTCGTGAGCACTAAAAATAGTTTTTGATATACTACAGATTCAACGATGTTGACGATTTATAGATAGAGAGGTGATAGATTTGAAATCTATCACCTCTCTATCTATAAATCGTCAACATCGTTGAATCTGTAGTTAATGAAAGAGGCTACATGTTTTGGTTGTGGTGCACCTAGTATGCGCTTGGTTACAAATTGCAGGTTTTTAAAGATTGCTTGTCTTCTCAAAATATCTAACAATTTCAACCAAATTTTAGTGAGAAGCATTATAATAATAATTATCATGAATGGAAGTTGAGGATGGCAAAATTTTTGAAGGGCAAAGGAATTTGGAACTACATGGAAGAGACATGGTAGTGGTACCTAAAGTCCCTCAGCAAAATGTTACTACAAAGATAAAAGCTGCAAAGAGTTGGGAGCAGACATAGAGTAAAGTGATGTATTGGCTATCTAAAAGTGTCACAAATAATATGGTAGGCTATTTGCAAGAATTTGAAACCCCACTATTGCTAGGAAGAATCTGGCAAGGTTATTTGAGTAAGCACAAATACCAAAAGGCTACAAGTCAAGTCAAAGCTAAATATAGTTAAAAGAGAAAAGTATTCCATCAATGACTATGCATTAAAGATCAAGAGTATTGTAGAAACTCTTGGATATATCAATGTAGAAAATGATGATGATGTTGTGTGACATGTTTAGATAGACATGGAGATGAATACAAGAGCTTTAGGTCATCTACGAATACTAAGGATGATATCTTTGACTTTACAGATTTGATTTCCATGCTAATACTTGAGAAGAAGAACATTGGCTTAGATTTCTATTCTTATCAAAATAAGAGAAAGTCTGAACATATATTTTACTCTACTAGTACAGGTAGAGGTCATTGGCTAAAGCCCTAGGGATCCGCCTTATAGAATATAAAAGATAGTACCATGTGAGTTCAAAAGAAAGGGTATTACATTTAGTAAAATTTACAAGATTTCTACAAAAGGGATGTTCTAAATACAATTTAAAAATATCTATAAGTTTAGTAAAGTAAAAGGGGTTATTTTAAGACTTATAACATGTAAAGAAATGATATTTCTTAATATCCTTTGAACACACATTATATAGATGATTCTTATAGGTGTACTCCCCAGGGGCTAAAGCCAAGATGGTGACCATGGTCAAAGTTATGGTATACATTAAAATTGTTGAGAGAGAGAGAGAGTACGAGAGAGATACACAAGACATGCTCCCAAAGAATGATTCATATTGATGTAGAGTTAGTATATATAGGTGAGACCCAAGTTAAGTGAGAGATGATATATATAGTTGTAACATCCCCACTCAAACAAAGGTCTTTGGCTGCGAGTGAAAAAACCCTTGGGGAGAACAAGGGAAAAACCCGAGCCCCAACACATACCTACGATAGAAAAATGATTTACTATAAAGTTTTCTTGAATACAATGATACATGCCTCAATCAGTGAGACAAGAACTTGGAACAATACCAAGTGCATGTCTTAATGAACTAAAACGAGCTTCACTAAGAGCTTTTGTGAAGATGTCTGCAACCATTTGATCATTGGGACAATGCTCCACCATAATGGAGCCTTTCTTGACTTCATGTCAAACATAATGATAATGAATAGCAATGTGCTTTGATTTACTATATTGTATATAGTCTTTGGTAAGACTAATAGCACTTTGGTTATCGCATCAAAGAGGTGTACTAGATGATGAAGGATGTCCCAAATCTGCAAGTAGTTGTCGAAGCCAAACTAGCTCGCGAGCTGCTAATGATGCAGCAACATATTCGGCCTCAGTTGTAGAAACCGCAACACATCGTTGTTTCCTGTTGGACCAAGAAACCAAACATCCATTTACAAAGAAACAATTCCCACTTGTAGATCACATGGATAAGTGTGAACTTGCCCAATCAGCATCTATATATCCAATAAGGTCAAGAGAAGTTGAAGAAGATAAAGAAGAATCCTCTCAACGACGATAAATAAGACTAAATTCCTTAGTACCCTTGAGGTACTTAAGAATACGTTTTGCAGCACTCCAATGAATAGTGGAAGGGGAAGAAAGATACTGTCCCAAAAAATTAGCTGCAAATAAAATATCTGGTCTTGTGTTTAAACCAATAAATTGAAGACAACCAACAAGATTAGCAAAAGGTTGATGAATGGCTGATTCTTCATTGCGTGTTGTAGATGTACCCTTGGTAGAGCTTGAAAGAATGGGAATGTTGGCAGAGTGCGCATTTGTCAACCCAAACTTCTTAACAATATCATTAATAAACTTTGTCTGGCGAAGAAGAAGAATGCCTTGTTGTCGATGTCGTTGAACTTGAATACCCAAACAAGAATGTATCTCACCAAGATCCACCATTTCAAATGAAGTCGATAAAAGCTTCTTCATAGCATCCAAGAAAGCAATATTATTTGACACAAGAATAGTATCATCAACATGTAGAGCAAGAATAATAAAATATTTGTCCTCCCTTTTGATGTAAAGATTTGGGTCAGCAAAACATGCAACAAAACCTTTAGATGTGAGGAACTGATCAATCTTAATATACCAAGCAGGAGAGGCTTGCTTCAATCCATATAATGCACGATGAAGCTGGCATACAAGATGCTCCTTTCCTGCAATCATAAAACCTTCAAGTTGCTCCATATAGATTTCTTCTTCAAGATCTCCATTGAGAAAAGCCGTTTTAACATCCATT
Source organism: Lygodium microphyllum (assembly GCF_053477565.2). NCBI lineage: Eukaryota > Viridiplantae > Streptophyta > Polypodiopsida > Schizaeales > Lygodiaceae > Lygodium > Lygodium microphyllum. The sequence goes on along the minus strand of NC_141163.1, from coordinate 4,580,350 downwards.
TTGTGAATTTCTAGATCAAATAGTGTTGCAAAAGCCAAAATCATACGAACAGTTGTGGAGCGCACAACGGGAGAAAATGTTTCTTGATAATCTACTCCTGCAATCTGTGAGTAACCTTTTGCAACAAGTCTTGATTTGAACTTATCAAATGAGCCATCAGCTTTGGTCTTGGTTTTATAAACCCATTTACATTTGATAGGAACACGATTTGGGGGGAGTTCAGTAAGAATCCATGTACCTTTGGAGATTAAAGATTCGTACTCAGCTTGCATAGCTTCTTGCCATTGATCCCTTTGAGACGAATTGATAGCTTCCATATACGATATTGGATTCTCTTGGACAGACATAGCATCATCAAAGACATCATATTCAATAGAATAGAATCCATGCTCTATCTCAATAGGAAGATCGACATAGATCTCCAAATTTTCATCAATCTTCTTTGGAGGTGAAGGAGGTTTATGATCATTAGAATTAGTAGAATCACAAAGCAAGTAAGGAAATGCACTAAGCAAGGACTATGTATCATCTAAAACATCTGACGACCATGTGCCACCCATAGACTTGTCATCAAATATAGCATCACGACTAATGATAACCTTTTGAGTAGAAGGATCATAAAATTTGTAACGTTTGGAATGATCTAAATAACCAAGAAAAATAACCTTCAAACCTGGAGGATCCAACTTATGTCGAGTGTCCTTTGGCACATGAATATAAGCAATGCAACCAAATGCGCGAAAGTGAGATACTGAAGGTGTCTTCCCTGTCCAGATTGTTATAGGAATTTTACCAGCAGGTGCAGTAGTTGGAAGATGATTTTGAATAAAAACGACTATTAGAAGTGCTTCAGTCCAAAACTTTCGAGACAAACCAGAGTGTATAAGCATGCAACCTATGGCATTAAGAATAGTGCAATTTTTTTGCTCAGCAACACCATTTTGCTGAGGAGAATAAGGAACTGTAAACTCATGATGAATACCTTGATCCTTACAAAAGTCATCAAATAGATTGGATACATGCCATTGTCACTGCGAAGCGTCTTTATAGAAAATCCAGTTTGAAGCTCCACACTTATCTTGTATTGTTTAAATATAGATAAAGCCTCATACTTATGTCGAAGAAGATAGACATGTGTGTACCGTGAGAAATCATCAATGAAAGTTATAAAATATTGATATTGAGACTTTGAGGCAGGAAAAGGACCGCAAATATCAGTATGATCCAAATCCAAGAGAGCACAGGAATGTGATGAAATAGAAGTGTGGAAAGGCGAACGATGGTGTTTTCCAAGTGCACAGTACTCACATATTCCCATACGTGGATGAGATTTAAGATCCATACATTGCACAAGACCATGACGATGAAGATCAAGAATTTTGGCAAAATCGGAGTGTGCAAATCGTTGATGCCATAATTTGCAATCTGCATCTCCAAGGGCAATAACAACATTTGCAACTGCATCGTTCAATGATAGCTCAAATAGATTACCATGTCGAGGAGCCACTGCTATAGTATGCCCGTCTTTCTCTATACGACATTGATTATGATCAAAGCCAACAAACAAACCAAGATCAACTAGACGAGCAACAGAAAGAAGATTTCTTTGCAAATCTGGAACATGAAGAACTCCTCTTAATATTCTGGTGGATGAAACAGTCCCCAGATATAAATCACCCACTCCTTTGACTTGACAAGTCGTATCATCCGCAAGATAAACAAACTTCTTGATAGGAAGAGAATGATAATTGTGAAGCCACTGCGATTGGTATGTTATGTTTCCAGTGGCACCTGAATCAACGATGAATAGAGAACCATCATGAACATGAAATACCTTTTCTGGAGAGATATCATGATGGACGAAATTATGCTCCTGATGAGTATTATCATCATCAGTTGTAGTTTGTTGAACAATATAAGCTCGAGAACGTTCTTCATCATATCTACGTTTATAACAACAATGAGATGGATATCTGTATGTGCACAATAATCACAAGGAGGAAAACTTTTGGACAAGCGAGATTGCTTTGTAGTAACTCCATGCTCCTCATCATATTGATGTGCCCAACAATCAAAAGCCACATGGCCTTTCTTATCACAATAAGAACAATGTTGGTTAGGATAAGCAAGACGAGAAGATTTACTACCTTGATTAGGGTGTCCACCTTGCTAAAAACGTGAAGCGGGACGCTTGCGAGCAACAAAAGCAGCATCAAAATCCCTTTGTTCGCAAGTGACCAAAACAGCATCAGATTTTTCCAAATGATGCTCATGACGTTGAGAATATTCAATAAGAGATATACATGCTTTGTCAAAGTGGATATCATCCTTATTAGACAAAATAGTGATGATATTGTCATATAAAGGATCTTTGATGGTATGAAGAAGTTGAGTAACAATCTGATTTTTAGCAACAGGAGGGCCGGCAGCACCAAGCTGATTGATAATGTCTTTAAAAGCCTCGATATGAGAGTGCATAGAAGTACCAACCTTATATTGAAGATTCTTCAAACAAGTTTGGAGATATAAAATTTCGGTGACCGATTTCTTCTCAAACGTTGCGATAAGATACTCCCAAATAGCATGAGAGGTTTCCAGATGAAAGACATCCAAGATAAGTGAGTCAGGAAGTGCAAACAATATATAACGAGGAGCCGCTTTGTCACGACGAATCCAATCAGTATGATCAATTTTCCATTGTTCAAATAATGGACCATCAGTAATCACAGAATTGTTAGTCATCACATCAATAGGTTGAACTGGGCAAGACAGGTCGCCCAAAACAATATCAAATAATTCGTCACGTTCAAGAATTAACATCATCTTTGCTTTCCACCCAGGAAAGCCTTGTCCTTGGAAGAAGGGAACCGAACGTTGACCAGACGGATATCCGTTAACAATTACGCAGTTGGCCATGCCTGTATGTTGAGAGAAAACAAATAAGATGAGATCGCAGAATCTGCAAACCATGATCAAGACGAGCGTAGTTGAGACGCATGACAATCAAAATAGGGATATGCACGTAAGAACGACGAAAAGTATTGAGTGACTAAAAAGAAAGCCCGAAATAGAGAGGCGTAACGTGCAAGATGAGATGACGCATATAAGAATAGTGCTATTTCGGTCGAGCAAAGAACGTGAACGATAATAAAACATCGCTAAAAATAGCAAGATGTTTGCTTGTCGTAATCAACATCATTAACGAAGACGAGTGATTAATAAACTATAATTGGGGATTATCGAACTATAATTAGAAATACAGATTTAAATAAAGAATCGCAGATTTGAGGAGAATTGTTGTCTTGAATCCTGAACTGCCATAACTTTTGATCCAGAACTCCGATTGACGAGCGGTTTCGACAGGATTCGAGAGCACGACGAGAGCTACTTCTAATTTGACTAATACTTCTAATTTGAACAAGTTCATGTATCAAATCATCACTTGTGCAAAGAATTCAATCAAGTATAAACAATGAAACAACTTATCTTCCTTGTTGTTGCTACGCATCCATAGCTCTGATACCATGTTGAGAGAGAGAGAGAGTACGAGAGAGATACACAAGACATGCTCCCAAAGAATGATTCATATTGATGTAGAGTTAGTATATATAGGTGAGACCCAAGTCAAGTGAGAGATGATATATATAGTTGTAACAAAAATAGGGAGAGGATAGTCTCAAGGAAGAGGGAGGCAATGAAGGCAAGTGCAAGTTTTAACAAATACCATCAAAATTCTAGTGATAATAGAAAAAATTTTATATTGTGGTGAGAATGGCCATGTATTTAGTAATTTTTTCAAAAAGAAAGCTGAAATTTGAAATGGAAAAAAACAGCAAGTAAATTATGCTTCCTCTTGCAAAAATAATGATAATATAAGTGAGTAGCTTTTTATTATGCAGTGTTTTGATGAATACTATGACTGTTGATGGTTCATCTAAGCTAAGAATGATGTATGCTATGTAGACTTAGGCATCTCTAACCACATGACTTAATGTGGAGAGTGGTTTAGAGGAGAGATACATAGACCAGATTCTCTAGGAGGCTATGTGGAGACAAGAAATGAAACAACCCATCCTATCACTGATTTTGGAAAAGAGTATGCATGACGGTAAAATAACATAGTTAATATGTTGCATGTACTAAATATAACTAAGAAATTGAATATTTTTTGTCAGATGGCCGAATAGTTGTTGAAGGTTCAATGTATATCGTATGATTGTTACATAGAGGACCATGAAAATGATTACAAGAAGCTAATTACAAAAGATAAGCATATTGGCAATTTGTTTACTGTTGATGTAAATCTACCTCAAAATGGATGGTATTATGTTTGCACAAGGTTTAAGTATTGTGACTGATATTGAAATTTGGCATAAATAGATTGGTCATATAAATATATAATATTTAAAATATATGGATTCAAAACAGATTATGGATAGCTTATCAAAGTTTAGAGTTGATGAGATGCATAAAGTATGTATAGCATGTCAGTTTGGAAAGTAACCAAGGCATGCATTTCTGCATGAAAAGCATGTGTGCGAGAAGCCACTTGAGTTGATACATTTTGATATGTGGAGTCCTACAAAGATTGCAACTATGAGTGGTTCAAGAATTATGTTTCTTTTGTTGATGATTATATTTTAAAAGTATGGGTTTATTTTATGTGTGAGAAATGTGAGGTATTTACTCACTTTAATTAATTTAAAGATTTGGAGCTAGAGTTACATGTTACATGCCTAAGCTCCAATGAAAGGGAAGAGTACTTCTCCAATGGGTTTTTTTATTTCTAAAGAAATATGGTATTCAAAGATAGTTTACATCTAGGTACACTCTATAGCAAAATGGAGTTGCTAAATAGAAAAAATAGTATATTGTAGAGGTGGCTCAAGCATTAATACTTGAATGCTATTCTTGTATACATTATAAATATGATACCTACAGTTGTTGTACATGGTATGACACCCAAGGAGAAGTATATAAGTTAAAATCCGAATTTATTTCGCTTAAAAGTATTTAGATATATTTCTTATGTGCATACTCCTAATGAGTTTTGTAATGAATTGGATCCCAAAGTAGAGAAATATGTAATTGTGGAATATCCTATCAAGCAGAAGAGATAGTGTTTTAATCCGATTACAATGGTGACTTGAGAATAGCAAAGTTGGAATACCAATGTGAAGAATATATGCCCAAAGATCATAGTAGTCACTTAGGTTGCAAGCATGTCACGTGCCTACCTAAGAATTCCCTAGTAGCACGTTTTAGTGGTCCATCGGGGAACTATCCTAGATGGCTTCGCCCCGCACTCGCAAGACTGCACAGGGTCTATCGCCTAGGTTTCCTAGATTCCACCCCATAACGAAAGGTACCCACCGTTCCCACGAGGATCAACCTGCAAGCTCAAGGTCCTAATCTGACAATTGAGGTCTTAATGCATCAGCTAGCTCCATCGGAGGTGTCCCACAAGGGCTTCTTGTCCTATTGGAGTGATCATAGTTACCCTTGGTTCATGGAGTGCAACACTTTTTTCCAGCAACTAGTTAGGATTCAGGGAACCTTAACGGAGTTCTGGCGCAGCCGCTGCACCTTTTCCTGAAGATAATTATTTATCAATTTTTTAAGACCCGACCCTAGGTAAATCAATGCTCGGCTCTACCTAATTTCTCCTCATTAACGATTCATTCAATCTCTTGAAAGAAGCTCCTAGCTTACCATGACCACCCATCCCTAGGACGGATCCGTCAGGGATCTCGCCCACCCGCTTCCCACAAATGGTTTTCTTTAGTTTTCTAATTACCTATCACATTAAGTTATAAAATATAAAATTAGCTTTGTTAATTAGTCCGTTATCATAGGTTCCTTTGCATAATTTTACGACACAACACAAATACAGAGAAAAACAATCTTCTGGCAAAACATATTTATTTATTATTCCGCAAAAGTTTTTTACAATGCTTTTTCCCTTCTACCTATGCAAAAGATAAAACCTCGGTTCATCGAAAAATCCCTTCTGTCTGTGTAGAAGAAAGCAAACCCTCCAAGATTTTCGTCCCTTCACTAGTACCAGGGACTCCATGATCCCATCCTAATTCGCGTGAGGGTCAGGCAGTTCCTAGGAGCGATCGAGAGATTTACGGCCAGAGCCCTTGGCACTCCCACCTCCTCCTGCCTAATGGATTCCTCACCAAGCGACCTCTCACATCGGGGCCAATCCAAAGCTCCTCATGGTGGTACAAAACAATCCTCTTTGGAGTAGGGTTCCGCGCCTAGCAGTGCGGAAGGCATAGCGTGATCTTTCCTCTTATTTTCCTAATTATATATTTACAATCAAATCTAACTGTTATAAGCACAATTAATCATTCTTGTGCAAACATCAATTCATACACAAATTTAAAAAAAAGAAACAGCACCAAGTGTTTTTAGCGTAGGAAGTAGCCCCACCTAATTCTAGGGTTTCTCTTTTAAGGTCCCACCTTATTCTTAGGGTTTCACTTCCTACTTGCAACTTTTTTTTTCTGGATCTGCAAGTTATTTCACGAATCTAAAGTTTATTTTATCCTTATGAAAACTTGATATTTTCGCCCTAAAAGATAATATGGGTGTTTATACCTATGGCAGGCAATTCATGCACTGCCCTACCCTAACCCACACTTAGGAGGATTTCAAATGCTTTTCCAAGTATGTTTAGACATTAGAATTTGTATCGACAAATTCTTATCAATGTCCAATAAGTCTTACAGACTTTTGATATTTATTTAATTTCCTGATACTGATAGTTTCAAGATTATCAAGTATTTCTTTTTTTTTTTTGCTTCAACATTCTCGATATTTTAGGTAAGGTTTTCTCGTTGATTCATATGTGGATCGACTCATGATATTGACGCTCTCGCTAATATAACCATTAATATTATTATTGTGTGTGTTTTTAATAAGAAAATATATTTTATTTTATTATGCTCATATTCTATGGTTTATTCGATGATGTCCGACCATTTTTTGAACTTTCAACATTATCTAGGAAGATCAATTTTCATTTAGCTATGTCATAAATGCAATGCTAATTGTTTTTCTCAAAACTTTATTCTCAGCAATGTAAAAATCATAACTGTAATTTTTCTTTCATATTTCAGACATCAAATTATATTACTACGCACCTAATTTATGTGTATCTAGTATATTTTTTTTATATAATTTTATATTGATTTAATGCATTGATTATTTCATGATATTATCTAAATGATTTTCTATAAATTATTATAAGACTCATATGCATCTGTTTATCATTAGCAAAATGAAATAGATATAGTCATTTTCAAAAAAAAATTATAAAATATTCCCTTACCTAACACCGTCTACCTTTTTTTAGTTATTATAATCACATGCGTCATTAATGAAATAACAATAAATATCACGAAATAAACTATAATTGCGATATTTTCTTCATGATAGGCATATAATCCTTTTTCAAGTGAAAGAATCTTTTCATTGAATAGTTTATTATTATATTACTTAGGCCATTTTCCTAAGCAACAGTTCATATACAATTTTTTCAAAATGCGATAAGCTTATAAAAAAATATTTTTTTTCAAACCGAGGAGATATTACCTCTATCAAGTTTGTAGTAACGGGGGTTTCGCCAATTCCTACCGCATCATTTTCTCCATCAACCGCGTTTCTTACTTCTTTTGCTTCAAATGGGCATAAAAAACGTCAAGATTTTTTGCCTATTTTTTCAAAAACGTCTTTTTTTCTTCAAAATGATTTCATCTAGTAGTTTTTGGCCAAGTTACCTCATGACTTATCTAGTTTATAAAGTCATGCCATACTCTTTGGTACTTAACTTACTCAATATCATGCTCATTCTTGTGCATTATTCGTTTACCAATTAAGGCTTTTGCGATTTGACTTGCCGTTGCAAAATCAATGCGATCTTTGATGCATTGAATGGAATCAGGGATGCTAAATCAAATATAATGCAGGAAATATTATAATCAAGCCGTCGTAATATTATTTATGAGGCGTATTTGCTTTTTTGTTGGTTGGGTTCATTGAGGCGTCTTCTCGTGTCAGATTGTAGAATTGGTTTAATGCAAGATTTAATATTACATGCGGTCACTTATATGATCACTCAATGAGTAATTTTTAAAACATTTTAAGTCCCAATTTGTTTTATGAAGTGTTATGGCTAGAATATTACATCCTCTCTTTCTTAGAGAAATCAAGATGTCCTCATCTCGAAAAGAACTAGGAAAACTGTTTTTCTAGAGCTGTCTCTTCTATCCAAGTAGCATCCTCCTCAGGTCTTTCCACTGGATAAGATACTCTCGAATGGTTCTCTTTCTAAGAGGTTTCTCTTTTACATCTAGGATCTTATCAGGCTAGAGTTCAAGGGCTCCTTGACTAGGCATTATAATTTGTTGGTCATCAAGAATATGATCTTGATTTGCCACACAAGCTTTGAAAAGACTAACGTGAAATACATTGTGGACTTTCACATGATCAAGAAGTTGCAATTTGTAGGCATTAGCTCCTAGGAATTTGAGAACCTTATATGGTCCAAAATACCTTAGACTTAACTTTTTGAACTTTCCCAATGACAGAGAACTCTTCTTTAGGCATACACGAATGAAAACCATGTCTCCCTCTTGGAAGATGCGCTCTTCCTATCCTAGATTAGCGTAAGCTTTTTGGTGATCTTTGGCAGCTTGGATGTCTTGTCTGATAGTTTTGACTTGATCATCCATGTCTTCTAGCATTTTCTTAGAAGCCCCAAACTTTAGGGTTGGATCAAAGAAATTCAATGGCATCAAACAATCTTGACCATACAATGCTTGAAATGGAGTCATTTGAATACTCTGGTGATATGATGCATTGTAGGAAAATTCTACTAAGGGCAAATAATGTATGCACTTTGTCGGTTCTCTGAAACAGTAAGCTCTCGGTGTATCTTCAATGACCTAATTAACCCACTCTGTTTGACCATTAGTTTAGGGATGGTAAGCTATGCTAAAGCAAAGTTGGATTCCAATTTCTTCAAATAGGCTTTTCCAGAAATGTGACGTAAACAGAGAGTCACAGTCATTAACGATCCATTTAGGCAATCCATGAAACCGAAAGATTTCTTTCACAAACAATCGTGTAATATCTAAAGCTTTGTAGTTGGTCTTGATTGGGATGATGAGTGACCTTTGTCAACATATCCTCAATCACCATGATTGAATTATACCCTCCTTGAACAGAAGGTAATCCAACTACGAAATCCGTACTGATGAACTCCCATTTCATTTGTGGAATGTCAAGTGGCTGGAGCTTACCTGGCATTTTGACACGCTTAGCTTTCACCCGCTAGCAACTTAGGCATTCAATAACATATCTAAGTACATCATGCTTCATTCTTTTCCAGTAGTAACTCTTCCTAACTGCATTAAGAGTTTTTGCATAGCCAGGGTGTCTTGAGAATGGGGAGTCATGGGCTTCCCATAATATCTTCTTTTTCAGCACTTGACTAAGGGGAATGCAAAGCCTTGTCCTGGAATAGACAAGTCCATAATCCACAGTGAAATTTTGGTATTTGACTCTGAGCTTAGGATCAGTGTCCTTAACTAGGATTTCTATAAGCATTAACTAATACTTAGGATCCTTATCTGCTTCTTCTTTAGCTAGCTCAATGACTGGATTGCTAGGCATCGATATCATGGTAGCTAAAGTCTCTCCTTCAGATGGATCTTCCATGATAAGTGCTTTCAAAAAAGCTTTACGACTTAATGCATCAGCAATCACATTCTCTTTCCCAGGTCTAAACTTGATTTCAAAATCAAATTCTTGCAAGACTTCAATCCACTGACGCTGCCTCATGTTCAGGTCTGGTTAAGTAAATATCCATTTGAGACTTTTCTAGTCAATGACCAAAGTAAACTTGCTTCCAAGCAGATAGTGTTGCCACAATTTGAGATCATGGATCATAGCTAACAGCTTGAGATCATGGGTGGCGTAATTTCTCTCATGGATTTTTAGTTTCCTTAAGGAATAGGCTATTGGATGACCCTGTTGCTGTATAAGCACACAACCTAGTGCAAGAAAACTTGCATCTGTTTTACGACTTCAACCTCTTGACTTAGGTCAGGTAGCTTTAAAATGGGTATTGTTACCAAATGTTTCTTGAGCTGCTCAAAACTGGTTTGCTCAATGGACATCCACACTATAGCAGTTTTCTTTTTCAGCAAATCAGTGAGTGGTGCAGCTATTAGGGCATAATTTTTTATAAAAATTCTATACCATCCAGTCAGTCCTAAGAAGCTTCTCACTTCCTTAACTATCATTGGAGGTTGCCACTCTTGAACATCTCTAACTTTGGCTAGATCTACAGAGATTCCTTCAGCGGATACTATGAATCCGAGATATTCCATCTGTCTTTTGAAAAAGGCACACTTCTTTTTATTCGTATAGAGCTTGTGCATCCTCATGGTGTCCAACACAATGCACAATTGCAGCTCATGGTCTTCGTCTCTCTTGGAGTATGTTAGGATGTCATCAAAGAAGACTAGGACAAACTCATCAAGATAAGGTCAAAAAATGTCCTGCATTAATCTATTAAATGTAGCAAGGGCATTAGTTAAACCAAAAGACATTACAAGAAATTAAAAATGACCATGTCTGGTATTGAAGGCAGTTTTGGGGATATCTCCTTCCTTGATCCTTATTTGGTAGTAACCAGATCAAAGATCAATCTTGGAAAAGATTCTTGCCCCTTGCAGCCTATCAAGTAGCTCGTCTATTCTTGGGATTGGATATTTATTCTTGATTGTTACCTAGTTTAGACCTCGGTAATCAATGCAAAGGCAGAGAGTTCCGTCCTTTTTATTTTGAAACACTACTGGGGTCTCCCCATGGCGAATTACTGGGTCTGATGAATCCTTAATCTAGTAATTGCTTGAGTTGCTCTTTCAGCTCGATTGCTTCAGGGATAGACATTTTATATGGACTCTTAGCAATTGGAGCGGCTCCTGGTTCAAGTCTAATCTCGTGATCGACTTCTGTTGGAGGTGATATTTCAGTCAGCTCTTCTAGGAAGATGTCATCATATTCCTTCAGCCAATATGGCTCTCCCTCGTCTTGTTTACTCTACTCAACCTTATTTAATTTTATGAGATACACTTCTAGTCCTTTTCTTAACCCTTTTATTATGTGAGATGATTTGGCTAGTTGAACTTTGGGTTTTCCTACCTCACCTTGGGTCATCATTGTTTCCCGCTTTAGGTTTTAAAAAGTCACCTAGCCTTTTCAGCACTGAACATGTGTGTCATTAGGGATTAACCAATCCATACCCAATAGACATTCGTAGGCCCCTAAATTCATGATTCTAAATCCCATTTTAGAGAGATTGCTTCATAGGCTAAATGTCACTTTGCAAGTTTGTTGAGTAAACATGATTTCTTTTCCATTAGCAAGTTCCACAAGTAACCTAGGTGTAGGTATTGTGTCTATACCTAATTTCTTGGCACACTTTGGTGACATGAAAGAGTGCATGCTTCCACAGTCAATCTGAATTTTAAAGGACTTACCCTCATAGTCTACTGGTGTTTGAATCACCAAAAATTGGTGATTTGGGCCTTTCTTATGGAGGGTGGCATAAACTGATGCCCTCTCCATATTAGCTTCCATAGTTGGGTTTCCCTCTTCTTCAAGATCTTTAAGAATTATAGCAGATGCTTTTCCTTTTGCAATTAAATCTTGGTTCTGACATCTGTACTGTCCTTGGGAGGAATTTGGCCAAGCTTTGGGCACTATCTTTTAAAGTGACCTGGCTCATTACAGTGGAAACACCTAGGTACTCCTGAATTACTTCCCATAGGTATGAAGTTCTCGACTGCATTTGTTTTGGCCCTGTTTCCTTAACCAAGTGGACGTTGACTTTGGGCTCGCTTAACATAGCCCCGTGAAGTCCCTTTGTTTTGATTCTAGAGCTTATTATGCATTGGCTTTGATTGAATTTCCTACATAAGAGGTGATGCGCGAATCAAAGCATCTTGCGCAGATCAATTGGGTGCATAGATTCAAGGTGTGTGTTCAGAGGAGTATTCAATCCATGACAAAACTTAAACACCTGTTGAGAAATAGTCATGGAAGGCGCATATTTAAGTAGTGAGATGAACTTTGAGTAATATGCCTCCAGGATCATTCCCAACTGTCTTAAGTGAAAGAACTCATTCATTTTTAGCGTGCGATAAGCTAGTGGCAAATATTGACCACGCACAACTTCTTTCAACTTTTCCTAGGTGATAGCTATCTCAACAAGTCCCTGGTCTTTACAGCACTGTTTCCACCACAGCCTGCCTCACTGGTCAATTTCAACTTGGCATTCATAGCCTGATTATTAGCAGGGCTAGTTCCCACAGCACTAAAGTAGTCCTCCATGGTCTCAATCCAAATCTTTGCTTCAGCTTCAACGTCTTTTCCCTTACCATCGAATTCCGGTGGCTTAACCTACTTAAGGAGATACTTCTTCTCCTGAATTTCAGTCAGACTAGCGATAGTTGTATTACCCTGGGTTATCATAAGTTTCACAAATTATTTTAGTGCTTTAAATTTTTCAGCTTTGTTTCCACATTAACATATCTTACTAGTTTTGTAAAACAATGATGGGCCAAAGAGAACAATATTTTTACAAAACCTAGTCGATGATATCTTTTATAATCAGTAGCCATATGTTATGATTTTTATAAGGAATATTTGCAAATGGCAAATGTTTACAAGTAGATATACAACATCAGCATCGATAGGATAGCTATGTATAATTTCCAAAATAGGATATCATTATATCTTTCTTTTTCAGGGATGGATATTAGTTACATTCATGTAGAAGAAAGTAGGCCAATTGATGTCTATGTCCAGAAACCTATACTATGGAAATGGCATATCTGAAAAACCATGGATACGGTAATCTCGATACTTGCGATGTCCTTGGATTATAATTCTATCGGCTGGGATTACCTTCAGTACCTTGTCATAAACATAACGGTCTAGATGTATCTGTCGATCACTGGTAATCATAAGTGGATTCCTTCTGGACAGACAAAAGATAAATGCCTCAACTACTTTTAAATTTTCCATCCATTCAAGGTGTTTTAGATTAGTCTGCATGTCGAAGAATCTATCGGACTCGATGTAACAATAGCGCTCATCCCAGAACCATCTTCTTTTGTGATTCGCGAGGGATGGATCGTATAGGTGATCGAGTATCCTCACCATTTCTCTTCTCCACTCATCATCCATGGAGTTCAACGTAGATATGTACATTGCTCGAAAAACAAGGAACTAGTTCCAAGCTTCATTATTCTACCAAATTTTATCCCTTAACAATCAACACACTAATTATTACTTAGAACAATTAGTCTTAAAAACCATAGATATTCTTAATTTCCATTATGCTCTGATACCATGTATCATGTGCCTACCTAATAGTTCCCTAGTAGCACGTTTTAGTGGTCCATCAGGAAACTATCCTAGATGGCTTCGCCCGGCACTCACAAGAATGCACATGGTCTATCATCTAGGTTTCCTAGAGTCCACCCCATAATGGAAGGTACCAGCCGTCCCCACGAGGATCAACCTGCAAGCTCGGGGTCCTAATTTGACAACTGAGATCTTGATGCATCAGCTAGCTCCATCATAGGTGTCCCACAAGGGCTTCTTGTCCGATTGGAGTGATCGTAGTTACCCTTGGTTCATGGAGTGCAACGCTTTTTTCCAGCAACTAGTTAGGATTCAAGGAATCTTAACGGAGTTCTAGTGGCACAGCTACTGCACCTTTCCCCTAAGATAATTATCGATCAAGGTTTTAAGACCCGACCCTAGGTAAGTCAATGCTTGGCTCTACCTAATTTCTCCTAATTAACGTTTCATTCAATCTCTTGAAAGAAGCTCCCAGCTTACAAGGACCACCCATCCGTAGGACCGATCCGTCAGGGATCTCGCCCACCTGCTTCTCACAAATGGTTTTCTTAAGTTTTCTAATTACCTATCGCATTAAGTTATGACATATAAAAGAAGCTTCGTTAATTAACCCGTTATCATAGGTTCCTTTGCGTAATTTTACGACAAAACACAAAGACAGATAAAAATAATCTTTTAGCAAAACATATTTATTTATTATTTTGCAAAAGTTATTTACAATGCTTTTTCCCTTCTACCTATGTAGAAGATAAAACCTTCGTTCATCGAAAAATCCCTTCTGTCTGTGTAGAAGAAAGCAAACCCTCTAAGATTTACGTCCCTTCACTAGTACCGGGGACTCCAGGATCCCATCCTGATTTGCTGAGGGTCAGGAAGTTCCTAGGAGCGATTGAGAGATTTACAGCCAGAGCCCCCTTGCACTCCCACCTCCTCCTCCCTAATGGATTCCTCACCAAGTGACCTCTCGCCATCGGGGCCAATCCAAAGCTCCTCGTGGCGGTGCAAAACAATCCCCCTTGGAGTAGGGTTCCGGGTCTAGCAGTGGGGGAGACATAGCGTGATCTTTCCTCTTATTATCCTGATTATATATTTACAATCAGATCTAACTGTTACCAGCACAATTAATCATTCTTGTGCAACCATTAATACATGCACAAATTAAAAAAATAAATAGCACCAAGTATTTTTAGCATAGAAAGCAGCCCCACCTAATTCTAGGGTTTCTCTTTTAAGGTTCCACCTTATTCTTAGGGTTTCGCTTCCTACTTGCAACTTTTTTTTTCTGGATCCGCAAGTTATTTCACAAATCTGAAGTCTATTTTATCCTTATGAAAACTTGGTATTTTTACCCTAAAAGATAATATGGGTGTTTATACCTATGGCAGGCAATTCATGCGCTGCCCTGCCCTAACCCACACTTAGCAAGATTTCAAATGCTTTACACAAGTCTGTTTAGACATTAGAATTTGTATGGACAAATTCTTATCAATGTCCAATAAGTCTTACACACTTTCAATATTTATTTAATTTCTCGATATTTTGCTTCAACATTCTTGATATTTTATGTAAGGTTTTCTCGCTGATCCATATGTGGGTCAACTCATGATATTGACACTCTCGCTAATATAACCATTAATATTAACATTGTGTGTGTTTTTAATAAGAAAATAATTTTTATTTTATTCTGCTCATATTCTATGGTTTAATCGATGATGTCCGACCATTTGTCGAACTTTCAACATTATCTAGGAAGATCAATTTTCATTTAGCTATGTCATAAATGCAATGCTAATTTTTTTCCAAAAACTTTATTCTAAGCAATATAAAAATCATAAGTGTAATTTTTCTTTCATCTTTTAGACATCGAATTATATTACTACGCACCTAATTTATGCATGTCTAGTATATATTTTCCTATACAATTTTATGTTGATTTAATACATTGATTATTTCATGATATTATCTAGATGATTTTCTATAAATTATTATAAGACTCATATGCATCTGTTTATCGTTAGCAAAATGAAATAGAGATAGTTCCCTTTCCTAACACCCTCTACTTTTTTTTGTTATTATAATCACACACGTCGTTCATGAAATAATAATAAATATCACAAAATAAACCATAATTATGATATTTACTTCATGATAGGCATATAATCCTTTTTCATTGCCTATCAATTCTTTTTCAAGTGAAAGAGTCTTTTCACTGAATAGTTTATTATTATATTACTTAGGCCATTTTCCTAAGCGACGTCTCATATTCATTTTCTTTAAAATACAATTATAATCATTTAAAGTCAAATATAGCGATAAGCTTATTAAAATTTATTTTTTTCCAAACCAACAAGATCTTACCTCTATCAAGTTTGTGGTAATAGGGGTTTCGCCAATTCCTACCGCGTCATTTTCTCCATCGATCGTGTTTCTTGCTTCTTTTGCTTCAAATGGGCTTCTTGAATTTTTGCGATCTCGTGGAACCATGGATGTCATGCGAAATTAACATGGTAATTGAGGGAGATTTGGAGGTCATCTAGAAAAATTTCACCAATGTTTTGCTTAGCGATATGGCTGTATGGAATAAATGCATAACAAGGGGTAGAAAAAATGGAAATGAGATAGAATAGGGGTATTTTCCTTCTTCAAGGCTCAAGCTAGAATGGAAAAGAGATATAGAGAAAATTTCCCATCATCACGAGGTCTTCCTTCTTGCTTTCTTTGTGAAGGAGAGAGGTTGTATTTATAGCCATGAGGGGGAAGCATGCAGTCACTCATTCTTTTGGCTACTTGTCAAGAGCTAAGTAAGCTTGATAAAAAATGCTTGTTGATTGCCTACCTGTTGGATGGTGGTATGGGGATGATTTTAAAATGCTTTCTCTCCCTCTAGGTATCAAAAACGTCATGATTTTTTGTCTATTTTGTCAAAAACGTCTTTTTTCCTTCAAAACGACTTCATCTGGTAGCTTTTGGCCAAGTTACCTCATGACTTATCTAGTTTATAAAGTCATGCCATACTTTTTTATACTTAACTTACTCAATATCATGCTCATTCTTACGCATTATTTGTTTATCGATTAAGGCTTTTGCGATTTGTCTTGCCGTTGCAAAATCAATGCGATCTTTGATGCATTAAATGGAATCGGGAATGCTAAATAAAATATAATGCGAGAAATATTATGATCAAGGCATCGCAATATTATTTACGAGGCGTATTTGCTTTTTTGTTGGTTGGGTTCATTGAGGCGTCTTCTCATGTCAGATTGCAGAATTGGTTTAATGCAAGATTTGATATTACATGCGGTCACTTATATGATAACTCAATGAGTAATTTTTATAACATTTCAAGCCCCAATTTGTTTTATGAAGTGTTATGGCGGGAATATTACATCCTCTCCTCCTTAGATAAATCAAGATGTCCTCATCTCGAAAAGAACTGGGAAAACTATTTTTCTAGAGTTGTATCTTCTATTCGAGTAGCATCCTCCTCATGATAGTCTTTCCACTGGATAAGATACTCGCTAATGGTTCTCTTTCTCAGAGGTTTCTCTTTTATATCTAGGATCTTATCAGGCTAGAGTTCAAGGGCTCCTTGACTAGGCATTACAATTTGTTGGTCATCAAGAATATAATCTTGGTTAACTAATACTTAGGATCCTTATCTGCTTCTTCTTTAGCTAGCTCAATGACTAGATTGCTAGGCATCGATATCATGGTAGCTAAAGTCTCTCCTTCAGATGGATCTTCCATGATAAGTGCTTTCAAAAAAACTTTACGACTTACTGCATCACAAATCACATTCTCTTTCCCAGGTCTGAACTTGATTTCAAAATCAAATTCTTGCAAGACTTCAATCCACTGACGCTGCTTCATGTTCACGTCTGGTTAAGTAAAGATCCATTTGAGACTTTTCTGGTCAATGAACAAAGTAAACTTGCTTCCAAGCACATAGTGTTGCCACAATTTGAGAGTATGGATCACAACTAACAGCTCGAGATCATGGGTGGCATAATTCCTCTCATGGATTTTTAGTTTCCTTGAGGAATAGGCTATTGGATGACCTTGCTGCATAAGCACACAACCTAGTGTGCAAGAAAACTTGCATTTGTTTTACGACTTCAAACTCTTTTTATGAAAATTCTATACCATCCAGTCAGTCCTAAGAAGCTTCTCACTTTCTTAATGTAACGTGTCCACCTGTCCACTTATAGGACACATCTTAGCAGCCCATCCCGAAGAGAGTCTAGAAAGCGCCGCCCGGAACTCCCACGGAATGTCACAGGGTTTGCGATCTAGGTCTTCCTGAGTCTGCCATGAAGCGGAAGCATTCCAGCCATTCCCACTTAGGATTGACCTGAATCAGGGTTTCCCTAATGGTCAAGTTCCTCGGAGATAACTAGCGTCGAGCCCCAGACGAACTACTTTACGCAGAAACATTAGAGTCAAAGTGGATTTATACTGCACTTGGTTCAAGGAGAATGGGAAACGAGAGGGATGCAAAGCTTGACCTCTCCGCCCGTAAGGCATAGTCCCATTCCATTCCTCTAAAATAGTATAAATCAGGACTCTAGCTTTCTAGATTCTAGGTCATCGTTACTTTGCTGTCAATTCCGTTGAGAAAAGTTCTCGGCCAACCGGGACCACCCTTCTGTAGGACGGACCCATGGTCAAATCCACCGCACTTTCCTCGGGTTGCTTTAGTTGTCTAATTACCAACCACATTTAGTTTGACAAGCAAAAATAGCTTCCTTAATTGGCCCAATTATTCACTGGTTCCTTCACGTAACTTAGGCACTAACATAGAAAAACAATGTCAAACAAGTTCCTTTTCAACATTTGATCTTTATTTATCAATCTTTGGAATACATCATATAATCCAGCCCGAAAGCTATTCCATAATCCGCTCGAAGGCAATTCCATAATCCGTCCAAAGGCAATTCCAACAATCCTCAGGGATCGCTATTCCAAGTTTCCGCCTGTAGACTAGTATGTGGGCCTCGAGATCCAATCTCGAGTCACGTTGGCCTCTTGTGCAGGACTCGGAGGCAAGGGATTTACGGCCAGAGCCCCCCCTGGCACCCAAGCGTCCTCCTGCTGCAAGTAGCACCCACGGAGAGACCTCTCACGGCGAGTTCGGTCCACGTACCCGGCGCGGCTAACAACCCCCTAGGATAGGGTCAAGCAGACAGTCGGGGGTAACTAATGATGCCTCTCCTTCTAGGCCTTCAACCTAAATCATTAATTATTTTTCCAACATTAATTTCTTGAGCAAAGAAGAACTAACAGTGCTCCTAAGTATACAATCACAATCATTCCGATGGTCGTTTGTACGGCCAACTGCTAAGATATAATTCCTTCTCTCCAAATGCATCCAACTTTCGATCCGGGATCAATTGCAACTTGGCAAGATTCCCAAGGGTTTCGTTGCTTGTTTACCCTTTTATCCTTGGGTTAGGGTTTATACTGTGTTAACCCAAATTAACAAACACCTTAGGTTCCTTAAACTAAGACAGTAAATCCTGGGCAACCTCATCACCCTAACGTGATTGGTCAATTGCTTGCTAGGCAATTCATAATTACCCTAACTTGGCAACTCATCCTCACAGAAGGGTGATATAGTAGGATGTCTACTTGTCCTCTAGAAAAATTAGACTTGTACTTAGAACTCGCCAACCTTGTTCTAAGGAGTGGCAATACTATTTTGTGATTTAACACAAAATCATGCAATGTTGCAACTTCTTGCACAAGACAAGTGTCGCACCTATCTTGTGGGATCATTTCTCCCATCGCATGGTATTCCTTGGTCAAGAATACCTTTGGTCAAGGTGTAAGGTTTGCGAGTCCTCTTGACCCGACCCAACCCTAACCTTGCTAGGCCGAGAACGTCTTGGCCCTTAGGGTTCCTAACTTCCTTGCTGATGTCTATTTGGCCAATTGATCCTTAGGGTGAGGACCCTAGATCGTTCTTGCATGGGCATTTAACTAACCCTAACATTCCGTGAATGTGGGTAGGACCTTTGAGGTTGGAAATATTAAGTCGGTTTCCCGAGTGCTATACTAGGCAGAATTTTATCATGGCTTAGCTCTACCTAGCGCATTGAGGTGATCATAATTTGGGTTACACCATTACAATATATTTACCTAATCGATCTAATTGTCTTGCCACAAGAGGTGGTCTCTCCTTAGAGATGCAAATACTTTTCCTAAAAAGATGTAAATAATTTCAAGGTACAACATTCCATGCAAATATGCGATTCATAAACTTTTTCCTTCTATGCAAGTATAAGATGTAAAATGTCCATTTCTTTTCCTTGCCTAAACTATAACGATTGACAATTTAGGGCTAACTCATATAAACCCTGATTTACATCAAGAACTATGCCCATAAACCCTTCGTTTAATGCATTGAATTCAAGCTTTAATATTTTTGATGGAGATGCATTCAAATTTTGACTCCATGCATGAGCGAATACCATGAGTCCAACATTAAATTAATCCTTCCTTCAGCACTTAACCCGACCTAAAATGCAAGCATCCTCGCATGCAACTAGCAAAGCTCATAGTTTCCTTTCCATGCATTGCAATTCTTTGGACAACATTCACTAGGCGTCTAAGATTATCCTCTATACGAATCACATCCATGAATCTAAATCATAAGTGCAACATGCGACATAAGCTGTATCCCTCTTAGCATGATATCATCTTCTAAGTTATGCATTATATGTTCAAGAAGATTGCAACTACCCTTGTCGACGGGAGTGCGAGCAATTTCAATTAATCGGCATGCACTAAACCTTGTGAAACGAATGAATAAATGCATTTAAATTTTCCTAAAAACCATCATGCTTAACGCATCCCTTTCATGCAAGAATACAATTGGAACCTGGGCATGAGGACTCGTAGCATTGTCCACACGTGAACTCGGGTTGGAAGCTCCTGTGTGTGCACCTCGCATCTTTTGTTTGGGGGCCATTTGACGCAGTAATTTCATTCCAGCAACTCTCCTTTGGGTCACTTCGCATATCGAATCTACTTCTATCCGATATCTCCTCCTTCCACGCAGGACACAGGCCTTAGGGACTTGGTTTTAAAATTCCCAGGGAAGGCACGGGAGAACAAGGCTTATGGAGGCTTAAATTAGAAGCTTCCAAAGAAGCTTATAATGCTTCAGAAAACAACTGTGGAGAGAGAAGATGAGGATGGAGGTGATGATGAGGAGGGTGGTGCTGGTGACGATGAAGGAGATTATGATGATGATGATGGGTGAGGATGGCAGGGCACGGCAGTAGCGCGACGGCAGCAGTATGGCGACAGGTAGGAGGCGGCTCTTCACGGCACCAATAGCACGTCCTCTTCTCCCTCTCCCCCTCAAGCTTCAAGGGGTGGGTCATATAGGATAAAGGGGGGGGAGATAGCCACACACGTGGCTCTACATGCCTCCTCCCTCCCCCATGCTCTCCACATAACTCAAGGTCCCCTCCATACTCCCTCTCCCCGCCATGCATCGGCTGAGGGGAGAGGATTAATAGTAAAAAAATTTGCACAAAATTTAATCATTATCCATTTGCCTTTTCTCATGAAGGGTGTTCCCATGTGGGCTTGAGGTTTCAAGCCACGGGCTTCCATACATGACACGAAGCTGGAGTTTATTAATTCGCACGGAGAGAGCACTTAGCCACCAACATTTTACGATGCAGGAGATTACTTTGGGTCGCATTTTTGTGTGGGGTGTGCAGGGTTTAGGGTTGCTTAAAATTTCATTACGGAAATATTACATTCTCTCCCCCTTAGGGGGAAATGAGATGTCCTCATCTCGAGAAGAACTGGGGGTATTGTTGGTTGAGAATACTTTCATCCATCCAAGTGGCATCCTCTTCGAGATAATCTTTCCACTGGATGAGGTCCTCTCTCAAAGTTATGGATCTCAAATGCCTCTCCCTAACATCTAAGATCCTGTCAGGATGTAGCTCAAGGACTCCTTGGCTAGGCATTACAACTTGCTGATCATCAAGTAGTGACTAGGGTTAGGTACATACTTTTTCAATAGACTGATATGGAATACATTATGAACTTTCAGGTTGTCAGGGAGTTGAATTCTGTAAGCATTAGGCCCTAGGCACTTGACAATCTTGTAGGGTCCACAATACCTTGGACTTAGCTTTTTGCATTCTCCCAAGGATAGGGAACTCTTCTTTGGGCGTACCCGAATGAAGACCATATCTCCTTCAACGAAGGATCTATCTTGATGTTTTGAGTCTGCATAACCCTTCTGTCTGTCCTTGGCGGCTTGGATGTCTTGTCTTATTGACTTGATTTGGTCATCCATATCTTCCAGCATCCGCTTTGAAGTTTCAACCCTTAAGGTTGAATCTGAAAAGCTCAAAGAGCTACGACAATCGTGCCCATACAATGCTTGAAAAGGGGTCATCTGAATGCTTTGTTGGTAGGAAGCATTATAGGCAAACTCAACCAGTGGCAAATATTGAATCCACTTTTTGGGTTCATGGCAGCAGTGTCCCCTTAGCATATCCTCAATGACTTGGTTGACTCGCTCTGTTTGACCATCAGTTTGGGGATGGTAAGTTGTACTGAAACAGAGTTGAGTCCCAATGGCCTCAAAGATAGGCCTCCAGAAATGTGATGTGAAGAGAGAGTCACTCGGGGAGAAGGAATCACACCTTGGCAGTTGGCTGTACAAACGACCACTGGAATGCTCGTGATTGTACGCTTAGGTGCATTTTTTGTACTTCTTTGCTCAATGAGATAATTCAGAAAAAATAACTAATGCTTTAGGTTAAAAGCCTGGAGGGAGAGGCAGTATCAGTTACCTCCGGCTATCTCCTTGACCCTATCCAAGGGGGTTGTTAGCCGCGCCGGGTACGTGGACCGAACCCGTCACGAGAGGTCTCTTCGTGGGTGCTACTTGGAGTAGGAGGACGCTTGGGTGCCAGGGGAGGCTCTGGCCATAAATTCCTTGCCTCCGGATCCTGCACAAGAGGCCGACGTGACTCGAGATGGGTTCTCGAGGCCCGCATACTAGTCAATGGGTGAAAAACTTTGAATAGCAATCCCTAAGGATTGTTGGGATATCTTCGGGCAGGTTTATTTGATGTATTCCAAATACTGATAAATAAAGATCAAATGTTGAAAAAGGAACTTGCTTGACATTATTTTTCTGTGTCAGTGCTTAAGTTACGTGAAGGAACCAGTGATTAATTTGGTTAATTAAGGAAGCTATTTTTGCTTGTCAAACTAAATATGGTAGGTAATTAGATAACTAAAGCAACTCGAGAAAGTACGGTGGACGTGACTCTAGGTCCGTCCTACGAAAGGGTGGTCCCGGTTGGCCGGGAACTTTTCTCAGAGGAATTGACAGCAAGATAACAATGACCTAGAATCAATAGAGCTAGAGTCCCGATTTATGTTGTTTTAGGGGAAGGGAATGGGACTATGCCTTACGGGCAGAGAGGTCGAGCTTCGCATCCCTCTTGTTTCCCATTCTCCTTGAACCAAGTGCAGTATAAATCTTCTTTGACCCTAGTGTTCTACATAAAGTGGTTTGACTAGGGCTCAACGCTAGCTACCTCCTAGGAACTTGACTATTAGCAAAACCCTGATTCAGGTCAGTCCTAAGTGGGAATGGCTAGATGCTTTCACTTCGTGGCAAACTCGGGAAGACCTTGATCGCAAACCCCGTGACATTCCTTGTGAGTGCCGGGTGGCACTTTCTAGACTCTCTTCCAGATGGGCTGCCAAGAGTGTCCTACAAGTGGATAGAGGGACACGTTACAAGCATGTACTCAAGCTCTTTCTCATAGACATATCAATCTCATATCAATGGAGGAGGAGAACCTACCTTGCCATGGTATCAATATAGGGAGAGCAAAAACAATAATGTCGCCTTCCTCTTTTAGAAAGAGAGAGCTGAGATAGGCTTGAGGGCATGTGTAGGCTTTTTTCTAAGGGGTACCAAAGTCGCAAAGAGAGAGAGAGAGAGAGAGAGAGAGAGAGAGAGAGAGAGAGAGAGAGGGTTGATACAAGCTTGATCATGTGCTTAAGCCTATATCAACTCTTTGAATCTTTGTCCTATAGATACCTCAAAGACACATAAAAGTGGAGAGGGTCTATATAGACTTGAGAACATGCTCATGTTCTATTCATCTACCTTGTAATGTTGGCCTCATTGGTCCCCCTTCCCCCAAAAGAAAGAGAGAGGTGATACAAACTAGATTATATTCTAAAGATCTCTTTCAAAGTTATATTAAAAGTCTTGCCAAAAAGAGATTGTGGATACAAGCTTGCATTAGGAAAAATTTGAGGTCTTGAAAATGCCCTCTAAGGGAGTTTGACCACAATATTCCCTCAAAAAATGGGAGCATAGTAAAATTTTTGCAAATAAACTTCAAACTTGTCAAAGATTGCATTTTTAGAACCTACTCTTCACAAGCTTTCTAATGATAGCATGGTGGAATTTCAAGGATGGATGAGGTTAGATTCTTTAAAGATTCTCTCGTTCTTAAAAGATTCTATTATAGTAATATTCCTAAGCAAAATAGATTCTTTAATGTAACTTCATTGTTTTACTTCCAAACCTTTCTCAACCCATATATCATAGGAAAGCTCTTAAAGAGTAGGTTCTAAAAATACAATCTTCAACAAGTTTGGAGTTTGTTTGAAATTTTTATATGGTACCCCCATTTTTTGAGGAAATATTTTTGTCAAACCCCCTTAGAGGACATTTTCAAGACCTCATATTTCCCCCAATGTATATATGCTCAAGCTCTACCTCAAAGGCATCTCAATGAAAATGGAGAAACCGTAAAGCTATATTGTCAAGGTTATCCCCTGTAAGTGAGAATTGATACAAGCTTGATACATGAGCACATGCTCAACCTCTATCTTAAAGCACCTCAAATATAGTTGATACAAGCTTGGACATGCTTTGTACCTAAGACACCCTGAAACTCACATCAAAATATGAGGGGTTTCATACATGCATGAGCACATGCTCAAGCTCAATCTCAAAGCACCTTAGAGATAGAGAAGAGGCTATAAATCTATCATGCCAAGCTCCTCCCCAAGAAAGTGAGCATTGAGACAAGCTTAAGCACGTTGTCAAGGTGTATCTAAAAGACATTTCAAAAATTCATATGACATAGATAGTGGTAATGCAAGCTTAAGCATGTGCTCAATCTTTGTCTAATAGATGTGTCAATGGGGAAGGAGAAACTACCTTGCCATGGTCTCAATGAAGGGAGAGAGAAAACAATCATGCAATCTTACTCTTCTAGAGAGAGAGAGATGAGATAGAATTAAGCATATGCTTAAGCTCTGACCAAGGGATCTAAAAGTCATGTTTCAAAGAGAACACAAAGACTCATGGAAGTGGAGAGCATCTATATAGGCTTGAGCACTAGCTCATGCTTTGCCCCTCTATCTTGCAATTGCCATCCTCTGTGGCCCTTCCTTTAAAATAAAAGATGGGTGATACAAACTGGATCACATTCTCAAGCTCTTTTTTAAAGTCATATCAAAATTCTTACTATAAAGAGATAGTAGATACAAGCTTGCATATATGCTCAAGCTCTATCTCAAAGGTATCTCAATGTTAATGGAGAAACCATGAAGCTTCATACACACCTAACCATGTGCTTAGCCTCTATCTCAAATCACCTTAAAGATAGAGAAGAGAGCATGAATCTACCATGTGAAGCTCCTCCCCAAGAAAGAGAGGGTTGAGACTTGATTGAGCACATTCCCAAGTTATGCCTAAAAGACATTTCAAAAGCTCATATCAAATAGAGAGGGTTGATGCAAGCTTGAGCATGTGCTCAAGCTCAATCTCATAGACATCTCAAAAAGGGGGATTACAAACTACCTTGCCATGGTGTCAATGAATGGAGAGGGAAAATAATTAGGCTTCATCCTCACCTAGAAAGAGAGGACTTGAACATATGCTCTTTTCTAGAGCTATCTCAAAGTCTTGTGAAAAATAAATAGGTGATACAAGCTTGAGTAGGCTCTATCCCTAAGACACTTAAAAACCATATCAAAATATAGGAGAGTTGATACACACCTCAGCATGTTCTTAAGATCAATCTCAAAACACCTCTTAGAGATAGAGGAGAGGCTATAAATCTATTATGACAAGCTCCTCCCCAAGAAAGAGAGGGTTGAGACAAGCTTGACCACATTGTCTAGGTCTATCTAAAAGTCATATGAGATAGATACTGATAATGCAAGCTTGAGTATGCACTCAAGCTCTACCTCATAGATATCTCAATGGGGAAGGATAAACTACCATGCCATGGTCTCAATAAAAGAAGACGGGAAACAATCATGGTGCCTTCTTGATCTAGAAAGAGAAAGCTAATATAGGCTTGAGTACATGTTAGACAGTCCACCTACATGAAATTATCTATATAGTGTGCATTCAAAGGATATTAAGAAATACCCTTTCTTTACATTCTATAAGGGCTTAAAGTGGCCCCTTTTACTTTACTAAACTTACAAAAATAAATAAATTATAATTAAAAATTCCATTGGTAGATATAATCCTATATATTTTACTAATTATAATACCCTTTCTTTTGAACTCATGTGGTATCTTACATGTTCTGTAAGGTAGGTCACGTGGCAATAATACATGCTCAAGCTCTATCCCAAGAGATCTCAAAGTCACAAAGAGAGAGAGAGAGAGACAGAGACAGAGAGACAGAGAGAGAGAGGGTTGATACAAACTTGAGAATGTGCTCTGGCTTATATCAACCCTCTAAAGCTCTCTCCCAAAGAGAATTCAAAGCACCTCGGGGAAGTTACTATATGTATATCCTCTACATCACGTGTGTTGGAAGCCTACTTATAAATATCCTTATATGTGAATTTTTCCTAAATAAAACATAACCCTTTTCTATTCAATTTGTAAATAACCCCTTTATATTACATCCTTTTGTATGTAAAAAATGTATAAAAATGGTATTTTAAAAATACGTCCTTATTTTGAACCCACGTGATGCACACATATATTCATGAGTAACTTACCCGAGCAAGGCACATAACAGTGGAGAGGGTCTATATAGACTTGAGCACGTGCTCATGCTCTGTCCCTCTATCTTGCAAAGTTGCCTTGCCCCTTTTTGTTCCCTCAAAAGAAAAAGAGGGGTGATACAAACTAGACCACACACTCAAGCTCTTTTAACAAAGTTATATCAAAAGTCTTGCCAAAAAGAGATAGTGGATACAAGCTTGCTTATATGCTCAAGATCTATCTCAAAGGCATCTCAATGACAATGGATAAATCATGAAGCTATATTGCCAAGGTCATCTCCTATCAAGAAAGAGTTGAAAAAAGTTTGATACACACCTAAGCACGTGCTCAAGATTTATCCCAAATTACCTCATAGATAGAGAAGAGACTATGAATCTATCATGCCAAGCTTGAGCACATTATCAAGCTATATCTAAAAGAAATTTCAAAAAGTCATATAAAATAGAGAGTATTGATGCAAGCTTGAGCATATGCTCAAGCTTTTTCTCATAGACATATCAAAGGGGATGAGAAACTACCTTGCCATGGCCTCAATGAATGTAGAGGGGACACAACCACGCTGCCTTCCTCCCCTAGAAAGAGAGGTTTAAGAAAAGCTTGAAATCTTGTTTGGAGAGCTATCTCAATAGTCTTTCCTAAAAGAGATAGTTGATATGAGCTTGAGTATGCTCAATCCTTTAGACAGCATAAACTCATATCAAAATATGATAGGGTTAATACATTCATGAGCATGTGCTCAAGTTCTATCTCAAAGCACCTCAAAGATAGAGAAGAGGCTATGAATCTATTATCCCAAGCTCCTCCCCAAGAAAAAGAGGGTTGAGATAAGCTTCACCACATTGTCAAGGTCTATTTAAGAGACATTTGAAAAAGTCATATGAAATAGAGAGTGTTAATGCAACCTTGAGCATGTGCCCAAGCTTTATCTCATAAATATCTCAATGGGGAGAAGAAACTACCTTGCCATGGTCTCAATGAAGAAAGATGAAAAACAATCATGTGGCCTTCCTCATCTAAAAAGGAGTTGAGACAAGCTTGGGTACATGTTCAAGCTTTTTCTCAAGATATCTCAAAGTCATATAGTAGGAGAGAGTGTTGATGCAAGCTTGAGCATGTGCTCTAGACTATATTAACTCTCTAAAGATCTATCCTAAAGAGAACTCAATGACATATAGAAGTGAAGGGGATCTATATAGGCTTGAGCCCCTACTCACACTCTTTCTCTCTATCTTGCAAAATTGCCTCCCCCTCCCCCTCCCCCTGTGAAAGAAAGACATGGGACCGCATGCTCAAGCTCTTTTCCAATGTTATATCAAAAGTCTTGCCAAAAAAAGATAGTGGATACATGCTTGCATATATTCTCAAGCTTTGTGTCAAAGGCATCTTAATGATAATGGAGAATCCATGAAGCTTTATTGTCAAGGTCACCCTCTATAAAGCAAGAGTTTATACAAACTTGATACATGCTTGAGCACATGCTCAAGATCTATCTTTAAACACGTCAAAGATAGAGAAGAAACTATGAATTTATCATGCCAAGCATCTCCTTAAGAAAGAGAGGCTTGAGACTAGCTTGAGCACATTCCTAAACAAGATAGGGAGGGAAAATAATCATGCCACCTTCCTTAGCTAAAAAGAGCGGGCTGATACAAGCTTGAGCAGATACTCAAGCTCTATCCCAAGAGAGATCTCAAAATCAACTAGAAAAAGAGGGTTGATATGGGCTTGAACACATGCTCAACCTCAGTTTGAATATCTTGCCAAGCTCACCCTCCTTCTCTCAATAAATCCATGATTGATATAGACTCCAAAACATATCAAAAAAATCATATAAGAGAGACATGGTTGATATAAGCTTGAAGCTCTATCTCATATACATCTAAATGAGAAAGAAGAACTACCATGGTGCACTCAAATCCTATTAACCCTCCTTGTAAAGAGGGGGTAGATATAGGATCAAACTCTATTGTTGTGTCACTATGTGTTACATCTACGAAATTTAGGATGAGCTATTTGAGCAAAGTGGTGATGCTCTTGAGTAACATGGACATTTGCAATGGTTGGGATAAAGCATAATAGCTATTGTTCAAAGGCAAACCATGAAGTAGTGGAGGCCAACATATGCTCATTAAAGGTGTATTTTTTACACATTATTATGCTTTGCTAAACACCATATGCAATGGATTAAGTGGTGAATGATTCTCTATAAGCCTTGTGGAATGTGGAAGTGACCAAATACCTAAAGACAAACTCTCTCTCCAACTCTAGTGGCTTGCTTTGTGATTAGCTTTATGTTTGAGGATGTGTTAAGGGCTCAATCATCAACCCCTAATTTACTCCCATCTTACTTTTAACATAAATCTGTTCTGAACCTCTCCCCCATACTAAATACAAAAAATAACAATCTTCCTCCCTCAATACATCCATTGCGACACTATTGCATCACTTAAAACAAAACAGATACTCATTTCTCAAAAACCAAAAACAGGGAAATAACATAAAATTGTGTAATCACTAAAATTTGTTCTGATATTCATGGCCAGAAAGCTTTCCTTACCACAACACAGACTTCTCCCGCTTATAGTTATCATCAGATACGTTTTTTACATCGACAAAAAAAACCCCTTACAAGTGTTCTTTCGCAAAAGACACACACCCTTTGATATCTAATTCCTTACAAAGGCTTAAAAACATTAACTCTACTAATAACAAGACCCCTAATGTGTACTTCCTACCATGCCTTAACACTGGCACACGTGGTGGCTACTATTTTCCCAAAATAGTTAACTTGAACCCACAAAATCCCTTGTTTTTCCAACAATGATGATTGTGGTTTTTCGAAAAAGAAGCTTGAACCCGTTTACTGGTTTATTCAGCACTTTGCCCTTGAGATCAGCCAATTGAAAAGTCCCTTGGCCTAAATCTTTAAATACTCTATAGGGTCCAGCAAACCTCAATTTAAGCTTGCCTAGGTGCTTCCCTAACTTGGAGTTGTACATCAAAACCAAATCCCCTTTTTTGAAGAATTTATTTTTTAGATGCTGATTAAGCCATGCAGACCTTCTGTTCTGAATAACAGTGGCTACATAGGCATTGTGAAATCTCTCCTCATCTAGAGCCATCAACTGCTCCAGTCTCCTATCAAGTGAATCTTCCTGTGTCAATCTGTTTTCAATAGCTACCCTCAAAGAAGGTACTATAAACTCCATAGGTACCACAGCCTCTAAACCATAAACCAATCTGAATGTTGTAAGGCATGTACTCACTTTAAATGCTGTCCTAAATGCCCATAACGCTAAATTCAACTTCAGATCCCAATCTTTCCTGTTTTCTGAAATAGTCCTTTTCAAAATCTTCACCAGAATTTTATTACTACTTTCAACCAACCCATTAGCCCGTGGATGATAAACAGAAGACATCTTGTGGCTAATCATATGTGTTTCAGTAAGAACCTTTATCACTTTGTTTAAAAAATGAACTCCCTGATCTGACACAAGTTCTATAGGACAACCAAATCTGGTCATGATGTTATCATATAGGAAAAAGGCTACACTCTTGGCTTTGTTGTCCTTCAGTGCAACTGCCTCCACCCACTTGGTACAATAATTTGTAGCAACCAAAATATACCTGTTTCCTAAAAATTCAGCTGCTGGCTTAAATGGACCCATAAAATCCAATCCCCACTTCTCAAAAGGTCCTAAAGGTAAAATAGGGTTTTGTTTCATTCTATCATGATTTCTTGGATAGCCATCTCTCCGACATCTATCACAAGATTTAGCAAACTTGTGAGAATCCCTGATTACAGTAGGCCACCACAATCCACTCTGAAAAATCTTTCTGCTAGTGATGTCCCCTGAAAAATGTCCTCTAGCATTTCCTGTGTGAGCTTGCATCAAAACACCTGCCTATTGACTGTCAGGAACACATCTTCTTATAACCTGATCCACTCCTCTTTTGTATAAATAGCCTTCGATAACAGAAAAAGTTGCACTCTTCAATGCTAATTTCCTCTTGTGATCCTTAGTCATTCCCTTAGGAGAAACTCCTTCAGTCAGATAATTCAGCATCAGATCATATCAATTATCTGTTTCTATTATCTGAATCTAAAATAAATCTGCATCAGGTGAGTCATCTGAAATTCCATCAAAAATTTCTCCTGAATCCAATCTACTCAAATAATTAGAAATAATGTGTTCTCTTCCGCGCCTGTGAATAATTAAATAATCAAACTCCTCCAGCAACAATATCCATCTGACTAATCTCCCTGATGGTTGAGGTTTATTGACCAAATACATTAGAGCTTGATGATCAACATGAATAATAATAGGATTTCCCAACAAATTATGCCTAAATTTCTTTAAACCAAAGATTACTCCCAGACATTCCCTTTCTGTAACAGAATAGTTTCTCTCAACTCCTGACATGACTTTGCTGGCATAATACACTGGCCTGAACCATCCCTTCTGTTTCTCCCGCAATAATACAGCCCCCATAGCAATATCAAAAGCATCACCAAAGACATGAAAATGTAAATTCCAGTCAGGAGGCTACATAATGGGTGCCACTTGCAACATCTTCTTCAGCAATTTGAATGCCTTCTCTTGTTCTTCTATCCAAGTGTACTTCAGATCTTTTTTGGTCAGCTTTGTTAATGGGACATAGACATGAGACAGATATTTCAGAAATCTGCTATGCCATTTAATTTGACCCACAAATCTACTCAACTCCTTCAAGTTAGTAGGTGCCTTAGCCTTTTGGATAGCCATTACTTTTTTGGGACTCACCTGCATTCTTTCTTCTGATATGATGTGACCCAGTAAAATCCCCCTTCTAACTGCAAAGGCACATTTGGTTGGATTCAGACTCAGTCTAGCCATTCTGCATCTCTCAAAACATAATATGAGCTGAGACAGGTGATCGTCTGTTTTACCAAAAACACTGAAATCATCAAGAAAAACCCTCATGAATGTGGTAAGGTATGGTGCAAAGACCTTCTGTACCCATTTCTAAAAAGTAGAGGGAGCATTCTTCAAGCCAAAAACCATAACATCACTGGCATACACCCCCCATTTTGTTACAAAAGCAATTTTATCCATGTCTTCCTCTATCATGAGGATCTGATTATATCCACTGAACCCATCAAGAAAACTATACATTTGATGTCCTGCAAGTGTATCTAACAAAGTGTCTTGAAAAGGTGAAGGAAAAGGATCTGTAATAGTGGCTGCATTCAACTTCCTGTAGTTCACACAAATTCTTAGTTTACCATTCTTCTTAGGTACTGCACAATGGGTGATAGACATGTCACCTTCTCCAAAGGATAGATGAAGCCAACTTTTAGTCATTTGTCCAATTCCTCCTTTACAACTTTAGCATAATTTGGGTTCATCCTATACCTTTGTGAGATAACAGGAACTGCATCCTTCTTAAGACTGATCCTATGCATACAGAACTAAGGATCTACCCCCTTCATATCAGTATAGCTCCAAGCAAAAATATCCCTGAATTCCTATAAAAGTTCTCCCAAATCTGTTTTAAATTGTCATGCTGCATGAACACTGACCTTTACCATCTGAGGATTCTGATCAATACCCAAATTTAGATCTTGCAGGTCATCTTCCTATACTCTTATTGTCCTAGCCATCTATTCTTCAAAGGCTTTCTCTACTTGAATAATCTGATGGATATGATTTTCTCCTCCTATTCTGTTAATTTCATGTGAATATCCTCTTCCTCAAGAGTTTTCAGGACAGCCCCACTTTGTTATGGTACAACATCAGCAACTTTCTTCTCCTTGAACTGTTCTAAAATTCTAATAACATCAATGTCAAAAACAGGTACCACTGATTCATTCACTTTGAGGAAAGCATCCTCCTCATCATCATCCACTTCCTGGACCATATTCAGACCATGTGCATATAATGCTCTAGCTTCTTTGGGCAAGGTTGCAGTTGGTATCATACTCATATGTACCTTCTTCTTTCCCTTCCTTATTGTTATCTGTGCTGCCCTCCAATCTTGCCTGACTTTAACCTGCTTTAGCCATGGCCTTCCCAACAGAATGGGGTATGGACTGTCCCCTTCATCCATTTTCAATACCACAAAATTAACAGGAAAAGTTAAGCCTGAAACCATGATATGCTGGTTCCTGAGTATTCCCAAAGGCTGGATCCTTCTCTGGTATGCCATTTTCAACTAAAAGGGTGCTTCTTCTAAATCAAGTAGCTTCAGTTTTGAATATAAAAAGTAAGGTAAAATGTTAACACTTGAACCTCCATCCAGCAATGCTCTAGAGATTTCCTGTTCTTGAAAAAACACAGTAATTTTTGGCACCTTATAGTCCACATCCTCAGGTTCAACTTGGCAAGCTTCAGGATCATACTGATGTTCTTCTTCATAACTAAAACTCTTCAACACTTGTCTTTTAAATTCAGGAACTAAACTCAGAATTTGGTCCATTGTCATAGTAGTATTCCTCAGCACTTCCTCTGTCAATGCTGCTTCCTTTGTCTCTTGTTGATATATTTCCTCCTCTATTGTCAGTGGTATTTCAAGTAAGGGTTGCTGTACCTGTTTCCCAATAGAGTGTGTTTTCTGAATTCTCTGAATCTCCTTCACACATCCCTGTCTGACTTGTCTTTGCTTATCCCAAAATTGAGGGTTTTTCATTTCTTTATGAGAAATAACAAGATCAGCTACATAGGTGCTAACTTGTCAGAAATCTCTTGTTGCTACAAAAAATTAGAACAATCACACTGCACATGCAAGACACTCAAATCATCTTCCTGTTGCCTCTACACAACAGCTGCATGAACCTGTTTGCCTTCCTCCACAATTACTACATTAGCTTGTGGTGGCGTGTTCTGCTGTGCATGTGCAGGTGATCTCTTATTATTATATTTGATAATGGGAATACCCCTCTCCTCTCTATGCTTACACCACAAAGGGCAATTGGGTCCTTGCATGTGACCTAAATCTGCAAAGTAATTGCATGGATCATCAGGTCGCTGTTGATTGGGTGGTACCCAACTATTTCTTCCTTGAAATTTGTTTTGCTAGCCATCCATTGCCCTATTCTTGTCAGGTTGCACTGCATTAGCAAATGGTGCATTTGCCCTCTGTGCTTGCTGATTTGGGTTTGCCCTATTGTTAAGGTTATATCAACAGTTAGCATCAATGTGCCCCTGTTTTTTACAGGTATTACAATAGGGTTTCTCCTTTTTGGTAGAAGTGGAAATGCCCATGCTCTTTAAAGTTGCAAAAATCTGTTTGTTTAGATCCTGGACTTTATTTTTGGTCTTGCCCTTTCCTTTCCTATCTTTGTTTCCCTTACTGTTATTTTTCTATTTTTATCTGCTGCTCTTTCTCTTTCTTCTAGATCTCATGTCCTCATCTGAGTCCTCAGAGTTTGAATCTGAGCTAGCATCCTGTGATTCTGAATCTGATTCAGACCGTGTATCTGAGTCTGAATCTGTATCTTTATCTGAATCTGAATCTCTGCTATGTTTCTTCTTCCTTCTCTGTTTTGTGGTTCCCAGTCTCTTCTCTGCCCTTTTGGCAACTGCTACTAATTCATTGAAGCCTCTTGCTCCACTAGGGATCTCTATACTAGCTACTGATGTTTTGAGAGTTTCCCTTAGCCCATTGCAAAAGTACCCTCCTAGCATTTAATTTGTTGGTCTTTCAGGTGGTGCCAGCCTACCATTTAAGTCTAGGAATTATTGTGCATAGTCCTCCACCAGAAGTCTTTTCTGTTTCAATGTTTTCAACTTTTTGAGAATATCTGTTAGTGTTTTCCATTGTCTAAACCTAGACAAGAGAGCTGTCTGCAATGCCTATGTATCAAGGAAATGGGCTGCCCCATACTGTGTGAACCAATTCATGGCTTTATCCTCCAGTGTGGCATCAAATTGCTGCTTCTTCACATCATCACCATACAAAGCTCCAAGTCCACTTGCCTCCCATTTTGTGCTAAACTGAGCTACATGGGCATCAAGGTCTTCCTTTTTGGACTCACCCTTGAAACTGGCAAATTTGACGTTTGCTGGATTTGGGGGTTGTGCCATTTGTGCTAGCTATACAATTGTGGCAACCTGTTTTTTAATTGGTGGTTTAGGTAATGGTTGAAACCTCAACTTCCTTCTAGTCTGTTGCTGTGATTGGGACCATGCTAATGCCCCCAAAAATCTATTCATGTTTTTTCCCTCCTCTCCTGTTATTACTGGTACTTGCAAACTAGCAAAACCATCTATTTTAACTTCCTGACTGGGACTAGCTTCATCTGTTTGCACTTCCCGGTCACTCAAATACCCTATATCCAAAATATCCACCTGACTGCCACTATTTGATCTTTGATGCTCCTTCTATTTCAACTTCTCTTCCTGTTCTAATTTAGCCTATAATCTGGTATAGTATGTCCCAAACCCTTCCCCTCTATACTTCTCTACTGACATAAAACAGGGATCAAGTCTATCATCAGAATATGTTAGCACTGTCATGTAGGTGCCCAATGGTCACAATAATGACTATGATTTCCACGCCGATTTCTTCTCTTCACTCGGACCAGTCTAGGGGTATAACTCCACCCATAAGGTGCACAAAACTGCCAGAGATATTGTGTACACCAGACTTTTCTGAAGACACCTCCTGTGTACTCCAGTCCAAAGGGTGCCACCTATTTTGTTTGCTCTGTACAAGCCGCTTCTCTAATCTTTCGAATTACATCTAGAGGTAAATCAGGAAAATGTGTGGTAAAAAATTCATGATTGTAAACTTCAAAATCCTCTTCTGTTGTAGTCCAATTCTGAAACTCTTTGCACAATGTTTGTGCAAATATTTCATGCTCCTCCTCGTCAGTGTGCCACTAAAACTCCTTCAGCCAAGGATCCATGATTGCCTGTATTCTTCAATTCAGAAGGAAGAACACCTGTTCCATTCCCAATCCTAACTGCTCGTTTCCAATGGAACAATTCGCAGGATCGCCAGTGTTAAGGGCTCAATCATCAACCCCTAATTTACTCCCATCTTACTTTTAACATAAATCTATTCTGAACCTCTCCCCCATACTGAATACAAAAAATAACAATCTTCCTCCCTCAATACATCCATTGCGACACTATTGCGTCACTTAAAACAAAACATATACTCATTTCTCAAAAACCGAAAACAGGGAAATAATAGAAAACTATGTAATCACTGAAATCTATTCTGATCCCGCTTACAGTTATCATCAGATACATTTTTTACATCGACAGAAAAAACCCCTTACAAGTGTTCTTTCGCAAAAGACACACACCCTTTGATATCTGATTCCTTACAAAGGATTAAAAACATTAACTCTACGAATAACAAGACCCCTAATGTGTACTTCCTACCAGGCATTAACAGGATGCTAGCTTTGGGAGAATCCAAAAGTATGTGGAGGAGTATTAATCTTAGTAATGAATGGTGTTTTTTTAAGAAAAATGAAAACAAAGGTGATGAAGGTGTGTTTTTTTTTTTGCATGGGCTAGAAATTTGTCAGCTTTGATGGAGAAGAGAGCAGAAAAGTGGAGAAGACGTGGATCTAGAGGAGATTTGTTTTGCGTGAAGGACAAGTAATGTTGTTGAGGGATCGAGATCTTCATCTTGACAAATATTCAGAGCAACACGAGAACTATGGTTTTGGGGAGAGCATTGTGTAGTCAACACCAGTCTATGGGGGTCTCATCATGAGCGACAGTGCATAATCACGGATTGTTTGTTATGATGAAAATTCTAGAATATCGATAGCTCACAAGGAATAGGGATAACGGTGACTTGGATACTTGCAAGTCTACTAGTAGTGGATACATTTTTATCTTGATTGGTGGGGTAGTTTCTTGGTGCTCTAGATTGCAAAAGATAGTAGCACTTTCTACCATTGAGGTTGAATATATTTCAGCCACCACCATTGAAGCTTCAAAAAAAAAGCTATTTGGCTTGGTTGTTTGGTCAAGGATTTTGGGCTGCCCACTGAAACACCTATACTTGGATGTGATAGCCACAAAGTTGTATGTCTAGCTAAGAATGCCATGTTTCATGCCTATACCAAACACATTGATGTTTGGTATCATTTCATTAGATAGGTTCTTGATGATGGTCTAGTCACACTAACTAAGATCAAAACAAAGGATAAACCTGCAGATGTTCTCACTAAAATTCTTGCAAGAGCTCGACATGGGCATTGCATTGGACTAGTGGGAGTTGGTTAAAGGTTTTCTTAGGACCTTTAAGTGGGAGGTTGTTGGGTGTAAAGGCCCTTATGCTACTCCGATGTGTATATTACTTTACACATGTGAACTCACCCTTGTGGGTGAAAGTATACCATACCCTAAGTATAAATATATTCTTTTATTCTATGCGTACCACACTGGTACACACCTATCTATCAACGTGTGTGCTCTCTCTTTGCTTCCGCTGGTACTCATCATGTTGTTCATGATGAAGAAATGTAAAGAATTTGGTCTTGCAATTAGCTTGTGGGGTTGTGGAGCCTTGAAATTTTGTCACCTTACCAACTTGGAAAACATTCTCAGTAGGCATCTTGAAACCAGGGAGTTGGTGGCTACATGTGGGCTAAATGACTATATTAGGGCAACCAATGGGCCTATTCACTTTGCTAATTGTTACAATTTTGTGTAAAACTATCATCCTGAGACTAAAACTAGTAAGATGAGATACTAGGTAAGAAGAGAGTAGAAAATTAGGGAGGTAGTACTCACATAAAAATTAGTGGAACGAGCCTTAGTTCTCTATTGGAGATCAGGAAGCATGGTAAACCCTTTAAAACTCATCTGGTAGACAATAATGGAGTGATAAGCCTATACCTACTTCGGATGGTCGGTTGATTTCAGTTGTTTGGGAGGAGGATCTTAGGATATTTGCACAAGTTTTTCATCACTTGTTTACTTACAACAGAAGTAACACCCATACAGGAAGGATACCCAAGGACTTTATGGAAGATATCCTATTTGGTAAAATTGCTAAAGGGGATTTGAAATGATTTTTGGTCGGAACAAGTTTGTGACTCCCTTTGCAAGGGCACATCGAGACCTCCCCACAAACCCTAATGATAAGCCTACCACTATTGGGGCCAAGTTTTGCATAATCAACTATGGCAATTTTCTCACTATATTTAGTAAAATATACAGGATTATATTTACAAAATAGATTTTTAAATTATAATTTGAAAGAAATTTGTAAGTTTAGTAAAGTAAAAGGGGTTATTTTAAGGCCTTGTAGCATGTAAAGAAATGTTATTTCTTAATGAGTTTCTTAATACCATTCCAACTTATGTTATATAGATGATTTCTTGTAGGTGGACCCCCCAGGCACACAAATCCATCCATCTTTTCTTGAAATTTCCCTCCAAAAATCCAAATAGACCTTGTTGAATGCTTGCCCTAGCTCCTTTCAATACTACTTTGAACCAATGTGTATCAAATATGATCATGGAGAAGCTACGGGAATCCACTAAGATAACATGTTACAAGTTGCCAAAATACTCCATCTCATCTACTTTAGTATTTGGATTTGTAGCCCACAATCGGCTCTCTTGCTCGAACACCACAATCTGTTGTTGTGAAGCGTATTTTGTCGATGCACTCAACTCAGAAATATCTCCCATGTAACCACACCATAACGTAGATTTTGTACTGTAAACCAAAATGGTTAGATTAGTTGTGCATAAAATCTAAATATGACAACAAATAAAGCATGCGGTCACCTTCGGACTACATCTCCTCAAGAATTCCCACTCCTCCTTAGAGGCCTCTACCCCTTTGTGAGAAACTATGATCAAAGCTCCATGCAACCACCACATAGACATAGATCGTGGCATTTTCCTCATGCCCTTGGGATATCAAACTAGTTGATTATGTGTACCGCATCAAGATTTTGATCGTGCTCTCTCCCCCTCTTTTCTGGCCTACTCATAGCTAGCGAGCCACTTCTTCATGGGTAGATGCAACATCAAAAAACAATTCACTTTCTCCTCCGTGGCACCGCACCATCCATCCTTTTTTTGACCCCATTTCCAACCACCATATCTCTAGTCAGTCTATCATCTCCATTTAGCAACCATAACATACTATTGTTTGAATCCAGTGTCGGTAGCCACTCCGAAATATGCACTAGTGCCTCCAACACTAGCCACCTTTGGCCATGCTACCTTCTGGTGGCCGAGCTCATTGTTGCACAAAGCCCTTCATGGTTTTCATGAAGTACTCTAAGAAGAACATTCATTGCATATGTATGGGTCCCGCAATCTCCACTTCATCTACGAGATATACCAGGAGGTGAGTTTGTATCATGAGCATGCTCATGGGGTAGATACTTCTAAAAGGGACAGATTGTATCCACTGCTCTCTACTACCTTGCAAATTCAATAGAGGATGCCTTGATCTCCTTTTGTGAGATCCATTGCACTAACTTTGACAACCTATAAATTGCCGAGCGTATTTTTGGAGTGAGGCACCTTGTGATCGCGATCGGTAGTACGAACTGTCAAAAATTTGAAGCATTACGAACATCGAATAGATACTAAATAGCAAAATACAAAGGTTACTTGCTATCAAGGTTAGGACAAGCCTAGCATATCTTATGCCAATCATGGGATTTCAACCTTGATAGGTAGCCATCTTTAGAAAAAGTAGATGTGAGGGAACACATCATACCCGTCGGGGTGCGAATGGACCTCATAATTTGCTTCACCATCTACTTTTCTTTAGTGGATAGGACCCAAGGAGCATAAGGTAGTTGCAAGAAATTGTCAAGTGCCTTCATCTTGCCTGCCTCCTTCAAATCCATTCATGCCCCTACATTGTCTCTCTTTCCTCCGATATGGTCCCATAATAAGCTGCCAACATTCTTGAAAATATGCATGCGATCCCCGATAAATGGTTGATCTGTAAGTGGGTCCAATATGGCAACTCATAGAAAATAGAGGACTGTCGCATTCTGCTTGGATGTGACACCCTGTGGACTATTTTCAACTTGTACCAGCTTTGGGCATTCGTTCATACTAGAGGTTATTGAAGAAAACCTTCCCTTAGTTCATGACCCTCTAGCACAAGAAAGAAGCATGCCCTTGATATACCATCTTCTTCATCGTTTGTGACCTTTGGGAGTCTAATTATGCGCCACAAAATGGACATGCATGGTAACCTAAATGAGACTTATCACAATATCCCTATCTAATTAACACAAACTTGAACGAGCCATGTTAGATAGCAAAAATGAGAACAAAAGTCCACTTACTTGAGCACTCTCCAATCTCAAAAAGTTATGGATGGTCCACATGAGAATGACATGTATATTAGTAGACCACTGACCATCATACTTGCTCATGTCTTCTACAGTGACCCTCTCTCTCTCTCTCTACCATCTCTCTACTTCTCTCCAATCCTTTTCTCTCCCCTTCTCTTTACCTTTATCTATTTTTATCTATCCTCCTCGCTATTCTCTCCCCACTTCTCTTTCTCTCCTTTATTCCCTTTCTTTGTTTGCCTCCCTCCATCTCTCTTTATCCATTCCTTTTCTCTCCTTGTCTCTCTATCTTTATCTATCCCCCTCTCTATTTCTCTCCCCACCCCTCTTTCTCTCTCTCTTTCCCTTTCTTTATTTACCTCCCTTCATCTTTCTTTGTTTCTCTCTCCTCCCTCTCTCTCATTGTTTCTCTCTCTCTCCCCATCTCCCCTTTCCACTCTCACTTCTTCTCTCTCTTCCTTTCCTCCCTTATTATCTCTATTTCCCTCTCTCCTTCCCTCCCCATTCTCACTCAATATATCTCTTACAATCAAAATCAATGTAGAAAAAAACCTTAAAAAACAAGGATATTGAAAGACCCTCTCTCCCCACCTCTCTTTATATTTGTCTTCTCCCTCCCTGCCTCTCTCTCTCTTGCTCTCTATTTTTTTTCTCTTTGTTTCTCTTTTTCTCTCTCTTTATGTCTCCTTTTCTCCCCCTCTTCTTTTCATTCTTCTTTCTCTTTACCTCACCCTTCTTTTCTACCTCCTCCTTCTCTCTCTCTCTGTTGCCTCTCTCTCTATTTCTCTCCCCCCTCATTGTTTCTTTCACTCATTCTCCTCTCTCCCTTTCTTCATATCTTGTTTCTCTCTTCCTTTTTCTCTTTGTTACCTTCCCCCCCTTTCTTGTTGGGGGTAAAGGCGCCTCTGCCTAGCCACCCATGTATTACTACACTGACAGTACATGCCACTAGACACTACAGGTGGAGGGCACCCGTCACGATCACTTTATTATTTATTCTTTTAGTGACAGTTTGAATAAAGGAAGACCCGGCCATACATTGTGACTGTTGGAGTTCCCATTTAGTCTCTCTGTCTTTCCTTACACTTTCTCTCCCGCCATAGCTCTTCCAAGCAAGCTTCGATCCTTCTTACCTTTCAAATGGTATCAAAGAATGGTTGCTTGAGCATTCCAACTTGGTTCGTGACTCCTTCAGCTTCCTATCAATTACCTACACTCATTGGGTCTCCTTCTCGACAGCCATAGTCGATACTCGAGCAGCCTTAACAAACTCTCCTAAGCTCTCGTCACTCCCTGCCTTCCTGAGCACCTACCTGCCCACCCTCAGGGCATTCCTTTAGAGGTATCATAGCTCTCTTTTGTTATTTTACTTTGGTCCATAGGTTTTGTGAAGTAGGTCAACCATGTCCTCTTGCTTCTTGTGATGCTTACTCTCTACCGGTGACTTTGCTCTTCAAGAGGGAGCTCCTGGGGATCCTTGAGTACTCCCCCAACCTTTCCTTGACCTTCCATATGCCCTAGATCAATTGGGGCCAGCTTGAAGACCTTTAAAAAAAAAACGTTTTTCACTTGAGCCCTCCCTTGCCACTCATTGGCAGCTTGAAAACACTTCATTTGGCACTTGGGAACGCCCCCCTGATGCTGGACATTAGTGGTTATCATTGGCATTGATTTTTGACTAATTTACCTTAGTTGAGAACTATTTTCCATAGTCCACAGGCAGCCACAAGTAGTGTTACATCAACACTTTGTGTTTATGCTTGGTTGGCATTGACATTGGTTGCTCGATTGGGTCCCGAATACTCCTTGAATGCTAGGGGAATGTCTGCCTATGATATGAGATGATTTTGGGGCTGAATTTGCTCAGCCATTGACTATTTTACATAGTCCACAGTCAGTCCAAAATAGGGCAGCCCCTTGTCGTTGCATTTTACGATTATGCTGCTACATGGTCATTTGATGCTCGATTATGCCCAGTTGGTGCCTATACATATAGGAAAGTATGCCTATGGTTTGCCTATGGTTTTGAGCTTGGATTGAGTCACTATTTGCTCAATTTTGGACATTTATTTGCTGCTAGAATATTCAGGGCTGAAACTGTTTTGCTTATGTTTGGATATGTCTATTACATTCAGGCTTTATCTTGGATGTATACATTGATGTAGTGACTCTCGAGGATTGACATAGAGATCGGATTTGCTCTTGAATCATTGTTTGAGCTTGAGCTTGCTTTACATAGCATTTGGATCTTCATCTTTGATGTACTTATGGCATGTACTTTGCTTATGTCTCTGACCGGTCTTGACATGCTTGGCCTATGCCACTAGTACATGCGCGTTACATTGTTTGGAGTTGGATGCTACTGAGTGTTGCTTTGGCTTGACATTTGATTGCCCAGAACTTACTTTGGATATCTCTCAGATTTCTAGAGTTACAGTTTGGATGTACTTGATGTCTATGGATGCTATGTACTGATGCTAAATGACCTATATGCTCATGAGGTCTTATTGATGCTTGATCTTGGATCTTATGGCACTGGTGCTATCATATGCCCTTGTTGAGCTTCTTTGCTTGATATTTATGGCTTTTGTGCTAGTGGAAGCATCTTGCTATGCTTGACAGACATTGAGCAGGCGGTTTATGCTACTTGAGCATTCGGATCCTTGAGATTGGAATTTTCACTTGGATGTTGCATGATTGATATGCCATGGTCCTCACAAATGTACTTGGGCTGATTTGGGCTTTGCATTCCCTAACCATAAACCTTTTTGTGTTAGGTCTTACCAGTGTTATGTACACTTTTTCCTATTACACAGGGGTGTGTCGGCTTACTGATGGATTCTTTTGACATGCTTGGGTGTTTGCTCGATGTCCGTATGACTGTCACATGCTGATTTATGCATGCTTGATGCTGGTCATGCTTTGACAA
The DNA here is from genome assembly GCF_053477565.2 of Lygodium microphyllum. Lineage (NCBI taxonomy): Eukaryota > Viridiplantae > Streptophyta > Polypodiopsida > Schizaeales > Lygodiaceae > Lygodium > Lygodium microphyllum. Next base: position 4,537,637 of record NC_141163.1, on the reverse strand, counting down.
TCATTGGTTGACTTGATGCATTCATTTTGCCTACAGTTTGCTGTGATTGTATTTGGTTATAATTTATTACAGCAAGTAGTTATGCATGGATTGACGTGAAATTTTCATGCTGAATCATCTTGATTTTATGTACTTTTGATGGTACTTGGTAGGCATCATCATTAGCTATCAGATTGTGGTCATTTTGCCTTGGTTTTGGTGGTTTGGCTGTTTACATTACAAAATAGCAAGAAATTTTGAACTATCTACATTGTTTTGGACTATAGCATGGCATCTTCTTCTATTGATAGTGCTATCTTCAATATCACTAAGCTTGATGATATGAATTATGCCTACTGGAAGAGCTTGAAACTATGACTAATGTCGAATGGGATGAGCTTGATAAGTTATGCAAGTCCACCCTCATCTTGTCTCTCACTGAACATGTGCATTACAATGTGGTCAAGGAAGCACAGAGTGCTTGGCAGCTTTGGGATAAAATTAAGAACCTCTATGACAAGAAAAGTCTAGTAAGTCAGATATATTGGGTTGAAGCAGCTTATGGACCTACGCATGAAGGATTTTCTTGGGACTTTGAGTGAGTCATGGGATGTCTTCTACAATGCCTTATATGCTCCTGCTACTATTTTGAACTTGCATGATGTAGGGAGTGCTCTTTTGCAGGAAGAGATCAACTGTAAGAACTTGGATGCCTCTCACGTGTTGCATTATTTGACTGTTAGAGGTAGAGATGGTAATGAAAAGAATGACTATGGGTTTGGACATGGTAGAGACTCGCAAAAGTTTATGTCTAAGTTGCGTGGTAAGTCGTGCAACAAGTCTCATGGGAGAAATGCTAATGTGATATGTCATCATTGCGGCAAGAAAGTTCATATACGCCCATAGTGTCATGAGTTGCACAATGAGAAGTGCAAAGAGAATGGGAAAGACAAAGTACACGAAAAGTCCTTTGATAGCAACATTATGCCTATGAAATCCAATGTGAAAATCGAGAAGATCAATGTCATGCGGACTGATGACTTCAATGGGGAGTACATACTTGCAGCTAGTTCTTGTGATGCTACATCGTTGACTAAGGTTCACTCTATGTATGTGCATATGCGCAGTACTGGCTTTGGATTCTGGTGCTTCATTTCATGTTACACCATGTCATGAGTGGCTCCATTCCTACCGCACTATCTTTGGTTCAATTCGCTTGGGTGATGAGAGGTCACTTGCTATTGTTGGCATTGGGGATATACGACTCCAGTTCTCTACTGGCATTACTTTTTTGTTACAAGATGTACATCATGTACCTGCGGTTACATGCAATCTTATGTCTACAGGTAGCTTGATGATGCTGGGTTTAATGTTTTATTTGGAGATTTAGTGTGGAAGATCACCCGTGGCAGACTTGTGCTTGCAAGAGGTGCCAGGGCTAGCAGCCTCTATCCTCTTGTAGTTGATGGGTGCTCTGTTGACCATGTTTTGTCAGTCAGTTTCATCCCACATGTATCTCTTTGGCATGCCCATTTGGGCCATATGTCCTTGAAGGGAATGTAAATTCTTTTTGGTTTGCAGTACCTAGCATCCCTTGACTATGCATGTTTTGATTCATGTGAGCATTGTCTTTATGGCAGACACACTAGGAATACACATAAGAAGTCTGGTAGGACACACATGAGTAAGCCCTTGGCTTTGGTACATTTGGATGTATGTGGTCCCATGCCCTATCAGTCTATGGGTGGTGCAAAATATTTTGTGATATTCATTGATGAGTTTTTGCATAAAGTCAGGGCTTACCCCATTAATCTTAAGTCAGATGTCTTGGCTATGTTTCAGAGATGGCTTGCATTAGTTGAGAACTAGACTGGGGCATAGGTTGAAATGCCTTAGGACTGAGAATGGGGGAGAATATGTGTCACGTTCCTTTGAGCAGCTATTTGACAAGAGGGTTATTAAGTGTTAGTTGACCATCCCCTATACCCCACCCTAGAATGGTTTGGTTGAGCGGATGAATAGAACCATCCAGGAGCATGCATGCAATAAGCTTAGTCATGCAGGCCTACCACAGAGCTTTTGGGTTGAGGCAGTCAGTACAACTGTGCATGTCATAAATAGATCACCTTCCAGTGGTTTGGATCTCCAGGTTGCAGAGAAGGTATGGACAAGGAACCTCTGTCTTATGCATATCTATGTGTCTTTAGATGTGATCATTCTACCATGTGCCCAAGGACAAGTGTAGTAAGCTGGATCCTAAGAGTGTCAAATGCATTTTCCTTGGCTATGGAGATGCAGGTGAGATGGGTTAGGATTCCCAGGCATGGAAAGTCATCCACAGCCATGATGCAGTCTTCCATGAAGACAAGATGCATCGACAGCTTGAGAAGGTGGTAGAGATATGCAAGGTTATATTCTAGGAGGAACCGCATGCTCCTGCATAGCCGGTTGGACAACCTGTGTAGTAGCAGTTGGTACACGTGGCCAGGGTTGGTGGACAAGATACTAGACATGTAGCAGAGCTTGCAGTGAGACAGTCTAATAGAGCTAGACGTCCACTTGATAGATTTGAGTCCTTGATGCATTATGTCTTAGTTATAGATGTAGGAGAGCCTCTCACCTATGATGAGGCTATGCGCAGGGGTGATGTCACTCCGGGGAGAGGGCTATGTAGTCTGAGATGAACTCCTTGCATAAGAATATAACTCATGATTTGGTTGTGTTGCCTAATGATAAGAAGGCTTTGCTATGCAAATGGGTGTATAAGCTGAAAAGTATCCCTGGACACCCCAAGCCGGCTTATAAGGCAAGACTTGTTGCTAAGAGTTTTAAATAGGAGCATGGAAAGGAGTTGACTTTTATGATGTCTTTTCTCTTGTTGTCAAGATGATCACCCTTCGCTTGGTTTTGGCCTTAGTTGCATAGCTGGACATGTATCAGATGGATATCATGACTGCATTCTTGCATGGGGATTTACATGATGAGATTTACATGCAGCAGCCTAAGGGCTTTGCAAAACCTAGCAGGAAGCACCTAACGTGCAAGTTGAAGAAAAGTCTTTATGGCTTGAAGCAAGTACCTAGGGAGTGGTATCATAAGTTTGATACCTTTATACAATCACAGGGCTACAGTAGGAGTGCTATGGATTTGTGTCTTTACTCGAAGAAAGCCTGTGATTGCTCATTACTTATTTTGGTACTTTATGTGGATGATATGGTGATAGCAGGGAAAGCTCATGATGAGCTGGATGCTCTTAAATCTCAGCTGAATAAGAGCTTTGAGATGAAGGATTTGGGATAGGCCTCTCACATTCTTGGTATGTGCATTAAGTGCGACGGGCATCATGAACTACTCTACCTCTCACAGAGGGAGTACATTCATAAATTCCTTGAGCATTTCTGCATGCAAGACGTGAAGCCTATTGGATGTCCATTACCTTCTTATGTGAAGGTCTCATAGGCCGATTGTCCACAGACAGATGAGCAGAGTATCGAGATGGCCAAGTTCCCTAATGCATCAACCGTGGGTAGTTTGATGTATGCCATGATAGCCACTCATCCAAATATTGCCTTTGCAGTTGATATTGTGGCATGCTATATGGCTATACCTAGTAAGAAGCATTGGGATACTGTCAAGGGTATCATGAGATACCTGAAGGGCACAATAGATATGTGTATTTGCTATGGCAACCAAGATACACGAGTTGTGGGATACACATACTCTGATTATGCAGGACATGTAGATAGTAGGAAGTCCACTTCTGGCTATATATTCCCCTATGCTGGAGGTGCTATCTCTTGGATGTCCAAGGTTTAGAAGGGTATGACTCTCTCTACCACTGAGGCCGAGTATGTTGTAGCCATTGAGGCTTGCAAGGAGGCCATATGGTTGGGCCGTTTGGTCCATGACCTTGGGATAGATTCTATACCTACGTTGCATTTGGATTCTATGAGTGATATTCAACTAGCCAAGAAAACGGTCTTTCATGTGAAAACAATGTACACATTGAGGTGAGGTATCACTTCATACGTGGGGTCGTGAAGGACAAGTTTGTTGACCTTGTCAAGATCTCCACTGATGAAAATCCTGCCGATCTGCTCATGAAAAGCCTCACTATTGAGCACTTTGCCTTCCTTAGGAGATTGATGGGCATTGGATGAGATTATGTTTTTCCTCATCCTGTTGTACATATGTACATTGTATTGTATTTTCTTTTTCTTTTTCACTCCTCACTAGGGCAGATTCACTTTTAAGTGGGAGGTTGTTGGAGGTAAAGGCACATTTGCCTAGCAGCCCATGTATTACTACACTGACAGTACCTGCCACTGCACACTGCAATTGTGAGTGCTTGTCACCGTCACTTTATTCTTTATTCTTTTAGTGACAATTTGCATAAAGGAAGGCCCAGTCACACATTGTGACTATTGGAGTTCCCAGTTGGTCTCTCTCTCTCTTTCTTGCTCTTGCTCTCCTGCCATAGCTCTTCCAAGCAAGCTTTGATCCTTCTTCTCACCTTTTATTTCTCTCTTCCTCTCCTTTCCTTCTTCTCCCTTCCTTCCTTCTTCTCTCTCCCTCCCTACCTCCCTTTCTCCCTCAGTTTCAATGCATTTAATTACAAAGAAAAACAAAAAATAGAAAACACAAAAACAAAGCAAGAAAATGCGGTCCCTACGTAAAAGGCCCAAAGTTTAATTCTTTTTTGCCTCCTCTTCGCGATTTCCCGTCTTTCTCTCTTGCACACTTTTGCTTCTTCTTTGTGTACCATGGTGGTGGCAGTGATGGTGGTGAGGAACTCTCTCTCTCTCTCTCTCTCTCTCTCTCTCTCTCTCTCTCTCTCTCTCAAAAATGTTTTTGACAAATGCCATGCTCGGGTTTTTGGTGCTTTTTTTCTCAGACCTGCATCACTATTTGCATCGCAATTAGTATCACTAAGCATCACTATAATCATCACTAAGCATCTCTTAGTGTCACTATAAGCATCACTATCGCTATTAGCATCGCAAATGCAAATTTGTGATGCTTATAGCGACATAATAGCAATGTGGATAGCGAGGATACTATTTTGCATTGCAAATCATTGTCCGCTCTCGCCTCATTGCCTTGTAGTGATATCTAAATACCATGATTGTAGTATTGCTCATGCATGCCCAAAGGAATATACTTTTAATATATCTAAGCCATGATCAATTGCCAACACCTTGTATCTCATCCAGCACCTTGAGGTATGGCTCACACATATCCAAAGAAATAAATTTTTGGCATATATGAGCCGTTGTCTTGTCCAGCACGTTATGTCTTGAAAACATGAAAATATTATTTTTCTCTCACTACAACATATACATGCTATAACGACGTTTATAACGACATTTTCTTTATATATAAAAAATATCCCCGTCGTCGGTATTAGCATCCATATTAGCATCGCTAGAAAACCGTCGCTATTTGCGTCGCTATTTAGCGACGCACATACCGACGCTAATACCGACGAAAATATCGACGGTTATAGTGAATTTTTGACGCTAATACTGACGATTGCAGAATACTTTTCTGACGCTGATATCGACAGTTACAGAGAATAATTTTTTTTTGTGGCAGAGCTGCAGATGTAGCCCTGCCACAATTAGAGCCACATAGGGCTAAGAGACAATTCCTGCTGTCAAAGTTAGACAATCGATCCCAAATAATTACAAGACTTTGCAAACAAGTACTTTCATGACATTAATTAACAAAAATGTACACTACATTGATAAAGAAAATAACAGAACTTAAATTGAGAAGTGCTACTGCGACAAAGCAAATATGGAGTCATGCTACAAGATAGAAGTCCAAATCATATATACTTTGCTATTACATATGGAGGATAGAGGCCATAATGCCATACATAATACAAGATGGGGAGTAATCCTATGTAGCCTAATCTGCTCTCTACGACTCATCCGCATCAGAAAACTCATATCGCTGTAGTGGCATATCGAAGGGAGTCTACAACAATATATAATTGTGAGTACCAAATACAAACTGACATATAATGACAGATTTCTCAAATTAGGAATGATATTTATTACTACTTACCGGTCCTCCACGAGCATAGAGCTTCTCGATCAGGGCACTCAAACCATGCTTCTCCCCATATGTCACCTCCAGTGCAGTCGGGTCGCGATTCGTAAAACCTTGCTATGGCACACAAACATTGAAAAAAAACGTACTTGAGATTCATGTTCAAAATACATACATCAACATGGATGTCATTAAATTAGAGTACTCTACCCTATTAATACTTACAAAATCTGCCACGAATGTTGCATGGCCGCCGCTACCAAGGTGATGCACCGATCCTGCGTCCAAGCGCGCCTTTGATGCGTCCTTCTGCTGCTTCCACTTGTTTGGAGTGGATATCGCCTCATCCTAGAGATTACTCCATTCCTCTGTATCCAGCCACTCCGGCTTCGATTTGCCCTGCTTGACTAGTTCGTGTGCATCAAACTGCCTATGCGACTGATAGTCATGCATACTCGTCATCATTCAGCCTCTCGAAAATATATCATTGCTAGAGGGCTGAGGGAACTCTCGATACAATGTATCGATTATGTACTCCTTGCTGGCATCTGGGATCTCCTTCCACTTGTCTGTAATGTTGTGCTGAAATACTTGTTGGCACAACTCATGCATCCTAGAGATGACAGCTTTTCCATCATCATTCATGTATAAATGGCCAGAGGCCTTATCTATGAGATATGAGTAACCTGCAAGATTTTGCAAACGTGTACTTTCAGGACATTAATACAAATGTGTCAAACACAATTTGAATTGATAAGTGCTACTGCGAAAATCTTCATGCGAAAATACATACCTGGAGGAGTGGGTTTCGTGTACTTCTTGTTGGCCCTGGGAGTGATCGGTGGGGTGCGTGAAGGAGTGGGAGTGATCGGTGGGGTGCCTGAAGGAGTGGGAGCAATAGACATCTGCCTGCCACAGCCAGTGAAAGACGGTGTCGACTCCGTGGTGGTAATGTGATAAGTCAATCTGATAATGAATTGCAAGACATAATAAAACTAAGACTTAATTTGCAAGACTTCATTTTAAAATAATAATAATAATTAGATAATACAAAATACGATACTCCAAAAACATACAAACCGTCATGATGTAGTGGGAGGAACATTTTGATCGAGTCACTTTTGTTTAGGGTTCCACAATCTCATCTTGACATAGCTCAGCATACATCGGAAGGTCTATACAAAATTCTCCACAAAATGAGGACTCTCCTTCATTTTCAAAAAACCCATCCTCTATCTCCATAGGTGAGATGTCTTGGTCCTCCAGGCATTTCATCCTAGTTTCTTGTATGCCTTCTATCATTGCCGCTATTAAAGGTGTCTCTTCTACGATCGGTACGGGGGTTCTGGCAAACACTGGGATACTCCTAGATGTCATGGGAATGACATACCACCATTGAGGTTGTTGCGGATTAGGGAAAAAAACGACGTGATCCATATTACGATTAGTATAAAAGTCCACTTTGAGATTGCTAAAGCGCATCAAGTATTAGGGATGCTTACCTGCTCATAGTGATTTGGCAAAACAAATGTATCACTCAAATCGGACCACTTCTTCGTTGAGTCAATCTCAACAAAGCCACTCGGCCCTCGCCGAACTGTTGCACTTGCTCCTTCGAGAGTAACCTTGAACCATTGCACATCAAATATGGTAATGGAGAAAGTTCGATAGTCCACTGCAAGGATACTCTGTAAACATCCGAAATACTCCATCTCTGCAACTACACGGTTTGGATCTGTGGCACATCGTCGCCTTTCCTGCTCAAACATTACCATCACTCCACAGTCCATTGTCGAGCGTAACTTGTCAATGTGCTCTACTCTGAAATGTCGTCCATGTGACCATGCTGCACTATGGACCTTATACTGGGAGAAGGAACAAGTGTATTAGTTGCGATTTGCAGTATAGATTGTAATTTCTTGGGATTGCATACCTTGGGATTGCATCCACGTGAGACGTCCCACTCTTCTTCAGTAACTGTTTCTCCATCTTGAGATGCTTTGGTTAGGGTCTCATGTAGCCATCTAATGGACATGAGTAGAGGCATCTCCTCTAAGCCCTTCCGATATCGAATGGGCCGTTGCCACGTACTCTGTCGAAAGTCAGATCTTGCAGACTCTCGCACTCATCGGGAGCATCCTCATACCGTTGCAGCCACTTCTCCATCATAGCACCATGCAGCATACAAAATCGGTTCACCTTGGACTCCATGGATGTGTCCATCTTCTTCTCTATTCCATTTCCCACTAGGACATCTCCATTCAGACGATCATCCTCCTTAAGTGACCATATCAAGCCTTTGTCCCGGTCCACAGTGGACAACCACTTAGAAATGTACACCAAGGCCTCCGACACTAACCAACCTTCACCCGCTACCCTCAGGACGAGCCCGTTGTCACACAAATCCCTTTAAGGTCTTCATGGACCGTTCAAGGAAAAACATCCATCGAGTATGGACTAGACCTGCAACCTGCAATTCATCTACAATATGCACTAGAAGATGGGTTTGTATCGTGAGCATACTAGTGGGAAGATACTTCTCCAAAAGACAAGCAGTCTCTACTGCCATGCATTTTGCGGATCCAATCGATGATGTGTGAATCTCTTTTTGGGAGACAAACTGAACCAACTCGGACAATTTGTAAATGGCTATCCAAACCTCCCATGTCAGAGACCCCGTGATTACGATCGGCAATATGAACTGTGAAAACCATGATCTTAACATTGTGTATAAACAAACGGAGATTCTGAAATATAATATGCAGAATCATGCCATATGCAGCCTCATACCGTACATACTTGACACATCTTATGCCAATCGTGGGATTTGAGTCCTGTCAGTTGGTCATCCTTTGTGAATGCTATCTTGAGAGAACGCATTAGGCCAGTCGGCGTGCAAAAGGACTTGATGTTTTCCTTTACTCGTCGCACTTCATTGTCAGACAAAACCCGAGGAGCGCGCGGCAATTGCACTCGACCATCGGACGCCACTTACAGGCCAATATGGTTCCATCTTTCCCACTGCTTTCAAATCCATCCTCGCTCCTAGTGTGTCTCGCTGCCCAGTGAGGTGGTCCCATAGCAAGCTACCCATATTCTTAAAAATGTGCATGGGATCTAAAAGGTGGTTAATCTTCAGTTTTTTCCAATAAGTCAACTCATAGAAAATTAAGAAGCGTTGCATTCCACTGGGAAGCGAGTCTTGGTCCACCATCATGCGATCAAACCAGCTCAGTGCATTCATTCTCGCAGGATGGCGACCAAGAAATCCTTCTCTCATGACATGACCCTCTGGCAAAAAAACTCGATGTCCCTCAAATACCATCTTCTTCATAGATTTTGACATACGAGAATCCAACCTTGGTCCACACAGAGGACATGCATGGTAACCTGATGTGACTAGCCCTGCAGAACACACATGTACAATGAGGCATGTCATAATACCAATATCGCTCAAAGAAAAATAGCAAAATAAGAAAACACGCTTTACTAGAGCATTCTCCATAACCTGGAAATTCATGCATGGTCCACATAAGAATTGCCCTTATAGTTGCGGATCGCCTACCAATATGTTTGCTCATGTCCTCCACTACAATTCCCTCCCACAACTCCTTTAGCTCATCAATCAGTGGAGAGAGGTAGACATCCATATTCTTGACTTTGTATCGTCCAGGCACAAGCAAGCTGTGAAAAAGGTGTCCTTTCTTGGTGGAAAGCCATGGCGGTATATTGTAGTTAACAAGGACCACGGGCCATATGCTATAGGTGTTGGGGGTAAAGGCGCCTCCGCCGTGCCGCCCCGTGTATTACTACACTGACAGTACCCGCCACTGCACACTGCAGGTGGCGGGCGCCCGTCACGTCACTTTATTCTTTATTCTTTTAGTGACAGTTTGAATAAAGGAAGGCCCGGTCACACATTGTGACTGTTGGAGTTCCCATTTCTTGTCTCTCTCTTTCTTGCTCTTGCTCTCCCGCCATAGCTCGCGTGCAAGCTTCGATCCTTCTCACCTTTCAACTGGTATCAGAGCTTGGCATTCTCTTGCTCGAGCTCGACTCGGTGCTTCCCGACCTTCGCATCGACTCGCTTCACGCATTGGGTCTCCATCCCGGCAGCCATATCCGATCTCCCCGAGCTCCCGTCACTCCCCGGCTTCCCAAGCACCTTCCCAGCCTATTGAGGCACCTTCAAGGCATTGATACTGAGGTATTTGATCATTCTTTCACGGTCTTATTTCAGTCTACAGGTTGCAAACAGCAAGGGCAGCCATGGCTTCAAACTCTTGAAGCTTATTCCCCTCATATTGTGCCTTACACCTATCAAGGCTCAAAGAGGCTTGTCATAGGCCTTTGATAGGCCCTTCTTGAGCCCCCCATTACCCCCTTTTCAGCCCATGTGGAGCAGCAGCAAGTTCAGCACCAACAAGGCAGATTGCATCATTTTTTTCCAGGCTGTGAGCACTCATCTACTTCAGCTCCACACTTGGCCATTGCTTCTTGCTCTCTACCTTGATCAAGAGGGCTATAGACTTCATGTTTGATGTCATTCAAGATTTGGGCATTGGTCTTGATCATTCGGGGCTGATTTCTTCAGATTTGGGACTGTCATAAACTGTCATAACAGGCTGAAAACAGGGCAGCACCATTGGCATTAGCATTTGTTGCTTATACTCCATTCCGGTTGTGCTATTTGATGCCCGTATGCGGTCTACATGATGCCTAGTGCCTTGGGAATGTATGCACATGATTATGCCATGATTTTGGCTTGAAATATTGGCTGATTTGGGACTGTTATTTACTATTATACAGTGCTGGAAATAGGGCAGCCACACTTGGCATTGGCATTTGATGCTTATACCCTACTCCGGTTACCTTGTTTGATGCCCATATGCGGTCTATTTCCTACCCGGATGTATTGGGGATGTATGCATTTGGTTTGACCATGATTTTGGCTTGAATTCGGGGCTGAAATCTACTGTTTAGAACAGTAAATACATGCTGGAATAACAGTGGGCTGAAGGTACTTTACATGCTTTGGCACTTACCTACCGATACCGGATGTATGCTTTGAGCTTTGGCATGATGTCTCTGACATTTGGGGACGACTTGGAGCATATGTATGAGATTATGGGATGCTTTTGAGCTTCGCATTAGCTCCATCTTCACTGGCATTTGGACCGACTTGGCATGCTCATGGACCGCCTATGCCTCATGTCTCTGCTTGACAGTTAGGCTTTTGCATTACATGCTTTGGTTCGTGACATATGCTATTTGGTTCGTGTATGCCATACCGACATTTGGAGCTTGGATTTGGATGTATTTGAGCATTCCCGGCTTACTTGATCACTGATCTTGGTTGCTATTTGGATGTCATTGAGTTGACCGAGAGCTTATTTGGGCTTATGTATTGCTTCATGGTTAATACGACCGGTGCTTCATGTATGTCATGCTCTCTCGGATGCGCTTGATGCATTGACAGGGTCACTTATCACTGGTGCTTTCTCTTGGGTTGTTTGAGCTTCTGAGCTCGCTTTGTATGCCTTTTGTGCCAGTGGGAGCATTTTACATGCTTTCTTGACCTTTGACAGTTGCATGCTATTGGAGCACTTACATGTATTTGAAGCAGTTTATGTCTTGAGCAGCTACATACACATTGAGACTTTGGGATCATACTCCGATCTTTATGGATATGCATTGATGTACTCTTGGTTCACAGGATGCTTATGAGCTGAGTCTCATATTTGGATCTTTCTCTTTGAGCAGATACCTATTTGTGTCAGGTTTTGACAGTTACAGGAACACTTTGCCTAGAGTGTCTGGGGGTGTGCCTTTCACTGGCAGATGTTATTTTGACATGCTTGGTGTTGAGCTCATGTTCTTTTCACTGTCATTGGCCTTGCTTATGTCCGTTTCATGCCAGCTTTGGACCTAGCATTGTTTGCTTGACATTGGATCCTATTTTGGGACAGTTTGCTCTCTAGACTGCATACCTGCAATTTATTACAGCAAGTAGTTATTGGTGGACTGAGGTGTACTTTTCATGCTGAAATATCCTGATTTGGTGTACCACACCTAGTACTAAGTGGGCAGCAACTTTTGGCACACTTTGCTCACCCTTTGGACCCCGTTTTGGTCATTTTTGGGCAGTTTCTGCAGTAAAACAGCAAGCAGTTTTGGATTGTTTGGGCATTTCCAGCCTGCATAATGGCGTCTTCTTTGCATGATAGTGCCATCTTTAACATTACAAAGTTGGATGGTACCAACTACTCTTACTGGAAGAGTCAAATATGGCAGGTTTTGGTGCAGAAATCTCAGATTAAGCCACTTCGGTTGAGTGGGGAGCAGCCTGAAACTATGGACATTGACGACTGGCTTGAACTTGATGAGCTATGCAAGTCCACGATTGTATTGTCTCTCACTGAACAGGTACATTATAATGTATTTGAGGAAGCACAGAGTGCATGGGATCTATGGAATAAGATCAAGAATCTTTATGATAAGAAAAGTCCGGCGAGTCAGATGTACTGGTTGAAGCAGCTTATGGATCTGCGCATGAAGGATAATGCGACTATGTCTGCTCACTTGAGCCAGTTCCATGCTATACTGAAGAACCTGACTTCGCAGGATATCACCTTTGGAGAGGAAGTAACTCCTCTTTTCTTGCTTGGAACTCTGAATGAGTCATGGGATGTATTCCGCACTGCTCTTTGTGCCTCTAGTGCTACTCTAAAATTGGCAGATGTTGAGAGTGCTCTTCTTCAGGAAGAGGTGAATCGCAAAAACTTGGATACCTCTCGTGGTAGTCATGCTTTGACAGTTAGAGGCAGGAATGACAGGTATGACCGTGGTAATGGCCGAGGCCGTGACTCGCAAAAGGGTCGGTCTAAATCTCGTGGTGGCAAGTCGCGTAGTAAGTCGCGTGGACGCAATGCAAATGTCACTTGTCATCATTATGGGAAAAAGGGCCATATTAGACCACAGTGTCATGAGTTGCGCAATGAGAAGCGCAAGGATAAGGGGAAAGATAAAGTGCAGGAGAAGTCCTCTGATCGCAGCATAGTACCTGCGAAGTCCAACGTCAAGATTGAGGAAATTAATGTCATGCAGACTGAAGAGTCCAATGGTGGTGATGAGTTTATACTTGCAGCTAGTTCTTCTGATGCTTCACACTTGACTGAGACACCTAGTATGTATGCACAGTGCTGGTTATTGGATTCAGGTGCGTCCTTCCATGTGACGCCTTACCGTGAGTGGTTTCACTCTTACCGTACTGTATCTGGATCAGTCAAACTTGGAGATGACAGGTCTCTTGATATTGTGGGCTGTGGAGATATTCAGTTGCAGTTTTCCACTGGCAGTTCCTTTTTGCTCAGGGATGTACGTCATATACCTGCGCTTACGCGTAGTCTTATGTCTGCAGGACAGTTGGATGATGCAGGATTTCATGTATGTTTTGGGGATTCTACCTGGAAGATTACCAAAGGCAGACTTGTGCTTGCTAGAGGCGCCAAGGCTGGCAGCCTCTATCCTCTTGTTGTATCTGGGTCTTCTGTAGACCATGTTTTGGCAGTGGGCTCTATCCCACATGTATCACTTTGGCATGCCCGTTTGGGGCATATGTCTTTGAAAGGAATGAAAATGTTATCTGGTTTGCAGTATCTTCCGCCTTTGGATTATGCATGTTTTGACTCGTGTGATCATTGTCTTTATGGTAAGCAGAATAGGTCTACGCATAAGAAATCGGGTAGGCCACGCATGAGTGAGCCCTTGGCATTGGTGCATTCCGATGTTTGTGGGCCTATGCCTTGCATGTCTATGGGTGGCGCGAAGTACTTCGTTACCCTCATTGATGATTTTTCTAGGAAAGTGTGGGCTTATCCCATAAAGCAGAAGTCCGATGTCTTGGCAGTTTTTTAGAGATGGCTTGCTCTTGTTGAGAACCAGACTGGATATAGGCTGAAATGCCTTAGGACAGATAATGGGGGAGAATATGTCTCGCATACTTTTGAGCAGTTTTGTGATGACAGGGGTATTAAGCGTCAGTTGACCGCCCCTTACACCCCACCCCAGAATGGTTTGGCTGAGCACATGAACATGACTTGCATGATGAGATCTATATGGATCAGCCTAAGGGCTTTGCAGAACCTGGCAGGGAGCACCTAGTGTGCAAGTTGAAGAAGAGCTTGTATGGCTTGAAGTAGGCACCTAGGGAATGGTATCATAAGTTTGATGCCTTTATGCAGTCACAGGGCTACAGCAGGAGTGCTATGGATCCGTGTCTTTACACGAAGAAAGCCCGTGATGGCAGTTTGCTTATCTTGGTACTCTATGTTGATGATATGCTGATAGTAGGGAAAGCTCATGATGAGCTAGATGCTCTTAAATCTTAGCTAAAGAAGAGCTTTGAGATGAAGGATTTGGGACAGGCCTCACATATACTTGGGATGCGCATTAAGCGCGATAGGCATCAGGGACTTTTGTATCTCTCACAGCGGGAGTACATTCATAAAGTCCTTGAGCGCTTCCGCATGCAGGACGTAAAGCCTATTGGCTGTCCATTACCTTCTTATGTGAAGGTATCACAGGCCGATTGTCCGCAGACAGATGAGCAGAGGGCCGAGATGGCCAAGATCCCTTATGCATCAGCCGTGGGCAGTTTGATGTATGCCATGATAGCCACTCGTCCAGATATTGCACATGCAGTTGGTGTTGTGGCACGCTATATGGCTACACCTAGCAGCAGACATTGGGATGCCGTGAAGGGTATCATGAGGTACCTGAAGGGCACAGTAGATATGTGTATTTGCTATGGCAGCCAGGATACAGGGGTCGTGGGGTACACTGACTCCGATTATGCAGGACATGCAGATAGTAGGAAGTCCACTTCTGGCTATGTATTCACCTATGCTAGAGGGGCTATCTCTTGGATGTCCAGGGTTCAAAAGTGTACGGCTTTGTCTACCACTGAGGCCGAGTATGTTGCAGCCACTGAGGCTTGCAAGGAGGCCATATGGTTAGGCCGTCTAGTTGCTGACCTTGGGATTGATGCTACACCTACACTGCATTCGGATTCTATGAGTGCCATTCAGTTGGCTAAGAATCCGGTCTTCCATGCGAAGACGAAACACATTGAGGTGAGGTATCACTTCATACGTGGTGTCGTGGAGGACAGGTCTGTTGACCTTGTCAAGTTCTCCACTGACGAGAATCCTGCAGATTTGCTCACGAAGAGCCTCACTACTGAGCGCTTTGCCTTCCTCAGGAGGTTGATGGGCGTTGGATGAGATGTCACCTTTCCTCACCTATGTACATTTGTACTGTCTTTTCTTTTTCTTTTCTCTCTCACTAGGGCAGATTCGCCTTTAAGTGGGAGGTTGTTGGGGGTAAAGGCGCCTCCGCCGTGCCGCCCCGTGTATTACTACACTGACAGTACCCGCCACTGCAGCAGTTCCTCCACAGGGCCAGGATGTTGGACAGGTAGTTAGACAAGCAGCAGAGCCTGCGGTGAGACGGTCTGCTAGAGATAGACGTCCACCTGACAGATTTCAGCCCTCTATGCATTATGTTTTGGTTACAGATGCAGGAGAGCCTTTCACTTATGATGAGGCTATGCGCAGGGGTGACAGTCACTCCTGGGAGAGGGCTATGCAGTCTGAGATAGACTCCCTGCATAAGAATGAGACTTGGGATCGATCCTTCTCACCTTTCAATAGGAGGTGGAACGTAAACCAAAAGGATTTACCCCATCCATGGCAAGACCGAATCATAGATTCCTCGCCTCCTTTGCAAAGTCAGGGAAAGTCTCGTCAATGTGATGCCATACTTCTGAGTCAACTGTATGCTGTACACCATCAGTGGATCGATTTTCCGCATGCCATGTAGTCAAATTTGCAAAACTCTTGGTCCGAAAAATGTGACGAACACACGATATCATCGAAAAGTGCCTCAAAACCTTTTGCGGAACAGTCTGTCCTTGCAAGTCATTTCGATACCTGTCTGCACCACACTTGGGACATGTGGCCAACAATTCAAACTCTCCTCGGAAGAGAACACAATCATTGGGGCAAGCATGAATGCAATTATAATCTATGCCTAGCTTTCCCAGCACTTGTCTTGCATCGTCACGAGACTCAGGCATCGTGTTTTGGATAGGCAAAATATAAGATTTCAACATTCTACAAATTGTAATGAAGCACGTTATTAGAGTGCTATATAGCACATTTTAATGGCTTTCAATAAAGAATCATACACATCATAATATACCTGAATAGCTCTGTCACACTCGCATCGCTCCATCCATACTTTGTTTGTTGCTCAACAATGCAAGAAGTGTCTTCAAACGGGATACCCGACTCCCATCATACAATGGAATGGCAGCCTCTGCAATTAAAGGATCTTGGGATTCCGAGTCCATCGGAAGCAATGATTCGATCATGTCCTCTAACTCGAGCTCCAAAAAAGCAGGAGGATCGTCCATGTCTCTAGCATTCTCACCCATAGAAGGGGGTTGAGAGTTATCACCTTCTATGAGAAAGTTAGTTATCTCGGACGGCATTTGTATAGAGTGCGGACGAATCCGTCTTACTGGATGCAAGAGATCTGCGGACTGCAATGTATCGACATGGCCTTGACCCTGTAAAGGGCGTTAAGGAGCTAACTTCTAAGATAACCCCAAACTGTTATACTTAAATCAATTACATGTCATATAGTAATGAGAGAGAACTTACCGCAATCTCGTAATTCAAGACTGCTTGGTCGATTATCTCAACTCAAAACTCTCCATACCGTTGCAGATGCTCTATGGACAAACGACGTTTCCGACGAATGGCCAATTTGCATTGTGTGCATGGACAGGGGACACGTTGATTGAGCCAAGCCTCACGATCACCACCATGTTGGGCGTGAGTACAAGACATCTTGACTGCGATGTAATGGAATGATAATTTAATAATGATTCTATATTGTATATTGGGACCACTCCACTATATATATTTCAGGTCTTTTTTTTTTAATTTTCGTACCCATCTCTTTGAGTTCGGCTCTAAACTTATCTATCTTTGAGGTCGGCTCTAAACTATGCTCACACACATACATTTTCGTACCTACATTGCAAAGAATAAAAACCAACACAATAAAAATTTTGAAAGCACTCACTTCCATTTCTCTCTCTTTCAATACTTCTTAACCTACATTGCAAAGCAACACAAAGCAACACAAAGATCGAAGACAAACCAATACTTTCTAACCTACATTGCAAAGCAAAACAAAGATTGTAAAGAAACCAAAACAGGGCATACCGTCGTGCTCTCTTCTTCCTCCATGACCTCTGCGTGCGGGCGACGCTCCTCTCCTCGCGTGCGGCTCGCGGCTTGCTTCCTTGCTCACCTCCCTTGCTCACCTCCTTCTCTTGCTCACAATCCTTTCTTTCTCTCTGCCTTCGCGCGCTCAAATGATACAAACGTTCGGGTTTCGGCGAAATTTTGCCGCAGTAAGTCATCGATATTAGCATCGGTATCTGCATCTTTAAAAACGTTGGTATTTACCGACGCAAATACCGACGTTTTTAAAGACGCAGATACCGAGGCTAATAACGACGCCGAAAAAAAATGTCGCAACTTAGCGTCGCTATATGTGTGTACCCTTGTAGTGTCTGTCTTTGTGTTGTGTCGTAAAATTACACAAAGGAACCTATGATAATGGGTTAATTAACGAATTTTCTTTTATATGTCATAACTTAATGCGATAGATAATTAGAAAACTAAAGAAAACCATTTGTGGGTAAAATGTGGTAGAATAATGAAGCCTGGAACCAGTGCCTTGTTTTTCGAGCAATGTACACATCTACGTTGAACTCCATGGATGATGAGTTGGAACTGTCCATCTATCCGCTTGTGGGATACATCTTAGCAGCCCATCAAGAGGAGGGTCTAGAAGGCTCTGCCTGGCACTCACAAGGAATGACACAAGGCTTGTGATCTAGGTCTTCACGAGTCTGCCCTGAGCAGAAGTGTCCGGCCGTTCCCACTTGGGATCGACCTGAGTTCAGGGTTCCTTTCCTATCAGCAAGGTCTCTAGGAAGAAGCTAGCGTCGAGCTCTAGTTGTACCTCCTTTCGTAGGAACAACAAAGTCGAAGCGGTTTTATGCTACACTTGGTTCATGGAGAATGGGAAACGAGAGGGATACAAAGCTCAACCTCTCTGCCATACGGCATAGTCCCATTCCTTTCCCCTAAAACAGAATAAACCGAGAATTCTATATCTACTGACACTAGGTCTTCATGGTCTTATTATCTCATCATTTGAGAAAAGTTCCCAGCTTATCGGGACCACCCTTCCGTAGGACGGACCTAAGTCACGTCCACCGCACTTTCCTCAGTTTCCTTTAGTTATCTAATTACCTACCACATTATGTTTTGACATGCAAAAGCAGCTTCCTTAAGTAATCAAATTAATCACGGGTTCCTTCATGCAACTTAGGCACTGACACAAAAACAATGTCAAGCAAATTCCTTTTTCTCCAATATCTGCTCTTTAGTTATAAAAATCTTGGAGTACATCCAATATCACGCCCGAAGGCTATCCTAGCAATCTACAGGATTGTTGCTCCAAGTTCCGCCCATTGACTAGTACATAGGCCTTGAGATCCCATCTCGAGTCACGTCGACCTCTTGTGCGGGATCCGGAGGCAAGGGATTTACAGCCAGAGCCTCCCGTGGCACCCAAGCATCCTCCCGCTCCAAGCAGCACCCATGGAGAGACCTCGGTGGGTTAGGTCCATATACCCGGCGCAGCTAACAACCCCCTTGGATAGGGCCAAGCAGACAGTCGGAGGTAACTATTCCTGCCTCTCCCTCCAGGATTTCAACCTGAAGCATTAAGTATTTTCCTCTAATTAGTTCCTTGAGCAAAGAGATTAAATAATTTACCTAAGTACAAGCACGAACATTTCGGAGGTCGTTTGTACGACCAACTGCAAAGGTGTGACTCCTTTTTTGTCCGATGCTCCTAGCATCCGATCTTGGGTCTTTTCGCGACCTGGCAAGATCACAGTAATTTCAAACAAGATTACGCAAGCAAATGGTCTTGGTAAGTTAACTTATTTTTTACTTGCCCTTTTCCCTTGGGTTTTACCTTAGGGTATCATAGTCCCTAACTCAAGCATTAGCTGCTCAGTCAAGGCAACATACATGCCTTAGTCACAACCCAACCAAGGGTATTTTAACCTCTAATTCCAACCAAGCTTAGTTAACACACATGGCAACACATGATTCTTCATTTAGACTTTCAAGATGCAGTCTAGATCCATGCGATCCTTCCAATTCTCTTAGTGTGATTCTATGCAGGATTTCTCAATCAACCTTAACCATCATGCACATTGTGTGTTTATTATAGTTGTACCTCGTAAACGACTTTTATCTCTCTTTATTCCTAGCAATGAGTGCTTTTTTTAAATGCATTGGATCACTTGTGACTTGCATCTATGAAAGTCTAGGGTTTTGTCTAATGATGCAAGTGTATCTCATGAAGAGAAATTAACATTTCATGTGTTTCTTTTAACCATGATTGCGAAACGTGAATTCTAAATGACTATTCATGCACTGAACTAGTTAAAAAGCTATCGTTTTATGTGAAGTAAGGTGATAACCTTATAATTTTATGTGTGTAAAAGCTATCATTTCATGCATAAAATCTTATGCGAATTCCAAACTCTACCATTTTGCACATGCAACTTAGCACTTAGAGTAAATAGAATCCTAAGACTCATTCTTGTTCCATGCACGTCCCCAATCCTTTCATCTCTAATACCTAATTAATTTTAAATCTTAGAACCTGGGTTTGATTTGTGTTTGTTGCATTGGTCGCTCCACTCGCCTCTCTAGCATTACCAGTGGCTTTGGCTCCTACACTTACCGTGACCTTCTTCTTGGGAGCCATTCGCCTCGTGGAGATTTGATAGTCTGGACCTTAACGGATTTCGGGTTGACAGGTTCAGGTAGGAAAGACCGCTGGATAGGGTCCTTCGCCAAGAGGGTGGTTTGGGTGTGGCTCCTTGTAGCTACTCACCAACTCTCACTCCCTCTCCTTCTTTCTCTCTCTCTCTCTCTTCCTATTCTTTTCGCTTATCCTCCTACTCTTTCTCTCTCTCTTCCACTTCTTTTTCTTTTCTCTTATTCTCCTACTCTCTCTCTCTCTCTCTCTCTTCTTCTTCTTTTTCTCCTCCTCTTCCTCTTCTTCTCTCCTTCTCCTTCTCTCTCCCTCTTCCTCCTATTCTCTCTCTCCCTCCTTCTTTCTCTTCTCTCCTTCTCCTTCTCTCCATCTTCCTCCTCTTCTCTCTCTCACTCCTACTTTCACTTCTCTCCTCACGAGCCGAACTCGATGGCAATTAGGGGGGAGGTGGCTTTGTTTAGAGGGCCTAGGGAGGGTCCTGCGGCGTTTAGTAAACAGGGGGGGTGACTATGGTTGAAGGCCCAGGCGCTCATTTCAGTAGGACGGGGGGGGGGGGGGGGGGGGGGGGAGGAGCTCTAGTCAGAAGTCCCAGGGGGGGTACATTTGCCACGAGGGGGAAAGCCTTCAGTCCGAGGCCCCAAGGGCCCTGCGTAGCAGCTGGCCGGGGGGTGATGGAAGGGGGGGCGTAGCCTTTATTTGTTGCCAAGCGAGGAGGGGGGAAGCCTTCAGTCGGAGGCTGCAAGGGCCCTACGCAGCAGCTGATGGGGAGGGGTGACGTAAGGAAGGGGGCGTAGCCTCTGCCTGCCGTTGGGGGAGGGGAGACGCCTCCCCTTATATAGGGGAGGGGAGGAGGTAGGTGACATGGCCACCCCTCCCATCTCGAGGTTGCATGCCTCCCCCTCCATCACCACCACTCCCACTCTCTCTCCCCCCTGACATGCTATCGGCGGGGAGAGAGGGGGGAGTAAAAAAATTTGTACTAAAGATAACAAAATTTTCTATTTTTGAAATTATAGGGGGGTTCCTATGGCATGTTACATGAGTGGAGAAGAGAAATGGTGAGGATACTTGATCACCTATATGATCCATCCCTCGTGAATCGCGAAAGAAGATGGTTCTGGGATGAGCGCTATTGTTACATCGAGGCCGATAGATTCTTCGACATGCAGACTAATCTAGAACACCTTGAATGGATGGAAAATTTAAAAGTAGTTGAGGCATTTATCTTTTTTCTGTCCAGAAGGAATCCACTTATGATTACCAATGGTCCACAGATATGTCTAGACTGTTATGTCTATGACAAGGTACTGAAGGTAATCCCAGCCGACAGGATTATAATCCAAGCACGTCACAAGGATCGAGATTACCATATCCATGGTTTTTGAGATCTGCCATTTCCATAGTATAGGTTTCTGGACATAGATAGCAATTGGCCTACTTTCTTCTACATGAATGTAACTGATATCCATCCCTGAAAAAGAAAGATATAATGATATCCTATTTTGGAAATTATACATAGCTATTCTATCGATGCTGATGTATATCTACTTGTAAATATCTGCCATTTGCAAATATTCCTTACTTATAAAAATCATAACATATGGCTATACTGATTATAAAAGATAACATCGACTAGGTTTTGTAAAAATATTGTGCTCTTTGGCCCATCATTGTTTTATAAAACTAGTAAGATATGTTAATGTGAAAACGAAGCTGAAAAGTTTAAAGCACTAAAATAATGTGTGAAACTTATGATAACCCGGCTAATACAACGTCTATCACTAGTCTGATTGAAATTCAAGAGAAGAAGCATCTCCTTAAGCAGGTTAAGCCACCGGAATTCGATGGCAAGGGCAAAGACGTTGAAGCCGAGGCAGAGATTTGGATTGAGACCATGGAGGACTACTTTAGTGCCACATGAACTAGCCTTGCTAATAATGAGGCTATGATCACCAAGTTGAAATTGACCAGTGAGGCACGCCAATGGTGGAAATAGTGCTATAAAGACCAAGGACTTGTTGAGATAGCTATCACCTAGAAAAAGTTGAAAGAAGTTGTCTGTGGTCAATATTTGCCACTAGCTTATCGCATGCTAAAAATGAATGAGTTCTTTCACTTAAGACAGTTGGGAATGATCCTGGAGGCATATTACTCAAAGTTTCTCTCACTGCTTAAATATGCAAAGTTTCCATATCCAAATAGACAGTGATGACCCAAGGTGAGGCAAGAAAACCCAAGGTTCAACTAGCCAAATCATCTCACATAATAAAAGGGTTAAGAAAAGGACTACAAGTGTATCTCATAAAATTAAATAAGGTTGAGTAGAATAAACAAGACGAGGGAGAGCCATATTGGTTGAAGGAATATGATGACATCTTCCCAGAAGAGCTAACTGAATCACCACCTCCAAGAGAAGTTGATCACGAGATCAGACTTGAACCAGGAGCTGCTTCAATTGCTAAGAGTCCATATAAAATGTCTATCCCTGAAGCATTCGAGCTGAAAGAGCAACTCAAGCAGTTACTAGATTAAGGATACATCAAACCCAGTAACTTGTCATGAAGGGACCCCAATGGTGTTTCAAAATAAAAAGGACAGAACTCTCTGCCTTTGCATTGATTATCGAGGTCTAAACTAGGTAACAATCAAGAATAAACATCCAATCCCAAGAATAGATGAGCTACTTGATAGGCTGCAAGGGGCAAGAATCTTTTCCAAGATTGATCTTTGATCTGGTTACTACCAAATAAGAATCAAGGAAGGAGATATCCCCAAAACTGCCTTCAATACCAGACATGGTCATTTTGCATTTCTTGTAATGTCTTTTGGTCTAACTAATGCCCCTGCTACATTTAATAGATTAATGCATGACATTTTTTGACCTTATCTTGATGAGTTTGTCCTAGTCTTTTTTTATGACATCCTAGCATACTCCAAGAGAGATGAAGACCATGAGCTGCAATTGCGCATTGTGTTGGACACCATGAGGACGCATAAGCTCTATGCGAAGAAAAAGAAGTGTGCCTTTTTCAAAAGACAGATGGAATATCTCGGATTCATAGTATCTATTGAAGGAATCTCTGTAGATCTAGCCAAAGTTAGAGATGTTCAAGAGTGGCAACCTCCAACGATAGTTATGTGTAATATTTTTGTAATGAAATATTAAGTGACCCTAAACCCCGCACACTCCGCACAAAAATGCATCCCAAAGTAATCTCCCGCATTGTAAATGTTGGTGGCTAAGTGCTCCCTCTGCGCGAATTAATAAACTCTAGCTCCGTGTCGTTGGAAGACCGTGGCTTGAAACCGCAAGCCCACATGGCAACACCCTTCACGGGAAAAGGAAAATGGATAATGGTTAAATTTTGTGTAAATTTTTTTACTATTAATCCACTCCCCTCAGCCGATGCATAGTGGGGAGATGGAGTATGGAGGGGACCTTGAGTTATGTGGAGAGCATGGGGGAGGGAGGAGGCATGTAGAGCCACATGTGTGGCTATCTCCCCCCCCCTTTATCCTATATGACCCCCCCTAAAGCTTGAGGGGGCGAGGGAGAAGAGGACGTGTTGTTGCTGCCGTGAAGAACCGCCTTCTGCCTATGGCCATACTGTTGCCGTCGCGCTGCTGCCACGCCCTGCCGTCCTCACCCACCATCATCATCATAATCTCCTTCATCGTCGCCAGCACCACCCTCCTCATCATCACCTCCATCCTCAACTTCCCTCTCCACGGTCGTTTTCTGTCAATGAAGCATTGGAAGCTTCTTTGGAAGCTTCTAATTTAAGCCTCCATAAGCCCTGTTCTCCCATGCCTTCCCCATGAATTTTAAAACCAAGTCCCTAAGGCCTGTGTCCTGTGCGGAAGGAGGAGATATCGGACAGAAGTAGATTTGATACATGAAGTGACCCAAAGGAGAGTTGCTGGAATGAAATTACTATGTGAAATGGCCCCCAAACAAAAGATGAAAGGCGCACACACGGGAGCTTCCAACCCGAGTTCACGCATGGACAACTCTATGAGTCCTCATGACTAGGTTCCAATTGTATTCTCGCATGAAAGGGATGCGTTAAGCATGATGGTTTTTAGGAAAATTTAAAAACATTTATTCATACGTTTCACAAGGTGCATACCGATTAATTGAAAATGCTCGCACTCCCGTCGACAAGGGTAGTTGCAATCTTCTTGAACGTATAATGCATAACTTAGAAGATGATATCGTGCTAAGAAGGATAGAGCTTATGTCGCATGTTGCACTTATGATTTAGATTCAGGGACGTTATTCGTATAGAGGATAATCTTAGACGCCCAGTGAATGTTGTCCAAAGAATCGCAATGCATGGAAAGGAAACTATGAACTTTGCCAGCTGCATGCGAGGATGCTTGCATTTTAGGTCGGGTTAAGTGCTGAAGGAAGCATTAATTTAATGTTGGAATCATGGTATTCGCTCATGCATGGAGTCAAAATTTGAATGCATCTCCATCAAAAATATTAAAGCTTGAATTCAATGCATTAAATGAAGGGTTTATGGGCATAGTTCTTGATGTAAATCAACGTAGGGTTTATACGAGTTAGCCCTAAATTGTCAATCGTTATAGTTTAGGCAAGGAAAAGAAATGGACATTGTACATCTTATAGTTGCATTGAAGGAAAAAGTCTATGAATCGCATATTTTCATGGAATGTTGTACCTTGAAATTATTTACATCTTTTTAAGAAAAGTATTTGCATCTCTAAGGAGAGACCACCTCTTGTCGCAAGACAATTAGATCGATTAGGTATGTAACGTTCCAAATTTCTTTTTCACGTAAACTACCCTTATAGGAAAGGGGGATATCGATATGGCAATTTCTTGAGGATAATGCAAAATTTATTTATTTTTTTTAAATCCCCCCCAGCTGATAGTCATGCTGGAAGGGGAGGGGAATAGAAACCATTCGGAAGCTCCTCGGTGGGAGCTCGCAGGAGTGTGAGTGCCATGCATATTGACACGATAGAGAGGGAGGATCCCCCTCCCCTCCCCTATTTGACCAGAGAGAGTGCACTGCTGTGAGGGTGGACGGAGGAGGAGTTCGGGTCGACGAGTACTGGCTGCCGTGACGCTAGGCAAACGAGAGTGAGGCAGTCTTCGCATGAGAGGAGACCAAGAGCTGCTGCGGCAGCGTAGATAGGCACCACCAAAAGGCGTTTGCCCTGTCGTTGAGGTCCTACGCCAGCTCTGAGGGCGGGCTATCGACTGTACCTCCCTGCCACGTGAAGCATAGAAGCTTCTTAAAAGAAGCTTCTTAAGAGGGGGCTAATTAAGCCCCCTTTCTCCCCCCTTGTATTCCCTTTTAATACTTCACCCCCAAGTTTTTTCTTAAATCCTCCTAAGGCCTTTTCACCCCCCCCCCCCCCCCCCCCCGTGCTATAAGCCCCCTTTCACCCTTCACCTTTCCCCTTGGCTTGGAACTTACCCCCGTGTTAAAAATCACTAGGCCTTTATAAGTCCTTTTTTTTTCCCCCCACCGTGCTTAAAACCTTAAGCCCCCATTCCCTTAACCTCGAAACTACATCCCCCCCGTGTCTGAACCCCCTTTCTAATGGGTGTTAGAAGCACCATATTTTACCCATTAAGCCTTTTTCTTAGGCCTTAAAGACCCTTTTCCTCCCCGGATGTAACCCCCTATAAGCCCCTTTTATTTGGGCTTCAAAACTATTCACCCCTTTTTTTCCCCCTTGTGTTGCCTTTCATCTTTTCCCCCCCTAGGTTTTAAAACCCCTAAAGTCCTTTTCACTCCCGTGTCCAAAGTTTTCCCAAGGCCTCTTCTTATGCCTTTTAGAACCACACACACACACACCCTTTTTCCCGTGTATATACCCCTATAGGACCTTTTCTTTAGGCTTTATAAACCTTTCCCTCCCAAAGAAACTAAGACCTTAAAGGTCTTATTACCCCTCTTCGTGGCTAGACCCTTAACTGTTCCGTGCCTTTCCAAAATACCCTTGGACTTGGTTTCTCCCCTACTCGAAAAAGAGAAAAAGAGTATTGACGTGCAAAGGAGCGACGGTGGAATTTTGAAAAGGAGTGTAAAGCTGCTTCCACGTTCGAAGGACTACAACGGCGATGCCTCCTAAGAAAGTCCAAGGAGTAGCTACGGGAGGATCATCTCCCAGTATCCATGTAGATATCTCACCCCAAACCCAGGTTTTTCCTTCTTAATTTTATATCGGTTTTAATTCAACCGTGCAAGATGAATTGTTATGGATAAGATATATTTTGTCCTAGTTATTTACGACGAAGGAATTTAGTTTAATTAAACATGCAAAATAAATAAAGTATAAACATAGTTTTCCTTCAAATAGCATTATGCATTGAAACGAATTATGAGCAAGATTATTTGCCCACTAAAGTAGTGTACTTCGGTTAAGCCTAGAAGGTATAAAACTGCATCTTGCACTATTAACCCCTATTCTTTTTACAACGAATCATCATGGAAGGTGCGAATCATGAAAGGTTTCTTACGATGCTTAAACTCTAGGAAGTTATCATTGCTAACTGCATAACTTAGCAAGGGAAAGATTGCTTATTTGGCATGAGTTTTGTTCACAAGGAAAAATGAAGATTAATTGAATTTACCTAACCTCAAATCAATAAAGTTTAGGATTGAAAAATCAATTGACACATAGATAACAAATCTTGCGGAGGTGATCTCGATATTACCTTCTAAAAGTTAACCAAATTAATATAAACTTAGAAATACCTATGCTGCGAAATATTCATTGGGAATGAATTAAAATCCAAGAAACGTTTACACCTTAAATACTTGCCCACATTCCCTGATTGTAGGGTTAGTAAATCGTAAACGTAAAAGAACTAGGGTTTGTCCCTGAGTTTCTTAAAGAAAATAATAAAAGCTAGGAAACCCTAGGTCTGACAAATGTCATCTTAAAGAAACTGAAACGGATTATTTCATAACTCCATTATTGCATAGCACGATGCAAGACTTGCACGGCAAGTACGAAGTCATATGGTCTTGTGATTGATTCACAAGAAGAAAGGCTAAATTCCCACAACAAGGATGGGGGATCCTTACGCAAGTTATCTTACAAGAGGATGTATACTTTGATATCCTTCTAAGTAAGGAAGGTTAAAAACTGGAAACTGAAGTATCCAATGAACTTTAGGGTTTGACCAAGTTGGGTTAATAGGGTACGCCCTAACCCAGAATATAATGGATCTTGCCAAGTTGCAAGACACCCTGGATCGAGTGCTGGATGCATTCGAAAGGAAAGATTCCTTCCTTAGCAATTTGCCAACAACAAAGATCGATCAATGGAAATGTTTGTGCTTGTTAGAGATTTTAGAGCATTATTTGACTTGTTTAACCAATGAATTACAAAGTAAATAAGTATCTATACTTCAGGTTGAAGGCCTGAAGGGAGTGGCAGCTTCAGTTATCCCCGACTGTCTGCCTGACCCTAACCAAGGGGGTTGTTGACTGCGCCAGGAACGTGGACCGAACCCGCCACGAGAGGTCTCTCCATTGAGCGCTACTTGGAGCAGGAGGACGCTTGGTTGCCAAGCGGGGCTTTAGCCGTAAATCCCTCGCCCTCCGGGTCCTGCACAAGAGGCTAACGTGACTCGAGATTGGATCTTGAGGCCCGCATACTAGTCTTTGGGCGGAAACTTGGAATAATGATCCCTGTGGATTGCTGGATAGCCTCCGGGCGGATTGTGGATAAGCCTACGGGCAGAAATTTTGTATTTCAAAGATAAATATGATGATATGTTAATAAAGAACTTGTCTGATATTGTTTTTCTATGTCACATGATAAGATTACGTGAAGGAACCAGTGCTTAACGGATTAATTTAAAAAGCTAGTTGATACATGTCCAACTAATGTGTTAGATAATTACATAACTAAAACAAACCGAGGAAAGTGCAAAGGATGGGCCATGGGTCCGTCCTACGGTTGGGTGGTCCTGGTTGGCCAGGAACTTTTCTCAAATCTTGAAGAACAACGGGATGATCGTCAAAGGACACGAACAATGGAAACATTGACCTAGAGTTATGTCTTACCCGATTTACGCTGTTTTAGGGGAACGGAATGGGACTATGCCTTATGGCAGAGAGGTTGAGCTTTTCATCCCTCTCGTTTCCCATTCTCCCTGAACCAAGTGCAGCGTGAATCTGCTTCGGACCTGGCGTTTTTGCGTAAAGTAGTTCGCTTGGGTCCGACGCTAGTTGCTATTAAGAAATGACCAATCAGGAAAACCCTAATTCCAGTGGATCCTAACTGGGAATGGCCAGAATACTTCTGCTACGTGGCAGACGCGGAAAGCCCTAGATCTCAAATCCCGTAACATTCCATGGGAGTGCCGGGCGGAGCTTTCTAGACATCCTTTCCGATGGACTGCTAAGACGTGTCCTGGATGATACTAGTGGACACATTACAAGATAAATTGCTTGTGATGGTGTAACCCAAATGATGATCATCTCAATGCGCTAGGTAGAGCTAAGCCGCGATAAAATTCTGCCTAGTATCGCACTCGAGAAACCGACTTAATATTTCCGACCTCAAAGGTCCTACCCACATTCACAGAATGTTAGGGTTAGTTAAACGCCCATGTAAGAACGATCTAGGGTTCTCACCCTAAGGATCAATTGGCCAAATGCTAGACTTCTGCAAGGAAGTTATGAACCCTATGTTGAGAGAGAGAGAGAGTACGAGAGAGATACACAAGACATGCTCCCAAAGAATGATTCATATTGATGTAGAGTTAGTATATATAGGTGAGACCCAAGTCAAGTGAGAGATAATATATATAGTTGTAACATCCCCACTCAAACAAAGGTCTCTGGCTGCGAGTGAAAAAACCCTTGGGGAGAACAAGGGAAAAACCCGAGCCCCTACACATACCTACGATACAAAAATGATTTACTATAAAGTTTTCTTGAATACAATGATACATACCTCAATCAATGAGACAAGAACTTGGAACAATACCAAGTTCATGTCTTAATGAGCTAAAGCGAGCTTCACTAAGAGCTTTTGTGAAGATGTCTGCAACCATTTGATCACTGGGACAATGCTCCACCATAATGGAACCTTTCTTGACTTCATGTCGAACATAATGATAATGAATAGCAATATGCTTTGATTTACTATGTTGTATATAGTCTTTGGTAAGACTAATAACACTTTGGTTATCGCATCGAAGAGGTGTACTAGATGATGAAGGATGTCCCAAATCTGCAAGTAGTTGTCGAAGCCAAACTAGCTCGCGAGCTGCTAATGATGTAGCAACATATTCGGCTTCAGTTGTAGAAACCGCAACACATCGTTGTTTCTTGCTGGACCAAGAAACCAAACATCCATTTACAAAGAAACAATTCCCACTTGTAGATCGCATGGATAAGTGTGAACTTGCCCAATCAGCGTCTGTATATCCAATAAGGTCAAGAGAAGTTGAAGAAGATAAAGAAGAATCCTCTCGACGACGATAAATAAGACCAAATTCCTTAGTACCCTTGAGGTACTTAAGAATACGTTTTGCAGCACTCCAATGAATAGTGGAAGGGGAAGAAAGATACTGTCGCAAAAAGTTAGCTGCAAATAAAATATCTGGTCTTGTGTTTAAACCAATAAATTGAAGACAACCAACAAGATTAGCAAAAGGTTGATGAATGGCTGATTCTTCATTGCGTGTTGTAGATGTACCCTTGGTAGAGCTTGAAAGAATGGGAGTGTTAGCAGAGTGCGCATTTGTCAACCCAAACTTCTTAACAATATCATTAATAAACTTTGTCTGGTGAAGAAGAAGAATGCCTTGTTGTCGGTGTCGTTGAACTTGAATACCCAAACAAGAATGTATCTCACCAAGATCCACCATTTCAAATGCAGTCGATAAAAGCTTCTTCATAGCAAAAGCAATATTATTTGACACAAGAATAGTATCATCAACATATAGAGCAAGAATAATAAAATATTTATCCTCCCTTTTGATGTAAAGATTTGGGTCAGCAAAACATGCAACAAAACCTTTAGATGTGAGGAACTGATCAATCTTAATATACCAAGCACGAGAGGCTTGCTTCAATCCATATAATGCACGATGAAGCTGACATACAAGATGCTCCTTTCCTACAATCATAAAACCTTCAGGTTGCTCCATATAGATTTCCTCTTCAAGATCTCCATTGAGAAAAGCTATTTTAACATCCATTTGGTGAATTTCTAAATCAAATAGTGTTGCAAAAGCCAAAATCATACGAACAGTTGTGGAGCGCACAACGGGAGAAAATGTTTCTTGATAATCTACTCCTGCAATCTGTGAGTAACCTTTTGCAACAAGTCGTGCTTTGAACTTATCAAACGAACCATCAGCTTTGGACTTGGTTTTATAAACCCATTTACATTTGATAGGAACACGATTTGGGGGGAGTTCAGTTAGAATCCATGTACCTTTGGAGATTAAAGAATCGTACTCAACTTGCATAGCTTCTTGCCTTTGATCCCTTTGAGACGAATTGATAGCTTCCATATACGATATTGGATCCTCTTGGATAGACATAGCATCATCAAAGACATCATATTCAATAGAATAGAATCCATGCTCTATCTCAATAGGAGGATCAACATAGATCTCCAAATTTTCATCAATCTTCTTTGGAGGTAAAGGAGGTTTATGATCATCAGAATTAGTAGAATCACAAAGCAAGTAAGGAAATGCACTAAGCAAAGATTGTGTATCATCTGAAACATCTGACGACCATGTGCCACCCATAGTCTTCTCATCAAATATAGCATCACGACTAATGATAACCTTTTGAGAAGAAGGATCATAAAATTTGTAACCTTTGGAATGATCTGAATAACCAAGAAAAATAACCTTCAAACCTGGAGGATCCAACTTATGTCGAGTGTCCTTGGGCACATGAATGTAAGCAATGTAGCCAAATGTGCGAAAGTGAGAGACTGAAGGTGTCTTCCCTGTCCAAATTGTTATAGGAATTTTACCAGCAGGTGCAGTAGTTGGAAGATGATTTTGAATAAAAACAGCTGTTAGAAGTGCTTCAGTCCAAAACTTTCAAGACAAACCAGAGTGTATAAGCATGCAACGTATAGCATTAAGAATCGTGCGATTTTTGCGCTCAGCAACATCATTTTTCTTAGGAGAATAAGGAAATGTAAACTCATGATGAATACCTTGATCCTTACAGAAGTCATCAAATAGATTGGATACATATTCGCCGCCGTTGTCATTGCGAAGCGTCTTTATAGAGAATCCTGTTTGAAGCTCCACACTTTTCTTGTATTGTTTAAATATAGATAAAGCCTCAGACTTATGTCGAAGAAGATAGACATGTGTGTACCATGAGAAATTATCAATGAAAGTTATAAAATATCGATATTGAGACTTTGAGGCAGGAAAAGGACCGCAAATATCGGTATGAACCAAATCCAAGAGAGCACAAGAATGTGATGAAGTAGAAGTGTGGAAAGGCGAACGATGGTGTTTTCCAAGTGCACAGTACTCACATATTCCCATACGTGGATGAGATTTAAGATCCATACCTTGCACAAGACCATGACGATGAAGATCAAGAATTTTGGCAAAATCGGAGTGTGCAAATCGTTGATGCCATAATTTGCAATCTGCATCTCCAGGGGCAGTAACAACATTTGCAACTGTATCATTCAATGATAGCTCAAATAGATTACCATGTCGAGGAGCCACTGCTATAGTATTCCCGTCTTTCTCTATACGACATTGATTATGTCTTTCTCTGTACGACATTGATTATGATCAAAGCCAACAAACAAACCAAGATCAACTAGACGAGCAACAGAAAGAAGATTTCTTTGCAAATCTGGAACATGAAGAACTCCTCTTAATATTCTAGTGGATGAAACAGTCCCCAGATATAAATCACCCACTCCTTTGACTTGACAAGTCGTATCATCTGCAAGGTAAACAAACTTCTTGACATGAAGAGAATGATAATTGTGAAGCCACTGCGATTGGTATGTCATGTTTCCAGTGGCACCTAAATCAACGATGAATAGAGAACCATCATGAACATGAAGTACCTTTTCTGGAGAGATATCATAATGGACGAAATTGAGCTCCTGATGAGTATGATCATCATCAGTTGTAGTTTGTTGAACAATATAAGTTCGAGAACGTTCTTCATCATATCTGCATTTATAACAACGACGAGATGGATGATCTGTATGTGTACAATAATCACAAAGAGGAAAACTTTTGGACGAGCGAGGTTGCTTTGTAGTAACTCCATGCTCCTCATTATATTGACGTGCCCAGCAATCAGAAGCCACATGACCTTTCTTATCACAATAAGATCAATGTTTGTTAGGATAAGCAAGACGAGAAGATTTACTACCTGGATTAAGGCATCCACCCTGCTGAAAACGTGAAGCAGGACGCTTGCGAGCAACAAAAGCAGCATCAAAATCCCTTTGTTCCCAAGTGACCAAAACAGCATCAGTTTTTTCCAAATGATGCTCATGACGTTGAGAATATTCAATAAGAGATATACATGCTTTGTCAAAGTGGATATCATCCTTGTTAGACAAAATAGTGATGATATTGTCATATAAAGGATCTTTGATGGTATGAAGAAGTTGAGTAACAATCTGATTTTTAGCAACAGGAGCACCGGCAGCACCAAGCCGATTGATAATGTCTTTAAAAGCCTCGATATGAGAGTGCATAGAGGTACCAACCTTATATTGAAGATTCTTCAAACAAGTTTGGAGATATAAAATTTCGGTGACCGATTTCTTCTCAAACGTTGAGATAAGATACTCCCAAATTGCATGAGAGTTTTCCATATGAAAGACATCCAACATAAGTGAGTCAAGAAGTGTAGACAATATATAACGACGAGCCGCTTTGTCATGACGAATCCAATCAGTATGATCAATTTTCCATTGTTCAAATAATGGACCATCAGTAATCACAGAATTGTTATTCATCACATCAATAGGTTGAACTGGGTAAGACAGGTCGCCCAAAACAATATCAAATAATTCGTCACCTTCAAGAATTAGCATCATCTTTGCTTTCCACCCAGGAAAGCCTTGTCCTTGGAAGAATGGAACCGAACGTTGGCCAGACGGATATCCATTAACAATTACGCAATTGGCCATGCCTGTATGTCGAGAGAAAACAAATAAGATGAGATCGCAGAATCTGCAAACCATGATCAAGATGAGCGTAGTTGAGACGCATGACAATCAAAATAGGGATATGCACGTAAGAACGACAAAAAGTATTGAGTGACTAAAAAGAAAGCCCAAAATAGAGAGGCGTAACATGCAAGACGAGATGACGCATATAAGAAAAGTGCTATTTCGGTCGAGCAAAGAACGTGAACGATAATAAAACATCACTAAAAATAGCAAGATGTTTGCTTGTCGTAATCAACATCATTAACGAAGATGAGCGTTTAATAAACTGTAATTGGGGATTATCGAAATGTAATTAGAAATACAAATTTAAATAAAGAATCGCAGATTTGAGCAGAATTGCTGTTTTTAAAGACAAAATTAACTAATACTTATAATTTGAACAAGTTCATGTATCAAATCATCACTTGTGCAAATAATTCAATCAAGTATAAACAATGAAACAACTTATCTTCCTTGTTGTTGCTACGCATCCATAGCTCTAATACCATGTTGAGAGAGAGAGAGAGTACGAGAGAGATACACAAGACATGCTCCCAAAGAATGATTCATATTGATGTAGAGTTAGTATATATAGGTGAGACCCAAGTCAAGTGAGAGATGATATATATAGTTGTAACACCCTAAGGGGCCAAGACGTTCTCGGCCTAGCAAGGTTAGGGTTGGGTCGGGTCAAGAGGACTCGCAAACCCTACACCTTGACCAAAGGTGTTCTTGACCAAGGAATACCATGCGATGGGAGAAATGATCCCACAAGATAGGTGCGATGCTTGTCTCATGCAACAAGTTGCAATGTTATATGATTTTGTGTTAAATCACAAAATAGTATTGCCACTCCTTAGAACAAGGTTGGCGAGTTCTAAGTACAAGTCTAATTTTTCTAGAGGACAAGTAGACATCTTGCTACATCACTCTTCTGTGAGGCCGAGTTGCCAAGTTAGAATAGTTATGAATTGCCTAGCAAGCAATTGACCAATCAAAGTAGGGCGACGAGGTTGCCCAGGATTTACTGTCTTAGTTTAAGGAACCTAAGGTGTTTGTTAATTTGGGTTAACACGGTATAAACCCTAACCCAAGGATAAAAGGGTAAACAAGCAAGAAACCCTTGGGAATCTTGCCAAGTCACAATTGATCCCGGATCGAATGCTGGATGCATTTGGAGAGAAAGAATTATACCTTAGCAGTTGGCTGTACAAACGACCGTTGGAATGATTGTGATTGTATACTTAGGAGCACTGTTAGTTCTTCTTTGCTCAAGGAATTAATGTTGGAAAAATAATTAATGCTTCAGGTTGAAGGCCTAGAAGGAGAGGCAGCATTAGTTACCCCCGACTGTCTGCCTGACCCTATGCAAGGGGGTTGTTAGCCGCACTGGGTATTGGACTGAACCCGCTGCGAGAGGTCTCTCCGTGGGTGCTACTTGGAGCAGGAGGATGCTTGGGTGCCAGGGGGGGCTTTGGCCATAAATCCCTTGCCTCCGGGTCGTGCACAAGAGGCCGACGTGACTCGAGATTGGATCTTGAGGCCCACGTACTAGTCTATGGATGGAAACTTGGAATAGCGATCCTTGAGGATTGCTGGAATTTCCTTCGGGTGGATTATGGAATTTCCTTCGGGCGGATTATGGAATTGCCTTCGGGTGGATTATGGAATAGCCTTCGTGCTGGATTATATGATGTATTCCAAAGACTGATAAATAAAGATCAAATGTTGAAAAGGAACTTGTTTGACATTGTTTTTCTATGTTAGTGCCTAAGTTACGTGAAGGAACTGGTGAATAATTGTCTAATTAAGGAAGTTGTTTTTGCTTGTCAAACTAAATGTGGTAGGTAATTAGACAACTAAAGAAACCCGAGGAAAGTGTGGTGGATGTGACCATGGGTTCGTCCTACGGAAGGGTGGTCCCAGTTGGCCGAGAACTTTTCTCAACGGAATTGACAGCAAGGTAACAATGACCTAGAATCTAGAAAGCTAGAGTTCCGATTTATATTATTTTAGGGGAATGGAATGGGACTATGCCTTACGGGCAGAGAGATCGAGCTTCGCATCCCTCTCGTTTCTCATTCTCCTTGAACCAAGTGCAGTATAAATCCACTTCGATCCTGATGTTTCTGCGTAAAGTAGTTCATCTGGGGCTCGACGCTAGTTATCTTCAAGGAACTTGACCATTAGGAAAACCCTGATTCGGGTCGATCCTAAGTGGGAATGGCCGGAATGCTTCTACTTCGTGGTGGCAGACTCGGGAAGACCTAGATCGCAAACCCCATGACATTCCGTGGGAGTGCCGGGCAGCGCTTTCTGGATTCTCTTCCCGATGGGCTACTAAGACGTGTCCTACAAGTGGACAGGTGGACACGTTACAGTTGGTATCAGAGCGAACAACCGAGGATCTAATATTTACAAGGAAACTTAATAAAGAGAAGTAAAGCAAATGTTGCAACTAAGAATATTTCCTTACTTACTTATCAATGCTGACTTGTAGAGTCGCAAATCATGGAACAAATTCTTGGTGTTTCAAGTTATGTTTATGACTGCGATGCATGCTTCGGATTATCGACGAAGGCTAGGTATGATGAATATCCTAGACCGCATCTACAATCCTTCACCCCTGTACATGGAATGGAGATGGACGGGTGATTCAAGAATTTATTACATAGCTGCCCATCGACT
This sequence comes from Lygodium microphyllum, assembly GCF_053477565.2. Classification (NCBI taxonomy): domain Eukaryota; kingdom Viridiplantae; phylum Streptophyta; class Polypodiopsida; order Schizaeales; family Lygodiaceae; genus Lygodium; species Lygodium microphyllum. The sequence goes on along the minus strand of NC_141163.1, from coordinate 4,501,787 downwards.
TGCGTACCTTCAGACCAACTTGAAGAGAATCAAGTGGATGGAGGACTTAAAGATCGTGAAGCTGTTCATATTTGTTGAGGCTCACGCAAACACAACCCTACATGTCGGTGATCGAAAGGTCAAGCAGAACAAGTATGTGTACGAGGGAGTGACTGGAATAATCCCTACCGACAGGATCAAGGTGTTGGGATGTTATGAGAAGAATGGGTATCAAAGGGAAGGATACCCTAATCTTCCTATGACCTATCGATACCTGAAAATCCATGACCCCAATCCATATTATTACTTGGTTCCTGATCCGGGTTTTTTACAACCCGGATTACTACCACAAAATTTTGGCCAAAGCCCCTATCAAGAGCTTACCATATCACTTTGGGTTTACTCTTCAAGCACTAGGTATGCTACATTGCTTCTCGATTATGATAACTCTAGCAAATGGGGGGAACAAGTTCTTAGAAGGCATGTCAATGTAAAGGGTAAAAGGGATGGTTATCTTAGTAAAGATGAAAATGGATTACACCTAGGAGTTGAGTGAATGCAAAGATTTTTCAAAGGACTAGCCTCCAACTACACATGGGCTGCGTCTGCATCACTAAGATTTGGAATCTATCACCATCATTAGAGGACACCTCACCCTAGCACACAAGTCAATATCCACATCATGGTGTCATTTGGATCTTGCACAAAATCTTACAAGCATGGACCCCCTTTTGTCACATGCTTATATATATTTATATACATATGGGGGACTAAAGTCAAAGCAGCTTTTGAAAGCCATTTTTTATAATCTCAATAACTCCCAAGAAAAAACGAACTTCAAGAAAATTTCCGCTAAGCCCAATCGGTTTCGACCTGGTCTACAAAGTTGCAGAAGAAACTTTTTTCAAATTCCTCACGGATTTGAAGTTACGAAAACGCAGACTGCTGGCTACATGCAATTTTCTTCTCTCTTTCACCACACCAACTTTCCACTCTATCCTTCTTGTAAATATATTATAATAATGTGCTTTGGGCACCCACCTCTTGTAATCTAGCTCCATTTCTCTATGTTGTCTACCACCACCCTTGGCTTCTTGCATGATGACCAAGGTGGGGACTTGTCCCATTCACTATGCTCCATATTTTCAAAGATGCCATACATCATCTAGGATTATGTTAATCAAGAAGATTAGCTTAATCTAATCCCTCATGGAGGCTATATAAAGAGCCCTTGGAGAACGAAGAAGTGGGGGAAGAGGGAAGAAGGACAATGACAAGTCCATGAGAGCATTCTAGAATACCCTCATCTCTTTGAGGGAAGCTATGAGTGAGTTCTTTTATTATGTAACATAATGGCAAGCTTCCTCTACCTCTTCTCCTATTATCTCTCTCTCCTCTCATCTCTCTCTCTCTTATATTTCAATATGGTGTTTAGTACATATATTCTCTCTTGTAAATTTGTGTCTTGGTTCTCTTGATTCTCTTTGAGAAAAGGGAAAGGAGGACAATGACAAGTCCATGAGAGCATTCTAGAATACCCTCATCTCTTTGAGGGAAGCTATGAGTGAGTTCTTTTATTATGTAGCATAATGGCAAGCTTCCTCTACCTCTTCTCCTATTATCTCCCTCTCTTCTCATCTTCTCATTCCATGTAGCATAATGGCAAGCTTCTTCTACCTCTTCTCCTCTTGTCTCCCTCTCCTCTCATCTCTCTCTCTCTTATATTTCAATATGGTGTCTAGTACATATATTCTCTCTTGTAAATTTGTGTCTTGGTTCTCTTGATTCTCTTTGAGAAAATGGATGTCCTAGCCCATCCTCCCTTTGGCTAGGTGGTGCCCCTCTTTAGTTCTCTTAGTGAGGATTGGAGGTTGGATGGGTAAGAGACAACCCGTTCATCATTTCAGGCCTCATTTTTGGTGCCCCCGCTGAGGACATTCTCAACCACAATTCTCTACCTCCTTATGTGGAATGATACAACACATGGTGTTGCATCCTCTACAACAAGTTCCCCAAGTGGCTCTTCCTTAACGCCTTCACCAACTATTTTTGAAGCTGGTCCAAGTCCACGACTCCCAGAATTGTCTCCTAAAGAAGCTCAAGAAAGAAAGTATGCCTATCGGATGACGGCACGCATGTGGGTAAAAGGTGTTCACTTTAGAAATTCCATTATTTCACAAGGAAAAAAAATATGTTGCCATCAATTTTTAGGTTCTCATAATTGTGGTGAGTGTTTTGCAAACAAAGTGAAAGCCCTTCCGAGAGGTCCTCATCTCCAAATCATCAAATCCCTCTCTCTCTCTGGCCTAATCCACATCAAAGGAGGACAACTATGCATGAACGGTGTGGAGTTTTATAGAAGTGCAAAGTATGGAGACTACCTTCAACTATTGTTAGCTCGAAGGTTGGGTGTGGTTGAAAAGGTGGCCATCACACCTTATGAAATATGTGTCACCGAGGATGGACACACCAAGGTAAGAACAATCACTGGTGAGCAAATTGTCCGTATAGCAAAGTTGGGGGGTTCCAAAAATAAACACTCTGGAAAAAATCCTTCATAATTCAAGAAAGTGCATTCCCTCTACTCCCTTAAGTAGTCTCCACTCATGAATAATAATAATTGCCCAAATTTCTACACCTTTCACTCTGTACAAAACATCCGAGTTAATGTATACATCAGTAGGAAGATTTTCTTCCAGCAGCGTCTTGTCATGTACTTTGGGGCTGAAAGATTAAGGGAGATTCTTGTATTACCAGAACCTATAATCTTCCCAATGCTAGACTACAATGCATCCTTCAATGTACATGTATTTATCCTATTATAATAGTTTCTCATGAATCAGAACGAGTTGTATGGACCTATCCGTCCACTTGCTATGCAAACTGTGCATATTGTAGCTAGCACAAAGCTTAGATTCCAAGGCATTATTAGAAGCATACTGGGGCCTAGACGTCTTGCTGAAATCAATGCATCTGTGAACCCATTCATCCTTCCCCTTATAAAATACAACTTAAGTCTAGACGTTTTCATCTTCATACTCTACTAAGGCAACATGGCATTTCCAAGTTTTTTTTGGGCACAAAGGGGAGAAAGCTCTAGATTTTTTGGATGACTTAGAAATGGCATTCCTAGTCACAGACCGGGATGATGAAGCAACCAAAGTACGGGCCTTTCGTTTAGTTCTAAAGGGTGATGCTCGAGTGTGGTATCAAGCTCTCCCGGAGGCTACAAGGGGTAATTGGGAGGATCTCAAGACCGCATTCATGCACAAGTACCAAGATACAGAGCCACCTGAAGATATTTGGAGACAGCTCTTAGATCTTCGCCAAACCATAGCAGGGGAATACCAAACCTATGAAGGCATGTTTATAAAATTGTGGGATAAATGGACAGCATCTTTAGCCGAGGGAGAAAGAGTACCTGATTGCCTTAAGAAAGATTGTTTTCTAGCCGGACTCCATCCTCTACTAAGGGAGAAGGTCAAAGGAAAGTTTCCCACATCCTATGAAGAATCAGTCACTTATGCGAGGGAGAAAGATAGAAAATTGAAGTATCAAGCCCAGTTGAAGGGGGGAGTTGAGCCCATGCAGGTTTTACCAACCATGCCAAGGCCTAGAGAAATAGCAGAGGCCCCAACTGAACCGGAGATACCACAGCAAGAGCTCCTACAACGCATTACTAATCAACTTGAAAGCCTTTCATTAAATTTGGTGCAAGGAGTACGACCCCCTCCCCTCATAAATGAAGGCAATTGAGGTCCAAGAAGACAAGAAAGAGAGTATGTTTGCTATAATTGTGGGGAGACTAGCCATGGTATGTACTTTTGCCCTCATCCCAGGCGTTTTTCAGGAAATGGGTTCCAACCAAGAAGGAGAGGACAACAAGTGACACCACCTAGGAAAAGGTTTGTTCCACCGAATCCAAGGCCTCCACCACCGGTTCAAGTTCTCCAGCATCCTCGACCACTTGCAGAGGTGCCGCCCTTGCCTGTTCAACCGCTAGAGAATCATGATGTTAGGATAATTAGTTTAGATGAGAGTGATGTCAAAGGGAAGGCCAAAGTAGTAGAGGTTGAAGCAATGCCGGTGAAGAAAGCCCGGAGAATTGAGAAAATGGAACCTACACCACCAAAGGAGGTTGAAAAGATGGAAGAGGAGGCAGAGTCATCAATGGCTACAAAGACACGCAACAGTAAAAAGATGAGGGCTCGCCCACGCCGACACATTGAGCCAGATGATTTTTCCCTGGGTAAAGGTACTAAAGCTTATGATTTTCTTGTTGATGTGAGGAATCAAGGGCCAAAAATTTCATGGCCACAATTACTACATCTATCTCCAACAGTGCGGCGACAATGGTCAAAGATGGTAAGCATTAGACCCATGAAGAATAGATATGTGAATGCAATCCAGGCTAAAAAGATGAAAGATATTGTGCCTCTAGTGGAAGCCGAAATCAATGGACAGAGAGTGTCAAAGACATATGTGGATGGAGGTGCAGAGATTTGTGTCATGACGGAAAAGTTGATGCATCGTTTGGGATTAGAGGTAAATGAAACTACTAAATTTGGGGCCAAAATGGCTAACAATGTAGTAGTAAATTGTTTGGGAGTTATAAAGAAAGTCAAGGTAAAGGTGTGTGGAGTGCAATTGGAACTTGACATGTATGTGATGCCAGTGAAGGGGGACGGCTATCCGCTCATTCTTGGGCGACCATGGCTAATGGGAATGAAAGCCAAACAAGATTGGGAAACAGGGGCTTTAGAGCTAAGGCCACAAAAGGGGCTGCATAAAAAATGGAAGAGCACTATCTACAACATGAAGGAGGGCCGACAGGAGGATCTTGTGTTAGAAACCACCGCTGATGAATGGAGTTCCAGCGAGGATTGGTCATCTATGACAGAGGGAGAGTCTTCTAATGAGGAGGAAGAAAGCTCTCTAGAAGTGATGGGGATTACATTAAAAGGGCCTTCTAGTAGTGAAATTCCGCAGCAGCTTCCAAAGGTTGAGAAGGAGGGGTTAGAAAAAATGTTGGCTAAGGATCTATCAGTTCAGGAGAAGGCAGCCTACATGGAAGTGGTGATAAAACACTCTGCACTTTTTATTTCTGATTATGAACATATCACAGGTGTGACAGCAGTACAACATCACATTAATCTAAAAGAGGGAGCACGGCCAGTGGTGCAGCGACTACGACGATTGGGAGTAGTTCAACAAAACGCTCTACTCACTGAGGTGCAACGACTTTTAAAGGCAGACTTTATCTATCCAATAGGGGATTCAGAGTGGGTTTCACCTGTGGTGGTGATACCCAAGAAGAATGGAAAATGGAGGATTTGTGTGGATTACAAGCCGCTAAATGCTGCAACTAAGAGAGATCACTTTCCTCTTCCCTTTTAGGATGAAATACTCAACGAGGTGGCCAGGCATGAGAGATACACTGTTTGTAATGGGTATTCAGGTTATTTTCAGATCCGAATAGCTGAGGAGGATCAACAGAAGACCACCTTCATTACAGCTTGGGGTTGTTTTGCTTACAAAGTAATGCCATTTGGGTTAACAAATGCCCCAGCTACCTTCCAACGATTCATGAATTATGTCTTCCAGCCATATTTTGGGAAATCCATCAGGGTCTTTATTGATGATTTTTGTATTTATAGTTCTAAGGCTTTACATCTAGGAAAGGTGGATGAAGCTTTCAACCGCCTTGCACAAATGGGGGGGCAATTAAACCATGAGAAGTGTCGAATTGGCGAAAGTTGTGTAACTTTGTTAGGGCATGTCGTAAGTGAGAGGGGCATTGAAGCAGATCCAAACAAAGTTAAGGCCCTATTGGCGGTGCCATCACCATCTTCTGTGAAGCAACTAACCTCTTTCATTCACAAGGTGCGATATATGGGGCGGTTCATTCATCTCCTCTCCCAATTAATATTTCCACTGCAACAGTTAATCCACTCTGAGGAGCTCTTGTGGAGTGACGAAAGCGAAAGGTGCTTTCACAAGGTGAAGAAGGCTCTTAGCACCCTTCCTATAATTTTACAGCCTTGTTGGGATCAGGATTTTTTTGTCAATCTGAGTTTTGGGGAAGATGCTCTAGGGGCAGCACTAATACAAAAGGATGCTAAAACTGACCTAATGAGGCTGGTTTACTTTTCTAGCAGAGTAATGATAGCATCAAAACGAGGGTACAAGATGGTTGAGGTGATGGTTTTGTCTCTAATGCTTGCTATAAGAAAGTTTCGTCCTTATCTTCTCCCTAGGCCATTCACAGTGATCACGACAGAAGAGCATTTTCCCTATGCCTTACAACACATGGATGTTTCAGCTAGAATCGCTAAGTGGGTGATACAACTCCAAGGGTTTGACTACACCTTCAAGGTGGAGGATTCTACTCGAGCTTGCCTAGCTAATTTGTTGACCCATAGATGCCATCAAAAGAAGGAAATGGAGAAGGGAAAGGTAAAAGAGGAGACACCTCCTCTTGAGGAGCCGCCACGGGTGGAGAATGCCCATGCCCTCTACTTTGATGGAGCCTACAAGCGTGTTAAAGACAAAGCGGCAGCAGGAATAGTTGTGTTCAGTCCCGAAGGTGACAAACTTTATGGAGAAGGTATCAACTTGGAGGATGTCCATTCTAACAATGAGGCAGAATATCAAGCCTTGCTTTTAGGTTTGAGGTGGTGTCTTTCACATGGTGTCACTCGGCTTAATGTTTTTGGGGATTCTATGCTCATTGTTAAGCAAATGAAAGGAATTTGGGCTTGTAAAAATGATAACTTAGTAGTGAAAATGAGGGAAGCTAAAACTCTCATGAGAAAGCTACAGAAAGCGCAAATCTATTTTGTGCCAAGGCACACAAATGGCGACGTAGATGCTCTAGCAGCTGAAAAATTGAAAGAGGTAATGGTGGGCATCATTACAGTAAAGCTTCCCTTGTTTCAGGGTAAGTTTCAACTACAAGATGTGCTTTATTTTCTTGAGCAAGGTGAGGCACCTACACATATGAGTAAAAGTGAGAAAAGGTGGCTAGCTACTAAGGCCACTAAATACCGCTTGATAAATGATGTGTTGTATTGCAAAGGAAAGGATGCAGTGCTTAGAAGGGTGCCAACAGCAAAGGAGATTATGGATGTGATTAAGAGCTGCCATGAAGGGGTTTGTGGCGGACATTTTGCTCAAGAAATAACCAGCAGGAAGATTCTTCAAGCCGGTTTTGTGTGGCCTAGTCTACATCGAGATGTGCAACATTGGTGCCGCACTTGTGACAATTGCCAAAAGGCCGGACCAAGGAAGCTAGTGCATGAGGAACAAAATCCCATAACTACATATGGCCCATTTGAGAAATGGGGGATTGATGCAATAGGGCCACTCCTACAAACTCAATCTGGCAAGGAATACATCATAATGGGAGTAGACTACATGACGAGGTGGGCAGAGGCTTCAGCAACTAGTAGGATCACAGCCCAAGAAGTGGGAAAATTTGTGTTTGAAAATATTTGTTGCAGGTTTGGCACACTTTTGGAAATTATCTATGATCGGGGTCCTGGTTTTAGGGCGAACCTAGTAGGGGAGCTAATGGAAAGGCTAAAAATCAAGCACAGGCATTCTACTCCCTACTATCCACAGTGTAATGGTTTGGTCGAAAAAGTGAATGGGCTGATTTGTAAGATAATTACCAAGCAGGTACACATGCACCCCAAGCACTGGGATAAAAAATTGAATGCAGCTCTTTGGGCCTACAAGACTTCATTCAGAACCTCACTTGGTTATACTCCATTTCACCTCGTCTATGGCCAAGAGGCTTTGCTTCCTATAGAGGTGGAACTGGCCAGTTTGCGTGTTTTACTAGCGAGTCAAGAGAAGAATCAAGATAAGAAGTTAGAGGAAAGGATCTTGGATCTAGAGAGGCTGGAGGTAGATAGAGAAGCAGTAGTCCAACACTATTCCATGCAGGCTGAAGAGAGGAGGAAGACCTTTAATAAGAAGTTGGCTAGCAAACACATAAGGGAAGGATCACTTGTGCTACGTTATGATAATCGCTTTGATAACAGAAAGGATGCTAAACTTGTGTTCAAGTGGGAAGGGCCATTCATGGTCATAAGGAGATATTCAAATGGCAGCTATAAGCTAGGTGACATGGATGGGAAGGTTCACAAGACAAGGGTAAATGGATGGCGATTGAAGCCTTATTTTCAAAGAAATATGAACACTTTGGAGCAGTCATTCAATGAAGAGCCACCAATGAGGGGGTGCAGTCCTCCTTGCTCTATTGGACCATCATTATCAAGCTAGAGGCATGAATACCTCTAGCCTAAGGGGAGGGCTAATGATCCGGGTTTTTTACAACCCGGATTACTACCACAAAATTTTGGCCAAAGCCCCTATCAAGAGCTTACCATATCACTTTGGGTTTACTCTTCAAGCACTAGGCATGCTACATTGCTTCTCGATTATGATAACTCTAGCAAATGGGGGGAACAAGTTCTTAGAAGGCATGTCAATGTAAAGGGTAAAAGGGATGGTTATCTTAGTAAAGATGAAAATGGATTACACCTAGGAGTTGAGTGAATGCATAGATTTTTAAAAGGACTAGCCTCCAACTACACATGGGCTCCGTCTGCATCACTAAGATTTGGAATCTATCACCATCATTAGAGGACACCTCACCCTAGCACACAAGTCAATATCCACATCATGGTGTCATTTGGATCTTGCACAAAAGCTTACAAGCATGGACCCCTTTTGTCACATGCTTATATATATTTATATACATATGGGGGACTAAAGTCAAAGCAGCTTTTGAAAGCCATTTTTTATAATCTCAATAACTCCCAAGAAAAAGTGAATTTCAAGAAAATTTTCACGAAGCCCGATCGATTTCGACCTGGTCTACAAAGTTGCAGAAGATACTTTTTTCAAATTCCTCACGGATTTGAAGTTACGAAGGCGCAGACTGCTGGCTACATGCAATTTTCTTCTCTCTTTCACCACACCAACTTTCCACTCTATCCTTCTTGTAAATATATTATAATAATGTGCTTTGGGCACCCACCTCTTGTAATCTAGCTCCATTTCTCTATGTTGTCTACCACCACCCTTGGCTTCTTGCATAATGACCAAGGTAGGGACTTGTCCCATTCACTATGCTCCATATTTTCAAAGATGCCATACATCATCTAGGATTATGTTAATCAAGAAGATTAGCTTAATCTAATCCCTCATGGAGGCTATATAAAGAGCCCTTGGAGAACGAAGAAGTGGGGGAAGAGGGAAGAAGGACAATGACAAGTCCATGAGAGCATTCTAGAATACCCTCATCTCTTTGAGGGAAGCTATGAGTGAGTTCTTTTATTATGTAACATAATGGCAAGCTTCCTCTACCTCTTCTCCTATTATCTCCCTCTCCTCTCCTCTCTCTCTCTCTTATATTTCAATATGGTGTCTAGTACATATATTCTCTCTTGTAAATTTGTGTCTTGGTTCTCTTGATTCTCTTTGAGAAAAGGGAAAGGAGGACAATGACAAGTCCATGAGAGCATTCTAGAATACCCTCATCTCTTTAAGGGAAGCTATGAGTGAGTTCTTTTATTATGTAGTATAATGGCAAGCTTCCTCTACCTCTTCTCCTATTATCTCCCTCTCTTCTCATCTTCTCATTCCATGTAGCATAATGGCAAGCTTCTTCTACCTCTTCTCCTCTTGTCTCCCTCTCTCTCATCTCTCTCTCTCTCTTATATTTCAATATGGTGTCTAGTACATATATTCTCTCTTGCAAATTTGTGTATTGGTTCTCTTGATTCTCTTTGAGAAAATAGATGTCCTAGCCCATCCTCCCTTTGGCTAGGTGGTGCCCCTCTTTAGTTCTCTTAGTGAGGATTGGAGGTTGGATGGGTAAGAGGCAACCCGTTCATCATTTCAGCCCTCAATTCCCATAGCTGAATGTGACACAATCTTATTCTCCCCAAATTGATATATCAGCTTGTTCCATCTTCCCAAACATAATTGTACTTGAAAGGGCTATTCCCATATGAATGAAATAAACTTTTTTATCAATAACTGACATTGCTGTAAGTGTTGGTGTGGAGTTAAGTGATTAGGTTACTTGACTAGAAGCTGAACTGGGCATGTTAATGTAATGTGAGAAATGCTTAGCAAGTTTTAACGTAAAGAATCTTATTGCCCATGCACAACCTCAAGTGCAGATTCCTAGTCCGACCGCTACACCAAGTACGGCTGTAATTCAGGAGAAGAAATTTCTTCTCAAACAAATCAAGCCACCAGAATTTGATGGTAAAGGAAGGACCGTCCAAATTGATGCCGAGATCTGGATCGAATCCATGGAGGATTATTTCGAAGCAATAGGTACTGCATCCGCTAACCAAGCAATGCTCACCAAGCTAAAGCTTATCGGCAAAGCAAGACTTTGGTGGAAGTAATGGTGCAGAGACCAAGGGATCTCGGAAGGGTCAGTTACTTTGGAAAAGCTAAAAAGAGTTGTGCGAGGGAGATATCTACCACGTGCCTACTGCACACAAAAGATGAACGAGTTCTATGAACTGAAGCAGCTTGGTCTATCTCTTGATGTATACTATTCAAAGTTCATCTCTCTTTTGAAGTACGCGCCACAAATGGACATGACACAACATGTGTCAAAGTTTTGTGCCGGATTAAACCCACCTATAAACACCTGCCTCAAATCAATGCCCCCAATAGATCTTCAGGATGCACTCATTCGAGCTGCATCCATAATACAGGAGGTGCAGACCAGGCCAAGAAATAACAAGACTTGGTCTTACAAGTATCAGAAGAATAAGGGAGTGTACAGGTCTCAGGCCAAGAGAGCGCAGGGCCAAAATCAGGGACAAAGGAAGAAAGCCAGGACCAACACTGTAAATAATTTCATTCCTACCCAAGGTATTGGCCGCAATCTTCGTTGCTTCCATTGCAATGATCCTAGTCACTTTAAAAGGCAGTGTCCCAAGCTTAGCAAAGGACAACGTCAAGGACCATCCCAAGGAACCGTCCGTGGCCAAGGAGCCACCGTCAAGGCCAGAGGGAGAACCTTCAGTGTTGCCAACAAGGAGCTGTGTGATGAAGAAGACCCATCCATGGAAGAAAACATTGAGAGGGCAACAATTCATGCTGCCCTTCACAAGAAAGGACCGAATTGCCAATTCTCGGTGATTCAGACTCCATTGGATTATCAAGGTAAAAGCTTCAAAACCTTGATTGATTGTGGCAGTACACATTCCTTCATTTCACTAGTTTGTGCAAGAAGATTAGGAATAGCCACAAAAGATGCACCTACCTTACTTGTGGAATTAGGAAATGGTCGTGAGGTCACTTGTACCAGGCAAACTGCTAAGGTGAAATTCCTGCTGGGTGGAAAGTCGACTTCGGTTAGATTCAAGGTTATGAACCTAGGTATCCACAAGTGTTTGCTCGGAATGGATTGGCTTAAACCTAATGATGCTCACATTCACTGTGGAAAGGGCTAAGTTTCCTTTCAAAATTCTGAAGGGGAACTGGTCACAACTCAGGGAGAGGCTGGTATGCCAAAAATTCAACTGGCCAAAGCATCTCGAATAATGAAAGGAGTTAGAAAAGGGCTACCTGTCTATTTGATTAAGCTAAATAAGCTAGATCAGAATCAGGAGTCTAGGGAAGAACCTTCATGGCTAAAGGAATACGGATACATATTTCCTGAAGAGCTGACAGAACTTCCTCCTCAAAGGGAAGTCGATCACGAAATCAAGCTAGCGCTAAGAGCTGCACTAATTGCAAAGAGACCATATAGAATGTCCATCCCGGAAGCGATTGAGCTGAAGGAGCAACTCAAGCAACTGTTAGACCAAGGCTACATTTGTCCTAGCAGTTCACCATGGGGAGCTCCAATGCTGTTCCAGAAGAAGAAAGATGGAACACTTCGGCTATGTATTGATTATTACAGAGGATTGAATCAATCAACCATTAGAAACAAATATCCCATTCCAAGAATAGATGAACTTCTTGACCGTCTTCAAGGTGCGAAGATCTTCTCCAAGATTGATATCAGATCTGGATATTATCAGATAAGAATCAAGGAAGAAGATATCCTAAAGACAGTATTCAGCACAAGATATGGACACTTGGAGTTCCTGGTCATGTCATTCGGGTTGACAAATGCTCCTGCTACCTTCAACAGGCTAATGTAGGATATCTTTAGGCCCTACCTTGATGACTTTGTACTCGTTTTCTTTGACGATACCCTAGTCTACTCCAAGGAGGAAGAAGATCATGAACCCCAGCTTTGCATTGTCCTTGAAACAATGAGGGCACACAAGCTTTATGCCAAGAAGAGGAAGTGTGCCATTTTTCAAGCAACAGATTGAATATCTGGGATTCATTGTATCAACGGAAGGAATTTCAATAGATCCGGCCAAGGTCAGAGACGTTTTGGAGTGGCCAACACCAAGAACTGTCAAAGAAATATGTAGTTTTCTTGGATTGACAGGATGGTACAGGGCCTTTATCAAAAACTATGCTTTGATTGTAGCATCGCTGACCGATCTACTGAAGAAGCAAGTATCAATTGTATGGTCACCTGCTAAACAATCCAGCTTTGACAAACTAAATTAAATCTTGGTATCAACACCCATCCTGAAACTTCCACATCTTAGTAAGGAGTTTGAAGTGATAACCGATGCTAGCACACTTGCCTTAGGATGTGTGCTTATGCAAGAAGGTCATCCCGTAGCATACTCCTCAAGGAAACTGAAGAGCCATGAAAGGAACTATGCTACCCACAATCTGGAGCTATTAGCTGTCATCCATGCCCTCAAGCTCTAGAGACACTACTTGCTAGGTAACAAGTTTACCCTAGTGATGGATCATAAAAGTCTTAAATGGATTTTTACCCAGACTGAGCTCAACATGAGGCAATGTTGATGGATTGAAGTGTTGGAGGAATATGATTTTGAAATCAAATACCGGCCTGGAAAGGAGAATGTAGTTGCCGATGCACTCAGTTGCAAGGCATTTTTGAATTCTCTGATTTTGCAAGATCCATCAATAGCCAGATCTCTAGCCACAAAGGTATCCATGCCAAACAACCCAATTTTTGAGCTAGCTAAAGAAGAGGCATGCCATGACCCAACCTATCAGAAATTGCTAAGGGAGATCCCTATCAAGGATCAAGACCCGAAGCTACAAACAAAGTATCAAGAAATCTTTATCAATAGTGGACTTGTCTACTATAGAACGAGATTATTCATACCGGCAAGCCATTCACTCAAGCAAGGCTTAAAGGTGACATTCTCAAATATGTCACGGAATGTTTGTCTTGTCAACACATTAAGGACGAACATGTCAAAATGGCAGGGAAATTGCAACCACTTGACATTCCCCAAATGAAATGGGAATTAATTACTATGGACTTTGTTATTGTCCTGCCCCAAGTTCAGGGAGGATACAACTCCATTATGATCATTTGCAAATAATTCATTATCCTTTATTCGGTGAAGGGGTGTTCCCGTGGTGGAGCCACGGTTTCCTATGCACAACGCGGGGGGTGGGTGTTTGTTAGTACACGAGGATGGAGCACTTAGCCCAAAGTTTTTCTATTGTGGGAGGTTACTTTGAATCGTTTTTGCGCGAGATCTAGTGGCCTTTAATATTTTGTTGTAGAAATATTACAATGCTCAAGCTTTCATTAACACTCTCTATATCATATGACTTTTTGAAATATCTTTTAGAAAGACCTTGACAACATAGTAGCTTGTCTCAACACTCTCTTCTTGTGGAGGATCTTGTCATGATAAATTCATAGCCTCTTCTCTATTTTTGAGGTGCTTTGAGATTGAAATTGAGGATGTGCTCAAGCACATATCAACCCCCTCATATTTTGATATGAGTTTTAGGTTTCTTAGGGATAGAGCATACTCAAGATTTTAATCAATTATCTTTGAGGTGCTTTAAGATAGAGGATGACACCTAAGCGCACATGCTTAGATTTGTATTAAGCTTGTATCAACTGTCACTTTATAGGGAATGACTTGGCAATATGGCTTCATGGTTTCTCCATTGTTGTTGAGATGGCTTTGAGATAGAGCTTTAGCATATATGCAAGCTTGTGTCCACTATCCCTTTTTGGCAATACTTTTGAGATAACTTTGGAAAAGAGATTGAGGATGTGATCCATTTTGTATCACCTCGCTCCTTTTGAGGGAAGGGGGAAGGGTCGAGGAAACTTTGTAAGAAAGAGGGATAGAGTGCAAGCAGGTGCTCAAGCCTATACATAGAGTCTCTCCAATTTTATGTGTGTTTTAGTTCCCTTTGGGAGGACAGAGCTTCAGAGGGCTGATATAGGCTTGAGCATGTCCTCAAACTTATAACAACCCCTCTCTCTCTCTCTCTCTCTCTCTCTCTCTCTCTCTCTCTCTCTCTCTCTATATATATATATATATATATATATATATATATATATATATATATATATATATATATATATATATATATATATATATATATATATATATATATATATGACTTTGAGATCTCTTGGGATAGAACTTGACCATGTCCTCATGCCTGTATTAACTCTCTCTTTCTAGATGAGGAAGGCAGTATGATTGTTTTCGCTCTCCCTCCATTAAGATCATGGCAAGGTAGTTTCTCCCCCCCCTTTCAGAGGTCTATGAGACAAAGGTTGAGCACATGCTCAAGCTCTATCTCAACTTGCATTAGCACTCTCTTTTTCATATGAATTTTTTAAATTTCCCCACATGCTAAAGATTGCATTAACACTCTCTATTTCATATGAAATTTTGAAATGTCTTTTAGATAGACCTTGGCAACCCTCTCTTGGCAACAAGGAGGATAGTGTCATAGGCTTTTCTTTAACTATAAGCTGCTTTGAGATTGAGCTTGAGCACGTGATCATGCTTCTATCAGCCCTCTCTTGTTTTGATGTGAGTTTCAAGTGTGTTAGGGATAGATCATGCTCAAGCTTGTAACAAATATCTCTTTTAGGAAATACTCTTGTCATAGCTGTCAAAAAAAGATTGATGTTCTAGTCCTATCTTTCTAAGGAAGAAAGGTGGCATGATTGTTTTCCCTCTCCATTCATTGATACCATGGCAAGGTAGTTTCTCATCCCCCATTGACATGTCTATGTAACAAAGCTTGAGCACATGGTCAAGCTTTCATCAACACTCTCTATTTGATACAACTTTTTAAAAATGCCTTTTAGACGTAGTGTGAGAGCATACTCAAGCTAGTCTCAACCCTCTTTTTGTTGGGGAGGAGCTTGGCATAATAGATTCATAGTCTCTTCTCTATCTTTGAGATGCTTTGAAATGGAGCTTAGCACGTGCTCAAGCTTGTATCAAGCTTGCATAGTCTCTTCTCTAACTTTGAGGTCCTTTGAGATAGAGGTTGATCAAGCTTGTATCAAACTCTCTTTTTATAGGGGAGGACCTTGGAAATATAGATCCATGGTTTCTCCATTGTCTTTGAGATGCCTTTGAGATAGAGCTTGAGCATGTATGCAAGCTTGTATCAACTATCTCTTTTTAGCAAGACTTTTTTGATGGCTTTGGAAAGAGTTTGAGCATGTTGTCCGCTTTGTATCAATCATCTCTTTATTTTTTGGGAAAGGGGGGGAGGAAAGAGCATGTCAAGATAGAGGAACACAATGTGAGTAGGTACTCAAGCATATATAGACCCTCTCCACTTTTATGTATCTTTGAGTTGTCTTTAGGAAAAGGCTTTAGAGGGTTGATATAGGCTTGAGGATGTGCTCAAGATTGTATCAACCCTTCTTTCTCTCTCTTTATGCAACTTTGAGATCTCCTGGGATAGAGCTTGAGCATGTGCTCAAGCCTGTCTCACCTCTCTCTTTCTAGATGAGGAAGGTGGTAGGATTGTCTTCTATCTCCCTTCATTGAGACCATGGCATGGTATTTTCTCCCCCCCCCCCCCTTAGGATGTCTATGAGACAAAGCTTGAGTGCATGCTCAAGCTTGCATTAACACGCTCTATTTCACATTACTTTTTGAACATTCCTTTAGACAGAGCTTGAGAACATGCTCAAGCTTTCTCAACCCTCTCTTGGTTGGGGAGGAGCTTTGTATGATCAATTCATAGTCTCTTCTCTATTTTTGAGGTGTTCTAAGATAGAGCTTTATCATGTTTTTAGGCATGTATCAAGCAAGTATCAACTCTTTCTTTACAAGGGAGAACCTTGGTAATATAGCTTCATGGCTTCTCTAGTGTCTTTGAGATGCCTTTGAGGCACATCTTGAGCATATATATGCAAGTTTGCATCAACTCTTTCTTTTTGGCAATACTTTTGAGATGAATTTTCAAAAGAGCTTGAGCATGTGGTTGAGTATGTATCACGGCTCTCTTTGTGTCAACCCTCTCTTTCATGGGGAGGAGCTTGGGATGATATATTCATAGTATTTTCTCTATTTTTTAGGTGCTTTGAGATAGAGCTTGAGCATGTGCTCAGTCATGTATCAATCTTGTATCAACTCTCACTTTATAGGTGAGGATCTTGAAATCTCTTTTAGGCAATAATTTTGAGATAACTTTGGAAAATATCATGAGCATGTGGTTCAATTTGTATCACCCCTCTCTTTCTTTTTGTGAAAGGGGGAGAGGGAGGCAAATTGGCAAGATAGAGGGACAGAATACTAGAATGTGCTTAAGCCTATATAGGCCCTCTCTAATTTTATGTGTCTTTGAGTTATCTTTGGGATAGAGCTCTGGAGGGTTGATATAGGCTCAAGCACATACTCAAGCTTATATCAAACCTCTCTCTCTATTTGTGTCACTTTAAGATATCCTGGGATAGAGCTTTAGCATGTGCTCAAGCCTATCTATGAGATAGATCTTGAGCACATGCTCAAGCTTGCATTAACACTCTCTATTTGATATGACATTTTGAAATGTCTTTTAGATAGAGCTTGAGATGTGCTCAAGATTATCTCAATCCTCTCCTTCTTGAGGAGGAGCTTGGCATGATAGATGCATAGCCTCTTCACTATCTCTAAGTTGCTTTGAGATACAACCTAAGCATGTGATGTGGCATGTATTAAACCTATCATATTTTGATATGAGTTATAGGTGTACAAATTTTTCATAGGAAAGTTATGAACTATTTTCATAGTAAGTATAGATACTAGAGTCTACCCACTAAGATCTTTCACTAGAGTCTACCCATTAAGAGTATTTATAGATACTAGAGTCTACCCATTAAGAACTTCCTTGAAAATATTGAAGTCATTTTGTAGTGGTTCACAATTTTAGTTGAAATGATACAAAGAATTTATGCTCGGATTAAGACATGTGTGCATTGTCAAGTCCATAGGATCAAATTGTGCTACTTGATTGCTACATCCAAACTCTATCAAGGCATATACAATGTCATACATGTAAATGCTATTATCTATTCATTAAAATTAATACAATGACCCTATGTATGGATATGCATTTATATACATACATGTTATCATTATTAAAGATATATCTTATTCTTTTCCATTTTAAGGCATCCCTTCTTTGTATCAAGATGGAACATCAAAATAATCTTTTAGCCCTTCAATGTTTGAATTCCAATACATTGTGGCATTGCCTATATATAAAGTGGGATTGCTATAAACTTGATGCATTTCCATTTAGAAATACATTGAGGGATTCAATACATAGTTTGAGCATCAAATAGGGCACATTTGTTGTACACCATAATGAAATCTTGATTGAATATACTTGATACATCACTTGGATGTTAGGCTAGATTTTGTTCTTATTGGAGAGATTTTATGATTTATCTAATACTTTCAAGTTCTTATTGGGTAAATTGCAACAAATGATGCTTGATATCTTGAGTAGTATGAGCATTCAACATGAAAACTTAGTAAGAAATTTCCTTCCATTGACTGGTCTACGCAACAACTTTGTAAGAACATTGCTTCCATTGACTAGCATGCGTAACAACTTTGTAAGAACTTTGCTTCCATTGAGTAGTCTATATGAAAATTTGGAAGTTTTCCTTGCTTGATAGCTTGTTTCTAGGCTTGAAGCTCATCATTGTAACCACTTTTACATCCTTGAGCTATTTACATTTGAATATCTCAAGGGCATCATTCCACAACTTGTTGACAACCTACCTCACCTCCAACATGCTTCACCTATACCCCATTGATCCCATAGACATTCCTCATTCACTTGGCCTATCAAACAAACAAGGTTTCTCTAGGCTTGATCACATGCTCAAGCTCTCTCTCAAATATATCTAAAAGAGAAAGGAATGGAAAGAAGATACAAAGAACGTATCATCTGAGAGGGTCTAAATAGGCTTGTATCAACCCTCCCTTTATAGAAGAAGAGCTTGGTAATATTTTTCCCCCTCTATCTTTGTGCACATGGAATAAATTTTATCCCCTCTCATGGAGATGGCTTTTAGACAGCGTGCTTGAGAATGTTTGCAAATTTGTATCCAAACCCTATCTATTTGAAGCGACCTTTTCATATGCATTTGGAAAAGATCTTGAGCATGTGCTTAACCTTGTATCAACTCTATCTTTATGGGGGAGGACCTCTAAGTGTAACATGGTAGTTTCTCCTCTCTCATTGAGATGTGCAACTTAAGCATGTGCTCAGTCTTGTATCAATAGTGTCTTTCTTATATGAATTTCTAACATGTCTTTAACATAGGACTTCGCTACACTACATGCCCAATCCTTTATTTTTGGGAAAGGAGTGCAGCATGGTAGTTTATCCTCTCTCATTGAGATGTATAACTTGAGCACATGTTCAAGCTTGTATCTGCACTATCTTTGTATATGAATTTCTAACATGTATTTGAGATAGAGCTCTAGTACATGCTCAAGCTTGTATCAATTCTTTATTTCTAAGGGAGGAGCTTTGCAAGATAGATTCTGAGTTTCTCCTTTCTCTTTTCAATGTATTTGAGAGAGAGATTAAGAGTTTGATCAAGCCTAGAGTAACCTTATTTGTCTGATATGGCTTTGATGTGTCTTTGAGATAGAAGTGAGGGAAACTTGGCAAGATAGTTGAGCTTGAAAGGCTATATAGATCCTCTCCACTTTTATGTGACCTTGAGGTATTTTTGGAACACATCCTGTGAAGCACATTCTCAAGCATGTATCAACGGTAAAATTGTTTCCCCTCTATCTCTAAGTGTAGCATGGTAGTTTCTCCTTTATCATTGAGATGTACCCTCTTAGTTTTTATGTGACTTTGAGAGGTATCTTTGGGAGGGACCTTGAGCATGTGCTCAAGCTTATATCAACCCTCTCTTTATGGGAGAGGAGATTGGTGATATATTTTTCCCTCTATCTCTGTGCACCTAGAAAAAAGTTTCTCCTCTCTCAGAGATTGCTTTTAGACAACATGCTTGAGCATGTTCCCATGATTGTACCCAAACCCTATATATTTGATATGAGCTTTTGATATGCCTTTGGGAAAGAGGTTGTGAGCATGTGCTCAAGCTTGTATCAACTCTATCTTTATGCAGGAGGAACTCTAACTCTAAGTGCAATAGGATAGTTTCTTCTCTCGTATTGAGATGTGCAACTTGAGCATGTGATCAAGCTTGTATCAATAGTGTCTTTCTTATATGAATTTCTAACATGTCTTTGAGATAGGGCTTCACTATGTGCTCAAGCTCATACCAATCCTTTATTTTTGGGGGAGGAGTGCAACATAGTAATTTCTTCTCTCCCATTGAGGTATATAGCTTGAAGCTTGTATCTAGATTTTTTTTCATGTATGAATTTCTAACATGTCCTTGAGATAGAGCTCCAATACATGCTCAAGCTTATACCAATCCTTTATTTCTAGGGGAGGAAATTTGCAATATAGATTCCTAGTTTCCCCTTTCTCTTTTAGATGTATCTAAAAGAGGCCATGAGAGTGTGATCAAGCCTAGAGCAACCTTATTTGTTTAATATGACTTCAATGTGTCTTTAACACAAAGGTGAGGGAAACTTGACAAGATAGTTGTCATGTGCTAAAGCCTATGTAGAGCATCTCCACTTTTATGTGATTTTGAGGTCTTTTTGGAATAGAGATTGTGAAGCAAATTTTCAAGTATTTATCAACCCTATCTTTGTAGGGGAGGAGCTTGGTAAAATTGTTTCGCCTCTATCTCTGAGTGCAACATGATAGTTTCTCCTTTATCATTGAGATGTCTATGAGATAGCACATGCTCAACCTTGTATCAACATTGTCTTACTTATGTAAATTTCTCACTTGAGACTAGTCTTGAGCATATACTCCATCTTATATCAACCCTTTCCTTAAGGAGGGAGGAGCTTTGCAAGATATGTTCCTAGTTTCTCCTTTCTCTTTTAGGTGCATTTGAGGAGAGAGCTTCAACTTATGATAATTATAGGCTTATGATCAAGCCTATAATTATCTTCTTTGCTTGATATGACTTTGCGATGTCTTTGAGATAGAGGGGAGAGAATCTTGTCAAGATGGTGGGATGGACCTTGAGCCTGTGCTCAATCCTATATAGATCCTCTCAACTTTTATGTGACTTTGAGATCTCTTTTGGATGGATCTTGAGAACCTACTCAAGCTAATGTAAGCCCACTCTTTATGAGGGAGAAGCTTGGTAATATTATTTACCCTCTATCTCTGAGTAGAGCATAGTAGTTTCTCCTCTCTTATCAAGATTTTTATGAGATAGATCTTGAGAACATGCTCAAGCTCATATCAAAACTATCTTTCTTATGTGAATTTTTTAACACAACTTTGAGATAAATCTTCAATGCATGCTCAAGGTTGTATCAACCCTTTCTTTCGGGCTTTCGGGACCGCAGAGGGGGGGGGGGGGGGGGGGCAGGTGTGCTTTGCAAGATGTGTTTCTAGTTTTCCCTTTCTCTTTTAGATGTATTCAAGAGCAAGCTTGAGAATGTGATAAAGCCTATGGAGACCTTCTTTGCTCAATATGACTTTGAGATGCCCTTGAGATAGAGGGGATGGCAACTTTGAGGTGCTCAAGCTTGTATCAAGACTACTATCTTTTTAATGTGAATTTCTAAAATGTCTTTGCAAGTTAGGTTTCTAGTTTCCCCTTTCTCTTTTAGATGTATTTGTGGCAAAATCTTGAGCATGTGATCAAGTATATATTGACCTTCTTTGTTGGATATAACTTTGAGGTTCCTTTGAGATAGATGGGAGGGTAACTTGGTAAGATAGTGGAGTAGAGCTTGAGCTATAATCAAGACTATATAGACTCTCCCCATCTTTATGTGACTTTGAGGTCTCTTTGGAAGGGACCTTGAGGATGTACACTTGACTTATGAGAATATTATATTTGAATAGTTTAATGCCACTTGAATAATATTATTTATATTATTTTCTATGATAATACATTTTGATTTCATAATGATACTACATTTTGATTTCATATAATGGTGAAGAGATAATACAGAGTTTAAGATATACATGCATACACTTGGGATTAAAGCTAGGATTGAGTGCCCATGCATGAGAAGGGATCATTTGTATGATGTTCTAGTCACCTAATATGAGCTAGCCAACCCAAGGCATCAAGAGAATTGCAGAAGATGGGATTTGTCTTATACGAGTAGCCTTATTGAACTTATGGGGGGCTTAGTGTCATGTGCCCAACATTATGCTTTGTTTAAGTTTCTATTCAAAAAATTGAAACTCATTGAAATATTCTTGAATGCATGACCAAGCTAACATTATGTTTTATTTGAGTTATCTTTGTGAAGTTATCTTGTTTTCATTTGACTTTGACTTCATTAAGGTGTTATAATTCATATTATATATGAAATTATCTTTTCAAAGTATCATAATCATATTTTATATATTTATCATATTTTTTAAGTATCCGAATCCACACCATATATGTTTGTTTTTTCAATGTGTCTATACAAATTGCTTCTTAAATGACTAGGAAAGAAAAGGCAACACTTGTACAAGCACTGTCTACATTGAACTTTGCTTCCTTGGATGTAAGGAATGGTATATTGACATATTTAACCCTTTTGGTGAATTTCTCAACAAGCCTCACTTATTCATATTAGATCATGTGCATGATAATCCAAGTTGGGATGATAATGAACAAGCAAATAAAGTTGTTTTTGGGAGGGTTAGAAGTCTATAAGACTTGTCTTGCCTTGATATGAGTGTTGCCAAATTTGTTTGTTTGGTTCTCCCTAATGTATATGAGGTCAAAAAATGCAACAAGATGGTGATGATACAATGTTTACTAGGGGGATGGAAACTTGCATGCAAAGGTGAAAGAGCAGTCAATGATGAGCTAGTCAAATCATTTGACGGTGTGAAAAAGACAACCTCACAAAAGAAATAGGTTGTATCTACAGATACCAAGATATCAACAAAGAAAGGGCAATCATTAAAAGAAGGAGAACTAGCACTAGTATCAACCATTCTAACTGATCTATTAGATCCAATAAAGGAACAAGAGCCTTTATTAATACCACAAGTTGATGAGAGACAAGTTGCAAAGCTCAAAAAGAAGTTAAGGACCTCTAGATTGAATGCACATGTAGAAAACTTTCCATTTTGAATAGACAAGCAATACTCTATTCATGTAGTCAAATGCAAGGAAACTCCACCACATTACATTTGTAGGCCAAAGGATCGTGACTATGTAGATTATCTACTAAGAAAGTTTCAATCAAAGCCCACTCCAACTTCTTTCTATGCATATTTGATGCCCATATATAAGAGTAATCATGGGGAGATTGTTCCTAGGTCAAGGGAGTTTGTGAGAGGAGTTAGATTATTATTACTACTATATCTTGGGTGGATAACACTCAATTTATGTAGCAAGAATACTTATTAATTTTGCATGAAAATGAGAGCATTAAGCAACACTATGCTAGGAAAATTGCATGTATTGTTGTGGATGCCCCTCTAGAGGTATCGGTGGCCATAGCCATATTATCTAACAAAGAAATGCATAAGCACTTAGAGAAACAACCATATAAGAGTACCTTGGAGCACTTCATATCCTAGTGGATAACCCATGGAAGAACTTCAAAACCTACACCAAGTATGACCAAGTCCTATGATAGTCACCAAAATGGAATGTAAGTATTTCTATTCAACTATTCTCTCAACTACTTTGATTGATCTATAGTTTCTTGTTTATGTAGCTTTAAAGGAGATACTATAGAAATTACATGGCACAGCATGGACAGAATCTGAGCAAGGAGTAGAGAACACATAGCAAATATAAGGAGAATAGAAATTGCTTTAATTTCAAATGAACTAATATAAAGATCGCTCTGTCCACTCGTGCACTTCCACTATGAAGCTTAGATGGCAATCCAAATAGATGATAGGCGAAGAGCTTAAGGGTAGCTAGAAGAACTCTAATTGGGTGAAAGATAGATTGACAATGCCTTTGGAGGGGTCTTCCTTTTATAGCCCAGGAAGGTAGTTTAGTTGGTTTGGTCGACCATATCATGAACCTTCCCTAGTCAACCTAAAAACATTCCCTTTACCATTAAATGGGGCCACTGCCCTCAAACCCTTGTTAAGGGGGCCGCTTGTCCCCCTTAAGATCCCCCTAGCTAGGGGCTACCTTTGTGGGCCTCAAATATCAAAATAGGAGTTAGTGATAGCTCCCACACCCCACAACTCAATGCATTATGCCTCCAGTTGCTACTAGCATAACTACTCTATCTAACCCAAAGGCTAAATCCACAAGGGTCACCTTTTTTCTATTCGATCGCTTAGACCTCATTTGACATACAAGTTAGGACCCTTGCTCACACAAGTTATCCTCATAATGGGGATCTTACAACTTAAAGCACCATGGATCATTGGTAACACCTTACGAGGGTGGGGCATTAAGCATATCTAACAGATACAAGTGAGAAAGGGAAATAAACTCCAAATCTAGGACTTGCCTATGATCTAGAAGATCCTTAAAACCTTGTAGCCCAAGAGGATGATATGGATATAGAGTAGACCTACATTTCATAATGATTTTACAAAAGTTTATATGAATCTAATATACCCAAAAAAAAGGGTGATCTATGTCTTCCTTTTATGTGTTTTAAAAATAATACTTTATTAAATTTGTGTCTTCTTTTTTATGTGTTGATAGCTCTTGTGTTTTAGAAATGATCCTTTATTAAACTAGTAAATCAAGATTAATATTAAACTACTAAATTAATATTAGTTTTTTAAGATAAAATTTTGTCATACATATGTAACAATTGGAAAGAATAAATACATTTGACTATCAACATAATTGTATGCACAATAAAATGTTAATATAACTCATTAGCTTTTCTATCAAAAGAAATAAAATACACCCTATGTTCACAAAGATTTTGATTAAGAGTGGCCACATGCCAAATATCAAATTAGAATAGAGCTCCTTTAAACCTTAGGGAGAGTTTGATTGGGCTTGGAAATATACCCAATATTAACCTAAACTTAAGCTCAAGAAAATAGCTTGATCTTGGAGGGACTTCAAAGTGTAGCATACTACTATAGGTTTTGAGCTCTACCTCCTTAAGAGCTGAAACCAAAGAGACAGCTATTATAATATTGAGTACATGGCCAAGCTATTTCTCAAAGACAACTCAAAGAGAGATGCTTAATATATGCTCAAGGACATAGAACAAAGCTTAGACACATTGCCACAACACAAAGATTGAGCACATGGACAAGCTCCACCATGGAAAATATATTATAATGAGGGGATTTTTGTAAGATTGAGCACATGATTAGGGTCTATATCCTTAAGGCTTGGGACCAATGAGAGAGTTGCTATAAAATTGAGCACATGGCCAAATATCACACCAAAAAGAGAGAGTTTAATTAATCTTGGACATATGGCCAAGCTCTGACTTCACAAACAAATATCAAAGAGAGTTGCTACAAGCTTAAACATATGAAAAAGATGTTCTTCAAAGATATTTGAAAGTATAATATATCTCTATAAGCTTGAGCACTTGGCCAAGTTGTGCCCCAAAGAGATCTCAAAAAAATAGGGATGCTATAAGCATTAATATATGGCTAAGCAAAGACCTCATCTCAAATAGAGCTTCAAAAATCTCATGGATATTTCCAAAGCCTAGTACCACAAAACAGTAGAGAAAGTCACCCTTAAAAGAGAGTTTGATCGAAATTAGGATTGAGGGAGAGAATGAGCACTTGTGGCCTCTATACAAATGGGATCAATCTCTGCACATTAAGGGATGCAAAAGGAACACCACCTAGCCAAATTGTAAGTGCACTAGGGCACTTTTACACACATGAGTAGAGAGATGATGATATAGAAAAGAAAGAGAGGAGAAGACATGGTGCAATATTAAGCAAATGATTAAAGATGCTAATATTTAAGATTACAACTAATGCATCTCAATCCAAAATGGTGGGGAGGGACAACCACACATAAGTGGAGGGATAATGGTAGTGACAATGTAAAAAGAGAAAGAGAAAGAATGAGTTGAGAGAATGATGGTGCAAAGGGGTTTGGGGTAGTGGAATGGGGAGGGAGGGAATAATAGAGGGATGAAGAATGAGGGAGGATGAGGGCAAGAGTAGGAGAGGATGATGAAATGGGGGGCAAGGAGGGTGAACGAATTAAAAGATGGATTGGGGGTGAGGGAAAGGGACATGGTGTGTGTAATAAAAGTGGGAAAGAAGGGTAGTGGAGTTAAGAGGGATGGGGAGTGATGAAGGAGAGGAAGAGAATAGAGATAGTAAGAATGATGGTAGAGTGGAGTATGTGTGTCCCCCCCTTGAAGGCTCAAAGGGATCTCCTTTTATAAGTACTTGGCTAGATTATATTATTTGCTAATATTAATTAATCAAGTATTATCTTGATTGATTAAGGCACCAAATTGATTGAATGATATACTAAGCGATGTAAAGCAATGCTTGAAGTCTCCCTTCATAGTACATTTTGTTGTCTTGTGTGCATAAATCATCATAGTCAAGCTTTCCAAAATAATTTTTAAAAATATAAAAATATTAAAAAATATGAGAGAGAGTTGTGCATGTGCATTACGAATATAATGTGATGCTTCATAATATGGGATGAATAGTTTTACAAGGTTTTCAGTAGAGAAAATGTGAAAATGTACATACACTTCTTACATATATGTTCCATCCTCCAAAAGAAGGGAAAGATTACTCTTTGGAGAGAGATTCATGGAGAAAAAGGTTCTACATAATAATTGAGAAGAGTCTCAAATCTTCACCATTGTAGATGCAGTCTTTGTTACCTTATAAATCCTTTCATGTATCAATATATTATTACATTTTCTTCTTTTGGTGGCCAAAGCTTTTCCATGCATATATCATTTATGAAGCTCCAAATGTTAAAAGGAAGAATATCATAGTTAATAGGCTACGAAAAGTGAGATGTATGAAATGAGAAAAATATAAGAGAGAAGAAAAATAGAATTGGATGTATGCATAGATGGGAGAAATATTGGAGTATTTCTTAAAATACTTAAAGACTTGTGTGTCCAAGCTTAGACCTACCTCCTCCTTTCACTTTCAAAGATCTTAAATCAAAGTAACTTACAACTTTGAATTTTTTATAGAATGTGTCATATATCCCCTTGACTTCATGTTGACTTTTTGTATGCTTGGCATAATTTCCTTAAATGTGAGGAGACTCTTATGCACCATTCCAAGGTTTTTTTTAAATATCATATGGCTCACCTTTGAATCCCTCCAATCCCTATGCTAGAATTATTATAGATAAATATTCTCAAAGTGAATTACTTCTAGAAAGGAAATTTTTAATGGAAAGTATGTCACTATTATTTGGTAGAAATGTGCAAGCCTTTATAAAGAATGATTCCTATATAAGCCTTAAACTACGCACCTAAAAGCTATGTACACCTTGCATGATTTTAAAACGAGGTTCACATTAAAAAAATAAATGGTTGTGAAATGTACCCATCATATTTGGCCCTCCCCTTAAGCTAAAGATATTCATGCCTCTAACTTCACCTTCATATTTTTGTTGGTGTCAATAGGTTCACATGGTCTTCTTCTCGAGAAAACATACCATGGTAGAAGACCCTACAATGATACGGTTTCAACCTCCAACCATTCACTCGATTTTTATGCATCTTGCTTGAGATTGTAAGTGATAGCTGCCATTGGAGTATCTCTTTAGTATAACAAAAGATCCTTCCCATTTGGCTTCAAACTTACCATCCTTCCTGTTATTAAACTTGTTATCATACCTAAGCACAAGAGACTCTTTCATAATCTTCTTATTTAAGAGCTTATCATTGAACTTCTTTTATCTTTTCCTTGCTTGGATAGCATAATGTTGGATTTCCTTTTCCTTTTCTAATTGTAATCTTTCAAGCTTTAGAATGTGTTGTTTGATATTCTTCTTAGGTCCAAGACTGTTTCTCATCCAACACCCATAAGCTAGCTAGCTCTATTTCAGGGCAAGAGTGCCTCTTAGCCATAGACCAAATAAAATGAAGTGGACCCCAAAGATGTCCTGGATGAGGTGCGGTAAGCCTATAAGGTTGCATTCAAATACTTATCCCAAGTCTTAGGATTATTATAAACGTGTTTAGTGATAATTTTATAAATCATTCTATTAACTTTCTCTATTAGCCCATTGCATTAGGGATAATAAGGAGTAGAATGTCTATGTTTGATACCCAACCTCCCATGAGATCCTTTACAAGGTCTCCACGAAAGCCTAGTCCTCTATCTGAAATAATTTCTAGTGGAGTTCCAAATTTGCAAAAAATAGATTTGAAAATAAATTTTCATATTTCTTTGGTAGTGATTCTACTTGTGGCAATAGCTTCTGCCCATCTAGTTATGTAGTCCACTCCCACTATGATATATTCCTTTCAAGCATTAGTACATGAAAGAGGGCCAATTGCATCAATCTCCCACTTTCAAATGGCCCATATGATTTAGTAGTGGTTTGAGGTTCATGAGTGAGCTTCCTTGGCCCTGTTCTTTGGCACACATCACAAGCCTTGCACACCAAAATTACACATCCCGATATAAACTTCGCCAAACATACCCTGCTTGGAATATTTTCCTGAAAGGGATGCAGGGGACATGAGAGAGAAGAGCACACACAATGTAGGTGCTGTCAACAATGTTATGATAGCCTTATTGCACTTTCATATATATATGAATAAAGAATATGGGCGGTCACTGTACACGGGCAGGCCCAAGGGCCTTTTACCCCAACAACCTCCCACTAAAAGGCCAATGGGCCACAAAGTGAAAAAACAAAACAAAAGAAAAGAGATAGGGTGAGGAATCATGACATCTCACCCAATGCCCAATCGGAAAGCGAGCTGTGCAATAAGTGTTAGGAATCTCCGAGTCCAAAACATCTAGGAAGCAAATGATCCTACAGCTCCATACAACGGGGCAATCTAGCACAACTCATGAGTACAAGGCTGTACATCATCATCATCAGAGTAGCTCATAGCATCAGCGTGGCACATAAAAGACAAGGGAGAGCATCCAAACTCTCCAAATTCAATCATTGAAAGAGGGCCAACATCTCGAACACAAGTCAAACGGGGTCTCAAGACAGTATGCGGCCTCATGAAGCAGAAGATTGACATACAGCTGTAGAATCAACCATAAAGCATACTGAACGCACGTCAAGAGGCCTAAGAGGTGTTTGCATCTCATAAAAGACAGCATGACGGCTGCGTAGAACCTATTGGGCATCTAAATCCCAAAACCTGTAAGCCGTAAAGTCACCATCTCCATAACCAAGGAGTATGCATCTGCGTGACATAGGCTCATGTGGCATACTGACAGATGCCTAGTAGCCAAACATCCTCAAGTGATCATAGGAGGGTCTCATGCCACTCCATGCCTCATGCGGAGTAATAACATCCAAAGAGAAACACGACGTTAGATTAACCAAGTAGACTATCATCATAAGGGCCTCAATCCAAAAGCCATAAGACAACCTAGATGTGGTAAGCATAGAAGAAACCTTTGCCTGTAAAGTCAAGCACATGCCATGAGCAATCCCATAATACCATGGGCATAAGAAATCAATGCCATATTGTTGACAAGAGATCCATAAGCTGGGAGAGATAGCATGACTCTCATAATCCATTTGCAAGCATCTAGGCCTACTATTAGCAGAATCCATAAACCTGTCAAGCATAGTAACATCATCCTCAATCCATACCAAAGGGTAAGGCCAAACACAGTGGGTAGCATGATCCATGAAGGTCACAAAATATGACGCTCCACCAAGTGACTGGGAAGGCATGGGTCCATATACTGCAACATGGACTAGATCTAGAGGAGCATGCCTCACACAATCACCATAAGCCAAAGAGGCTATGCACGAACCATGAGTACAATAAGGGCAAGTAGTATGGGAAAGAGCACTCAATAAGCCCATATCACATAAAGCATCCATTTCAGTGTGTCGTACATGGCCTAGGCAACAATGCCATAATAATGCATGTGGTATCTATGTAATTGCAACCATAGAATCTCCCACATGAGAGACATGCACTACATAATCACTGCCATATCTAGCACCTCTGGCCAATACCAAGCAACCACGATGGATTTTCCGTGAAGTATCTCCAAGAGAGACATAATATATTGCACCATGCAACTGACTAACGAAGATCAGGCTCTTACTGAGCGTAGGTATATGCAAGACATCATGGAGCATAAGAGAAGACCCATTTGGCAAAGCCAAGTGTATATCCCCTATATCAATAACATGATAATCTTGCTCAAGGCCCAAAGAAATACATCCGTCAACCTCCCTGTAAGAAGAGAACCAAGCTCTATGCGGAGTAACATGACAAGATACCATACTGTCTAAAAGCCAATCAAAGGTATAGGCCGTATCACTGAGCAAGTAATCTGCAGGGTAACACAATGCCAGGAGTCTAGGTTCAGCTGCATCATCATGGGTAACTACATGCACCATACCACTATCAATAGTGATCTCACCTATTGTATCATTGACTCTGCTCTCATGTCTAGTGCGGTGCAATCTTTTCTGCTCTCTAATCCACTTGAAGCATTTACGCTTCACATGCCCTATCTTTCCACAATGAAAGCAAACAGAACCTGTAAAATCTATAGAAGAGGACAACTGCTCTGTAATAGCATGAATAGGGCTGTCCAATACATCCAAGGAGCTCAAAGAATCAGGGGAACTCTCATCAAAGAGAATAGGCTCACTATCTGCATGACTAGAAAAGCTGGAAGCCGCCATCATAACATATTGTAAAGGGGACTCATCCAAACCAGAAGAAGAGAACACAAAGGCATCAACCACAGATACAAAAGCTCCCACATGGACAAGCCTAGCAAACAAAAGCATGACATATTTGACCACTGTAGTTCGCATCCATAAAATCATAAGCATGCCTCGGAGCCATAAATGCATAAGCATCCCCAAAACATAGGAGTATACATAACTTTGCAGTATCTCATACCATGTACTAACATACATGTCCAGCCAAGAACGACATGTGGCAAATAAACTTGCAAGAATCAAGCTCCAATAAAAGCCCAAATATCTGTGTAAAAGAATCCAGGTAAGAGGCTCTATAAAATACATAGCAGCAGACCATGTGCATACACAGGTGGCCATAAAGATCAACTGCTCCCTGACATACACGGGAAATAGCAACTCGAATAGCATAGATGCCATACAATAGAGAAAGCAGGACGGCCATAACTATAAATCCCAAGCACTATCCAAGTCCACTGATTAATACTTGTAAGTGCATCCAAGTAATAGCCAAGATCCATAATCGGAGCATCAAATCCCATATAACATCCAAGGTCGTAACGGAAAAATCCAATTTGTAACAAAAAAAATCCGAGGAGAATCAATGTCCAACTACTCAAGGGAATACTCAAATGAATGTCAATACAAGCTCAAACAACTGCCATCCATAGTCAAAGCATAAAGCATTCACTAAGACATCATAACCCGTACTGGGTAGCCTAGGCATAAACCATGTCATAGATGAAATGTCAGCTGCAAAGAAGTGACAGTCAAACCCAAATCGAGCTCTAATCTTAGCTCAAAAGCATTTTGGAGCATAAACAAGATATGTGGCATAGTCCAAATACATCATGACATCATACCGAGTAGCCGGGAGCACCCCGTGACCAATAGGCATAACCCAACTGTAGCATAAATGAAGTTTTCAGCAGCAAATCACAATCCAAAATTGAGTAAAATAATGCTCAAACCAAGCTCAAATCCATAGGCAAACCATAGGCATACATTCCCATATGTATAGGCACCAACCGGCCATAATCGAGCATCAAATGCTAAGACCTATACGCATAAAATTGAAGTAACAGGTGGCTACTCTATTTTGGATAGATTTGGGACTATTCAAAGCAATCATGGCTGAGCTAAATCAGCTCCAAATGTATCTCACATAAGACGCATAACATCCACAAGTGATCCGATATCAATAGACATCAGTAGAAGCATCACATAAGCCATAGGCATACAAATACATACTATCTCAAACCTCAAATCTATTGC
Organism: Lygodium microphyllum; assembly: GCF_053477565.2. Taxonomy (NCBI): domain Eukaryota; kingdom Viridiplantae; phylum Streptophyta; class Polypodiopsida; order Schizaeales; family Lygodiaceae; genus Lygodium; species Lygodium microphyllum. The sequence continues at coordinate 4,470,265 of NC_141163.1, read as the reverse complement.
AAAATATTCTATCATTAGAATTTGGAAAATCCAACATCACCATCGCGTTCGAAGCGTGCCAAAACCCCAACTTAAACTCTTACCTTGCCTAAATCGGGTTCCGAATGCCCGAGATATGACAAAAAGAGTGATTTTTGAGCCATTTTTGCAAATAGGCGCAAATAAAACATGAGCATGCTGTTGTACTTGAGGGCCAAATCAAGTTGGATAGGGGATAAGCAAGAGCCCAATGAAGGCCTACAATAGGCCTACACAAGCCTAGGACAAGTCCAAGCAAGAGGTGAAGAGAACAAGCTTCAATGATGGAAGCTATGGCTGCCTCTTCATGAAACCATGTTGTTCGTGTCAAAGAATGGGTGAGAACTGAGTGAGAAGCAAGCTCCCATACCTCATGTAGATGCCAAGGAAGGCCAAGAAGCGCTCGTGAAGGACTTGCTTTGATACTAGTTGAAAGGGATGCATGAGACGCGGGAGAGAAGAGAACACATAATGTAGGTTCTGATACCTACTCTGATACCAATTGAAAGGGATGCATGAGACGCGGGAGAGAAGAATCATAATGTAGGTTCTGTCAGCAATGTTATGACAGCCTTATTGCACTTTCATATATATATGAATGAAGAATATGGGCGGTCACTATACACGGACAGACCCAAGGGCCTTTTACCCCAACATTTCCTACTAGTGATATCATGGACAAAATGGACACCATATACTCCATCATGGCAAGCTTCTAAAATATCACTAATTTCATTGCAAATGGGACCTTGCAAGGAACTTGATCTTTTCCTTGACAATAGAGCTCATTGTTGATGAGTCGATATCTAACTGCCTTTCGAGTTAGCCATCTTCACGTTGCTCCTTAGTTAAGTGATCTAGATTCTCTCTGGCCTCTAAAAAACAAATAATGACCTATAGATATGTTCACTACCTTAAAACTTAGAATCTTGTAGCTCTGCAACTTCCACAATCTGATCTCGTATTTTTTCACTCACCAAGGTATCTACAATCTGATTCTTATCTCTTGGAACAAAGTGTACCTATATATTTTTAAATTTCTTCATAAGACGTCTCACCTCCCTTTATCTAGTGGCTAAATTTTCACTCTTACAAGTCCAAGTGCCTTCAATATGTTTGATTAATAGCATGGAATTGCTAAAAACATTCAATCTATGAATCCAATTATCTAGATACCATTCCATCCCCTTAGAAAGAGTTGCATCTCTGCTTCATTGTTTGATCACACCCCTTGGAGGGAAACTCATTTTCCCGTTATGTTCTCTCTGATAGGGTTAAAGACCACTATACTTGATGTTACTTTTCCTTCCTTTCTCTTATATGCTCCATCAAACTAGAGTGCAAAGGCTTCATTGACTACCTTGGGTGGCTCCATTTGCGGTTCTAGCATGAGCTTGTTGGTGGTTTTTACCCTTTTTCTCATCATGGTATCTCTTTGAGTTGGCACATTAGCAAGACATGTTTGGGTTGAATATTCCACCATTAGTGTAAAGTTCAATTCTTCCAAATCAACTAGTTCACCCAGTTAGAAATCCTAGTTGAAACATCCATGTGTTGTAGGACAAAGGGAAAGGTTTTCTCTATAGTGATACTAATGAAGTGCCTTGGTAAAAGATAGGAGTGGAACTTCTTCACACCAAACTTAAGAGCTAAAACCATTTGCTTAGAAAGAGTGTAGTTCTTCTCTATTGGTCTCATCACTCTACTAGTATAGTCCTTGGATCCTTTTGTAGTAGTACTACTCCTAGAGACTCTGATCCCACACTAGGATTCACATTAAAATCTTAGTCCTAACATGGTGGTAGGATAATGGGAAGAGATGCTACCTCAACTTATCTGGACATTGACAACTATAGGCTAGTTATCACTAGCCATGTGTGACTTCATAAATAAGTCAGGTAGGTTAACTCTAGTTAATTAACTATGATGAGTTTGAGGTACCTACCATGAGGTATGATCATGATGCCTAAGGTGAATGAAGGTTATTGGACTATCTATTACATAAAACACATTTGAATAATTCTCTCTTTCCTTGGGGAAACTATGACTCCCAATACCCTCACATTGAAGAGAGAGAGAGAGAGAGAGAGAGAGAGAGAGAGAGAGAGAGAGAGCTAACTTGAAGTCCTAATCTTGCTATCCCCAAAATCCTAACCCCAATTTACTCCTTGCCCCCCAAACCTTCCTACCGAAAATCCTAATTGAAGTGCCACTCCAAACACTTAAACCTCATGCTCTTTCCCTAACATTCTAATATTGCATTCTCACCTAAACTTAATGCTCTGAACCAAAAACATTTTCTCCCCATGAAGCCTTGGTGACTCCCTTGATTGCCTAATGCCACTTGCTACCACTTGCCGATGCCGCTCGCTCCCTTGCCTATCTAGATCTCATGAGGCTCATTTCTCGGTGCAAGCCCTCATTTGTGTATCTAAGTTGGTAACAAGACTCTCTAAACAAGAAAGGGGCTAGAGAGAGAGAGAGAGATATTAGATGAATTTTGAAAAAATAAAAAGAAAACTCTTTAGCCCCATCATTAATCTCAAAGAGAGAGAGAGGGCCTAGATGCAACTTCATTGGATCCATGTCTTCTACTACAATCTATACTAATGATTTGTCCATGCAAAAGCTTCGATTTGTGGAGGAGAATTAGAAAGAGAAAGTGAGGGAGGCGGATGCATACATTCAATGTGCATCACTTGCCATAGCTTGCACACACACTTGCACACACACAAGAGGAAAGGGAAGATTAGCAGAGGGCTTGGCAACCAATTCAATTCTTAGAGAGAAGTGAAAGAGAAGGAAAAAGTCATTGAATTTTTCCCATATGCCTGTGTAGCCTCCTAGTATAGAGAGAGAGAGAGAGCATGCACTATAACCATATCTTATTCATGAGACCTACTATTTTGAGAGAGAGACTCGAGATTCTATATTGAATGTACAAGTAAATTTCATTTTTGAGATTTACTTTCTTTTCAAAACTCCTCAATAATTTTTTTTAAAAATTCCTAATAAACCTCTAAAGGTTTGGTAGCATTTTGTGGTTGCCATCATGTAGGCTTGGATTTAGGCTTGGGAGATCCTTCAATTACAAAGTAGTGTTTTTTTTATTTTCCTTTCTTTTCTTTTGCCTTGCTTTTTACCAAAGGTTAAAAAATCAAGCCTAGCCCTTGTTCATGCGTGGGGAGCTCTCTCTTTTCCCCTTCATCCCTCATGCCTTTCTAGAGTGTACTACTCAAGACACCCAACGGTGTGTACCATCAAACCAAGACTTTCAAATAATGGAGTACACGTTGGATTCACCAAATTTCTTTTCCACAAATTACATGCATATATTTCTAGGATTTACTTCTATGACTCATGAGTATCCATAAAAGTACATTTTCTTAATCCTTATACTTTTCTTGCACTTCCTGAAACTTCATTCTCCACCAAATAGACATTTAAATGTTATTTTATTCATTGTAAATCCTAACTTTTTACGTAAAATCATATGATGGAAATCCTAACTACTTGTGAGTGTGTTTTAGACTTGGCGGTCACATAGCCCTCTTATTAAGAGAAAAAGAGAGAGAGATGGAAGGAGAGGAGATAATGAATGGATAAAAAACAAAGAGAAAGTGGTAGCAAGGTCCGGTGCAATACCACAAGACGGGAAACACTCCGACATACGTTAATTTGTGGGTGGGTGGAGACTTTACATACGTTAATTTTTATTGAGTTACAAGTGAAGAAATCCCTTCTCAAATAATTTAAGAATGAAAAAAAGAATGATAATAAAAACAAATTGTTTGTCGTAATGTAGACAAAATGGAAAACGATGAAGGTCGTGATGTTCAAGATCACGAGGCATGCTCTCAATGTAAGCTAGCAATTAGACGAAAACGTCGATTGTCTATAGAACATGTATGATGCTTCGACGAGTTTCAATCTGAGATCATTGATCAGGTGAACTTGGATTTTGAGCAAATAGTAAGAAAAGTTCATATCAATCATGCATTGTATTCGCAAGCTAATTGAATACCATATATAAAAAGATTGGGTGTGGTTGGCAAATTTTCTATCCAGGGAGATAACGTCTCATCCCAAGGAGGCGTGTACCCTTTGCAGCCTTAGAAGAGTTTGTGGGCGTACAAGCCTGAGCCAATCCACCACTTGGAAGGTACTACCCAATCTATACCGTCAATACCAAAGGAGATAGACAGCCTTCGAGACTTACCTACAATCTTGGAACCTGAGATGGAGGCAATGATCGATGCATTGGTTCCCATGGATGTCGAGACTTCTGATTCGCTTAAAGAGGAAACATCCATACCGTTATATGATGGGTGCCGAGTATCTCGCCTAAAGACACTGCTTACACTCCTAAGTGTGCAAGCAAAATACGGGTATAGTAATGCGAGTGTGACCATGTTGATCAGGTACCTTGTACATATGCTTCGTTGATTTCTTTTCGGCACTATCATTAAAAACATTTATGCTTTTTCAAGGTGTTTTATGATTTTTTTTCAGGTTACTGAAGTATCATATATTACCACTTGCAAATACCATACCTGAGTCTCGTGATGATGCACGACATGTTTTATGAAAGCTTGGCATGGACTACAACAGTATCCATGCATGTATCAACGATTGCATATTATTTCGAGGAGAATACGAGACTATGGAGACATGTCCAAAGTGTGGTTCTCACATGTATCGATAGGACTTGCAATGGTAAACCATCACTCAAAAAGTTCTTAGACACTTTTCGCTTATCCCTCGCATAAACTACATGTTTCGTACGTCCGGCATGGTGAGCTTGACAACGTGGCATGCACAGAATAGGTCCATAGATGGAGTTCAATGAATATCAGTGGATTCACACGCATGGAGCCACATTGACTCTACCTTCCCAGGCTTTGCCCAAGAGCTAAGGAATCTTCAGCTTAGTCTTGCAATGGATGGCGTGAACCCATTCGATATGCTTCTTACAGTGTGTGGCATATAGTCCTTTTCAACTACAATATCCCTCCATGGCTTTCTATGAAGAAAGGACATCTCATGCTTAGCTTACTCGTTCCCGGCCACTACAAAGTCAAAAATATGGACGCGTATCTTCGTCCATTAGTCGATGAGCTTAAGATTTTGTGGAAGGAGGGGGTCACCGTGCAAGATATGAGCAAGCGCGATGGTCGACGATCTGCCAATATTCGAGTCATTCTCATGTGGACGATGCATGACTTTTCGGGACTCGGATAGTACTCAGGTAAGTAGGCTTCCGTTCTCGTTGATAATATCTATCATAGCTCGTTCAAGTTTGTATTCACTGGATAGAGATGTTGGGACAGATCTGGTTACCTCAAGTTATCATGCATGTCCATTGTGCGGGCCACAGTTAGATTCTTGAAAGTCACAAACCATGAAGAAGATGGTATATCAAGGACATGCCGCTTTCTTTCCAGAGGGTCATGAACTCGAGGAAGGTTTTCTTGGACGACCTTCAACACGTATGAATGCCCAAAGTTGGTACGAGTTGAAAATAGTCCACACGGAGTCACATCCAAACGGAATGCGACGGTTCTCAGTTTTCTACGAGTTGCCATATTGGACCCACTTACAGATCAACCACTTGTTGGATCCCATGCATATTTTCAAGAACGTGGGGAGCTTGCTATGGGACCACATCACAGGAAAGAGAGACACTATAGGGGCACGAATGGATTTGAAGGAGGTAGGAAGATGGAGGCGCTTTGGCCGCAGTCGAGTGCTAATGGTCGGTTGCAGCTACCTTGTGCTCCTTGGGTTTTATCCACTAAAGAAGAGTGCATTATGAAGCAAATAGTCAAGTCTATCTGCACTCCGACAGGTATGATGCGTTCTCTCAGGTCCGCGTTTTCTAAAGATGACTAATTATCAAGGATAAAATCCCATGATTGGCATAAGATATGTCAAGTTTGTACTACGAATGGATTGTAAGTGACTTGCATATTTTGCTATTTGGAGTGTAGTCATTGTTCATAATGCTTTCTCATTTGTGGCAGTTTGTACTACCAATCGCAATCGTAGAATGTCTTACTCCAGAAATACACGGGGCAATTTACAAGTTGTCGACTTTAATGCAATGGATCTCATAGAAGGAGATTAAGACGTCCTCTATTGAATCCACCAGATGGGGAGCAGTGGAGATGGTCTGTCTCTTTGAGAAATACCTGCCTACCAGCATGCTCATGATAAAAATCCACCTTCTTATGCATCTTGTAGATGAAGTAGAGATTGCTGGATCTGTCCATACGCGATGGATGTTCTTCTTGGAGCACTTCATGAAAACCGTGAAAGGCTTTGTGCGACAACAATCTTGGCTAGAAGATAGCATGGCTGAAGGTTGATTGGTGTCTGAGGCGCTAGTGCATATTTCACAATGGCTACTAATGGTGGATTTAGACAACAATATGCTATGGTCACTGAAGGACAATGATAGACTAACCATAGATGTGGTGGTTAGAAATGGGGTAGAAAAAAGAATGGATGTTGCAATGGAGGAGAAAGTGAATCACTTTTGTATGTTGCACCATACCTCTATGGAGATGTGGCTTGCTAAGTACCAGCAAGCTAGGAAAGATCGAGAGGAAGTACAATTTGAATTTCGACATAGTACACGCCATCGACCGATTCAATATCCCGAGGGTATGGAGGAGATGCCATAGTTTATGTCAACGCGATGGTTTCATGGAGCTTTGACTACAGCGTCTCGCAAAGGGGCGGAGGTCTCAACCGAGGAGTGGGAATTCTCAAGGGGATGTAGTCCAAAGGTGATGATGTGTTTAGGATTTTTCATATCTATATTTTATATGCAACAACAAATTGAGTGTTTCAATGTACAGTTGTAAAAATATATAGTGCAGTAGTGTGGTCATGCGGACGGCATTTCCGCGTGGAGCGTATTGACAAAATGCGCTCCACAACAAATTGTGGTATCATGGCAAGGTTCGAGCAAGAGAGCCGACAACGAGCAACGGATCCAAACAACGGTTATAGATGAGATTGAGTATTTTGGGAACTTGCAAAGTATTTTTACGCTGGATTATCGTAGCTTCTCCATGATACTATTCGATGTGAAGTGGTTCAAAGTGGTACTTGAAGGAGCTAGAGCAACAGTTCGACGAGGTCCATCTAGATTTCTCGAAATAGATTCCGAAAAAAAATTGACAGATTTGCGCGACACCTTTGTGTTGCTAACCCATTGTGAATAGGTACATACACTCATTTGTTTTTAATTGTATTACGACATGGTACATATCGCAATAGTTAAATCTCTCTTGTACGTGATTATGAGCAGGTAATTTGCTATCCAAACCCCCGACAACCTCGATGGTGGTATATTATACCTTCAACTCCCCGAAGTGCAAGAGTATATGATCAAAGCGATGTTCCGAGCATAGATGATGACAATATGCAAATAGAGGGGTCAATATTGCAAGAGGTGGAGGCTACCGAAAGCTTGGAGCATGTAGAGGAGCCAGCATCGGGGGTAACAATGATGAAAATACAGGAGTCCAAGAATTCTTTGAGAACGAGGTGGACTCATCCTTTTGTGGTGACATGTATATCAATCTTCTAGTGTATGCTAAGTTGTATCAGGAGATTGACATGGGACCATAGGATACTTCATACTTGGAGTATCCACCTACTCAATTTGTTGATGAATCGCTTATAAGGGTATATAAGATATACATTTTAAGTAAGATAATTTTTTTAAGATTTATATTACCGTGCTTTGTATGATTTAAATTGATTATGCTAACATCATTTTTTGTCTGTGCAGGTGACCTTTGTGGATATTTAGATCATCATGATGAGTCGAGGGATGAGCGATGAGGAGTTGCAGGAGATCTTCACGCGCATGTCTCCAGATCAGATGGCAAGATTCAAAGACATAGCAGACCAGGAGCTGTCTCGGACACCATTAGGCCGCTCTGTTAGATCTACTTCGGCGCAATCTGATGCTTCAATTTCGAGCTAACGAGGTCAACGCTCCAGACTTGGGCTAGACAAAGATCCGAATGCAGTGAGCCCGCGGTCGGCTCGGGATACAGGTGCTACTTCTCGCTCTCATGGTAGTTCTAGAGAGCATGGCTCATGTGGTTGCTATGGAGGTACGGACGTAGTGTCTCCATCTCATCGTTTTGCTGGAGTTGCATCACCTCCGGGATTTGTCACACCTGTGGGGACGTCTACTCCACTCACTTCGACTGTTGCTCAGCCGTCCGCAGAGGTGGCACTCCTATGGGTGCTACTCCGATAGATACTACCGCGGTCGATACACCAGATGTATAGTGGTCTCCTAGATATGCCCAGGAGTGTGGTCGCATGTGGGAGAGGATCCATCTTAGGCATACCCCAGAGGGGTATGTCTACCTTGTAGATGATAGGTCAGGAGCTATCATTATGAATGATGAGGGAAGGAGGGTAATGGCTCACATGAGAGAGTTAGTGGTCTCCTAAATATGCCCAGGAGTGTGGTCGCACGTGGGAGAGGACCCATCTTAGGCATACCCCAGAGGGGTATATCTACCTTGTAGATGATAGGTCAGGAGCCATCATTATGAATGATGAGGGGAGGAGGGTGATGGCTCGCATGAGAGAGTTGTGCCAATAAGTTTTTCAGCAGAACGTCTTGGATCATTGGAAAAACATATCAGAGGGGAGCAAGGACTATATAGTAGCATCCTTGCGTGAGGAGTTTTTGGTACCAGCCCCATTAAATAGATTTTCTATGGGCTGGATGATGGAGTGCATGCGTGCATATATGTCACACAGACAATTGGACGCATGCAAGGCACTCAAGAGTGGGGCTACAAAGCTCGAGTGGCTAGACATGGATGACTGGCACCAACTCAGGGAGGAGGCTACATATTCTCCAAGACGTTGGAGACAGCAACGCGAGGCGGCAAGGGCACAACTAGAGGCCGGAGTGGTTCATCATCTTGGGAGTGGCGGCCACATGACATATTTGGAAGACTTTGTAAGTTTTTCTTGCTTATTTTTTTGCAATATCATTTTTACTGACAATCGTGTTTCTAAGAGTTGTATTTTGTTTTCTTTGCAACACTCCATTACAAATCGCGATTCCATCGGCCTTGAGACTCGATATGTAGAGAGGCACGGTCTCACTACATTGATCAATCAATTGTATGGATGCGGCGGCCCTGTAAGCCAGTCATCTTTCTTGTCCGTCGTTACCATGTTTAATTAGAATGCATTATTGTATAGTGGACTGATATGTAGTTGTTTCTTTTTTTGCAGAGTTCGTTTGATGCTCCTTTGTGGCGGGACGAGGTTCGGATGGCGATGATCTATAGCTCGCCCTTGGATCCCTGGAGCTCACACACCCTTTTTTTTTGTTACGTGATCTGTGTAGACATTTTCTATGTAGTAGTAGTATCTTGCCATGATTGTACCGGTTGCTTTCATGATGCGATCATGTATTTATTTCATGTATCAGTGTTATGATTTAAGTACACTTTGTCTTTATTTACACAAGCATTGTACACATTTTTGAAACTATTTTGTATGGCCCAAATAAAGCACATAGTATTATATCTGCCCTGCCACAAAAGTTTTTTTTTTCTGTTACCGTCGTTATTAGCATCGCAAATGTATTGCACGTGTCGCTATTAGCGTCGCAAAGCATCGTTATCAACGTTGTTATTTGTGTCGGTATTAGCGTCGCGATGCTGATACCGATGCAAATAGCGACACTGATAATGACGCTAATACCAACTATTCTATGCGACGCTGATACCGACGCAAATAGTGATGATGATAATGACTCTAATACCGATTATTCTATGGCATCGCCAATAATGACTCTTTTTGCGACAACGGGGGCAAATTTCTTTATTAACATTTTCGTCGCTTTTAACGTCGCTATACGGCCTATATCTTGTAGTGATTGAAGTGCCATCCCAAACACTCAAATCTCATGCTCTTTCCCTAACACTCTAATATTGCATTCTAACCTAAACTTAATGCCTCTATGATTCCAGGAGACATATTTCACGGTGGATTCCGTGCCACGGTGGATTCCGTGCCACGGTGGATTCCGTGCCACGGTGGATTCCGTGAGGTTTTACGGTGGATTCCGTAAACTTTGATGACCGGGGCTCATACACAAAGTGGATTCTTTGTGCGAGAATTTGATGGGGACGCCTGTCCTTTTCGGGCGTTTCATTAATTTAGTATGTACATGGGTGATTCCATAGCGGGTGATTCCGCAAAATGCATATTAAATTAATAAACCTTTATGAGTTTAGAGTGCGCACTCGTAATAAATTAAGGTTAGGATTTATTTCTAACCTGTTGATTTATTTATGTAGCTGAAGACTGCTAGGTATTCACTTTTGTCGGTTTAATTGTATTATTTTACTAACGATTGTGAATGCTTCAGTTGATGTGTAGAGATAGCAGCAGTGGGCGGAGGAAAGCATTGGAGGATAGCGAGTATTCGATTTATTGATTATATTTTGATGGGCGTATACCTTAGGCATGGCGCCTATATTTTGTTATGCCTATTTATTGAGGCGTCAGATATTTATTATTATTTTGTATGCGCATGGGCGCACGATTATGTTATTTCTATTTGGACATTGTATTGAGCGTGCCAGACTCTTTGGACACCGTCCATTAGCTTTATTCCTATTTTTGTGTTAAAGCAAACTCAAAAGCTAAAAGCTTGCTATTTTGTAATTTGGGCTATTATTTGAGCTTGAAGATGAATAATACATAAAATACATGCTTTGTGGAGCGCTCACACAAGGCATGGGGGGAGATTGCACCCAATTGGTCTCTTGCTCTTGTCGTTTATGTTTTTTACCTTGTAATTTGTGCAAAAAGTAGAGTTCCATTGTTCTTGGGGACCTTCCGGCATTCACTACGCGAGCGTACAGCATCCGATCTGCGCACCAGTGGTATCATAGCGAAGCTGAGATCAAGAGCTTCCAATCACTACCCATCTCGTGCGAAGGCGGAGCTCCTAGAACGATCGGGCTCTACAGTCAATCTCGTCGCGAACCGTCGATATAGGCAGATTTCTGGCGATCAAGAACCCATGTTTCCATCATTGGATCGCGAAGGACCGGTCTGTAGAGGCGGAGGACCACTCCTACATCTCCTTCATCAAGTCGTGGTTACACAGAGATAAGTCATAAACCTCCATATCTTCAAGCTTCAAAATTTAAAGCTTAAGAAGCTTAGCTTAAGCTTTAAGAAGCTTAAAGCTTCCAATTTTTTTTCATGAGGTATCAGAAGACGTCGCGGAATTTTCGGCGCTGAAAAAAAAAACAGCCCCCCCCCACGAATTTCGCCGTTGACAGTAGCATTAAGCTACCAAGCTTAATCACACAAAGCACTAATCAATCAAGTCATCCCAAACTTCAGGACACACATCACCAATCAAGTTCAGCAAGTTCTAACAAGTCAAAGTTATGCAAGTCCGACAAAGCAAGCAAGTTCTGCAAGTCAACAAACTCTGCAAGTCACATTAGTCTAGTACTCTGCAAGTCAGACAAGTCAACTAGAGTCAAAATTGACTTCTGTCTAAAACTCATAGAAGGGCTGTTCCTGCGCGCAGAAACTCCGAACTGCAAAGTTGTTCATTGGAAGGTACTCTACCCATACACAGGTTTGCTGAAGCATTTTCAGCATACGAAGAAGGATAAAACACAGATTTTTCGAAGATTGTGAAAGCCATACCCAAAAATATATAAGCCTTGTATTCCCGAACTTGAGCTACGCTCATCCTGCTAACTTGATTTTGAGTGAGAAAGGTCTTTTGAGTTTTGCAAGATGACAGAACCACATATGGATGATCTTATGTGAAGGCGACCTACCTGAACCTACGATGGAGCAAAAGCTGGATCTAATTATGATGCAATTGGATGAAGAACGAAGGGCTAGGCAAGCATTGCAAGTTCAACTGGCAAATTTACAAAGAGCGTCTACCGACAAAGAAGAACCTCAAGCTGAAGATCTTATCCGACGTACCATCGACGCAACTCTTGAAGCTCAAACCATCTGCAAGGAATCAAAGATAAGTAAAAGAAGTTTCAAATTCCGTACTTTCAATGGCATACGAGAAGGAAAAACTGTTCTTACATTCATTAGTCAGTTTGACGACTACTTTCATGAGGAAACCTATGCAGAAAAAGATAAAATCAAGTGTGTCACTAATCATTTAGTGGACAGAGCATCACTTTGGTGGACTATTGTACGCAAGAGTATAGACTGTCCCGCTACTTGGGAGAATTTCAAGAAGAAGTTCATGCAGAATTTCCTTCCTCCACAATTTCATGAGAAAGCCATTAAGCAATGGGATCTTCTTCAGCAACAGGATCGTGAGCCTATTCCTCAGTATACAGAGCGTTTTTGGAATGCACTACTCCAACTATGCATGCTTAAAGACGTACCTTGGGCATTACTACGCTGAAGTTAACATGTTCAAGCCTGCTACTCTTGAAGACGCCATTTCACTAGCTCACGACACTGAAGACAAGCTGCGAGGTAGAGACAGACGTCCACAGCAATTCCAAGCCAATGGTAACTATGGATCTAAGCAATTCAATTCCAATTTTAGAAGATTTAATCCAGGTCGTTTCTCTTCATCATCTTTCTGTAAAAATTGGGCAAAACCACTTCCTTTACCATCCAATGTCAATTAAAACCCTAAGCCTATTCCACAGCCAAATCCTAATGTCTCTAGACTTCCTGCCATCGCAAACAATGTAACCAAAGCTAAGCCAATACTATGCTATAAATGCCACCAGCCTGGACATCCAGCAACAAATTGCCATTCAAAGAAGCCACCTGCCCATATCAACTACCTTGGAGCAATGGACGATGACGAACATGAAGATATGCCTGATTTTATAGAAGATGAGGACGACACTACTACTCCTTCGGATACTTTACCAGGTATGCCAACTCCACATTCTTTATTGACTATGAAATGTTTGGTGCATGGAAAGGAAAAGATTATTTTGCATGATGACGGTAGCACTCATGATTTTATTTCAGCAAAATTAGTAAAGGAGTTGAAGTTACAGACTGTACCTACGCATTATTGTATTAAAGCAGCATTCTTAGGCACTAGGTATAATGGTACACAGGAAGTGCATGACTTAGAGATTAAAATTGGTCAATACACTGAAAGAAGAAATTTCCTAGTTGTTGCATTACAGTCGAGTGACATTATTTTAGGTATGCCATGGCGTCACCAGCATAACCCAGATATAGATTATTTCAGATATTCAATGAATATTAATTTTCAAGAAAAATCTATTACATTGTATGGTATGCATGCATCTAATGTTTTTCCACTGCTTTCGCATACTCAAGCTAAACGTGCATTACGCAAGAGTAGTAAATCTTATCTCATTTGGGTGAATGAACTGCAAGTAAAAGAAAATCATATGCATCCTAGGCATAAAGAATTTCTTACACATTTTAAGGACTGTTTTGCTGAAGACCTACCACTTGGTTTAGCTCCTTCACGTCCAGAAGACCATAAGATAGATTTGATTCCTGGCACACAACCACCTTGCAAAGCACCATATAGGCATAACCAGGTAGAGCAAAAAGAAATTCAGAGTCAAGTTGAGGAATTACTAAATAGAGGATTGATTAGACCTAGTAGTTCTCCATTTGGTGCACATGTTCTGTTAGTCAAGAAAAAGAATAATACTTATCGTATGTGCATTGACTATCGAGCTTTAAATAAGATCACTGTAAAGAATAGGTATCCCATTCCTAGAATTGATGACCTTATGGACAAACTACAAGGATCTGCTATATTTAGTAAAATAGACCTTAAGTCTAGTTATCATCAGGTGAGACTAGATATGTTAGACATATTCAAGACTGCATTTAGAACACAGTTTGGTCATTACGAATTTTTAGTGATGCCATTTGGATTGACTAATGCACCTGCTACGTTTAGTAGAATGATGAACCGTATATTTTTGAAATATCAGTATTGTGTAATTGTCTTCTTTGATGATATTTTGGTGTTTAGTCAAAATGAGAAAGAACATTATGAGCATTTGTCATTGGTTTTCCAGTTATTAAAAGATTATCAATTGTATGCAAATCCTGAAAAGAGTGAATTCTTTAAAGCAAAAATTGAGTATTTAGGTCATATTGTATCATCTGATGGAATTAAAGTTGATCCTAAGAAAATAGATGTAATATATGAATTGGCATGTACCTAAAAATATGCATGAGTTACACTCATTCCTTGGTCTTGCTAGTTTCTATAGGAAGTTTGTACGTAATTTTTCATTACTTGCTTTACCACTGACTAAACTTCTCAAGAAATGTATTGTCTATCATTGGTCTGAAAATCAACAGAAATCCTTTGACTTATTGAAACATGCATTAACCCATGCCCCTGTCCTACAGTTGCCTGATTTTAATAGACCATTCTTTCTAGTAGTGACCGATGCTAGTGGATCAGGAATAGGAGCTATACTTATGCATGATAATATTCCTATAGCCTATTCTAGTTGTAAGCTGAAACCCTCTGAACTGAAATATTCCACATATGACAAAGAACTATTAGCAGTTGTACAAGCATTAAGACAGTGGAAACACTACTTAATGGGTTCAGAATTCATGATTAAGACCGATCAGCAAAGTATTAAATATTTACTTAGCCAACCCCAAATATCCGACAGCCATATCAAATGGGCATCCTTTAACCAGAGTTTTCATCCTATCATTCAATATCAACCCGGTAAAGAAAATGTAGTGGCTGATGCATTAAGTAGAAGACCTGCCATTCATAATATTTCTGTTATATCTTTTGATTCTTTGATTGTTATGAAAGATACTTATCATCAGGATATTACTTTTCATGCTGATTGGAATAAATTAGTTCAAAATAACTTGATTCCTATTAATTCATTGTCATATAATGATGGATTTATGTTTTATGAAAAGAGATTGTGTGTTACAATTCCATTCCGATCTTTTGTTTTGCATGAGATTCATTGTCCTCCATATCAAGGTCATAGAGGTATCATATCTACTTTACGTACATTAACTGAAGATTTTTATTGGCCGCATATGGACACTGATGTATCTAATTTTGTTTCTGAATGTTTGATTTGTCAAAGAGTTAAGAGACATCATGGTAAACAATATGGATTACTTATACCTTTGTCTATTCCATCTAAACCATGGGAACAAATTTCTATGGATTTTATTACTGGTTTACCTAATACTAAATCTAACCATGATATGATTTGGACAGTAGTAGATAGATTTAGTAAACAGGCATATTTCATTCCATGTAAGAAAACTTTAACAGCATCACAAGCAGCACAATTGTTTTTGAAAACTGTTTTTACTAACCATGGATTGCCAAAAGTTATTATTTCAAACCGTGATTCTAGATTTTGTAACAACTTTTGGATTACTCTGTTTGCTAACCTAGGCACAAAGATTGATTTCTCATCTGCATTTCATCTTGAAACTAATGGACAAACAGAAGCCACTAATAGCACTATTCTAGATCTCTTACGTGCATATACTATTTCTAAACCTCAGACATGGGACACACATTTGCATTTATTACAGTTTGCATATAACAATACACCACACATATCTACAAAGAAAACACCGTTTGAAGTGATTTATGGATATAGATTATCTACACCTGTTGCATCTTTGTCAAATAGAATTCAGAGTACTGATGATATTGCTAGTATGCATAATACTATTTTTGATGAGGTTAAAGACATGATTGCTAAAGCCCAGTAATCATATACCAAACAAGCCAATAAGAAAAGACAAGCAATGAATTTCAAAGTTGATGACTATGTTTGGTTGAGAATAGAAAAACGTAGATTACATAGTGTAGATAGACACCCATTTGTGAAATTAACCCCTAGATTCTATGGACCATTTAGGATCATTCACAAAATTAATGACAATGCATTCGAGTTAGAATTACCACCTCATTGGAAAATTCACAACACATTTCGCATTAGTTTGTTAAGACCTTTTAGAGGCCAATTACCTATACACCCTGTTTATGAACACCCACCTTTGTTAGAGGAAGAGACCGAAATACTTGAACCAGAAGCTATCATAGACACTAACTTTATGACCACTAGAACTGGCCGAAGATATTCTAGATATCTAGTTAAATTTAAGAACCGTCCTGTAGAGGAAGCACAATGGATACACGCTAGAGACTTAAATGCTTTCCCCACTCTGTTAGCTCCACATTGAGCTAATAGCAATTGAGGTCAATTGCTATCCCATCCCGGGGGTATGATGCCAGGAGGCATATTTCACGGTGGATTCCGTGCCCCAGTGGATTTCGTGAGGTTTTACGGTGGATTCCGTAAACTTTGATGACCGGGGCTCATACACAAAGTGGATTCTTTGTGCGAGAAGTTGATGGGGACGCCTGTCCTTTTCGGGCGTTTCATTAATTTAGTGTGTACATGGGTATTCCATAGCGGGTGATTCCGCAAAATGCATATTAAATTAATAAACGTTTATGAGTTTAGAGTGCGCACTCGTAATAAATTAAGGTTAGGATTTATTTCTAACCAGTTGATTTATTTATGTAGCTGAAGACTGCTAGGTATTCACTTTTGTCGGTTTAATTGTATTATTTTACTAACAATTGTGAATGCTTCAGTTGATGTGTAGAGATAGCAGCAGTGGCGGAGGAAAGCATTAGAGGATAGCAAGTATTCGATTTATTGATTATATTTTGATGGGTGTATACCTTAGGCATGGCGCCTATATTTTGTCACACCTATTTATTGAGGCGTCGGATATTTATTATTATTTTGTATGCGCATGGGCGTACGATTATGTTATTTCTATTTGGACATTGTATTGAGCATGCCAGACTCTTTGGGCACCGTCCATTAGCTTTGTTCCTATTTTTGTGTTAAAGCAAACTCAAAAGCTAAAAGCTTGCTATTTTGTAATTTGGGCTATTATTTGAGCTTGAAGATGAATAATACATAAAATACATGCTTTGTGGAGCGCTCACACAAGGCATGGGGGGAGATTGCACCCAATTGGTCTCTTGCTCTTGTCGTTCATGTTTTTTACCTTGTAATTTGTGCAAAAAGTAGAGTTCCATTGTTCTTGGGGACCTTCCGGCATTCACTACGCGAGCGTACAACATCCGATTTGCGCACCACTCTAACCAAAAGCTCATTCTCCCATTGAACCCTTGGTGACTACCTTGCTCGTCTACTAATGCCATCTACTACCACTTTGCTAATGCCACTCACTCCCTTGCCCACCTAGGTCATGAGACTCATTTCTCTATGCAAGGCCTCATCTATGTCTCTAGGCTGGTAACAAGACGCTCTAGATAAGCAAGGGGCTAGAGAGAGAGAGAGAGAAGGCTTAGATATAACTTTATTGAATCCATGTCTTTTATAATCTATACTAAGGATTTGTTTTTGTGAAAGCTTTGAGTTGTGGAGGAGAAAAGGAAAGAGAGTGCTAGAGCGGCACATGCATGCATTCAATGCACATCATTTGACACAGCTTACATGCGTACATGCATGCGTATGCACGCACACACTCACGCACGCATGTGCGTGCACACACACACACAGAGGAAGATTAGCAGAGGGCTGCTCGAGAAGTCCAATTCTTGGAGAGGAGTGAAATAGAAAGAAAAGCCATTGAATTTTTCCAAATACCTTTGTAGCGTTGTTGCAGCATGCAGGGTTGAAGGTCACCACAGGGGTTTGGTAAGAAAACTAGACAAGATAGATGGAGATGTGTCTTCAAGAGATAAGTAGATTACAGTGAATGTTTAAAGGTTTAAGAGGTACTTCACAGTCAATCACAGGGGTTTGAGAGAGAAGAATGTATGGGGATTCAAGAGCTTAGACTTCGGGGATGGTAGAGATAAGAGAAGGATTGAAGGTTTCAAGCCAAGTTCTTGAAGATGTTAATAGAACTTCCAACTGCACGTTCTTAGCAAAGATCACAAGAGTATTATCTCATAAGTTCTAACTCAAATTAAGCTTGTTTTCTTGATTGTAAGAGTAATCACAAATTATAAAATCAAGTACAATATGCTGTCATGTATCATAAACTACTATGTATCCCATCATTCAAACATGATGTCATAGCATTAATCAACTTTGCATGATTACATTCGATGTAGATTGTTAGGGACAAAAGCTTATGAGTCAATTACAAGGCTTGTAGGGCAAAGAGACTTGCTTCAAGAAAGCTTCAAATTGAGTTCCTGATAAAGATAAGTTACCATAGCCAAGAAATAAGAGAAAAAGCTCCTCTTAATTCAACTCAAAGTATCTATGAATGATCTACAAACATTGCATTGTCATAGGGGCACATAATACTTGCATATTTTGACAAGATGTCTTCTGTAGAGTAAGAAATGAATTAAAAGAACACTACTGTAGCTAATTTTTTGAATATAGCTAAAGATATCAGTCCCAAATTAGCCCAAATATTATCTGGAATTCACATCTGATGATAGTATAAACTTCCCCTAACACAGTGTCAGAGTGTTTGGTGTCGAAAGTCTACCACGAGGGTAAGAGACAACAGGGTAAAGGGAGATTCAGGGAGAGGAGTAGACGGAAGAGAAGGGGTTCGAAGAAATAGAAGACGTAGAAGAATACTCACAAAAAGAAATAGAATATGTAAACGAATACTAACAGAGATGAAGCCTGTGAGCTTATTTTTGCATTATGAAAAGATGAAACTCTAATAGACAAAAACGTGTATAAAATAATACCTTCCTTTATGTTGCTCAGATCGCCAATCTAATGCTTCCATTGGCTTCGAAAGGAGGTAAATTACCAGCATAATTGACCAAAATTCTGCCAAATCGCTCCTTCTTCATCTCCCACTTCAAAGTGTTGTTCAGTGCCTGAAAACAACGATCGCGCGTCGCATGATTTCGCTAATCTTTTTTTAAAAAACATAAAATCCTCTCAAAGTAGCTGAAAGCTATATACTTTCTTTTACATGTTATCCTAATCTAGAAGTTATCTATAGTTTTATGGATTTTTACAAGAGATAATATCTAGAATATAAAAAATTGGCTAAAACTTGTCCAAAAATCTAATAGTTTTGAACCATGGACACTAACACTAATGCCTAAAGTGGCATTGGCTCTCTAGATCTATAAGGAAGCTGCACTTTAGAGTTTTTGACACGCTGTGCATGTAGCGACATGACCACGTGCCACTAGAGAGAGAGAGAGTATGCACTATAACCATATCTCATTCATGCCCTACTATTTTGAGAGAGAGACTTGAGAGCCTGTTGATTGAACGTGCTAGTAAATTTCCTTTTTGAGAGTTAATTTCTTTTCAAAACTCATATATAAAATTTTAAAAAATCTTAATAAACCTCTAAAGGTTTAGGAATATTATGTAGGTGCCATGTAAGCTCAGACTCAAGCTTGGGAGGTCCTTCAATTATAATGCAATATAGATATCTTAATCATGACCTATTTTGAGAGAGAGACTTGAGAGTCTCTATTGAACCTACAAGTAAGTTTCCTTTTTGAGAGTTAATTACTTTTCAAAACTCCTCAATAAAATTTTTTAAAAAATATAATAAACTTCTAGAGGTTGGAAAACATTCCATGTCTGCCATGTAGGCTCGGATTCAGGCTTGGGAGATCCTTCAATTATAAAGTAGTATAGATAGATATAGATTGCTACAAAGCTATGAGAAAATCTACGCACAAAGCACCTAATATAATTTAACCACATTATCAACAAATACTTTCTATTTTCACATGTTCAATATGTAATCTACAACCACTTAAAGATATGAGAAAATCTATGCACAAAGCACCCAATATAATTTAACCACATTATCAATAAATACTTTCTATTTTCACATGTTCTATATGTATGTACAACCACTTTCTATTTTTCACATGCGAGTGTATTATATGTACAGTGTGAGACTGACCATGAGACTCGAGAGGGAGGTCTCTGCTTCCAGATGCTTTTGTTTCTGGCGGGGGGAGGGGGTGATGCGTGTGTACTATGGAATCGAAGGTGCACGTAAATCTTAAAGTGCATTGAAGAGAGAGAGAGAGGAGCAAGTATGCTGTATCCGTCTCTCTATAACAGATCTTTTTTTTCATTGTTTATTGTGCAGGCAATCTACATACTGCTGCGCAAATTGCCAAGTCGCCAACTACTCTTGCGTTGATTTGACCATGAAGCAGGGCTTAAACATCCATTAGTCTTGTTTAGTCCCTGCAACGCGGGTGAGGGAACGCTGGTCTAGAGAGACAGATGCTCCGGGTCTCTCTCTCGCTTATCTGTAGCCTGCATATCTGCTTTCTGGTGCTTTTGGGATTATCATGTGGAGAAGAGATTGGACAGGCTGCCAACATCATCCCCCTTGGCTCGAACCTCACCCCCACACTTACCACAGGCTGGGCTTCATCCAAAGGGACGTTCCTGCTGGCCTTCTACCCAGTAACAGTGGAGTCTAATTCCTCCCCCTCAACCTACTCTGTGGGGGTCCTGTATGGGCTTGTATCCAAGCAAACAGCGGCGTGGACAGCAGGGGGCGATCATGTGCAGGTGCAGGGCGCAGGTGCATCTTTTGAGCTCACATCAGACGGGAACCTTGTGCTCCTATCTCATGCACATGCTTCTTCTTCTGCGGCTCTGGTTTGGAGCAGCTCGACCGCGCATCGGAATGTGACAGGCGCTGAGATGAGAGAGGATGGGAATTTCGTCCTTTACGGCGAGAGCGGAGCCATCGTCTGGCAGAGCTTCGACAGCCCAACCCACACACTCGTCCCCAACCAGCCCTTGAAAGCGGGTCAGTCGCTGCAGAACGGCCCGTATGTAGCCACCATGGATGCGAATGGGAACTTCTCCATTGTTTGGAGGAATGGGAGCAGCAGCTCCATTTCCTATTGGTCGAGCCATACCTCCGAAAACTCTGCAGCTGGGTCTGCAGCTCCATATGCAGTATTGAAGACTGATGGCATTTTTTCTGTCATTGATGGACAAGGTGCAGATGTCAAGTCATGGGCCTCCAATGATTTCAACGATTCACCGGTTCCGAGTGTCAGACGATTAACCTTAGATGCGGATGGGAACCTTCGCATCTACAGCTGGTTTACAGGAGGCACAGATTGGAGCATCGGGTGGGTAGCCTTGGACCAGTGTGAGGTTTATGGTTATTGTGGCGACAGGGGCTTGTGCACTTACAACAGCGGCGGGCCTGGCTGTATCTGTGTGGAGCAAGCTGGCTATACATTTGTAGACCCAAGCAACCCAAGGAGGGGATGTAAGGCAAGCGTCCCAGGGGCAGCAGGAAGCAATTGCACTACCGGTATGGTGATGGTGCAGTTTGATCACACACTGCTCTTCAGCTTGGATGGCGTCATGCTTAACAATGGTGAGACAAACTGCAACACTACATGCCTTCAGAATCCTCCCTGTGTGGCAGCGACCTCCTATAATGATGGATCAAAGCTATGCTTCCTGAGCATTGGTGGCACGTCTTTCAGCGGCTATCAAGGGCCAAGCATTCCTAGCAATTCATTCTTTAAGTTCTGTGGTACCGTTCCTCCAACTTCCTCTGCAGCTGCCCCTCCTTCTTCAGCCTCTACCTCGTCTAAATTCACTATACTCCTTGTCATCATCGTCTCGGCTGTTGCAACCCTAGGAATTGTGCTGCTGGCTCAAGCAGGGCTGTGGTTCTGTTATTGCCGCAAGAATCCTATATTTGGACGTTGCTCTTCCGCGTATCCTCTCTTCGAGGATGCGTGTGGTGCACCCGTCCAATTCACATACAAGGAGCTGCGATCTGCCACGCAGAACTTCCGGGAGAAGCTCGGGGAAGGTGGGTTTGGGGCGGTGTATAAGGGCTCGCTGCCCACGAGGCCAACAACAACAGAGGTGGCTGTAAAACGGTTGAGAAGTGCAGAAGAGCAGTCAGGGGAGAAGCAGTTCCGGACGGGGGTTGCGATAATCGGCAGCACGCATCATGTGAATCTGGTGCGCCTCTGCGGATTCTGTGCAGAGTCCAAACACAGGCTGCTGGTGCACGAGTATATGCCCAATGGATCCTTAGACAGGTACTTACTATGCATCTCCTGCTCTTGCCACTGTCAAATTATTTCAGCTTCCTCTTTGTTTTCTTCCTGTCCCTCTCTTTTGCCTTGCTTTTCCCTTCAGATTCATGTTTGTTATCTTATTTGTATTTATTATTAGGCCACCTGATCAAGTAGGTGCGTCTATTAGTTCTCCCTCATAAATTTTTTCCCCAAGCGAATTAAATGAGCCTTTAATAATGGTCAAACTATATGTATATATATATGTATATCGTATTGAGCTAAAAAAAGACTTTAGGACATTTTGATATTTTTGTACTGTAGACCTAGTTACCAATGAAGGGCTCCAATAGAGTGATAAGAGCCCAAGTCGCCCTAGTGATAGTAGGGGCAAGAGGGATACATGTATTCCTTACTCCCTTTGCGGTTGCACCCTCGAGGTGGATCTGATTTTAAATAGGAAAACCGAAAAAAAACTAAAATCCTATCCGCTTTGCACTTAAAGTTGGCAAAAGCTAATTTGCATGAACCAATCATATTTCAAGGAGTGCTTTCCCCCTAACTAGCATCGAGCTAGCACCTTGTTTTAAGGGGGTACTAGCAGGGGAAGGCTAGGGTGAGGATAACCTTGTTGCCCTTGGCTTGAAGCATGTGATCATTGGGCTGGTGGGGGGGAGTAGTGCTCTCATCCCTTCACTAACTCTAGGTGCGACTGGGCTCTAATGAGGGCCCAAGTCAAGGATGCGTTGTTTTAAGATTTACAAAATCCAAAATATATAAAAACATATATGGTTGAATTGTTATCTCACATTAAGCTTATATATATTATGAAAAAATTTGAATCTTAATTTAACTGGTTAAAGAAGTTGTATTTTTTTTTTTAGAACTATCACTAAATTGGGACAAGGTGTATTCTACACACCATCTAGACAAGCTAATCTTATATTTTTATATTTCACTCTTATCACAAAAAAGTTGATTAGCCTCATGGGGCTAACATTGGCATACGTTATGTAGGTTGAAGGGATTGCAAAAAGGCGTATAATATTATATTGGGTGGTATAAAAATGTTAGCCAAAATTTTCTTTGTGTGGGCAAATTTTTACATACTTTGGGTTTTACACATCAACATATGGTTGCATATGGAAAAGTTGTATAGGTATATATGAAACATGCTTGAGATTGATTATGCATAAAATGACTTCTATTACATATTTGCTAGTGTATACTTACTAAAGTGGTAAATTCCCTTCCTCCCTAGGTCTAGTCTATCTTAGCTACTTTACAAAGTGATGGAGAAGGGTACATTGTTTGCACGGGTAGCTATTTAGAAAAAGTATAGGTTTATTGTTTCACATTTTTACAAAATCTATCCTTTTGGTGTCTAAAGGTGTTGCATCCATGTTTGCACCCACTTTCAAACATGCATCCTCATAGGGTTCATGAAGGGGCTTTAGCAACATTTACATATACGTATCTCATTATGACGGCAAATCCACAAATGTATCACTCAAACATTGTTTACGCACGCACACACGTGTGTGTGCATGCATATACATGGAGTTCAAGGTTGAACCCTATCAAATAGCTCTGCTACAAATAGTTGTCGAGTCTACACCATCAATCTACATTGCATGTTAGCTTTCATTTTCTCTTGATGATGTTTACATGGAGTTCAACTCCTATGCTATATTAGCTCCAAGGATGCCATGGTTGAAGGCAATGTCTTCGGTCTCTATCTTTGCCAATAATACCTACTCCTTAGCTAAGGCCTTCATGATAGTGTTGTAGATGAGGCGGGAAGGTGTGCTCTTTCGAGAGACCTCACTTTGCTAGCACTAGCTCTACAAGACATGCATTATCACTAGTAGTAGTCATGTGTCTCCTCCTCCTTCTACATCCCATTTGCATACTTCATACTCTCTACAAATCTTGGTGGAGATACAAGGATGTCTCCTCTCAACCCCCTTAGTCCGTGATTACCTACACAAGATAAACAAATGTACATGCAGCCACAACTTAATTCTATGGAAATAAATGATGATTGCCATTTCTATATTACACAAGATGAATGTAACAAATCCTATCCTCTTGGAGTTCTTGAAGCACCAACAACGGTGCTATACTTCATCAATAAACCTAAGGGTATGATCCTTGTTAGTAGACACTTGTACCATGCATAGTCATCTCCCACCTATGAGCCTCTATCTGAGTTAGTGGAGGACATTAGAAGCTTTGACATTTTACTTGTTTGCCATTTCATGTGTCTTAAAGGAGGTAGCACCCTTGCATTTCAATTTTAGATTGCTTTGTTGTATGCTCACATTAGTAGCTTGTTATTTTATGTTGTGCATCTTGTTTTTATGCACCATAGGTCGTGCATTCATTATGGAGATTGATAATATAATTTTTGGTTATTTTATGATGGTGACTAGGACAAATGTTGGTACTTATAGTTGGTCAATTAGATTTGGGGTGGCTTATCCATTTAAAGAAGCCCAATCCTCCTTTTCATTTAGCTTTTGTAGGTTCAACACAATATGCCATCTTGTGTATTCTTCATCATTAGCATGATGTGGTGTCCTCATTGATGCTTTGGATTGCTTGCAAGAACCAATCGATCCCTATTTGTATTTAGTATTCCATTTTTATTCTCTGAGTTTATATGAGTCATCTTTTCCCTTATCTCTTTGTATTTGTGTTTTTTTTTTTTCGTTATGCACTCTCACATGGTATCATCGCCAAAAGAGAGGACTTGGATATTCTACAGAGAGAAGACCACACTTGATTTGCTATTTAGCATGAATTTATTGCAGAGACTAGCCACTCAAGAGAGAGTGACAACTATCCATTGTTAGCAACCATATCTTACTACCTTGACTCCATTAGATGCATAATTGTTTGCACTACTTTGGGTTTCTTTGACGTGTGTAAAACATCTATACCTTGTTTTGCAATAGCATGGTTGATTTTTTTCTCCATTTGGATAGCTTAGCATCAAAATGCAATAGTTTTCTTATGTGTTTTGCAAATATTTTTAAGAAAGATGAAATTTTGGTTCAATAAGTTCGATAAGGAAGATAGATTTTTGGTTCTATAGTTTTCTTGTGTGTTTTGCGGATATTTTGAAGGAAGATGGCTTTTTGGTTCGATAGGTTTGATAACATCGATAAGAGTATCGACTAATCTTTTGAAGATGTTGTAACATTTTCATCAATTAAAATGTCACAGTGGTCAATATTGTGAAGATTATCATGAAGAAGACCAAAGATTAGACCATCAATTATCTAGAGATTACCACTCTGATACGTTTAGAAGAACAGATCAACCTTGTTTAGCATTAGCTTCTCTATATGTTTCTAATAGGGCTCCTATTGAAAGACCTTGCATGGCCATTTTGATACCATTAGTATATGTATCTATTCTTCGGATGTTGCGTGAGAAGGATTTCATAGACATCACTGACTACTCCCTTTGGTCTTGCAAAGTGGATGCCTTTGATCTATTGACTTTTGTTACTACCTTGGTATCCCATCAAGTGGTAGAGGATCCTTGCATTACTTCTACTATCGACTAGGTGGCTTTTGTTACTACCTTGATATTCTATCTAGTGGTGGAGAATCCTTGTATTACATCTACTATTGACTAGATGACTCTTTGGGATCGGCTTAACTCTCAAGTTTGAAGAGTTCTCTTAATGAACCTTGAGAAATGAGTGCTTGTTTCTATTCAAAGAATTTAAATTACAATAGAGGTTTGCATAGAGGTGTCTTATCTCCATCAAATCAAGACATTTGTCCATGGTATTACCATAGACTCCAAAGAAGAAACTCTAAATGTTATTGGTTGATGGCTCTCCTTCTATGAAGGATCATATAAGAAGATTGAGGATTTATGGGATGATCTTGCATCCCTCAATAGAATGGTATCATTCAAAGATATAGCACTGATTCTTATTACACATATCCCATCTTTGAAGTATAATATCTTCTACTTAGTTTTTTCAGTCCCAAAGTTTGGGATACTAAACGAAATAGTAGTTAATGCTTTAATATGCCATTAAATACCAATCTATCCAATACTACTAATAAAATCCAATGTGAGGACATACACATGCACTGGTGCATAAATCGGATGTTGGATACATACGTAGCGAGCGTCGGAAGGTCCCCAAGAACAAAATAACTCATATAACAAGAATGAAGATTTGCAAGTCATGAAGAAAAGAGACAAATTGGACACAATCTCTCCCCATGCCTTGTATGAGCGTTTTATAAGGCATGTATTCATAAATTTATTTATCTCAAAGCTGAAAAATAGCTCAATTTTACAATTAGTATGCTTTGGCTTTTGTGTTTCCTTTTGTTCAAATAAAGAATAAAGCGGTTGGATATCCCAAAAGTTGGGCTGTGCCTAAATGCAATGTTCGATAACCATACGTCCATGCGTATATAAAATAATAAATATTTATCAAGCGATTTAATAAATAAATGCGTCTAAATAAATATTAGCGTCACGTAATCGTTAGCTTTTAAATAAATAAATAGGTTAGAACTATGTCATAACCTTAATTTAATACAAGTGTACTCTAAACTCAAATGTTCATTAATTTAAATATGTATTTTGCGAAATCACCCGCCATGGAATCACCCACGTTCACATTAAATTAACATGATACCCGAAAAGGACAGGCGTCCCCGTCAACTTCTCGCACAAGGAATCCACCTTGTGTACCAGCCTCGGAAAATAAATATAGTTTTATGAATCCACAGTGGAATAAAAAAAACTCACAGAATCCATCCTGGTCTCATGGAATCCACTGTGAAATATGTCTCCTGGCATCATACCCCGGAGTGGGATATAAATTGTCCTTAATTGCTATTAGCTTAATGTGGAGTGAGTAGTGAGGAGTTAGCACGTAGGTTGCGGGCGTGCATTCATTGGGCTTCTTCAACAGGATGATTTTTAAACTTAACCAAATATCTAGAATATCTACGGCTTGTTTTAGTGGTCATAAAGTCAGTATCGAGAATAATTTCAGGTTCAAGGATTTCGGTTTCTTTTTTTAACAAAGGAGGGTTTTTATAGAGAGGGTGAATATGTAATTGGCCTCTAAAAGATCGTAACAAACTAATATGAAAAGTATTATGAATTTTTTAATGTGGGGGTAGTTCTAATTTGAATGCATTGTCATTGATCTTGTGAATGATTTTGAAAGGTTTATAAAATCTAGGGACTAACTTAAAAATAGGGTGTCTCTCAAGACTTTGCAATCTTTGCTTTTCAATGCGTAATCAAAAATATATTCAACATTGAAACTCATGGCTTTGTTTATCTTGTTAGCTTGTTTTGTGTATGATTGTTGGGCTTTCGCAATCATGTGTCTGACTTCAGCAAAAATAGTAGCATGCATATCGGTAATATCAATAGCTTTAACTTTGTTTGACAATGATGTAACATGTGTAGGTAATCTATGTCCATAAATGATTTGAAAAGATGTTTTATGTGTAGCTGTAGGTGATGTATTATTGTATGCAAATTGAAGTAAATGTAAGTGTGTATTCTATGTTTGTGGTTTTGAAATTGTGTATGTACGTAAAAGATCTGAAGTTGAAGTGCTAGTAGCTTTTATTTGTTCATTTGTTTTAGAATGAAATATCGATGAGAAATTAATCTTAGTATCTAAATTAGTAAACAAAGTAGTCCAAAAATTATTACAGAATCTAGAATCACAATCTAAAATAATAACTTTTGGCAAACCATGGTTAGTGAAAATAGTCTTTAAAAACAATTGTACAGCTTGAGATGCAGTTAACATTTTTTTGCATGAAAGAAAATATGCTTGTTTACTAAATCAACCTATAATAGTCCAAATCATATCATGATTAGCTTGAATGTTAGGCAAGCTAGTTATAAAATCCATTGAAATATGTTATTATAGTCGTTCAAGAATTGGTAAAGGCATTAATAGATCATATTGCTTACCATGGTGTCACTTGACTCTTTGACAAATTAAGCACTCAAATACAAAGTTAAAAACATCAGATTTTATATATGGCAAATAAAATATTCAACCAATGTACGTAAAGTAAAAATAATATCTCTATGGTCTTGATATAGAGAACAATGAATTTCGTGCAACATAAATGATCTAAATGGAACAATTATACACAATTTTTTATCATAAAATATAAATCCATCAGAATAAGATAATGAATCAACTGAAATCCGGTTATTAGCAACTAATTTATTTCAATGAGCTTATAAACTAAATAGTACATTAGTAGTAAAATAATATTGAAATTATAAAAGAAATTATGTATGTCTAAGATGTATTTGATTTTCCTTAGCTTTAATTTCACTCACCCATTTTAAGTATGATTTGCTATACTTTCTTAGTGCACGTTTAGTCTGTGTGTGACTAAGCAATGAAAAATTATCAAAGGTATACGTATCATGTAATGTAATTTGTGTTCTGTTAGAATGAAATTTTTCATTGAATGTGTGAAATAATCTATATCAGGATTATATTTGTGACACTAAGGTATTTTTAAAATAATATTTAAATTATGAAAGAAATTATGTATGTCTAAGATGTATTTGATTTTTCTTAGCTTTAATTTCATTCATCCATTCTAAGTATGATTTGTTATATTTTTTTAATGTACGTTTTGCATGTGTGTGACTAAGTAATGAAAAATTATCAAAGGTATACGTACAATGTAATGTAATTTGTGTTCTGTTAGAATGATTTTTTTCATTGAATGTGTGGAATAATCTATATCGGAATTATATTTGTGATACCAAGATATTCCTAAAATAATGTCACTAGCTTGCAAAGGCACAATCAAGAAATTTCTGTGCTCAACATAATTACCTATTTTAATTTCTAAATCATGAACTTTTTGTATACCATTATATCTAGTGTCTAAGAATACATATTTTATGCGATAATGAGTTGGAACAATATACAAATTTAATTTTTTTATCAATTTTATAGAAATAAAATCATGTGCGCTTTCATCATTATGTAAAATAATCTTTTCGCGATTATGTATAATATATTTAATTATTAATAATGAATGAGGATTTGGCATACCTGATAAATTACCTGAAGTAATACTGATATCATCTTTCGTGAAATCTGGTATTTTTTCATGGTACTCGTCTTCAGTCACTTCTAAGTAGTTGACGTGAACAATTGGTTTTTTGGATTGACAATTTACCGCTAGGTGTTCAGGTTGGTGGCACTTGTAGCAAACTACAAACTTGGCTTTGAAAACATTATTGGTAATGGCAGGAAGTCTAGGTATGTTGGGATTTGGCTGGAAAGATGACTTAGGATTTGAATTTGTGTTTGATAGTAAAGTAGGGGGTCGTGTCGAGGATTTACGAAAAGTGAGATTTGACTAGAAAGATGGCTTAGGATTTGAATTTGTGTTTGATGGCAAAGTAGGGGGTCGCGTCTATGATTTATGAAAAGAAAACAGAACAAAGCGATTTTCATTGAATCTTTGAAAGTTAGAATTGAATTGCTCTGTACTGAAGTTATCATTAGTTGAAAATTGTTGTGGTCGCTTCTGTCGTTCACGAATTTTGTCTTTAGTATCATGGGCTAAAGGAATCGCATCCTCCAGAGTCGTTGGTTTGAACATGTTCACCTCTGCATGGAAGTGACCAACAAACCAAACATATACTTGCGATTGTGGATTGTCTCAAGTACATCTTCAAGCATTCGAAGTTGCAATAAGGCATTTCAGAAATGCTCAGTGTATTGTGAAATAGGCTCATGATCTCTTTGTTGCAGGAGATCCCACTATTTGATTGCATTTTTATAGAATTGAGGTGAAAGAAAATTCTACAAAAATTTCTTTTGAAAAGCCTCCCAAATAGTAGGATAATCAATACTCTTGCGGATAACAGTCCACCATAATGATGCTCTGTCCACTAAATGGTTAGTGACACATTTGAGTTTGTCTTTTTTGGCATACTATTCTTTATGGAAGTAATCATTAAACTGACTGATAAAAGCGAGAATAGTTTTTCCGTCATGTTGTCCATTAAAAGTACGGAATTTGAATTTTTTTTTACTTATCTTGGCTTCTTTCTTGATAGATTGTGCTTCGAGTGTCGTATCGATTGTATGTTGTATAACATCTTTGGATTGAGGTCCATCTTGATCAATAGTGGATCGTTGAAGAGTAGCCAGTTGAGCTTGCAAAGTTTGACGTGCTCTTCGTTCCTCTTGAAGTTGCATCATAATTAGATTCAATTTTTGCTTCATCGTTGATTATTGTAAATCACCTTCGGCTATAAAATCTTTCATGATTTGATTAGATATCCTGCAAAATCTCAAACAACCTCACACACTAGAAATCTTGTTAGAGAGATGAGCGTAGCTCAAGTTTGGGTTTAAAAGGCTTGCTTTAAAAAAAAGAGGCTTTTTGTAACTTCTTTGCCGTTATGATAATTGATGTCGATATTTTTCCAAACAAAAAATAGACTGTGCGTGTCAGTTTGCTTGCTGGAAGTTGTCTCTGTCAGGGTGCAGGTATGAATAGAGACTTACTGAAGTTGTAGAGCAGGTTCGGAGTTGGTTCAATGTGAATAGTTGCTATGGAAAAATTTGAGTTGGAAAATTTATAAGCTTTAGAAAGCTTAGAACCTTTTAAAAAGCTTGACTTTCTGAAGATTAACTTGACAAGACGACGGCACGTTCTGCTTGACGTCAACGCCGTTCAATGCATACTGCCGTCGTTCACGATGGAATTTTGAGCTTAAGCTTTTTTAATAAAGCTTATTGAGCTTTATAATCAAACTAATTGAAAGTTGCTTATCTGTTTCTGAGAAAACAAACGTCTTTATGAAGGAGCTTTTCGAGTGGTCCTCCGTCGAGAGAGAGTGGTCCTTCGTGATCTAGCAGCACAGTAGGGGGTTCTTAACCGGCAGGAACACATTAGTATTGACGATTCTACCTGTAGAGCCCGTTTGTTCCAAGAGCTTCGTCTTCGGGCGATAAAGGAATCGATTAGAAGCCCTTGATCGCGGCTTTGCTCTGATGCCACTAGTGCGCAAATCAGATGTGCTGGGTGCGTATGTAGTGAGTGTCGGAAGGTTCCCAAGATCAAAAGAACTCTACTAAAGCTCATAAAAAGAGAAGGAAGATTTACATAACATGAAGAAAAGACAAATTGGATACAATCTTTCCATATGCCTTGTGTGAGCGCTTCACAAGGCATGTATTTATAAATTTATTCATCTCAAAACTCAAAAATAGCCCAATTTTACAATTAGCATGCTTTGGCTTTTGTGTTTGCTTTTGTCCAAATAAAGAATAAAGCGG
This sequence comes from Lygodium microphyllum, assembly GCF_053477565.2. Lineage (NCBI taxonomy): Eukaryota > Viridiplantae > Streptophyta > Polypodiopsida > Schizaeales > Lygodiaceae > Lygodium > Lygodium microphyllum. The sequence continues at coordinate 4,438,805 of NC_141163.1, read as the reverse complement.
TTAGGCACCCCAAATGTTGAACTATGCCCAAATACAATGTTCGATAATGAAATATTAAACGGTGCGTCCATGAATATACAAAATGATAAATATTTGTCAAGTGTTTTAATAAATAAACATGCTTAAATAAATATTAGCGCCATACCTTTAATGATAAGGCGAGTGCCCATAAAAGAAGATAAAAATTTTCTACGTAATTTGAATACACGCTATCGCTTAGTGCTTTCCAACGTCACCGTTGCTTGCTCTACACATCAATTGAAGCATTCACAATTGTTAGAAAATAATAAAATTAAACCGGCAAAAGTGAATACGTAGCAACCTTCAGCTACAAAATAAATAAATAGGTCGGAACTTTGTCATAATCTTAATTTAATATGCGTGCACTCTAAACTCATAAACGTTCATTAATTTAAGTATGTATTTTATGGAATCACCCATGTGTACACTAAATTAACATGACATCCAAAAAGGACAAGCGCCCCCGTCAACTTCTCGCACGAGGAATCCACCTTGTGTATGAGCCCTAGCAAATAAATATAGTTTTACGGAATCCACCGTGGAATAAAAAAACTCACGGAATCCATCGTGGTCTCACGGAATCAACAGTGGAATATGCCTCTTGGTATCACACACACACACACACACACACAAAATTAATGAATTAGTCGAGGATATGTTCGCAAAGGGAGTCATCAAATCATCCATAAGTCCATGGGCGGCAAATCTAGATTTTCTTAAGGACAATGGCCAATATATATTCTATGTGGATCATAGACCATTAAACAAAGTTACAATATGTGAACAAAGTTACAATAATGAATATTTATCCTCTTTGAAGTTTATATGATTTTTTAAGAATTGGACAAGCCAAGATAGTTCACATTAATCGATTTGGCATACAGATATCGGCAAATCCCACGTATTCCAAAGGATTGTTTGCTTCAATTTAAGGTTATGCCCTTAAGCTTTGTAAATCCAATATACACATTTTAACAAATGGGCAATAATTTTTCCAAGATCTAATTGTAAGTAAATACTTAGTGATTTATTTAGCTAACATCTTTATGAACAGGCTGTAAAAGTACAACTTTAAAATACAATTGAAGAAGTGCAGATAGAATTCAAGGTTCTTGCATTTTTAGAATATAATTCAAGAATGGTGCAACAAGTCTCAATATTTTAGAATACATTATTTCATCTAGTGAAATTGAAGTGGATGCTATAAAATTTTGGGAATAAAAAACTATGCATAATCAATTATAGTCAAACACCTATAAAGATTCCTTGGGTTAATGGCCAACTCTTTTATGTTCATTCCAAAATGTAATAATACTTAGATACCCATTGAGAAGATTAATTATAAAGGAGAAAAATACCAATGGAGGAATGAATGTGAGTTGGTCTTTGAGCAGTTGGAAAATTTGACTAGCCATTGGCCGATTATCATTTTACAATATGTAATGTTTATAAAGTCATTCCCATTGAGAATGGCTAAGAACTATTTCACTATAATAAAAAGAGGATAAAGCTGAAAGCCCATGTGGCATGTGCTTTATTAGTATGTGACTAAATAAAGTTGAAGCAAACTACTCTAGAATGAAAAAAAAAAGATAATTGTGTGTGTATTTGCAAAGTTACATTCTTATTTACATGGTCCAGATCTCATAGTAGAGATTTATTAACATCCATTAGCAACATTGATTCATAAGCATCATCCACTTGGAAGATTATTGAGATGGGCATTGGAAAGATCATAACTTCAAAATAAAACATTGTACATATAGTAGCTGATGCATTAAGTCGAAGTATAGTGGATATTCAAGATACTCAACTTCAAATAATGATGTATATAGAGCTACCATATTCAATAGAGCAAATGGTTATGGCATAAATAACACATTTACCTATTGTACAAATCCTTAGAAAGTCGTTATCTCACATGTACATTTAGATTAATAAGATTATGGCTCAAAGCAAACTTTCATATTTCGTGAACTAATGGTTTACATATTGGAGAAATTGTGATAAATGTACATTGACTCTCATCAGAGTCATGCGTTGTTTGGATATCCTAGAATAAGGAAAATTTTACAAATGTTGGAATTAAGTTACTATTGGCCAAGGATGAGACATATAATCATGTTATTTGAAATCTTGTGTACAATATCAAGGACGTAAATCATCATCACGCAAATCACATGGGTAGTTTCAATCAATTGGGATACAACATCCATTTCAGGCAATAGTATGGAATTTCATAGCTTCCTTTCTAGAAATAAGCAATGGAAACAAGTATATTGTGGTTTAGTAGAATATTTCACCATGTGGGCTTAGGAAAAATCTTATTAGAACATGGCAAACAATTTACATTAGATTTGATGTAGTTAATGAGGCAAGCAACGAGAGTTTGACAAATGGATTGATTGAGAGACTAAACAAGACAATCAAAAACATTATAGCAAGATATGTAGATCCAATACATCAAGAATGGGATTGATACTGTATTTGTTACACGCATACAGGATAACAATGTAGTAAATAAGCCAAGCAACGAGAGTTTGACAAATGGATTGATTGAGAGACTATACAAGACAATGTAGTAAATAAGCCAAGCAATGAGAGTTTGACAAATGGATTGATTGTTACACGCATACAGGATAACAATGTAGTAAATAAGCCAAGCAACGAGAGTTTGACAAATGGATTGATTGTTACACGCATATAGGATAACAATGTAGTAAATAAGCCGAGCAACGAGAGTTTGACAAATGGATTGATTGAGAGACTAAACAAGACAATAAAAAACATAATAGCAAGATATGTAGATCCAATACATCAAGAATGGGATTGATACTGTATTTGTTACACGCATACAGGATAACAATGTAGTAAATAAGCCAAGCAACGAGAGTTTGACAAATGGATTGATTGAGAGACTATACAAGACAATCTAAAACATAATAGCAAGATATATAGATCCAATACATCAAGAATGGGATTGATATTGTATTTCTTACACACATATAAGATAACAATGTAAGTATCCATATAGATAAGTCCCTTTTTAGTACTCTATGGAAGTGACCCAAAGCTCCACATCATAGATCTGACTATCACTAACATCCAACCAAAGAAATAAGATGCCATGAATTGGTATCTACATCTTAAATGAAACCAACCCACAATCTTATCATGAATACAAAGAAATTTGTAGTTAATGATAAATCCGTTGATGGCAATACAAAAATGTGTATTGTTTTGTGATAGGCCATGGTGTCATCCAATTATACCCTTGATTTTCCAATAGTGGCCTCAGTTTGGTTTCTCATCTACATACATCCAAATATTCTTTGCAATCTTCATTCTCTAGTCCCTCTTGTGCTTTTTCATGCCAACCATCAAGAAGTCCTCCTACTTGTGCATAAGGTTCTTTTGCAAGATAGCTTCATTAACAAAAGAGGAAATAGTGCTTGTCATACCTTGTGTATCTTCTTTCTTTCTTATTTTAATTTTTGTTTGTACCTTATCTTGCACCCTTGTTATCATATACTTGACTTTTTAATATTCTTATTAGTTGTAGTCACCTCCATAGCCAACTTCTCCTCTAGTTGAGTAAAGCATGTGTATATCTTGGAAAGTGATGTTTGCAAGCCCTTTTTTTTTGCTTCCAAGTGGTAAACTTGTTGACATAATCATTTCTCTCACAAATTTGGCTCTCAAGTTGGCTTGGGTGGTGCTGTAAAGATGGTTGAGAAAGTTACTGGGTAGATCTCATTCTTAAGGCGAGAACTCAAGTCTAAACCTCTCCCCTTGTTGCCATCCTTGTATCATTGGGAGAGGTGATAAGATTGAAAAAACTCTCCAAAGACACCTGCACATATGAAGAAATTCTCATTTGAGAGATAGAGAAAGGGTGCCAAGCAACAACTTGCTAATTGTGCACCAAACTTTGATGTGCACTAAAGACATGCTACAAGACGGAAGAAAGACAAGGCGGAAGAAGGCATTCTCTCTTGGAGTGAACTTCTAGAGTAGAAGCACCCACACACACACACACATACACACACACACACACACACACACACGGAGGCTATGTTGAGTGGATTGTTGGAAACTAGTTATGTCAAGCCTTTGAATTGTGCTATGGTTGAGAATATGGATTGTGTTGTGATTGAGGGAAAATGGGACTTTGTTGAGAGAGAGAGAGAGAGAGAGAGAGAGAGAGATCCCTCCCCCTTGAATCCCCTATAAAAAAGTCTTCAGCTCCCTCCTCCATGTGAGAAAGAGAGCTGAGTCCCCCCTTGCAAAACTAACTCCAAAACTGTGAACCATGATCCTTCCCTCACCTTGAACTTGGAAATGTGATACTTTGTCTCCTTTAAAATACATAATGAAACCCCCCTCCCCGCCCCGCTGCACAAAAGAAAGACTATTATATCCTCTTCATGAATGTGTGTGTGTGTGTGAGAGAGAGAGAGAGAGAGAGGGAGAGAGAGAGAGAGTGTGTGTGTGTGTACATGCAAGCTTAGGTGATAAAATGGGTATAGCTCAGTTAGTCAAGTTGAAGGTATGGTAATCGGAAGGTCTTTAAGTACAAATTTTACATTTTGCATGGTGATTTATTATAGGCACAGAAAAAGATTGATTTGAACCTGAATCAGTGGTTAATGAAATAAGTGGCTTGCTACTACGGTAATCAATTGTGGTTAATGAAATAAGTGGCTTACCACTAGGGTAACCAATTGATTATGAGAAAAGAAAGCGAGCTTAGGTGCTATACACCAAAACTTAGGGAGAAAGAAATGGTGAAAGGGGAGATAGATAGAGATGACTGGTTACTTAAATTAAATAAAAGAGCCCAATGGAGTTGCCTCTTAGTCTATCTATTCACATTGCTGAGGCCGTTAACTTGCATTTGTGGGATGTGGTACTGCATTCACACCAGGACCATTGCACGTTGTGAAGTTTGGACAGATAGTAAGCTGCTAACTTTTCCTCCCGGGGGCAGGTATCTATTTGATGATGGCGGCGGCAGTCGACGCAACCTCGACTGGCCGACTCGCTTCAACATCTTAGTTGGAACAGCGCGCGGCATCAGGTATCTACACCAAGGATGCAGGGACTGCATCATCCACTGCGACATTAAGCCCGAGAACATCCTGCTGGACGAGAATTTCTGCGCAAAAGTCTC